>NC_090923.1:1250475076-1251165296 GCF_040938575.1 Ambystoma mexicanum
GCCAAACCTGAAAAGCTCTTTTCCCGGATAACAATGCATTATGTTCCAGTTCTCTGCCAAACCTCAAGGGCGCTATACTGAGAAAACAATGCATTGTGATCCACTCCTCTGCCAAACCCGAACAGCGCTATAAAGAGACAACATTGCATTGTGTTACACATTTCTGTCAGACCTGACCAGCTCTATATCCAGACACAGCTGGATTGTGTTCCACTTCTCTTCCAGACGTGAACAGCGTTATACCCAGCCAAACAATACAATGTGTTCCACTTCTCTGCCAAACCAGAACACCGCTATACCCGAACAATAATGCATTGTATTCCACTTCTCTGCCAAACCTGAACAGCGCTATACCAAGTCAAACAATGCATTGTGGTCCACCTCTCTACCCAACCTAAGCAGCGTTATAGCCAAAAAAACAATACATTGTGTTCCATTCCTGTGCTAAACCTGAACAGCGCAATACCCAGACAGCAATGCATTGTGTTCGACTTCTCTGCCAAACCAGAACACCGCTATCCCCAGACAACAATGCATTGTAATCCACCTCTCTGCAAAACCTGAATAGCGCAACACAAAGACAACAATGCATTGTGTTCCACTTTCTCTGACAAACATGAATGGTGCTAAACCCAGACAACAATGCATTGTGTTCCACTTTCTCTGACAAACATGAATGGTGCTAAACCCAGGCAACAATGCATGGTGCTCCACTTCTATGCCAAACCTGAATAGCATTATACCCAGTCAAGCAATACAATGTGTTCCAACTCTCTGCCAAACCGAAACACCACTATACCCAGAAAACAATGCATTGTGTTTCACTTCTATGCCAAACCTGAACAGCATTATACCCAGTCAAACAATGCATTTTGTTACACTTCTCTGCCAAACCTGAACAGCGTTGTCAGCAGACAACAATACATTGTGTTGCCCTCCTCTGCCAAACCTGAAAAGCTCTATACCTAGACAACAATGCATTGTGATCCACCTATCTGCCAAACCTAAACAGCATTATGCCCAGTCAAACAATGCAATGTGTTCCACTTCGCTGCCAAACCGAAACATTGCTATACCCAGATAACAATGCATTGTGTTTCACTTCCCTGCCAAACCTGAAAAGCATTTTACCCAGTCAAACAATGCATTGTTTTCCACTTCTCTGCCAAATCTGAACAGCATTATAAGCGGACAACAATACATTGTGTTGCTCCCCTCCTCTGCCAAACCTGAAAAGCTCTACTCCCAGAAAACAATGCATTTTGTTCCAGGTCTCTGCCAAACCTGAGCAGCGTTATACCCAGTAAAACAATGCATTGTGATCCACTTCTCTGCCAAACCTGAATGGCAATATACACAGGCAACATTGCATTGTGGTCCACTTCTCTACGAAACTTCAAGGGCGCTATACTGAGACAACAGTGCATTTTATCCACTTCTCTGCCAAACCTGAACAGCGCTATGTGCAGACAACAATACATTGTGTTGCCCTCCTCTGCCAAACCTGAAAAGCTCTATACCTAGACAACAATGCATTGTGATCCACCTATCTGCCAAACCTAAACAGCATTATGCCCAGTCAAACAATGCAATGTGTTCCACTTCGCTGCCAAACCGAAACATTGCTATACCCAGATAACAATGCATTGTGTTTCACTTCCCTGCCAAACCTGAAAAGCATTTTACCCAGTCAAACAATGCATTGTTTTCCACTTCTCTGCCAAATCTGAACAGCATTATAAGCGGACAACAATACATTGTGTTGCTCCCCTCCTCTGCCAAACCTGAAAAGCTCTACTCCCAGAAAACAATGCATTTTGTTCCAGGTCTCTGCCAAACCTGAGCAGCGTTATACCCAGTAAAACAATGCATTGTGATCCACTTCTCTGCCAAACCTGAATGGCAATATACACAGGCAACATTGCATTGTGGTCCACTTCTCTACGAAACTTCAAGGGCGCTATACTGAGACAACAGTGCATTTTATCCACTTCTCTGCCAAACCTGAACAGCGCTATATGCAGACAACAATGCAGTGTGTTCCACTTTTCTTCCAGACCTGACCAGCTCTATGCCCAGACACAAATGCACTGTGTTCCACCTCTCTCCCTGACCTAAGCAGTGTTATAGCCAAACAGACAATAGAGTGTGTTCCACTTCTGTGCTAAACCTGAACAGAGCAATCCCACAAAGCCATGCATTGTATTCCACTTCTCTGCCCAACCGGAAAAGCGCTATACCCAGATGATAATGCATCGTGATCCACCTTTCTGCCAAACCTGAACAGCGCAACACCCAGATAACAATGCATTGTGTTTCACTTCTCTGCCAAGCCTGAACAGCATTATACCCAGTCGAAAATGCATTGTGTTCCACTTCTGTGCCAAACCTGAATAGCGTTATAAACAGACAACAATGCATTGTGATCCACCTCTCTGCAAAATCTGAACAGCGCAACACCCAGATAACAATGCATTGTGTTTCACTTCTCTGCCAAGCCTGAACAGCATTATACCCAGCCGGAAATGCATTGTGTTCCACTTCTGTGCCAAACTGAAAAGCGTTATAAACAGACAACAATCCATTGTGTTCCACTTCTCTGCCAAACCACAACACCGCTATAACCAGACAACAATGCATTGTGATCCACCTCTCTGCAAAACCCGAACAGTGCAACATCCAGACAACAATGTCTTGTGATCCAGTTTTCTGCCAAACATGAACGGTGCTAAACCTAGTCAAACAATGCAATGTGTTCCAACTCTCTGCCAATCCTGCACAGCGCTATACCCAGACAACAATGTATTGTGTTCCACTTCTCTGCCAAACCTGGAACATCGCTATACCCAGATGACAATGCATTGTTTTTCACTTCTCTGCCAAACCTGAAGAGGTTTACACCCAGTCAGACAATGCATTGTGTTCCACTTCTCTGCCAAACTTGAACAGCGTTATAAGCAGACAACAATACATTGTGTTCCCCTCCCCTGCCAAACCTGAAAAGCTCTATTCCCAGACAGCAATGCATTGTGTTCCAGTTCTCTGCCAAACCTGAGCAGCGTTATACCCAGTAAAACCGTGCATTGTGATCCACTTCTGTGCTAAACCTGAACAGCACTATACCCAGACAACAATGCAGTGTGCTCCAATTCTCTACAAAACCTCAAGGGCGCTGTACTGAAAGAACATTGCATTGTGTTCCACTTCTCTGTCAAACCTGAACAGCGATATACCCAGTCAAACAATGCATTGTGTTCCACCTCTCTCCCTGACCTAAGCAGCGTTATAACCAAACAGACAATACATTGTGTTCCACTGCTGTGCTAAACCTGAACAGTGCAATAGCCAGACAATCATGCATTGTGTTCCACTTCTCTGCCAAACCGGAACAGTGATACACCCAGACAAAAATGCATTGTGTTCCACTTCTCTGCCAAACATAAATGGCGCTAAACGCAGGCAACAATACATGGTGTTCCACTTCTCTGCCAAACCTGAACAGCGTTATACCCAGTCAAACAATGCAGTGTATTCCAGCTCTCTGCCAAACCTGAACAGTGCTATACCCAGACAACAATGAATTGTGTTCCACTTCTATGCCAAACCCGGAACATTGCTATACCCGGATAACAATGCATTGTGCTTCACGTCTCTGTCAAACCTGAACAGCATTATACCCAATCGAACAATGCATAGTGTTCCACTTCTCTGCCAAACTTGAATAGCGTTAGAAGCATACAACAATACATTGGCCCTCATTACGACCCTGGCGTTGGACCATGGTGCTAATAGCACCATGGTCCATGCCGGTAACTTACCGACTCCGCCATGGCGGAATGAGGAATTACCGCCCCATTCCGAGGTTGGCGGGGCGGTAATTCCCCATGCCGCCATGGCCCTTCCCCATTCCCATTTTTGCCCCATAGGGCTCAATGGGAATGGGGAAGGCGCTAAGTACGGTGCCGCAAATTGTGGCACCGTACTACGCACCAAGGTCCCTTTGCGGGTTGGTTTTTAACGTCTGCAAAAAGCAGGCGTTAAAATCGCCAACCCGCAAAGGGACCGCATAATCAGTCGTTAAGCAGTTAACGGCGCCGCCACCTTTTACGGTGCCGTTAACCCCTTAACGCCAGGGTTGTAATGAGGGCCATTGTGTTCCCCTCCTCTGCCAAACCTGAAAAGCTCTGTTCCCGGACAACAATGCATTGTGTTCCAGTTCTCTGCCAAACCTGAGCAGCGTTATGCCCAGTAAAACAATGCATTGTGATCCACTTCTCTGCCAAACCTGAACGGCACTATACCCAGACAACAATGCATTGTGGTCCATTTCTCTGCCAAACCTGAACAGCGCTATAAGCAGACAACAATGCACTTTATTCACTTCTCTGCCAAACCTGAACTGCGCTATACCCAGTCAAACAATGCATTGTGTTCCACCACTCTCCCTGACCTAAGCAGCTTTATAGCCAAACCGAAAATACATTGGGCCTCATTACGAGGTGGGCGGTAAGGGATTACCGGCACCGGTAAGGGTACCGGTGCCGGTAATCCCTCACCGCCCTAGTACGAGCTCACTTTGCGGGTCCTCCCTTAACGCCTGGTTTTTCCAGGCGTTAAGGACGGGACCCGCAAAGGACTCTGGAGCTAATAATGGTACCGCAATTTGCGGTACCGTTATTAGCGCCTTCCCCATTCCCATTGAGCCCTATAGGGGCTCAATGGGAATGGGGAAGGGCCCTGGTGAATGGGGAATTACCGGTCCCGCCAACCTTGGAATGGACCGGTAATTGCTCCATTCACCAGGGCGGAGTCGGTAGGGTTTTGAAGGCAGCCATGGAGCTAATAGCTCCATGGTTACCTCCAACCTCGTAATGAGGCCCATTGTGTTCCACTTCTGTGCTAAACCTGAGCAGTGCAATACCCATACAACCATGCATTGTGTTCCACTTCTCTGCCAAACTGGAACAGCGCTATACCCAGACAACAATGCATTGTGTTCCACTTCTCTGCCAAACATGAATGGCGCTAAACGCAGGCAACAATGCATGATGTTCCACTTCTCTGCCAAACCTGAACAGCATTATACCCAGTCAAACAATGAATTGTGTTGTTCTTCTCTGCCAAACCTGAGTAGCGTTATAAGCAGACAACAGTAAATTGTGTTCCCCTCCTCTGCCAAACCTGAAAAATTCTATTCCCGGACAACAATGCATTGTTTTCCTGTTCTCTGCTAAACCTGAGCAGCCTTATACTCAGTAAAACAATGCATTGAGATCCAATTCTCTGCTAAACCTGAACAGCACTATAGCCAGACAACAATGCATTGTGGTCCAGTTCTCGGTGAAACCTTAAGGGTGCTATACTTAGACAACAATGCATTGTGATCTACTTGTCTGCCAAACCTGAACAGCGATATAAGCAGACAACAATGCATTGTGTTCCACTTTTCTGCCAGACCTGACCGGCTCTATATCCAGACACAGCTGCATTGTGTTCCACTTCTCTTCCAGACTTGAACAGCGTTATACCCAGCCAAACAATACAATGTGTTCCTTTTCTTTGCCTAACTTCAACAGCGCTATACCCAGACAATAATGCATTGTATTCCACTTCTCTGCCAAACCTGAACTGCATTATACCCAGTCAAACAATTCAATGTGTTCCAACTCTCTGCCAAACCTGAACAGCGCGATAAGCAGACCACAATGCATTGTGTTCCACTTTTCTGCCAGACCTGACCAGCTCTAGATCCAGACACAACTGCATGAGCTCCACTTCTTTATACTTGTTGTCGTTATAAGCAGACAACACTAAATTGTGTTCCCCTCCTCTGCCAAACCTGAACAGCGCTATATCCAGTCAAGCATTGTGTTCCACCGCTCTCCCCGCCGACCTAAGCAGCGTTATAGCCAAACAAACAATACATTGTGTTCCACGTCTGTGCTAAACCTGAACAGCGCAAAAAAAACCCAGACAGCAATGCATTGTGCTCCACTTCTCTGCCAAACAAGAACGCTGCTATACCCAGACAACAATGCATTGTGATCCACCTCTCTGCAAAACCTGAACAGCGCAACACCCAGACAACAATGCATTGTGTTCCACTTCTCTGCCAAACATGAATGGCGCTAAACCCAGGCAACAATGCATGGTATTCCACTTCTCTGCCAAACCTGAACAACATTATACCCAGTCAAACAATTCAATGTGTTCCAACTCTCTGCCAAACCTGAACAGCATGATAAGCAGACCACAATGCATTGTGTTCCACTTTTCTGCCAGACCTGAACAGCGCTATATGTAGACAACAATGCAGTGTGTTCCACTTTTCTTCCAGACCTGACCAGCTCTATAACCAGACACAAATGCATTGTGTTCCACTTCTATTCCAGACCTGAACAGCGTTATACCCAGCCAAACAATACAATGTGTTCCACTTCTGTGCCAAACCTAAACAGTGCTATACCCAAACAATAATGCATTGTATTCACTTTTCTGCCTAACCTGAACAGCGCTATACCCAATCAAACAATGGATTGTGTTCCACCTCTCTCCCTGACCTAAGCAGTGTTATAGCCAAACAGACAATAGAGTGTGTTCCACTTCTGTGCTAAACCTGAACAGAGCAATACCCACAAAGCCATGCATTGTATTCCACTTCTCTGCCCAACCGGAAAAGCGCTATACCCAGATAACAAAGCATTGTGATCCACCTCTCTGCCAAACCTGAACAGCGCAACACCCAGATAACAATGCATTGTGTTTCACTTCTCTGCCAAGCCTGAACAGCATTATACCCAGTCGAAAATGCATTGTGTTCCACTTCTGTGCCAAACCTGAATAGCGTTATAAACAGACAACAATGCATTGTGTTCCACTGCTCTGCCAAACCAGAACACTGCTATAACCAAACAATAATGCATTGTATTCCACTTCTCTGCCAAACCTGAACAGCGCTATACCAAGTCAAACAATGCATTGTGGTCCACCTCTCTACCCGACCTAAGCAGCATTATAGCCAAACAAACAATACATTGTGTTCCACACCTTTGCTAAACCTGAACAGCGCAATACCCAGACAGCAATGCATTGTGTTCGACTTCTCTGCCAAACCAGAACACCGCTATCCCCAGACAACAATGCATTGTGATCCACCTCTCTGCAAAACCTGAATAGCGCAACACAAAGACAACAATGCATTGTGTTCCACTTTCTCTGACAAACATGAATGGTGCTAAACCCAGGCAACAATGCATGGTGTTCCACTTCTATGCCAAACCTGAACAGCATTATACCCAGTCAAGCAATACAATGTGTTCCAACTCTCTGCCAAACCGAAACACCACTATACCCGGAAAACAATGCATTGTGTTTCACTTCTATGCCAAACCTGAACAGCATTATACCCAGTCAAACAATGCATTTTGTTACACTTCTCTGCCAAACCTGAACAGCGTTGTCAGAAGACAACAATAAATTGTGTTGCCCTCCTCTGCCAAACCTGAATAGTTCTATACCCACACAACAATGCATTGTGATCCACCTATCTGCCGAACCTGAACAGTGCAACACCCAGACAACAATGCATTGTGTTCCACGTCTCTGCCAAACCGGATCACCACTATACCCAGATAACAGTGCATTGTGTTTCACTTCTATGCCAAACCTGAACAGCATTATACCTAGTCAAACAAAACATTGTGTTCCACTTTCCTGCCAAACCTGAACAGCTTTATCAGCAGACAACAATACATTGTGTTGCCCTCCTCTGCCAAACCTGAAAAGCTCTATACCTAGACAACAATGCATTGTGATCCACCTATCTGCCAAACCTAAACAGCATTATGCCCAGTCAAACAATGCAATGTGTTCCACTTCGCTGCCAAACCGAAACATTGCTATACCCAGATAACAATGCATTTTGTTCCAGGTCTCTGCCAAACCTGAGCAGCGTTATACCCAGTAAAACAATGCATTGTGATCCACTTCTCTGCCAAACCTGAATGGCAATATATACAGGCAACATTGCATTGTGGTCCACTTCTCTACGAAACTTCAAGGCCGCTATGCTGAGACAACAGTGCATTTTATCCACTTCTCTGCCAAACCTGAACAGCGCTATATGCAGCCAACAATGCAGTGTGTTCCACTTTTCTTCCAGACCTGACCAGCTCTATACCCAGACACAAATGCACTGTGTTCCACCTCTCTCCCTGACCTAAGCAGTGTTATAGCCAAACAGACAATAGAGTGTGTTCCACTTCTGTGCTAAACCTGAACAGAGCAATCCCACAAAGCCATGCATTGTATTCCACTTCTCTGCCCAACCGGAAAAGCGCTATACCCAGATGATAATGCATCGTGATCCACCTCTCTGCCAAACCTGAACAGCGCAACACCCAGATAACAATGCATTGTGTTTCACTTCTCTGCCAAGCCTGAACAGCATTATACCCAGTCGAAAATGCATTGGGTTCCACTTCTGTGCCAAACCTGAATAGCGTTATAAACAGACAACAATGCATTGTGATCCACCTCTCTGCAAAACCTGAACAGCGCAACACCCAGATAACAATGCATTGTGTTTCACTTCTCTGCCAAGCCTGAACAGCATTATACCCAGCCGGAAATGCATTGTGTTCCACTTCTGTGCCAAACCTGAAAAGCGTTATAAACAGACAACAATCCATTGTGTTCAATTTCTCTGCCAAACCACAACATCGCCATAACCAGACAACAATGCATTGTGATCCACCTCTCTGCAAAACCCGAACAGTGCAACATCCAGACAACAATGTCTTGTGATCCAGTTTTCTGCCAAACATGAACGGTGCTAAACCTAGTCAAACAATGCAATGTGTTCCAACTCTCTGCCAATCCTGCACAGTGCTATACCCAGACAACAATGTATTGTGTTCCACTTCTCTGCCAAACCTGGAACATCGCTATACCCAGATGACAATGCATTGTTTTTCACTTCTCTGCCAAACCTGAAGAGGCTTACACCCAGTCAGACAATGCATTGTGTTCCACTTCTCTGCCAAACTTGAACATCGTTATAAGCAGACAACAATACATGGTGTTCCCCTCCTCTGCCAAACCTGAAAAGCTCTGTTCCCGGACAACAATGCATTGTGTTCCAGTTCTCTGCCAAACCTGAGCAGCGTTATGCCCAGTAAAACCGTGCATTGTGATCCACTTCTGTGCTAAACCTGAACAGCACTATACCCAGACAACAATGCAGTGTGCTCCAATTCTCTACAAAACCTCAAGGGCGCTGTACTGAAAGAACATTGCATTGTGTTCCACTTCTCTGTCAAACCTGAACTGCGCTATACCCAGTCAAACAATGTATTGTGTTCCACCACTCTCCCTGACCTAAGCAGCGTTATAGCCAAACCGAAAATACATTGGGCCTCATTACGAGGTGGGCGGTAAGGGATTACCGGCACCGGTAAGGGTACCGGTGCCGGTAATCCCTCACCGCCCTACTACGAGCTCACTTTGCGGGTCCTCCCTTAACGCCTGGTTTTTCCAGGCGTTAAGGACGGGACCCGCAAAAGACTCTGGAGCTAATAATGGTACCGCAATTTGCGGTACCGTTATTAGCGCCTTCCCCATTCCCATTGAGCCCTATGGGGGCTCAAATGGGAATGGGGAAGGGCCCTGGTGAATGGGGAATTACCGGTCCCGCCAACCTTGGAATGGACCGGTAATTGCTCCATTCACCAGGGCGGAGTCGGTAGGGTTTTGGAGGCAGCCATGGAGCTAATAGCTCCATGGCTGCCTCCAACCTCGTAATGAGGCCCATTGTGTTCCACTTCTGTGGTAAACCTGAGCAGTGCAATACCCATACAACCATGCATTGTGTTCCACTTCTCTGCCAAACTGGAACAGGGCTATACCCAGACAACAATGCATTGTGTTCCACTTCTCTGCCAAACATGAATGGCGCTAAACGCAGGCAACAATGCATGATGTTCCACTTCTCTGCCAAACCTGAACAGCATTATACCCAGTCAAACAATGAATTGTGTTGTGCTTCTCTGCCAAACCTGAGTAGCGTTATAGCAGACAACAGTAAATTGTGTTCCCCTCCTCTGCCAAACCTGAAAAGTTCTATTCCCGGACAACAATGCATTGTTTTCCTGTTCTCTGCTAAACCTGAGCAGCCTTATACTCAGTAAAACAATGCATTGTGATCCAATTCTCTGCTAAACCTGAACAGCACTAGAGCCAGACAACAATGCATTGTGGTCCAGTTCTCGGTGAAACCTTAAGGGCGCTATACTTAGACAACAATGCATTGTGATCTACTTGTCTGCCAAACCTGAACAGCGATATAAGCAGACAACAATGCATTGTGTTCCACTTTTCTGCTAGACCTGACAGGCTCTATATCCAGACACAGCTGCATTGTGTTCCACTTCTCTTCCAGACTTGAACAGCATTATACCCAGCCAAACAATACAATGTGTTCCGTTTCTTTGCCTAACTTCAACAGCGCTATACCCAGACAATAATGCATTGTATTCCACTTCTCTGCCAAACCTGAACAGCATTATACCCAGTCAAACAATTCAATGTGTTCCAACTCTCTTCCAAACCTGAACAGCGCGATAAGCAGACCACAATGCATTGTGTTCCACTTTTCTGCCAGACCTGACCAGCTCTAGATCCAGACACAACTGCATGTGCTCCACTTCTTTATACTTGTTGTCGTTATAAGCAGACACCACTAAATTGTGTTCCCCTCCTCTGCCAAACCTGAACAGCGCTATATCCAGTCAAGCATTGTGTTCCACCGCTCTCCCCGACCTAAGCAGTGTTATAGCCAAACAAACAATACATTGTGTTCCACGTATGTGCTAAACCTGAACAGCGCAAAAAAAAAACAGACAGCAATGCATTGTGCTCCACTTCTCTGCCAAACAAGAACACTGCTATACCCAGACAACAATGCATTGTGATCCACCTCTCTGCAAAACCTGAACAGTGCAACACCCAGACAACAATGCATTGTGTTCCACTTCTCTGCCAAACATGAATGGCGCTAAACCCAGGCAACAATGCATGGTATTCCACTTCTCTGCCAAACCTGAACAGCATTATACCCAGTCAAACAATTCAATGTGTTCCAACTCTCTGCCAAACCTGAACAGCGCGATAAGCAGACCACAATGCATTGTGTTCCACTTTTCTGCCAGACCTGAACAGCGCTATATGTAGACAACAATGCAGTGTGTTCCACTTTTCTTCCAGAGCTGACCAGCTCTATACCCAGACACAAATGCATTGTGTTCCACTTCTATTCCCGACCTGAACAGCGTTATACCCAGCCAAACAATACAATGTGTTCCACTTCTGTGCCAAACCTAAACAGTGCTATACCCAAACAATAATGCATTGTATTCACTTTTCTGCCTAACCTGAACAGCGCTATACCCAATCAAACAATGGATTGTGTTCCACCTCTCTCCCTGACCTAAGCAGTGTTATAGCCAAACAGACAATAGAGTGTGTTCCACTTCTGTGCTAAACCTGAACAGAGCAATACCCACAAAGTCATGCATTGTATTACACTTCTCTGCCCAACCGGAAAAGCGCTATACCCAGATAACAAAGCATTGTGATCCACCTCTCTGCCAAACCTGAACAGCGCAACACCCAGATAACAATGCATTGTGTTTCACTTCTCTGCCAAGCCTGAACAGCATTATACCCAGTCGAAAATGCATTGTGTTCCACTTCTGTGCCAAACCTGAATAGCGTTATAAACAGACAACAATGCATTGTGTTCCACTTCTCTGCCAAACCAGAACACTGCTATAACCAAACAATAATGCATTGTATTCCACTTCTCTGCCAAACCTGAACAGCGCTATACCAAGTCAAACAATGCATTGTGGTCCACCTCTCTACCCGACCTAAGCAGCATTATAGCCAAACAAACAATACATTGTGTTCCACACCTGTGCTAAACCTGAACAGCGCAATACCCAGACAGCAATGCATTGTGTTCGACTTCTCTGCCAAACCAGAACACCGCTATCCCCAGACAACAATGCATTGTAATCCACCTCTCTGCAAAAGCTGATTAGCGCAACACAAAGACAACAATGCATTGTGTTCCACTTTCTCTGACAAACATGAATGGTGCTAAACCCAGGCAACAATGCATGGTGTTCCACTTCTATGCCAAACCTGAACAGCATTATACCCAGTCAAGCAATACAATGTGTTCCAACTCTCTGCCAAACCGAAACACCACTATACCCAGAAAACAATGCATTGTGTTTCACTTCTATGTCAAACCTGAACAGCATTATACCCTGTCAAACAATGCATTTTGTTACACTTCTCTGCCAAAACTGAACAGCGTTGTCAGAAGACAACAATACATTGTGTTGCCCTCCTTTGCCAAACCGGAATAGTTCTATACCCACACAACAATGCATTGTGATCCACCTATCTGCCGAACCTGAACAGTGCAACACCCAGACAACAATGCATTGTGTTCCACTTCTCTGCCAAACCGGATCACCACTATACCCAGATAACAATGCATTGTGTTTCACTTCTATGCCACACCTGAACAGCATTATACCTAGTCAAACAAAACATTGTGTTCCACTTTCCTGCCAAACCTGAACAGCTTTATCAGCAGACAACAATACATTGTGTTGCCCTCCTCTGCCAAACCTGAAAAGCTCTATACCTAGACAACAATGCATTGTGATCCACCTATCTGCCAAACCTAAACAGCATTATGCCCAGTCAAACAATGCAATGTGTTCCACTTCGCTGCCAAACCGAAACATTGCTATACCCAGATAACAATGCATTTTGTTCCAGGTCTCTGCCAAACCTGAGCAGCGTTATACCCAGTAAAACAATGCATTGTGATCCACTTCTCTGCCAAACCTGAATGGCAATATACACAGGCAACATTGCATTGTGGTCCACTTCTCTACGAAACATCAAGGGCGCTATACTGAGACAACAGTGCATTTTATCCACTTCTCTGCTAAACCTGAACAGCGCTACATGCAGACAACAATGCAGTGTGTTCCACTTTTCTTCCAGACCTGACCAGCTCTATACCCAGACACAAATGCACTGTGTTCCACCTCTCTCCCTGACCTAAGCAGTGTTATAGCCAAACAGACAATAGAGTGTGTTCCACTTCTGTGCTAAACCTGAACAGAGCAATCCCACAAAGCCATGCATTGTATTCCACTTCTCTGCCCAACCGGAAAAGCGCTATACCCAGATGATAATGCATCGTGATCCACCTTTCTGCCAAACCTGAACAGCGCAACACCCAGATAACAATGCATTGTGTTTCACTTCTCTGCCAAGCCTGAACAGCATTATACCCAGTCGAAAATGCATTGGGTTCCACTTCTGTGCCAAACCAGAATAGCGTTATAAACAGACAACAATGCATTGTGATCCACCTCTCTGCAAAACCTGAACAGCGCAACACCCAGATAACAATGCATTGTGTTTCACTTCTCTGCCAAGCCTGAACAGCATTATACCCAGCCGGAAATGCATTGTGTTCCACTTCTGTGCCAAACTTAAAAGCGTTATAAACAGACAACAATGCATTGTGTTCCACTTCTCTGCCAAACCACAACATCGCTATAACCAGACAACAATGCATTGTGATCCACCTCTCTGCAAAACCCGAACAGTGCAACATCCAGACAACAATGTCTTGTGATCCAGTTTTCTGCCAAACATGAACGGTGCTAAACCTAGTCAAACAATGCAATGTGTTCCAACTCTCTGCCAATCGTGCACTGTGCTATACCCAGACAACAATGTATTGTGTTCCACTTCTCTGCCAAACCTGGAACATCGCTATACCCAGATGACAATGCATTGTTTTTCACTTCTCTGCCAAACCTGAAGAGGTTTACAGCCAGTCAGACAATGCATTGTGTTCCACTTCTCTGCCAAACTTGAACAGCGTTATAAGCAGACAACAATACATTGTGTTCCCCTCCCCTGCCAAACCTGAAAAGCTCTATTCCCAGACAGCAATGCATTGTGTTCCAGTTCTCTGCCAAACCCCTGCAGCGTTATACCCAGTAAAACCGTGCATTGTGATCCACTTCTGTGCTAAAACTGAACAGTACTATACCCAGACAACAATGCATTGTGGTCCAATTCTCTACAAAACCTCATGGGCGCTATACTGAAACAACATTGCATTGTGTTCCACTTCTCTGTCAAACCTGAACAGCGCTATACCCAGTCACTCAATGCATTGCGTTCCACATCTCTGCCAAACCTGAGCAGCGTTATATCCAGTCAAACAATGCATTGTGATCTACTTCACTGCCAAACCTGAACAGCGCTATAAGCAGACAATAATGCATTGTGTTCCACTTTTCGGCCAGACCTGAACAGTGTTATTCCCAGCAAAACAATACAATGTTTAGATGCAAAAATTGTGAAAGCTGACTCGCGCTCAGGATGTAATATCTCAATAAATTATTATTTAAGAGATAGTCCAAAAAAGACAAGTTGTTTCAATAATGCGTAGAGTTTATTCCATAGTGTGTACAGCTGACACGTGTTTCGACCTTGTGGTCGTTTTCAAGGCCTGTTTTCAGTGCAGTAGTATCGCATCTTTAACGGGCTGCATGTTCCTTTTGGGATACATGGTTGAGCAAAATATGTCTTAATGACTGCGTAGGCTGGGTATTCAATGCTTGTCACATCTGTACGCAGATAGTTGATCTCCGTCTGCATTGAATTAGAACTGTCAGACAAGAATTCAAGTCTCAAAATCCAGTCAGAGAATTGACTTCAAATATTCTATGTTACCTTGATTAGGCAGTAGTCAGTATTAGGGGTCAATCCCACATGTGGATTTCAGAGCAGCCTAGAACAATAATAGTTCTCAAATTCAGGGTGGTCAACAGCGCACAGATTCTATATCGAAGCCACGAACAAGTCAATGTGTTCCACTTGTGTGCCAAACCTCAAAAACGCAATACCCAAACAATAATGCATTGTATTCCACTTCTCTGCCAAACCTGAACAGTACTATACCCAAACAATAATGCATTGTATTCCACTTCTCTGCCAGACCTGAACAGTGCTATTCCCAGTCACACAATGGATGGTGTTCCACCTCTCTGCCAAACCTGTGCAGCATTATAACCAGTCAAAGAATCCATTGTGTTCCACTTCTCTGAATAGCGTTATATGCGGACACCAATACATTGTGTTCCACTTCTCAGCCAAACCCGAGCAGTGTTATACCCAGTCAAACATTGCATTGTGACCCACTTCTCTGCCAAACCAGAATGGCACTAACCCAGACAACAATGCCATGTGGACCTGAAGACTATTTGGCAAGATCCTAGCCTCCCTACATAACCCGGTGATGCCTACATGGTACATGAAGACCAGGCAGGATTCGTGTTAGGGAGGTCGACGGCGTCGAATATCTGTAGGTTTTACAATATTCTAGCAAGGATCCCCCAGGAGTTTGAGGGGATCGCCGTATCCCTAGATGTGCAGAAGACCTTCAACACTGTATATTGGCCATTCCTGTTCACAAATATGGATTTGGTCCTAACTTGATTAAGTGGGTACAAATCCTCTACACGCAACCCTACACTAAGGTATCTGTGAGTGGGGTGCTGTTGTCAGTGCTGCAACTGGCGGGAGGCTCCAGACAACTCCCGATATTGTCTCATGAGGATAGCTCGTGGGCAACGTGCTTGTCTTGGAATCACGACGACACGGAGCAACGCCAGTTCGATCCCGGGGTCCGTGCTTAGAAACCTCTGGGTATTAAGCAGGTTTTAAATAACCTATCATATCATATCATGTCCACTCCCCCCTGCTGTTCGTGCTCGTGATTGAGCCCCTGGCGGACTTCATGACAGCGTGGCATACAAGGGCTGGCATTCCCGGAGCTGGGCAGGTGGAATTGATAGCATTATATGCTGATGATATCATGATGTTTGTAAGGTGCCCGGAAAAATACTTGCAGAGGGTGTTAGCAGTGGTTCAGGAAATCAGGAGACTCTCAGGACTCCGATTGAACACCAACAAGTCAGAGATATTCCCGCTGATGGATCACACAAGCCCACCCAGCAACCTATACGGACTGCGATGGACCCCCCAACAGGTCAAATATTTAGGGGTAGAAGTGGCTCGATCAGCCCACCTGGTCCGCTCCCTTAACTACGACACACTGCATATTGCAATGTGTGTCAAGCTAGAGCGCTGGACCCAACTCCCAATATCACTGATGGGACGGCTGGTGCTAGTGAAAATGGTGATACTGCCCAAACTATTTTACCTTTTTAGTACATTACCATTATGGCCGAGTAGGTCTTTCTTTGCAAAAATAACTAGTGCCTGCACCACATTTGTGTGGAAGGGACAAGCGAGGGCCAGTTGGAAACTGTTAGGCAGAATTGCATGCAGTACCGTCTGGGACCGCCACATACAATTAGGACTACAGGTCTAAGCATAACCAACCTTTGGTATAAGCCTGTACTACACAGTTTTGTGGTAGAAAACTGAGCAGCCAGGTTTATCTCAAAAGGGAATGTGAGCTGTACAAGAGATTACACAGAGGTCTTACAATCACAGTGGTTCAAGTAGACATTTACACTCAAGGTTTCTTGGTAAAACACTTATTAATTTATTACACAATCATTTAGAAAACATTCACTAGAAGGAGTCAACTTAATATTATACTCAAACACACTTCAATAACAAACCAATGAGTTTCTGAACAAATTAGGCTCCCCTGAAATAGGAGCAAAATGGCATTTCAGTTACTTTCAATGGGAGTAAAAAGGCACAAGTTAGCAGATTAGATCACAAATACTTTCTTAGGCAGTGCAAATCGTTTTGGTTCACTAGAGGACTTGATTCAGTTAAATAGGCCTAGGCCAAAGTCAATGGACTAGTGTCTTGGATAGGAAAGAGCAGTTCTTGAAGTAAACGGTAAAGTCTTTTCAAAATGTTCTCAGAAGTAGTTAGTACAAAAAAGAATCATATGTTGGGTTAAAAGCTGATTAGGCCTGCAAGTTGGGAAAGTGTCACAAACTTTCACTGCGACAGATGCATTCTCTCAATCGTGTTGCCACAGTACCTTAGTATGAAGCAAAAAGATGCAGCTGAAGACGTTGGTTCCTGGCAGTTCCTGCAGATCTCATTGTTCCTGAGCTCAGTCGTGGGGACAAGAGGGAGGCTGTCGGGGGGCTCCTGCACTGCACGGGATCATCAGAAAAAGCTGACAAAATGGAGTCACTTCAGTGCGAGTAGCTCTAATTCAAGCACACAAGCTGGTGTCATTCCCCCTGGTTAATCCTAACCAGTTTCGAGAATGGTATCCAGGTGGCTTACAAGTTGATTGGTCCCACCAACTCAAAGGAAGAGCTCGTCCTTGAAGGGGCTTCTCTGTCGAGATGAACTTGGCAATTCGGATCTGCAGCAAACCAACAGTCCAGGAGTTGCAGCAGCTGTCCTCTTCCAGTTCGTCTTCGGTTCTTTCGTTCCAGTGGTCAACTCTGCTTTCCAGTCCAAGATACTCACCTTTTAAATAGTTTTCTCCCATTATTCCAGCCTAGCTGCCACTCACCCACCAGGGCGGTTGTCCTTGCCAGACAGTCAGCCAGTCAATTACACCAGAGTGCATTTGGGTCTCCTAGGAGACTAAGCACAGGGAGTTTCTGGCACCTCCCTCATTTCCTGCCCATCCCAAACACTCAGACACCAGAGGCGTCCTCAGTCCTGAAGCCCACCAAAGGCATAGAAACAAAGGGGCCAAACCTGGTTTGCTGCGCAGAGACAAACACTGGAAGGACCTTTCCAAAAAGAAATGGCAAAAAAAGAAGACTGGCACCTGTTTAAACAAAGGGTTTTAAGGCACCATCTTGAAAAACATGGCTCCCGTGATTTTTTGCTACCGGTGTTCGCGGTCAGGAAAAATCATGGTAGTTTGTTGTAAAACCACTGCCACCAGCCATTTCGATAGAAAAGGGTAGCATTTGACTGTTACATGAGTTTCTAGACTAGGTAACCCCTCCAACACTCTATAAAAGATAGTGGCCCTCATTACGATACCGGCGCTAAACCATGGCGCTATTAGCACCATGGTTGGTGCCGGTATCGTAACGTGTCCGCCATGGTGAAATGGGGAAATACAGCCCCATTCCAAGGTTGGCAGGTTGGTATTTCCCCATTTCCCCATGGCCCTTCCCATTCCCATTTTTGCCCCATAGGGCATAATGGGAATGGCGAAGGCACTAAGTACGGTACCGCAAATTGCCGTACCATACTTACCGCGAAGGTCCCTACTTTAACGGCTGGTCTAGACCAGCCGTTAAGGTCGGGTCCCACAAAGGGACCTCGTAATTAGGCGCTAATGGGTTAACGGCGCCGCAGCCTTTTACGGCGCCGTTAACCCATTAGCGCCAGGGTTGTAATGAGGCCCAGTGTGTGCTGGGTCTAGGAATTTAAAAAGACTAGTAAAGTCAATTTAACCTTGCATTCTATGGGAAACAGTAGTTTATCCCAGCGAAGGTATTTAAACCTTTGGGAATTCTAAAAACGACATACCTGTGTCACTGCACTGAGGGAGCTGTAAAACACACCTGAAAAGATATATATGGAGTTATCTTAAAATCCATAATCAAAGAACACAAAAGTAAAACATACATCAAAATACATGAAAGAGTGGGAAAAAAGGCTCACACTCTTTCCAGGTAAAAAATATCAAGTCCTCAAAATCCAGCAAAGTTGCTGGTGGTCTCTATGGTGAAGGTTCAACACAATCACAAAGGCGAAAAAATTATCAAGGCAAAAACAGATCCCCATTCATTTGTGTAAAAGCTACCGCCAATGCATTTCTGTACATAGCACCATTTTCAGTGCATTGTTTTTCAAAAATAAGCATCATTACATTTCAAATCAACATCATTTATATAAACACATTCAAAATCATGTTGTAGACACATACCGCCATTATCATTATGATGAATGTTTCAGTTCATTGTAGCATAGAGAGATAGAAAGAAAAACACACAGTGCACCGATTAGTTTCCTTTGCCGTATGACTTTAACTGAATGTAACATTCAGGGATTTCTCGAGGCGTGCATACATAATTACCTTAGCTTTAGTGAGCAATAATCTTCCTCGCCTAACACTCTGTATGTGTACGATGAGAAACCCTCCCTGTAAAGTTAAACATGAACAACACTCCTGAGTTATTGTCTCTTTTCGCTTATCGCTACTAATGCAGCGTCGTAGCTGGGTTTCTTACTTTTCTTACACAGCTGCCGCTGCACCTCGTAGCCGGGTTGCGAAAACTAACGCCCGCAAGGATTTCCTGTTTTACTGGTTGACATGGTGATCATGGCTTCGTCCTCAGACCAGGATTGGTCATGCTGGACGCGCCTCCCGTGGTTCCCAGACGTACTTTCAGTCTGTATTTCAGTTGTACTGTATAGTCAGTAGAACTATATCCCTATTAATAAAGAATACCTTATTCTACATGAAATGAAACGACAGATTGCTCGTGTTCATCCTGGACGTGTCTCTAGTGAATCTATTATATATGTATGTCTGCGTTCACTCATAACATGAATGCCCTTGATATGCTGTGTCTATTTATCTTGTATGTTGTATGTTGTATTGGTTGAAACCAAATTGACTATATATTTAAAATCCGTACTGACTGAAATGGTAGAAAATAGCCCACCATGCCGGTCATGTAGATTAGTATGGATTCAGTGCTACTGTTCTGTGTTTCCCTATTGATCTCTAAATAGGACTTTAAATAAATACATGGTGGATCACACATAATTGATACATGGGCAGATTAATACCTCCATATCTTTCTGGAACTTAGAATCATGATATAAAAATGCTCATCTACAACACATTTCTGTTGTCTTGATATACAAAGTAAAATATAAGCATAACAACTTTAAAGAAAGCAGGCAAAGTGTATCTCCTCATTCAATCCTCTTGGTGATAATGTTCCCAATGTATCTATCCAAAATCATTCTCTCTGATCAAGTCTTTGTTGCATATTCATGTGTGGTTCTCTCTTTTTCACTAGCTCTAGTATTTGAAATCTTATCTGCGAAAGAATTTAGCTCCTATAAGGAGCAAGGAGTGAGCACTGGGCTTACGGGGTGGATTCCACTCTGTTTTTCGGATTTGCTAGATTATATATAGCCCTGGTGTCATTGGGCTATCTTCAACCTGGGAGCTCCATATATAAACATCAGTTTGTGAAAGTGATATGTGATTGAAGAAACAGAAAAATTCAACAGCACAACTCACAGTGGTGCCCACCTCTTCTCCATTTTTCAAACTACAAGTGCGTGACACCCCGCTACAAAAACTGCAATACTTCAGAATCAGATCGGCAATAGCAGCAGTGTGGGATACATTCCCACAGGAACCAACGTGTTACCCGTGCCTAAATTATATTGTTTACACTGACATAACCAGGAAAACAGCCTCAGCACTATACAAATTGCGCTGGCATCCAGGAAAGTACAAGCACCTGATGTCAAGGGAGAGTGGGAGGAAGGCTTAGGTGTCACATTCACTGAATCACATTGGTCACAACTGTGCAGACTCACAAAACAGGTATCGCTGAACTCTAGGTACCGGTTAATTCATTTCAAAATATTAAACGGTGCATCTCACCCCGGCTCGCTTGCAGGAAATGTATGTGACAGCCGAGGGGAGGTGCCCGAGATGTTGTAATGAAGATGCTGGCCTGCTGCATATGTTCTGGTCCTGTGGGTCGCTTTCTGAGTACTGTAGCGAGGTGTGTGATGCACTAGTAGCAATGGTGAAGGAACCAATTGAATGGGAGCACTCAATATGCTTGTTGGGCTATACATTTAAGATGAGTGTGGCAAAATGCAAGCCATAAATATGGGTCTACTATTAGCTAAGCTTGCTATACTGATGCGTTGGAAGAGTAAGGCTCCCGCCACGACTGCAGAATGGATAAATGATATGACATGGGCAAATGATCAAGAGGAGGTGTATACCAGCTTGCTACCCCGAATTAGCTGGCCGAGAGATATGTGTGGTGGATTTCGTCAATACTTGAGCGATAGAGCAAGTGCAGAAAATGTTGAAAGTGAAACGCTGTAATTGTTCAGTTGACCTGTTTACTTGAATGCTAAACATCAATACAATGCCTGTTGAAATATTAATTCTAAACACAAATGTATCTTGTTGAATTCTGTGCAATTTAAATAAATATTTTTTAAGAAAATAATGCATTGTGGTCCACTTCTCTACGAAACCTCATTGGCGCTATACTGACACAACAATGCATTGTGTTCCACTTCTCTGTCAAACCAGAATGGTGTTATACCCAGGCAACAACTCAGTGTGCTGCCACTTCTCAGCCAAACCTGAATAGTCTAAACCTAGACAACAATGCATTGTGCTCCACTTCTCTGACAATCCTGAACAGCGCTATACCCAGACAACAATGTATTGTGTTCCACCTCCCTGCCAAACCTATACAACACTATACCCAGAAAACAATGCATTGTGTTCCACCTCTCTGCCAAAATTGAAGAGCTCTATACCTAGGCAACAATGCATTGTGTTCCATATCTCTGCCAGACCTGAACAGCTCTATATCCAGCTAAACAATACACTGGGCCTGATTCACAGAAGGTGTAAGAAGATTCCCCTGTTATCAGCGCAACTCATAAATAATCCACGTCATGTGATGTATATATTGTTCAAATTTATATGTTAATTCTGTTTCATTACATCACAAATTGCAGGGGGTTAGTGTGGGAAACCAAAGGGTGTCTCACCTGGTAGTCCTCAAGTACTTGTTACCCAGGTGTCCAGGTCACGGCCATCACTTTTGGATCCAGTTCCTGGGGGTGGACCAGTGCAGCAGGATCACCTGGGTGAAGGGTCTTCAAGGAGTGGGGGTGAGGCGACCGATTGTGAGATGCAGTATTCCAACTTTCCTGTACACATGACCCATCCTATTTATTAGGATTCTCCAATGTCCCAACTCCCCACCCCTTTCTACACAAACCCTGGGCCGAGGAATAGGGCGACTATGAGTAAAGAGACTAACCCTTACATATCTCATTGGACATGTCCCATTAATCGGGTCAGGCAAAGTCAGGCACTTCACATTGAATGCATTTATCTGATACCCATTAGCTCTCCTCACACAGATAAAAGTCGGAACATAGAGACACATTCTGAGCAAGGTGGAACATGAACAAGAGCAGAACTTCCGGGGCAACGGCAAACTCACTGGAGCAGAGCGACGGACCAAGGGACGAGAGCAAAGGGTAGAGAACCCCAGCAGTTCCGTGCAGGAGGTTGTTGCCTCCAAAAGTCCGCGAAAGACATGTGGAGAAGGCCAAATCCCAGACAAGAAGACTGCATTGTGTTTCAAGGACGCCAGCGACCCTCCCGGGTGAACAGCAGAGTTGTGGAGACGAGGTCAAGCCTGTGGTACTAACCTTGACTCATGAATTAAAAACTGCAAAGACAAGAAAGAAATGCACACAGTCGGTGTGTTGGCAAGCGACATGAAAGAACAGTGTGTGTTAAGGAAAGATTGAAGTTGCATCAGTATACTGCACAATTGAGGGCTGCTTGCGTGTGGATGAGCCGCAAAGGAAGGCACACCTGTGATGTACTTTGAATTACGGATAGCTGTGAAACCAGCAATACTGAGTGGTCCGGCAAAAGAAAGTAGCCCTCTCGAAAGTTTCTGTGAAAGGTGAAATATTTTGATATGAAGTGATAAAGTGAATGACCTATAAAAAATGAAGTGATCAAAGTTAACCCTGGCCAAAGGGTGGCAGTAAAAAGGTGAACGTTCAAATTTTGTGCTTATGACCTTGAACTACCCAGCCCAAGAGACACTGTGGCAAATAGCACAAGAGTGTGAGCTGAAGGGAAAGTCGAAGTGGTCCTGCAGAGGTCTATAGTAAAAGCCACGCACATTTCAAAGTCTTTGACATCAGGAACAGACCCAAGCCCTACTGATGGAGACTAGACGTGTGATAAATTAGGGGAAGGGAACCCCTAAATGATGTGAATTAATCTTGGGGAAAGGAATCCCTGCAAGTGTTGTGTTTCAAAGGTCTGAGCCCGACTGAGGGAGACCTACGTGAACGTGCTTTGAAAGGTCTGAGGCTGACTGAGGGAGACCTACGTGAACTCTTTTGCTTTGAAAGGTCCAAGCCTGACTGAGGGAGACCAGCGTGAACTTTTATGTTGAACTGTGTTTTGAAAGCAAGGAAAGAGAAACTTTAACGTGGACACTTAAGACAGCCCAGCCATGTCTTTAGCCAATGCAATGAGAGAATTAGGCTTTTCCCACCATATCAACAAACCTATCTATAACAAAGTCAGAACTCTTGATTGGATAGCTGACCTCAATTGTGAAACCAATATGCTTGCCAATGCACCATGTGCATGGACTGACCATCATGCCATCACATTCACCATTCAGCCCTTCCCGCTCACTACCCCAACAGGCGTCCTGGCTCCTCCTGCCTTAACAAGAAACAACAAAAACATCACGACTGAAAACCTATTACCCCTATTACAACCTCTCATAAACTACTCTAACACTGATACAGACCCCTCAACCTTTGTGGAGCTCTTCAACCTTACACTCCTCCAAGCCATAGATACTATTGCCCCCTTAAAATTACGGAAAGCCTCAAGCACCCTTCAATAACTGGCTCACCCCAACCTTAAAACTCTACGTGACAACAAAAGAAAGGCCGAATCGGCCTTGAAAAACCAACCATCAGCCCCCACCAGAGACGGCTTCCTAAAAGCTTTAAAGCAATATTAGCTAGCCATCCTCCAAACGAAAAGCAAAATCTATAATAATAGGATTTCCAATGCCAAATCTAGTTCTAAAGTACTTTCAAGATCCTCCGAGAGCTCAAATCGCCCATCCTACCCACTGAGTCTGCTGCTAAAGATAAGGCATGGTCCACTAAGATTCAAGCAGCCCTACCTGATAAAATCTCACAGCTACAAACCAAAATCGAAATTAAATAACTTAACATTAGCACCGACGTGAGACCCCCCCCTAAAACCCAACATCCAGCAGAGATTCCATGTAATCGCTTCAAATTCTCCCCACTATCCATCACTGAAGTGGAAAACATTATCACTAGCCTAAAACCCTCCCGCTGCCAAGGCGATATATGCCCTGTAGCTGTCATCAAGGAGGCAGCTAAAGATCTTGCACCGGCCATCACAGTCTTCATCAACTCATCTTTTGAATCTTAAACAGTCCCCACCAACCTGAAAGAGGCCTGGGTACTTCCTCTCTAAATAAACCCAACCTTGACCCTAAAATCCCCACTAACTATAGGCCCATCACCACAGTGCCGTCCTATTGAAAATTCTCGACAGGGCAGCATATCTCTAAATACAGACCCACTTGGAAACAAACAACCTCTTGGGCCTGTGGCAATCAGGGTTCCGGCCTAGACACGGCACAGAAACAGCGCTCATAGATTTAAAAATGCAAATTGATGAGCAAATTGACAAAAGTAATTTAACGCTCCTCCATCGCCTCTCCTAGATCTATCAGCTGCATTTGATTTCGTCAGTCACAAAGTCCTTTGCAAACAGCTCTCCTCTTCAGCTCACTTCTCTGAAAAAGCTACCGAATGGATTCAATCCTTTTTAGAAAAGAGAACGATGAGTGTTCTCACCCTTGTCCTCGACTGACCCTGCGCCAGTGACATGCGGAGTGCCACAAGGCTCTTGTGTGTCACCAACACTATATAACATATTTACCAAGCCTCTACTCGACGATCTGGACTACCTGGGTGTCACCTACACTAATTATGCAGATGACATCGAAGCCCTCGTCACAATTTCTGGCAATCATGATACCAACTGTAAATTACTAAATAAGATCTACCTCATCCTTCAGGTGTGGATGGCCACACATCGCCTTTGCCTCAATGATGAGAAGACAGAACTTTTATTAACCGGCTCACAAACCAAACCAAACAAACTTGACACCACCTTCAAATACTTCTGTATAGAAGATATTAACATCACGGTCTCCAAAGTCATTAAAACCGCGTCTACCTTGACTCTTCCTTAAAGCTCACGAAACAAGCGAACGCTGTAGCCTCCGCCACAGCCTACACTTGTAAATTAATACTCACAAGCTGTTCCACCTTAGCTAGAGCGCTGATCCTATCCAAATTGGATTATTGTAATACACTCTACCTTGGAACCAGCAAAAGAAATCTAACCAAACTTCTGTCCTCCCAAACAACGCTATCAGAGCAGCCTTCAACATTCCCCGATCCCACCACATCTCTGAAACGAGACGCAACACAGGCTGGCTGTCCATCAATAACAGAATATCTTTGGAAACACTGACCCTTACTCATAAGTGCCTAACAAACTCAGCACCCAATTACCTGGTCTGCAGATTCAGCAAAAACCAGTAGTCCAGACCAAGTATATCAGCCCAACTACACTGCCTTAAAGTCCAGAGGTATAACCGCCAGAAATCGGGAGGTACTAGCTTCCCCATATTAGCGTCCACATTTTGGAACTCCATACCTACAGCCATAAAAACTTTACCTGCTCTCTCCCAATTCAGGACACGTGCTAAAACATGTAACTGTAACTACATCGTGTACAAATGTAACTGGAATAATGCACCCAGATACCCGAGAGTTTGGCGTGCTATACAAATAAACAGTACGAAGGCCAGGCGGAATTCAATCCACGTTTTGAACTGCCTTTGTTTTTGAGCCAGAGTGTGGCATATTGTCTACGAGGCCCGCCTTGCTCCGTGCTGTCTAATGTGGGGAGGGACAGATGACTCAGCCACATTTATTCATTATATTCTAACACTGATTTTCCTTTGCATACATATTCTCCTTTACACACTTTTTGTAAAAAAAGATAGGGCAGGCATTATGTTTCGTGAGTGTAGGCCATTTTGATTTGACGGACTCAACTAGGACTGTTTTATTTATTATTTGATGGCAGAGACTACTCTGATCCTAGCTAAAGGTCAAAGTAGGAGTTTTTCCAAAACCCAAAAATTGAATAAAGGTTTTACAAATTGTATCTTTTGTGTCAGTGTCATACTTGTGATACCATGCCTCCCTTACAGTTATTAACTTTGTGACATTACCTTTCCTCACATGTTGGTTTAGTGTGCCACCAACTCTTATGGCCAAAAGGTTTTGCCTGTTGGGTTTTTTAAAGGAGGTTTGTAAATTATATATCTCCAAGGTTACAGGTAGGGATAGTCAACACAATTAGGATCAGTAGTCACATACATTGATAGCTATTAGTTAATTAAATAAATTAAACAGAAAATGGGTTTATGAACTGGTCAGTTCGCAACCATAAAAATCAGGAAGAAAAACTAATAAATAATAAATAAGACGGACAGACAAAGAGAAAATCATAAATAATGTATTTATTTGTGTTTTCATATCTATGGATCCTTTGGAAGACATAAGGAATCCTTTGTCAACATTGTCAAGCATGGATTGGCGTAGGGCATTGCCAACAGGTCAGCATGCTTAGCAGGCGGAGGGAGAATCAGGTCAAATTATGTGAAGTCTGGTTGCCTGTGACTATTTATTTTTGAGGTGTGATACCATGGCCAGGTGTACTGTATCAACACAGTGATTTTGTGTTGTCAAGCAGCTATATTGGTGTCTAGATTTAGCTGTGCATCTTCAGTCGGATTGTGCTTAGGAAGTGATAAAAATATATGGGTTGCAAAAATATCTTCCAGTCCTTCATTGGTTAGATCTAGTGTATTCTTGACTTTTCCATCGTTGTTGTTTTAAGTCTAGTTAAGATTTCACAGCCTGTTAGAAATACACAATGCCTTTACTGTATATATTGCTCATAAGTTTACTGTTAGAAGTGCTTGATGTGATTAAAGATTTTATGTCACCTGGTACAATTCAAGATTTGCATGTTCTTGTATTCTTCTGTCCAATTCATGGACACATGTTCTGTTTAATTTGTTTAATTAACTAATATCTATCAATGTATGTAACTACTGATCCTCCAAATGTTTTGACTCTCTCTAACTGTAACCTTGGAGATTTATTATTTACAAACCGCCTTGAAAGAGCCCAACCGGTGAAACCTTTTGGCCATAAGAGCTGGCGGCACACTAAACCAACATGTCAGGATTGTTATAGTCACAAAGTTACGAACCCACTGCAATTTGTGATGCATTGAAACAGAATTCACACATAAATGTGAACAATATATAAACCGCATGAGTGGTGCTGAAAACGGGAGAATCTTCTTACACCCTCTTTACTATAAGGCCTAGGTTGTTAGCCTTCCCAGAGATAAGCAGCACTCAATACTCATCAGTAGGACACAAAAGAAGCAGACAAATTACAAATATAGGGTGGCGCTGGCAAACACAGCCTAACAACCACCGAAACCTACTGATTTACAGAGCGTTTTCCTTTGGGATTACAACATTATAAAACGCTTCTGTGAATCAGGCCGACTGTGTTCCACTTCGTTGCCAAACCTGAACAGCCCTAGACCCAGAAAACAATGCATTACGTTCCACTTCTCTGCCAAACCAGGGCAGCATTACACCCAGTCAAAAAATACATTGGGCCTCATTACGACCCTGGCGGAACGGGTTAAACGGCGCCGTAAAAGGCTGCGGCGCCGTTCAACCCGTTCCACCACATTACGAGGTCCCCTCGCGGGACACGTTAGGCACGCCTGGGAAAACCAGGCGTGCATACCGGGTCCCGCGAGGGAAAGAGGGAGCAAACAACGGGCCATCTCGTAATGGCCCGTTGTTTACTCCCTCTCCCATTCCCATTCAGCCCTATGGGGGCTGAAATGGGAATGGGGATGAACCGTGTCCGTGTCCTCGAGTGAGGAATTACCGGGCCATCTGAACTCGGAATGGTCCGGTAAGTCCTCATTCCGAAGACACGGACACGGATGCGGTTTTGCCGGCAGCCATGCCGCAAATTGCGGCATGGCTACCGGCATAACTTGCAATGAGGGCCATTGTGTTCCACTTCTCTGCTGCCAAACCTGAACAACGCCAGTCGGATTTTTGCAAACATGCCCTGCCCACTGTTCCTTTAAGGATTTCCACTCAGCACTGTCCTTAAGCTCCATTGCCTTCCTGCCTTTCTATTGTATATTTGAGGATGATAAAGTCTCATTTCTTTGAGGTAAACCAGTTATTGTGTGTAGATAATTTAGCTTCAATCTCCTCACTCCTTTTCGATCTTCTTTTCCTGCGCTCTAAATTGCGTGCAGTTGATTGGACGTTCGGAAATGCCGAGGAAGGCCAGGCAGCAGAACAGTGCACAATAAGCTGGGACCATGCATGCAATATCAATAACTAGCTTTACATTTCATGCGTGCATTGCTTTTTAAAACCCCGGCAGAGGGAGTTTACTTTCTGGTTTGGTGCCACTTGCTGGCACAGCTCTCGCAAGCTGTCCACTACAAAATGCCCTTTTCATTCATTTGGAGCCTGGTACGTGCAGTTTTTCTGTCCTCGTTGAACGTCTCAGAATGGAGAGAATAAATGAGGACAAGATGAGCTACTCGCAATTGACATGGAACTACTCAGAAGCTCAGCTGTTCTTTTGTTCCCCACTTAAACTGATAATGATCCCACTTAGTGCCAGTGAATTGGTTAAGAGAAGCAGCGATCTTATTTTGAGATACTGTATTTCTTTGCAGCTGTGAGCAGGTCAGCCTGCCCTGCTTTTCCTTTGCATTCTGGCATTTGTAGTTTCTTTTTTTATTAGAATCACAACACAACACCAACACAATTAATATTCACACAAGACATCTCAATAAAACAAAATGAATTATGAATGCATGTGACATCAATATGTTCTAGGTGCGCCTGCTGTACCTATCATATGCCTCGCATTCTCTTCGTCTCTGGTTCTCTCTCTATTTTTCTTAGGTGCGTATTTGCGAGAGACACCCCAGCTGTTGCGCACTGCAGGGACCAGAGAAAATGCACAGATATCTTGAAAAAGAGAATGCTCCGTTCCATATAGTGAAAAGGAGAATAAGAGCAGTTCTGACAGCCTTACTCTGAGGTGGCTGTCAGCCTGTTATTTGGAGACAATCATCGTCATCGCATGCGTCCTGTAGGAATGTCTCTGTCAAACTGAGGGTGCATTGTCCCAAAGGGGAATATGGATGGGCTCTGCAGAGGGTAGTGGGGTTCTGACAGATCTTGTAAGTGACCAGCGGATCAGGCTGCTCGGTCTACAATAACATTTGTAATTTTGAACTTTTTGTGAATTATTAGTGCCTATGTATATTATCACAAAGGCGCAGGCTCAACAGCATCAATCAGTGACTAGGCCGCAAAATTAAACATTGCCAGGCAAGGCTCAACAACCACTTTACCCCCATTGCAGGTCAATGGTCATCACAGTCCTATGGTCTGAAATCCTGTCTTGCGCCCACACACCTATCTAGTGGTTCGGTATATTCCAAACTTCTTTAGGCCCTGCATGCTCCCTTGGATCTCCCAGAGGGGGAAAAACGAATTCATTTTTTATATTTAATTGCCATTTATTACCCCTCTGGTGCCCCTCACGGTGTCTCCTGGACCCGAGGGACCCCCAGAAGGCTGTAATATGGCCTATTGAATATTTATACAGCGCAAAATCTGCAGCACCCATGTAGAAGAGGAGCCAAGTGACTCTATTGGAAGTCCTGCCCCCATTTTGCCTATAGGTTGGAAACCGGAAATTGCGACATGCACGACGCCAATAATGGTCCCTATACCCATATCCATTGAGAAAACCCTATATGATGTACCCGATGAGAAATGACAGTCTTTTAAAGGAGGTTCCGGAAGAAGTGTGAAGATGAATGAAAGGGAAGTCTGGTGACGTTACATGAAACTGAAATGACGCACCCAGAAGAGATGCCAATGAAGTGATTATATAGACCTTATAGAATCTGATGTCGAAGTGAAGAATTGAGCAACATTTCATGTGCGGAATGAAGATTGCACGTGCGGAGAGCACTGAAGAAAATGCAAGCCATTTTATAATTGTACAGATATTGAAATGCAGGTGGACTAACTAATCCTGAAGGCTGGCTATACGTAGTGAATAGATTGAAGGCGGTGCCACCAATATATATATATATATATATATATATATATATATATATATATATATATATATATATATGTATAGAATCTGGATGTTCCACGCTGTGTTTTAGCAAATTAGGACCCCATGAACAGAAGGGCTGAAAACCTGGTGCAGTAGAAGAAAACAGCTGATGACAAGGTAAGATTCGAGAAAGGTTGTCTGCCCAGTGTCAAGGGTTGGGGCAGGCAAGAAGCTGGTAATCTATTGAGAAGATACAATGAACTGAGAAGCGAGGCGAGCTACTGTTGAGGTGTGATGGAGAAACACTAGAAGCGCCAGGTTTTATTCATTTAATTGTGTTAAATGCGAAGAAGGAGCTCAAACATGGTCTCCTGTCACATGGTCAAGATGAAAATAGACTCTGGGCAAGCTACACCGAGACTTGAAGATAAAACCATGCTCACACTCATGTCTATTCTCAGGTGCAGTGATACTTTGCAAGTGATTATGTATGATGGGCTAATTGGGTGCCGAGGCATCAAGTCCAACCCTCCAGCACCTGGGGTACCAGTTTGCTTGCTGCTAGCGAGTGAAATATTCCAGAAGGGTACACGCGAGCCAACCAATTGTAGAGGACCACGTAGCAAAGAACCCTATAGTTTGAAAGCCAATGAAACGTTGTGTATTTCATGACAGTGAAGATGACTTGCACTATGGGTGGGCATAGCCGTCCACCTGACCTTAGAGACCCAATTACAATCCTATCCCCCATAGAAAGTATATCCAGATGCTCCCCATAAGCCTATCACAACCCCAAGTAGGTTTTCTTATTTTGTCACATAGTATGATGTCACCTCTGACGAATGTTTAGTATAAAGTATATTTTTTATATGAAATGCATTTAGTGAGTTGGATAGACTTGAGCAAACGTCTGTTGATGTCTGTTTTAGACAATTGAAATTAAATTGAAATTAACACAGTTATGGTTTGCCAACTTCCTGAGTTGGTCTTATTATTGATGTAAGAGTAAGATCTGCATCCCCATCCATATCATAGAGTGCTACCTTGCTTAAAGGGCCTACAGGTTCACCCAGAAAAATGCATGCAAACAACAATGGCAGCTATTCAGTAGAGCATACAAGCCCCAAGCCAATTGGATTTGCTATGATACCCTTTAGTAGAATTTGCAATCCTTGTGCGACTCCATTGACACCAATTGGTTAGTTAGGAACCTCAAAACAGTTCTGTTGGTCCACAAATTGTTTGGGAAGATATAACTGCAGGATTTTGACCACTTTTGGACACGTTTAAAACAAGCTGGTAGAAAGAATTTTGCTAAATATGCAAGTGTGCGCATTTCAACCCAAACAACCACTGCTCTTGAGGTTTGGTGCAAATCTATGCCGTGGTTTGGGCTGCAGGTGAGATTAAATATTGACCTTAGAGAAGTCTCAAAGGAAAATACACATATTGGGACCCCACAACTTTCCCCACCATGTCAAAATAACAGAAGACTTTGCGCTGTTATGCCCTTGCCAAATGTACTGTTGGTCAAGGCTGCAATTTGTGGCCATTGCTCACTATGGGTCACTTGTGGGGTCCAGGTAGTGATCGAACTACTTCCCAAAGTTACAACCATATTCACCTTTCAATAGAGAGAATTTGTCCATTCATGTCCTTGTGCATGCATAAAGTTGTAATAGGAGCCTTAGCTACTAGTCACTTAGACTACTACAATGCTCCAGCTGCAACAGTTTATGTTGCACTATGCTTCCGCCTATCCTCTCCCCTGCCGAAACCTCAGTTCCACTACTTTTTCCGGTACACTTCCACCACTGGGTCTGGGTCATAGCTGAAGGTGCCCTGGCCAAAATGACAATTAGCCATGTCTGCAGGCCATGGTCAGTGCCTTCTAAAGGTAGCTTGGGAAGGAATGGGGCATTGGGTTTGGCCAATACCATGGCCCAAGTAATGTGGCAGGTGTCCATGGCCACTAAAATCAACTTGAAAGGGCCCAGGGCATGGCTGAAGGTCATAACATTTTGGTTGAGTAATTGTTAAAGGGGTGTTATGGTTGCAATGCAAACCAACACAATGGAACTATTCTGCAGTCATGTTTTCTGAAGCAAAAGGAGCTCAGTAAAAAGAGCAGTACTCCAAACTTGTTGGGGGTCTTCTTACATTTGATGTGACAGCCAACACAAAGAACACAAAGAAACATAAACGCTGTACAGAGTAATCTGAAGATGGGGTTCTTCAGAGAGAATGAAAATTGTATGGTGGTGGCCGAGTTATGGTTACTTTAGAAACCATAACCAGTGATTTCTGCATTGCAACCACAGCCTCGGTTTTTTTGTCTGAATATAAATACATGCGTACGTGTTTGCAAAAAAAAAAACCTTGGCTAAAGGGACGTTATGAATGTTCCCTCAAGAAAACAGAGACATTTGGGCAAAAATACTTTTTTGAACATATGTTATGGTTGCAAAGCGAAACAACAAAACCCGTAACATTTGCGAATTATGGTTTCTGAATTGAGCATAACTGTGCCACCACCATCCTAAAACATGAATATTTAGTTTGCTTTCTTTGTGTAATATTGTTTTGGCAAATATTGCCATAAAAGTATCACAAAGAGTCCACCTCGAATAAAATAAATATACATTCCACATGTTAATACATTAATACTACAATAACTAATACTAATATAAAATAGCAATCAATTGTTTGTACCTGATCCGTAAACAATTATTTACACATATTAAATATGGGTACCGTCAATAGATAGTTGCTTATTGGTTCTTTAGAGTCACTCACTGTCGATGTTCCACGATGTATTCCTGTTCCTCTTTTGGCTCTTTTGGGGGTTAGATTTAATAATAGGCTGACCGCATTGCAAAGCAAAGCGCTCAATGAATCCAACCATAGGGCCATTTTCATATTAGCCAGGACCCCGCGCCATTCCTCTGTGGTTCATATGATGACGGTCTATGAGGGCAAATCGATTCCTACGGTTATGTGTGGGTGTGAGATATCTTTAAAAGATAGAACATTCTTTTTAAGATGACTATTAATGGTTCCTCCTTCCACACTTGTCTATTCTCTGCATGTGGAAACCGCCATGTCCTATCTCTCTGACATCATCTATATGAGACCTATTTTAGCCTGGGTGTCGGTATGGGCTGGTAACTGCAGCCCTTTAACCAAAGATGTATATCAGGCATCGGCAAGGGCAGATAAAATGATGGTAACATCTCTGGTAAGGGCATATTTACGGTTAGTCTCTTTGAACAGGCCTGTAGAATATTTGTTGCTGGTGTCCTTGCCTCTGCAAAGATCATTCCTTGCTAAAGCTAGAGTTACTATACTTGCAGATGGGGAAGTGCTGTAGAAATGGTCTAAGGGTAACGAGAGGGATTTAAAATGCAAATATATGTGTGGTGCATATGAGCCTCTCATTTTGATTTGTTTTGCCCGCTCTTCCATGACATACGAGTACAGTTCTTAGTGAACGCAATGAGAGGACGTGGAATAAGAAACCACCATCCAGCATTGATGCCTGCGCCAAATCCAACAAAGTCGGTGGCCATGTTCGCCGTTACCAGTTTATTGACAAACAATCGGCGGAGACGCAGTAAACCGTGGGAGGGTGGGAAAGGGTATTTTACATTGTCTGAGACAGGATTTTATTGCAAAGTATGTATATTTTAGGATGCTGGGTGCTAACAGCTACAGTTATCAATGAGTGATTTTGAACGGTTTTGATGCTTGCATGTGATTTTATGAACTGTGATAATTATAATGGTTTTATGGATTTGTAACAATCCAAAATAAACCTTTTCAATGATGCTGATGATGATGATAATAGCTTATGGTTACATTTGGCTTATAAGTTTCAGAACTCTCTTCAGATATAAAACTTTAGCAAAAATAGATCATTTATGATTGGTTGACTTACATAATTTCATTGCTTTATCCACCATGCCAACTATTAAATGTTTAAAAATAGGAATGGGCAAGGTGTACCACAAATCATCTGTTGTAGTACAACATTTTCACATTGGGCAACACTTTGAATTAGAAGTACGTCTTAAAGATGTTAAATTCATTAAAATGCTAATACCTAATGCCTAATCCAAACCTAAAAAATAAACTTTTGTTGTAGAAACTTAAAATCTTTGACATGTATGGTTCAGATCCTACTCACTGTTTGTATTCTACATAGGTCAATGCCAATGTCCCATTACTTACCAAAGTCAACATGTCTTTTAAAATCCAATCATTATATGCGTGTTTAACATAATTAACTGAAGATGTCATTATTGAACCTGGGTTGTCCTATAAATGCGTCAAGTTCATTTTCTTAAGGACATCTTGGACATAGGCCAACAAGGGTGAAGGAATCTAAAAATGTCTTAGCTGCATTATACCATATGTTCAATCTTTATAAAATGGGTTTAATGTCAACATCAACATCATATCCAGTCACTTACCAGCCCAATTCCATTTTCAAATGGATTTTTGGGGTTCCTTTTGGTAATGCTAATAGCTTCTTAACCCCTTAAGTGCCAAGGACGAGTATGCATGTCCGTTTTGCATAGACTTGCATAATAGCCTGGCACTTACAGTAGATTCTCACTAAGACTCATACTTTTACTGGTCCATTGTCCTCATATCTCGCCAACATAAAGAATTTCTGGCTAATTGGGCCCCATATACCTTGAGAGATTGTGCAATTGCCTTTGCTCCATAGTGATTGCTGAAAGACACAATACCACCAGATTGGTGCTTAAAGGTGACTTTGCTTGTAAGTTGACATAAATACCAATTACACTTCCCACTAAAGAGAAAGCCCAAATAATGAAAGCAATCAACATTCTCTAGTTGAGCGCATTATAGGGTAAGGTGGATAGTGGAGTCTTTTGGTGCCATGCCATGACCTTTGTTTTATTTATATTGATCACAAGATCTTTATATTTGGACATCATGGAAAAATCCCTTATGGATTTCCTAATACCCATCAGTGATTTGACAATAAAACTGTAACCCCATGCACAGGGAAACATTATTTTGAACAGGTAAAAAACACATTCACCAAACCAATAGAACTACAATGCACATGGGTGAATGATTGCACCAAGTCACAACAGTTGTGAACAAATCACATCAACTAAACCAATGCTGTCGCTCACAGAAGAACTACGCTTACCCTTTGAGTAACCTCTATCCTTAGGGAGTGATGGGGTGTCACCTATCTAAGAGTAATAGTGAAAGAAGGATACCCTCCCCTATACTCACACGGATGCTAATTAGAACTATTACTGACAGCAATAAAGCAACAGGAAAGAAGAGGGCCTCAAAGTAGCATGATAAACCACAAAGCATTACAAATAGGGATTTTCTATTTATTAAACCCACAGTTAAGTGTGCCAACATTGGTTATCCCTATTCATATCAACATGCACCAAGCCCAATCAAAACGCACACTAAAATTGAAAATTATTAAAATCATTTCTTCAAAGACAAGAAAAAGATATGCAAATGAGGGTCAGCCTGTTTCAGGGAATTTGTATTTATTTGTATTTATTTATTTATTACATTTGTTATACGCCCAGACCGGGAGGTATCACGGCATAGTTACAGACAATGGTAAAAACAATTTTAACAATGTAAGAGAAACAGTAAGCACATAAAGCATAAGAGGATAATACATACATTTATATACAAGAATATGAACAGTATCTGGTCTCAGTGGTGTGGGTCTTAGTTCCCATTAGTATTGGTTGAATAACCAAGTTTTCAGTGATTTTTTAAATTGTGGGTAGGACATTTAGTTCTTGATGTTGGTCCGTAGGGTATTCCGATGTCTGGGAGCGAGAACTTTAAAGCTACTGCCTCCCACTTTTTCTCTTTTGTATCGAGGGATTCGAGGTTTTCATTGTTGTTGGATCTGTGGAGTCTGGTGTGGTTTTTCTTTGTGATTGTATTGAGGAGGTATTTGGGTGCTTTGTTGGCAAGGCATTTATGAGTAATGCTTAGAGTTTTGAATAGTATCCTGGCTTTGATGGGGAGCCAATGGTTATCTCTCCTGATATTGGAGAGGTGTTCAGATTTTTTATGCCTAATGCAGCTTGGAGGGCTTTCTTCTGCATAAGTTGGAGTTTGGCTATGTTAGTTTTGGAGGTACCAAGGAAGACGATATTGCAATAATCGAGCTCGGATAGTATGAGCGCTCTAGCTAGAGTAACGCAGTTGTCGGCTGTGAGGAATTTGCGACTGAGGGCGATGAGTTTGGATTGTGTAGGATGTGGAAGAGGCTAGAGTGTTGACTTGTATGGTCAACGTTAGTGTGGCATCTAGGTAGACAACAAGTGTCTTACCTTGCTTGAGCACTGGGATCGTGGTGCCATCGATGGTGAAGGATGTAAAAGCAGGCTGTAGAGAGTCCATTTTAGAGGATGATCCTAGTATGAGTAACTCTGTTTTGTCATCGTTTAGACATAAGCTAATGTTAGCCATCCAGTTTTGAATTAGTGAATAGATTTTGTTGATGAGCAGTGAGTCTTGCTTATGGTTACCGGTTAGTGGGATGAGGATCTGGGTATCATCTGCAAAATTGGTGTAGATGACACCCATGGGATCCAGGGCTGCAAAGAGCAGCTTTGTGTAGGCATTGTAGAGGTGGGGGATAGGCAAGATCCTTGCGGGATGCCTACAGGGACTAGTATGGGGTCTGCTGATTCTTTGCCGATGGATACTCTTGAATTCCTATCTGCTAGGAAGGATTTGATCCAGTCAGTGGCATTGTTGGACAGGTTAAAGTTGTTGGCTAATGTGGCACAGAGTTTGTCATGGTCGCCCAAATCGAAGGCTGCTGAGAGATCTAATAGCATAAGTAGGCAGAGTTTGCCTGCTTCTCTAGTGGCATCTATTTGGATCTTGAGATCGAGTAGGGCTGTTTCCGTACTGTGGCTAGGGCGGAATCCTGACTGTCATTCCCCCAATAGTTGTTGATGTTCCAGGTAGTTTTGTAATTGGAGTATGCTATTTTATCAATTATTTTCAGGCGAAATGGGGCTGTGGTGATTGGTCGGTAGTTAGTGGGGATTGATGGATCCAGGGTAATTTTTTTTAGTAGGGGTGTTACCCATGCTTTTTGATGCTGGTAGGTGCTGTGTTAGAATTGAATTAGGGATTAACCAATTCAGTGTTGATGGGTGAAAGGGTGGGAGTGCAGAGTTTGACTAGGTGGGATCGGAATTGGTCTTCTTTACATTTGGATGCTTTGAGTTTGGCTACTGTATCTAGGACATCTTTGTTTGAGACTGCAATGAAGTGGAAAGCAGTACATAGAGGGGAATTGGTAGGGTTAGCTGCTATGGTAGGGAGTGTTTTTTCAGTTGGGAGTATTTTTTTACTATCAATTTTCTTTTGTAGCAACAGGATTTTAGAGGCTAGGGCATCTTGTATTGTAGTACACCAGGTTTTACTGCAATTACTGGGTACTGTGACTTGACAGGGGTTCTCTAGCTCTCTGAGTAGGAGAATAACTCTTTACTGTCAGAGTTGGCATTAGTGATGCGAAGATTGAAAGCATTAGCTTTGTGGGAGATTATGGCTGATTTGTACTGTTTATTGGCTTCTTCGAAAGCATTTGCTGATTCTGGGGTGTTGTTTTTCCAGTGGAGGTGCTCAAGTGATCTTTTTGTATGTCTAATGGATACTAGTTCTTCGTTAAACCAAAAGCTGGAGCGTTTGTCAGGTTTGCGTGTTTTGATGGTGATTGGTGCGAGTGAGTCAATAGTATGGGTGAGACTTTGTTGGTAACACTCTGCTAGGTAGGCAGGATTGTTAGTATTAGGAGTTATGTGTCCTAATGATGTGCTCAAGATGGGGGAGAGGTTGTCCGTTGTGAGCTTTTTGATGTTTCTAGTTTCAAAGGTGTTGGGTGGTTTGGGTATGGTCTGGTCGGTGGTATTATATTCTAGTGTAAAACTGATGAGGCAGTGGTCTGACCAATCTACAGGGTGGATGGATTTGATGGTGGTTTGAGAGTTGATGTCTCGCATGGCTGAGTGGAAGGCCGATGCATCAGGATCAAGGGGATCGCTAAAGCCTAAATTGAAGTCTCCGAGGACGGTGCATTTGATGTTAGGTTTGATGATGTGCGTAAGCAGTAGGGGGATATACAGATTAGGGTGAGTGTTTTTATTGGGCGACCAGTAGACCACTAGGAAATTGGTGGTGGTTTTGGGGTTTGAGGTGAATTTAACAAAAAGGAGTTCATAACCCTTTATTTGCTCCTCTGGGCAGGCTCTAGTTTGCAATGTGGTTCTAGCTATGAGAGCGACACCACCTCCTTGGGTGTTGTTCCTGTCTGTCCTTAGGATGTTGTTTCCTGGAGGGATGGCGATGGCTAGGAGTGGTCCTGCACCAGGGTGTTGCCAGGTTTCGGTGACTACCAATATGTCAAGTTGTTGATTCACAATGAGGTCGTGGACTTCTATAGCATGTGCTCCGAAGGAGCGTGCATTAATGAGGGTGCCTTTAACTGTGAGGGTAGGGTCTTGAAATGGCGTGTTCACTGAGTTGGGTGAGTGGCTAGTATATTTAGTCTTTGTTGTTTGTTTGGAGGGTATTTTGGGGAGATCTTTGTGTTGGTAGTTATTAGTTATGGTATCTCGTTTGGTGAGAGTATCTGTAGTTGTGATAGGCTTGGAGGCTTGGTATTTGGTTCTGGCTCTAAGTCTGTTAAGTCTGGCGAAACTCTATGTGAGTGCAGTCTTATTGTTGGTCTTGGTAGTTGGGTATACCGCTGAGGTATCATTTAGTCTAGGCGTAGTTGGTACTGCTATATTCGTGGCGTTGGTCGGGATGTAGTTTTTGTAGGGAGTTAAGGTGGGAAATGGGGGAAGGGAAGGAGGAATGGGGTGGGACACGGGATTGGGTGGTGACTCTGGCATCCCAATCTGGCTAGGCCTTCATTAATCTTAATGAAATGTCCTCCCGTGCATGGCACAGAGTGAGGCATTATGCAGAAGGCATACATTATGGTGGTTAGGAAGGTCAGCATTATGTGTGTGAAATAAGTAAATAGATGCATATGGTGGGTGGCACAGGGAGAAGGGAGGAACAGCTAGAATGATGCTGGACTGTGTGTCATTGGGTGAGACCACTTGGCTAGTAATTGGGCTAAAGAGATAATAGCCAGGCTAGATTAATTAGTGCACGGCAGCATATAGATCACTTTCAGCATATTAGGCTGATTTGCTTGATGAGGTGCAGCATGTATATCAGTTTTCACAGTTATGCTAGTTCAATTGGTGCAAGGCAGCATATAAATCACTTTCAGCAAATTAGGCTAGTTCAATTGATGAGGGGCAACATGTATATCACTTTTCACAGTTAGGCTAGTTCAATTAGTGCAAGGCAGCATATAAATCACTGTCAGCAAATTAGGCTAGTTCAATTGATGAAGGGCAACATGTTTATCACTTTGCACAGTTAGGCTAGTTCAATTAGTCCAAGGAAGCATATAAATCACTTTCAGCAAATTAGGCTAGTTCAATTGATGAAGGGCAACATGTACATCAATTTCCACAACTAGGCTGACACTCGGCTGGTTCAGTTAGAGAGTGGCATATACAACACTTTCAGTAAAATGGGCTGGTTCAACTGATTGATGGCAGCATGTATATCGATAATCATGATTCACAATTTCACATGATGCATGAGGCCAGGTATAACAATATCAATACTTGTGCTGATTCAGTTGGTGAGTGGCATAGTATGCCTCAATATTGTCAGGTAATAGAGATGTTGTAGTTTATGGTGTGGAGGAGTGGCGGTATAGGGGTGGCAAGGTAATATATGGGCCTGGTTTGGAGCGGGATGGGCTGGCGTGAGTTCTGTGGATTACACGTGTTACACAAGCACTTTTGTCGGGGGATAATATAGGCGAAAAGCAGGGTGGCAGTTCGGAGATGGGGATACTCCTAGGTAGCAGCAGTCTCGAGGGTGCAGCTGGTAGATGAAGTGTGAGCATGTGAGCCCTCAGCGCCCTGTGGCAAACAGGGCCTTAGGTGGCCTTCAATGGGCCAGCTCTTCCACCTGCCGGCAGAAAGGGGGGAGATTTGAAACAAAAGGTTGCTTAGCAACCGCAAGGAAGCCTGGCCTCGTTGTGGCACCCGCATCTGGCCCGACATTTTGTTTTGTTCAAATGTCGGCGCTGATGCTGGCGTGCGGGCCCGGGCTGCACGGGTGAAAAATGGGCAGCAAGTAGCTTCATAGGGGCAGTAGCCCGAATTATAGGCAGAATACCGCAAGGTCTGGGAATCTGCAATCTCGAGCAGGCCGTCGCAGAAGCAGGGGTAAGTCGGATCCTCAGCTCGATGTGGATGGCTGCTCCTTCGGTGCGGGAAGGTGGGGCTCCTGCCCTCGCCACCTGGAAAGGTGATCAATGATAGGTATAATAATGGGTACTCCCAAATATTTTTTGTTAACGGGGGGACAAGTCTGTAGACAGGGAGGGTAAGGGAAATAAGAACAAGGTTACAGACTGACTACCCCTCTCTCTAAGGTCTGACGGCGCACCTGGTAGAGGTGCTGCAGGGCTGGTGTGTCAATCCACAGCAGATACCTTGGGGAAGAGACAGTTTATAAACAGAGCCGTAGTAATTATAACAATAAATCTCTTTAATAGGTTCTATAAAAAGTTTGTTGTAGAAAAATATATATGTTCATAGGCTTTATCATATCTCACTCATACCATTCATATCGGTGCAAACATTCTGTGACAATTAGGTGCAAAAGTTAACAATTTCTTCAAACATATCAGTTGTTGTTGATATGGGAAAACAATGAGAAAAAACACAATCGAATTTTCTATAGGTCGACATATGTTTCGGCCCCTTTTAATAGTCCCATCGTTGTCTGCGGTGGTCTACGTGGTTAATGCTGGGCCATCTTCAGGACAATTATGATTTAATACAAGCATAACGTCTTCACCCTATTTCTGTATGACAAGCCAAATCTAAAACAATAAATAAAACAAAAAGTACAATATTGAACGGTCTGGTCTCTTGTGGATGGTCTCAAGGTAATGGCTCAACATCTAGGCCAAAAAAGGAAGCACCTACCAGTGGCCGAGAAAATAGTAGAAGACCACGGAGAAGAAATTTGGGGGTATCTTCAATATTCCCCTGATCTATGGCCCTAATAAAAGGAGAGTAGAAAAACAAAGGAAATTACTACCTTGTGTATAAATTGTAACACTAACTCGTTACTAGACATTGCATTGTAGAAGTGGCATCGCAGAGCAAACTTACTAGGGTCCCTTGAGCGGTGAGTGGCGCTTTAGAGGACTGCGGCTCCGTCATGGACCAGTTCCAATGTCGGGAGGCTTTTTTTCACCCTCGACCTCGTAGTGTCTATTCAAAAGAGAAAGAACAAATACGGGGGAAGCAGTGAATAGCCCTAGTGAAGACTGTTTTACGCTAGCTCGCGTGATAGTGCGCTAAGCACGTCGTGATGAGTGCGATTCAATCTGGGGAAACTCAGCCCTATCGTTAATGGTAGTGAAAACACAGTAACTGTGCAAACTTTTTAGTCAGAGACGCGGCTCACGCGTAGAATAGTACTCATTGCTAAATGAGTGACTGAAGGTGAGGCGGTAATGTGGGCCGGGTGGTCATGATCGCTCAGTGGCGAAATTGGTCCGTGAATGGATGCTAAGAGCTCTCGAAGAGAGCGCTGTTCCTCACCTTGTTGGAACGTTTTAGCGATGCGGCATAGTAACTCGAGCGGCGTCTGCTTGCTTCTGAATGAAACAAAGTCGAAAAAGGGGGGGGGCTAGATATTTAAAAGATCACGTGAGGCTCAAAGAAACGTGAGCCTCGGTGGACGCGAGTCGTAAGTACGCTGCAAAATCCAGCGGTTCTTTAGCAAGCAAGAAGTGATGCCAGAGATTTAAATGAATGAAAGATCGATGTTCGCAACTGTCACGGAGAAGATGAGACAGCCACATTAAATCTCAGATTCTTGTATATATAAACTAAAGTATGACCGCATCATGTGGATTGAGGAAAAAATTACGGCACAGATTCGACAACATTCGTGGAGTCTCATACAACAAATAGGAATACGATGATGCCTGGGCTGTTTAAAGAAAAACGCTCCATTCGACAGCTATGTTTAGTCCATTTTGGACTGTTTTTAAATTATAAATCCATTTTTGTTCCGCTTGGGTCAGAATTTTGTCTTTGTTCCCATTGCGGCAAGAAGTTTTTATAACTTGGATGACACACCAGCGAAAGTCTGTGCATTTGTGTTGTTTTTTAGAAAAGTGGGCTACTAGTGGTTTATTTTCAACTGCATTACGAATGCAGGATTTATGCTCATTAATCCGTTGGCGCACTGGTCGTTTGGTTTTACCTATGTATACCAGCTCGCATGGACATATAATGGCATAGACCACCCATGGTGTAAGGCAGTTGGTGAACTCTTTCAACTGGATAGTGTGGTGACATAAAGTGATTTGTTTAAAAGTGGTGGTTTGAGCGCACACTGAGCAATGGCCGCATCGATGGTGGCCAATTAGGGGCGGAAAGCCCCACAAAGATGTTTGTGTAAATTTTTTGGGTATGGCAGGTTGATACGAATGTACCAAATGGTCTTTAATATTTGGTTGTCTTTTGAAGGCAAACCTAGGAATCGAGGGAGTAAAATCCTCGGTATGGATCATCTTCCAATGTTTGCGTATGATCTTTCTGTATATATTACTAATCGGACTAAAAGTACTGACGCAGGTTATCTTGTCCTCTTGCTGTTTTGGTGTGGGTGCTAGCGTATTCATGCGATTAGTGTGTAACACGCGTTTGTATGCTCTTTGTATCGTTTTGTGGGGGTAACCTCTCTCTTTAAGTCTTAACTTAAGGCTTTTAGCATGTATTTTGTATTGTTGTACATCTGTACAGTTTCTGCGAATGCGCAGAAACTGGCCATAGGGTAAACCCTCTTTCAAGCTCAGGGGATGAAAGCTTGTATAGTTTAACAACGTGTTTCTGTCCGTTGGTTTTCTATACAGGGCTGTTGCAATAGAGCCTCCTGTAGTTTTCTGAATTTCCAAATCTAGAAATGGTATTTTGTTTAGATCAGTGTGAATTGTAAACTGAATGTGAACATTCTGAAGATTCAGCCACTGGTGAAACGAAGAAAGTTGCTCTGAGGTACCACTCCATATTAGACAGATATCATCAATGTATCGTAGCCAGTTTTTGATATGGTTTAAAAAAGGATTGAAGTGATCAATGATGCCACACAGGGGCAAACAGGGCCTTAGGTGACCTGTGGTGGGCCGGCTCTTCCGCCTGCTGGCGGAAAGGGGGAGATTTGAAACATAAGGTTGCTTAGCAAACGCAAGGACGCCTGGCCTCGTGGCGCTGCATCGCGCCCAACATTTTGTTTTCTTCAAATGTCGGCGCTGATGCTGGCGCGCGGGCCCGGGCTGCACGGGTGAAAAATGGGCGGCAAGTAGCTTCAAAGTGGCAGTAGCCCGAATTATAGGCAGAATGCCAGCAAGGTCTGGGAATCTGCAATCTCGAGCAGGTCATCGCAGTAGCAGGGGTGAGTCGGATCCTCAGCTCGATGTGGATAGCTGCTCCTTCGGTGCGGGAAGGTGGGGCTACTGCCCTCGCCACAATCCACTAGGATTTAAGATTTTAGGACTGTCAAGATTCTAGTCAATGAATCGGGTCTGTCAGGGAAGGACAGCACATCAGGCGCGGGACAGGATCAGCTAGGCTGGTCACCGGAACTGCACGGGATCTGCCCTTCTTGTTTCTGGATATGTCAGATCAGCAGGATGGCGAGTTCATCAGGCAAGCATTAGGGTAGCAAGCCAGACAGTTTCAGGATGCTTCCCCACACCACTGCGCTTCATTGGGTTGTAAGGATTAGTTGAGGATTAATTGAGGATTTAGGCCTAGCTGAGAATGGTTCAGCTACTGCTTGGCCTGGTGATTGGCATCTGGTTCTGGAAGGATGTTAAAGCTGGATGTTGAATGTTGGATCATAGAGCTTTGCTGGAATCAGAAGAGAGAGTATGAATCTGCCACCTTTTTCAGGACCTTTGGAAATGTTTCCTATCTAGTTCTATCTGATTGATGACATTGCTGCTGCGCACTTATGAAAGTGGGGATCTTTTCTTTTCATTTGAGTTATTCATGGCTCCACTTGGGGCCACTTAATGTCTTAAGTGCTGAGGATGAGTATGCTTGTCCTATTTCCATAGTCAAGCATAATAACCCAGCAGTTATAATGAAACACAGTTATTTTCCTATAGGCAAACAGAGTATGTCGTAACAAGGACAAATAATCAAATCCTATAGTCTGACCTTTTCCCTCATTACGTCAGGATTTGTTTCCAGTCCTTCACAACAGTAGTCTTTGTGGGCGTTGAGACAATGGCCCTCATTACAAGTCAGGCGTTAAGGGGTTAACGGTACCGTAAAGAGCGCCGGCACCGTTAAACCCTTAACGCCTGATTCACACTTTAACGCCTGCTTTTTGCAGGCGTTAAAGTCCAAGGCGCTAAGAGACCTTGGTGCTAATTACGGCACCGTAATTTACGGTGCCGGAATTAGCGCCTTCCCCATCCCAATTATGCCCTATTGGGCAAAAATGGGAATGGGGAAGGGCAAATGGTGAATGGGGAATTACCGCCCCACTCACCTTGGAATGGGGCGGTAATTCCGCCATCCACCATGGCGGAATCCGGCATGGACCATGGTGCTAACAGCACCATGGTCCACCGCCTGACTTGTAATGAGGGCCAATATATCCGTTTGATTGATTATGATGTTACATAATAATCAGAGATAATTAGTTTGATCAGTAGGGAGGGTTATTTTTGCCACCCAGCAAATATATGTTGTTTTTCTTTCACAGGTTATCTGTGAAGCTGCCAATTCACCCTAATAGCACTAAGTAGTAAACACAGTGGAAACTAGTCACTGCAGATGTGCTTTTGGGTCTCAAGAAGGTGATTCATATAAAGTCACTGAAACCGGTCGACCCTGAGTTACATAGGAAATCAAAAAAATGTATTGCTAATAACTTTTGACTCGTGTGGAGGATTTGGCTGAAAGTTTGTAAAAAAATTTTAAAAAAAGAAATTGTCACAGCCCACCCCCAGCCCTCCCCAGACTGGAAAGTTTCGGAAAGATTGTTTGAAAAATAAACAAGTTATTAAGAAAAGAAACGCAGTTTTGTCCTAGTCCCCATTCATTTTCCCATAGACAAAAAAGGTCAGCCAAAACCAATGGGCTAATTTGGACCAGATTTAAAACAACTTGGGCAAGAAGTGTTGACTCGTGGTCCTTTTGTGGTTTGGGGTTATTCTGTCCAGTACTTCTTTAAATATTTGATGTCCCTTCTCCAAAATAGATAGGTATATCTCGGGTAAATTGACAAGAAAACAGGTGTTTATATATTTTTTTTCTTGATGCGGAAACGAAAAAGCAGGAAAATTCTATTTCCAAGAGAAATCAGGGAAACGTCTTTAGGGTAGAGGTGGGGCTTAGGTAAAAGGACACCAAGTTAAATTTGGGAGTTGGAGGAGGTGTAGGGACGAGTTTGCAACATGAAACATTTCTGTAACATCGACTATCAGACAGAATGGCCACAGCTACCCAACATCTCAATCTGATACTGCGTCACAGAAGTGACAAGTGTTATAGGGGGACTGGAAGAGGGCAGAGGAGGTGAAGAGGCCATCAGGGGAGTGAGGGGAGCTGGCATTATGTAGAGGGCACTTGGTGAGGGTCAGGGAGGGCAGCAAAGCATTTCTTTCACAGTTTTTCCCGATAGCTGCAGCCATAACAAACATTAAAAAAGTAGTTTAATTTGTTGTTATCATGAGCAAAGGTATAGAGCATCATGCCAGTTTTAACCTGGGGTATACACGTGGCTAGCTGAGATTTTGACTGAAACTGCATCACAGAAACAACAAGTGTTATAGGGTGAATGGGGGGGCAAGGGAAGTGAGGAGGCCATCGGGGTGGGATTCGGGGAGCTGGCACTGATGTGGGGGGTGCTGGCAGAGCAGGAAAGCATTTTTTATTTTTGCCATTGTTCCTGATAGCCACAGCTACGAGAAATAGAAACAACTAGTTTAATTGGTTGTTGGCATATGCACAGGTGTTCAGCATCTAGCCAGCCATAAATAGCTGTGTGAACATTCCATGTCAGTTGATTGGTTTTTCTTGTACAAGCAGCTATATAGAATAGCCGTGGGCATTTAGGCATTAATTCTGTGCAATAATCATATTTTTTCATGTATGTTAGAGCACTCAATTTTACATGTCTTTCTAATTCCATGCCCTCAACTCTACCCTTGTGGCATTTCAACCTTGAAAGCTTGGCAATATGTGTTTTTGAGTATGTAAAAAGTGTACGTGTATCCGTGGCTAAAAGAGGGTGTTTATAGCCGCGGGTGAAGTAGCTATGTTTATAAAAAAGATGGTTGAAAAAAGGGTTTTGTATGTGTTTTGGTGTTTGCAATTGGTTGGTGTTACTGTTGCAATTGTGTACTTACCTGTGATAGGTTGCAGTGAAAATGTGTCAACCATTTTAGTAGTTTTCTTCCTATAGTGCTGTTTTTGTGTCATTGATTTTTGAAAAACACCATTTTGCAGACTTTTGCTATTCTGATTTCAGGACACACACTGTGCAAATGCAGAGTCTGTGGCTGATGTGAACATATTTTGATCTTCGGCATTAGTTGAAAGTAAATGTCAGCACATATTTATATATTTAAAGGTGTATTTGCAGTGTGGTTGTGTCAGATATATTAACCACTGCTATCACATGGCATATATTGCCACCATTTACCAAATGCTCACATCAAGTGGCAGTTAATTGTACCATACACGTGTTCAGAAAGTGCATTCTTCTTAAATTGACAGAATTAGAAAACGGTTAGTGCTGCCCATACAGCTATGCATTGTCAGTGTTTTACTCAGATTCTATTACAAATAGCCATCCCTAAAATGTTGCACGTTTGCCTACATATAAATATGGAATATTGTACTATATATTACAAGCACTGCTACCAGATTTTCATGTAGTGCCAACATATTACACATGCTCACACCAAGTTCCACTTATCGGTATTATAGAAATATTTTGCAATTTTTGCAATTGATTTTTCCTTAATTGCAAAAAAGGTACAAATGGTGGGGCTCCTAATTCACATGTGCATTTTTTTTAGTTTTCAATAAAATGCTGCAAAAAATAAATTTTTAAAAGAACAAGATTCATATTCAATTATTTTCCTTTTTCTATGCAGATTACTTTTCAATAAAAAATGAAAACAATTTAAACTAGAATGTTTTAACACAGCTTTGGGGAATTGCTGTCTTCCCAGTCTAAGTGTGTACCTTATTACACATATGTGGCAACTGTGATGAGTCAGTGATGATTCCTCCCAGAGGCCTGGTTGGGGACCCTTCTCATGTGGCCAGGGAAAGGGAGACACTTCCTGATCCTGACCCAGTGGGTGATGTATTGCGGGAGGATCACAAGGGGGGACGGGGGGGGGGGAAACCAGGAAAACTGGGAAAAAACCCTGTTTAACTTCCCCCGCAATCCTACACTTCTGATGGCTGTTTGCCAAATAGCAGAAGTTAAGAAAACAAGCTCTTTTGTTGAAGACTACATGCCCCATAATCCTATGAGTACTGGGAAGAGGAAGATGGCTGAAGAGGCATACAGTAGCAGTTGTCAGGCAATTGAGCCTAAGAGCCCACACCTGAAGGAACCTGGGAGGCTGAAAAGGCCCCTCGGGTGCAGGAAAATAGAGGGAGCTTGAACTTTGGCAGGAGTGAGCGCTGTAGAAGCAGAGGCAGAAGGAAGAAGACATGGTGTAGGCAAATCAAACAGAAGTGGAAGAACCTGATGGATGCCAAAACGTAGATACAGCAGATTTCACCTGCTTGTTCTGAGAGGGTCCTGGTCTCCCAAACCCAGAAATGCAGAGGCTGCACAGTGGAAGACGTACAGGGAGGCTGTCTTTCCCCATGTGAGTCTGATTGCTGTGATTTCTGTACAGGAGCCATGTTGGAGACCGAAGCGAGGAGCTGTGGGCGATGCACAGGTATCAGGAGCGAGAGGGCTCCAAAAGAGAGTGGCCGGACCGAAGACACCTGAGCAGAAGAAGGGTGCGGGTCCCTGAGTAATCAGAAGCAGTAGAAGTTGCGCCCTAAGTCATAAAAGTTGTCAATCCACAGAACAAGGATCACAGCAGCCGGTGAGTCAAACCTGGCATTCTGATTCCTTACTCGGATATCACCAGCAACAGTATCCAGTTCCAATATTCACTCGTGTATAAGTTAAAGTGAGCTGAAGTGCTTGTTTAAGTCTTTGAACACAAGGACAATGGGAAAGTAACATTTGGTATGATCGAGTAATTCATATTTCACTTGTGTTAAGAGTAAACATTACGATACCATTGTTTAATCCTTAAAGCTCATAAACTTTAGAAAGAAATGGTCGCGTTTGCCTAATCTCAATTTCAAAAGGAAAACTGAACTCTAATCCTTTATTCACATGAACAATCACAACTCTTAAACATTGTATCATTGCATATAACAGCTGACCAGAAAGAGCAAGCATTGCCCAAACCAAGGGTTGTTCCATAATTAACACTGAAAGCAGAGTTTCTCAGAGCCAAAATGCAATCGCATCCTTACTATGAGGCCAATAGAAGTGTAATCTTGCTTAAGACATCAATGTTCACGGATTATCTGAAGCCAAGAGAGTGGCACCAAGGTTTTGGGGTAATTGTTTAACAGTTGGCAGAGAAAATGAAGGCAACGTGGGAAAAAGGGAACTTGTTGCTCACAAAGAATACTGAAATTGAAACAACCTATATTGACAAAGACTATGAGGGAGAAGTGGGTCGTAAAGGCAACCTTGGGTTGTTATTATGGCATATAGACAAGAGAGGCAAAGAGGCTGCCCCTTTTGAAGAAAGACATTCAGAGGAAGAGTGCCTTGCCTAATTGCAGGTGTTGAAGTACCATGAAGAGGGCCTTGTCAAAATCTGTCTTAAGACTTAATACTACTACATGAAGTGGAATGCAATGAGGCAAAGAAGAATGTCCTCTGGGTAAACTATATCAGAAGTAAAGCCATTGAGGTGGAAGTAGTAGTAGCACTGTGAGGTCATCCTGAAAAATATACCTATTTTGAAGTCTAATACTGAAGCTGTGGGTGTATCTCAAAATACTGAAGCTATGGTTGTATTCTGATTTGGACAGAAGAATAAGTCCTGTTAACCAAGATGCATGTTCCACTACGTCTTCCGGAGAGGGGTGAAAAAGCATTGTGGCTGGGAATAACATTGATGCTATTCTGAGGAAGTGGAAAGTCTGTATTTCATCAAGAAGAAGAACTCTGTTGTTGGAACTTTGGTTAATAAAACTCTACTGTGCTACTGGAATTTCAAGAATTGAATTAAGACTTTGCTACTTATACAGATTACCTTCTTTTCCTTTTGATGAACATTGGAGCTGAACTAACCTTTAATCCTGGGGAAGGGAATCCACCCAGGTTACTGAAAATGTTCACAAGAAAATGTAATTATCCTGGTTTATGTTGATTGAATTGCCATACATGTTTCTTTGTATTGTATGTTTAAGTGTGAGGGCCAGACATCCTGTGTTAGAGTGTTTCACCTTAGTTTTGTTAGACAGGGAAATCCTTAGCAGAGTAGAGATAGTGAGGTATTTACTATTATTTTCATCTTAATAAAATGGCATGTTTTGAACCATCATAAAACATTTGTCTGCTTCGTATTGCTGACCCCTCACCAGGGCCGGACTGGGAATGAAAAGTGGCCCTGGAAAATGTTTTCAAAGTGGCCCCATATTCTGCTGAACGAGCGAGCACAGCGTGTGAGCCCAACCCTTCTATGAGGGTATTGGCAGTATCCTCCAAGAAAATGTTGAATAAAATTAGTCGAAATGAGTGCATTTAAAGCATGTTTTAAAGATATATGGATTAAAAAGTTAGTTTTAAATAAGTTCATGATCTCTCAAAGTAGATCTTCAATGATAGAGGGGCCTGCGACATTACACGTTTTGCAGATGTGAAAAACTAATTCTGGTATTAAAGGTGCCCAGAGAACACGCATCCCTATCCATGTCATCCTATTCCCATGCTGGTAAGTGCACACAGATAATAGACATTCTTAAACGAGCATTGGCAATGCCATCAGTTTTGGCTTTTGTGTAGGCATGGGAAAGGCATTTGCCAAGCACTTTCGTAATGGTATTAACTGTCCATTGATAGTAGCAGCTGCAAAGTGGTGAGAGTACGTGGGCATATAATAGCACAGCCTGGTGAATGCCTAATATTGATACACAAGCTCAAACTGTTGGCTTTGCCAATGCTTGTTTTTAAAAGGACTTCAGTGAAGGACACGCATAGTACTTATAAATTGAGTGGCTGAAGGCAGACCCGGTCGACATGTTTATTTCACAAGTAGCACTTTTACACTTCCGATAAAATCATTAACTCTCAGAAGACTGCTTTGAAAAAACACTGGCAGGCACTTTAGGCACACAGTTTGATGGTAAGGCTTGATAAATCTAGCTCAAATACAGCATAGGAGGACGTGTTTTGGGTGAACAGGGGCAGAAAGCTGGTAGAAATGGCCATAGGGATTAGCAAAGCCATGGCCAGTCAATGGGTGGGTAAATAACCAAACAATATGTACAAGCTTTGTGTCCCGCCTCACATGCTATTTCTTCCTAGCTGTACTCTAATGCAATAGTTTCATCTTATAGGTGGCACTTTAGCCAAAACTAACAAAAAGGTTGACTTGGTATGAGATCAGTGAGTTATGCCAATGAAGCGCCCACAATGCTGCAACAAAGTGGTTCGGCACATGTGCCATCAACCATAGTGGTTTGCTTTTCGGTGGCTCCACTTCGCCAATGCCAATGTGTTTGGAGAGTTTGGGGCCTCATTCAGCACCATACATGCGGCGAAGGGGGTGTTTTTTTTTTTACCTGTGCCCGTTTCACCTTTTTGATTGGAATCACTGTTGTTTTGTAGAAGTGAGAGGGCTGAGTAGGCGGGCTAGACACTACTCATCCTTGTACTTCTGCGGGGCAGTAGTCATTTTGTCACTAGCGGGAAAGTGCAAGGCTGCTCCGACCTCTGGTGGAACGAGTGGTTGTAGAAAGGTCAGATGCACAAAGCAAAGTGATGAGTCAAAAGGTACAGTACGAGGTCGCTCTCACCTCCCTGCAGGTGGATGGCACAGAATGTGACAGCTTGCCGACCACAAACCCCACATTCAAACAATAGCTACATTTTTCCTTACAAAAAATGTTTGTTTATTGTATTTGTATTTATTATTCTTATATAGCGCTTTACTCCAAAGCGCTTATAGCTGAGTCAATTTGGCAGACTGTCACACAAGACATCCTGGTTTGTGGTCCTAGCTTCAAGTCCACTCTATTCTGCCTCTTCCTATATTTAGCAGGAATTTCACCAACTACAACAGCAGCGAGATTGGACAGTGATGTCAAGAAGCTACAAGAATACTTTGATAACGTTAGGCCTAGCACAAACATAACTATTTACTAAGTCAGACAACTCAAGATACAAAAGATGTGCGCAGATGCTAGGTCCACTCTAGTGGGTAATTACACAACTCACTCCATCAATCTCCACAGCCCACTGACTCATGCCTGCATTGTACACAGCAGACAAATTGGTGCTTTGCATGCTGCACACTCCCGAATTGTAATTCCCTGCACAGGACACAACGCTCCCTGTGAAGACTCTTCCCTGTTCAAAGTAAATCATCCATGCAAGATTATTGCGCAATGTCACCAGGCATAGGGTCCTTCCACTTGACTGCAGTTGAAAGTACCTACGCCTTCTCTGTTAATCGCTTTGCTTTCCATCCCATCCCATAGGTTTCCGATTGCCTTTTGTTCCCCGCCTCCCTCTGCCAATTGAAACGCGTGGCCCAATTCCTTGCTCTTGTAGAATGTGTGGAAAGGTTGCCGCTTATCGCCCCAAGAACCAGTCCTTTAAACCCCAAGTCTGGCCCCTTGCCAATATACATAAATTGGCCACAAAGAAAACCAATAACCAGGACGCCAAAAATAAATAAAGTGCAAGTATTAGCAACAATTCATAAAGAAAACAGAGGAGAAACGCGATATACGATAATCAATGAGTCCACCCAATTACCAATTGGTCATCCAGCAATGCACTCCAAGAAATTCCAGAGGAATAGGTGGCCTGGCTACCTTACCCTGAAACGGCAACATGACTGACTGAGCTATTCCTTGAACGTGACAAAGCAGGAAAGTGCACCCATTTATAATGCCTTTCTCATCATCAAAAATTAAATAATATAAATAAGTATAAAATTGCTACTATAAAAAAAGGCCAATGTATAATCATACCATCTCCCACTAAAACTTCGATCTATGTGCTTGCTCTGGCATTGCCACATCCTTTGTGCCAACTCAAGGCCACGCAAATTAAGGCACCACGTGTACAACAGACTAAATAAGCACTACCACACCATTGATACATTACCATTCGTATGCTCCATTATATCTGCAAAATAAATAAATAACAAGTGGTAGCCGTGAGTGTGTGGCAGGCGCAACTGGCGCTGGCGCCATGGCAGCACATGGCAACTTGCCGAAGTGAGCGTGCCCTCCATTCCCTGTAACAATGTAAAACCATTTGCTGTTGTTGCTCTGTATTCATGCAGTGTCACAGCCTGCACAGGGCCTGCTAGTACCATTATGGCACTACCTGGCAAATGCCTATCTCATGCCTACACAAAAGCCAAAACAGTTGGCTGTAACAATGCTTGTTTTTAAGGCATACTTCTAACACCTTTACCAGTTATGGATTCATATGTTCCCATCAGGGCTTCGTGTCTGGCCCGCATCACTCTTATAAAAATATGAAATATAATGAATGGGATTGAGCGAGCGAGAGCGACCACAGGCGCAGGAGAATGTGTGGTCCGGTGTGAGGGGCGGAGGAGGGGTGGACAGCCTAAGGGAGAGCCGAAGGAGTGCTGCGGGGGGAGAGCAGGTGGTGTGAAATTTGAGCTCTGGGCACAGGGTGGGGGAGGGACAGGAACAGTACAATCTTCGGGTTTTAAACTAAACATTTGGCAGCAGAGCTCAGGCGCATGGGATCATGGAGGCGACATTTTAGGAGACAAGGAGAGCACAAGACAGTGCGAGTCAAAGAGAGATGGAACTTAGAGAGGGAGGGCGAGAGCCAGAGTGAGAAAGAGAGCGGGAGAGGTAGGGGGTGAGGGTGCAGAGAGAAAGTGACAGTGTGAGGCACTGGGGGCTGGTTTGTGCCCACACCCAGGGCGCCACGAGGGGAGCCTGAAGCGTCTTGCAGCTTACCTGACACTCAATATTCTTGACTTGCGTCTTGCAAGTTGCTATTAGGCCTCATGCAGCCCGGGCCAGCTCCCTGCAGCCTGCCCTGCTGACCCCTGCGCTGCCAGTGCCAATGTGTGCACAGTGCACGTGACGCAGCCTGAGCTGCCCAGCCCAGGAGGCCCTCATGCACAGGTGCGGGGCGGGCCCAGCCCAGCCCAGCACAGCTGCTGGGAAGAAAAAAGTTGGAGCTCGAGTGTATAACAATAACTGTGTAAGCTTCAGTTACACAGTTTGTGACAGAATAATAGTGAATGGCACATATGTCAGAGTACAATACAGTAATGGTACACGTTTCATGTGTGCAATTTTAGATACAGTTATTGCTTACTGCAACTGCATGATACAGTGACAGTGCAACCTTATGCTGTGCATTTTTTACACAGTTATAGCCAATGGCAGATTAGCCAGTTAATCACACAGTGACAGTACAAGCTTCTGGTATACATTTCTGGACACAGTTATAGTTAATGGCAAGTAGCCAGTTAATCACACAGTGAAAACATTTGGTATACAGTTCAACACAGTTATAGCCAATGGCAGAGTTCCCAATTAATCATACAGTGACAGCCCGGTTCGCCACTACAACAGTTTTAACAAAAAGGTGCAACCCACAATTCTTTTCAATTGCAGCACGTTAACAGGCACAGTACCTGTCAACGTGCTACATTTGAAAAGAATTATGCTTTTGAATTTGGCGTGAGGGAGTTTAGACGTGGCTGCATTGTCAGCCACATCCAAACGTCCCTCGCGCCAATTCAGCTGTGCCAGAAAGGCTCCTGCGCCAAAATGGGTGCGCCGAACTGGCCCGTGGCGAAACAGCAGCGCCAAAAGAGGGTGTACCGGGCCTGGGGTCACGCGGCAGCATTTATATTTGCCGGGGGTCTTTTTCAGGTGTGCAGTCACTGTTTGAAAGGATTAGCGCTTCTCACGGGCACCAATGGAAAGTAGCCACATTGGCGAATGGAAATGAATTACTTTTGGGGGGTGGGTGGGAGGGGGCCGGAGTGTGGCTCAAGAGGGAACAGTTATTTAATTTTGATAAAATGTGTTGGAATTTGTGCAATGAGCGAACTTGACACAGCCTTTCAAAAAAAATTGCATTGTAAAACCGCACACATGTTAAACATACAATGCATTTTAGTTTAAAGTGTCGGATCTAAAAAAGTGCAAGGTCATATATAATGGGTCTAAACGTGTACTGATGTATAGCACAAGTGCACGGGTCGGTATTGGAGTCAATGCGGAACGCGTGGCACGGGGGTGCAGGCGCTAAAATGCCAGCACTGGTGTGTGAATAACGCCAGGGGCTTCGCCTTGTGTTGTGCGCGGAGCCGGCTGTGGGTGTTGCCGGAATGCACCGGGGGAAGGGGGAGGGGGCGGGAGGGTTGGGTGGTTTGAGGTGGTGGCCTTGTTTAGGTGCATTTTGGGATACTCCGAGGTGTATGGGCGGTGGGAATCTGGGTCCTCCGGGGAGGAGTTGTGCGCCTTCGCTGCACGGCCCAAGGAGCCCGACCTCCCTACACGGGCACTCGGGCACCTAGGAAGGGTCGGCACTGTGGCACAGCTGGCTAATGCCGTGGTGAGTGATTGTTCAAGTAGAGCCCGGGAGAAAGTTAACTGCTTTTAACAATGACGCTGCCCTAGAGCACTTTCATTAGAATGTGTAAAGGAGTAAGATGGCCCCAACCTTGGTGGGTTAGCCCCTCCACCCCCCACCGAAATGTAGGTTTGATGCACCCCTGGTGCTGACTTGTGTCCTTGCTCCTGGTTCATGATAGCTGCAGCAGGGGGCCAGGGGCACGCACGTGCGGTTCCTCTCGAGCCCAGCACATGAGGCCCTCATGCACAGGTGCGGGGCGGGCACAGCCCAGCCCAGCTGCTGGGAAGAAAAAAAATTGCAGCGCATGCTTCGGTCGCACTGTGGTGGCAGCCAATTCAAGGCAAACCACCCAGGCGGAACCGAGGCAAAATAAATGCGATGTCCTTCCGCTCAAAAAAGAGGCCCTACGTGCCTGAGGCCTACCGGGGGATGTCCCGGTGTCCCGGTGGGGCAGTCCAGCCCTGCCCCTCACACAACACCCCTCATTACATTTGCAACTTCATTTGACGTTAAAAGTTTATTTCCTTGCACATCTCCTAAAGGTTCTCTGCAATAAATGGGACCAACAGGTAGCCTAAAGGCTCAGACTTACAAAAGAATGGAAGAGCAGTTGCAACATCAAGTCGGCTAAAGGATCAGTCTTGCAAAATAAAAGAAAGAGCAGTTGCAACAGGCCAAATTCCTCCTTCAGTTCAGCACAATCGAAGAAGGCGTGTGGGATTTTTCAATCCATCTTTATTTTTTCCTAATGACCCAATGATTACTATATGTGAAGTGTACAGCAGTGTACCACACACAAATGTTGTATCAAACATAGTACATATGATGTACTACTTATGTGGGACATATGTGTACAACTGTAACTAATTGTATTTCATAAAGTGTGTTCTATAAATAATTATATTTTCTTTTTTTTTACAGACAGAAAAGCACAGTACGGGAGGTTGGGTCCCAGTGGAGGTTGTGGGAGGTATGGTGGTGGAGGTGGATGGTGTGGGATGTTCGACAACGTACATAGTTAGGCCCATGTAGATTTATTTTATGTTGATCATGGGCCTTTCGTTAGTCCTCATCACCAGTGTCCCAGTGGACTTGATCTAAGTGTTGTAAGAAGATGGATGTCCACAAGCTCTGCAATGGCACGCTAGAAGGTTCAGAGTGTAGCAGTTTTTTGCAAAGCCTGCACTGCACCTTTTCTATCTATTTTAGGGAATGATGCTAGGTGTATAAGGGGTAGGGTGGGGTTGGGGTGTAGGGAATAAATAATAGGGGAGTGGAGGTTTTGGGGGACCCCCTAAATACATTTAGATGCATTGTTTTGGCAAAATATTTTTGTCAAAAAAGCCATGAAAAAAACTGGGGCTGAATGAATACAGAACCGGGTGATGACATCGGAACCCAGATGACCTAATCATGACTAGTTCTGTGGTCAGACATGGTGGACAATGTCTGACCTGGGAGGAAATTGAATGCTATCGAAAAAGGCATGAGGAAAAAGTAATATACCACTCAAAAGAAAAAAAGAAAAAAGAAAAAAGAAAATAACTGAAATAATGATTTGTGGACTTCCTCTGAGGTTAAAGGTTTATTTGCATGCACTTGTCCTAACATTCCTCTGGAATAAAATGTTATCTCCCTTCCTGATCCAATTGAGACATTTGCAGCACAAAATGTTGCACTGCTTCAGATCTGGTCTGGATAGCAGCAGGGGAGTTTGGGTCCCGGTAGAGGTCGTGGAAGGTATTGTGGTAGAGGTGGATGGTGCGCAGGTTGCCGTCGTGGTTGCTAGTGCAGAGGTTTACACCATGGCAGCTGTTGGACGACACAAGAAAAATTACTATGCCACTGAAATAAAAAATATTTAAAAAAGAAAAAAAATAACTAACTGAAATAACAAATTGCAATTTCCTCTGAGGTTAAAGGTTTATTTGCTTGTACACTACCCCCATAATATGTACCCCCACCTGCCCTAGCTGCACCCTCTCTATCCCCACCCTCTCTCTTACCCCCACCTTGTCCATCCCCATTCTCTCTACCTCCACTCACCCACGCTACCAAACCCTCTCTTCACCCAGCCACCCTCCCTCACCCCCTTCTGCTCTTGCCCACGCATCGTACCCCACCCGCTGTAACCCTGTCCACCATAACCTCACTCTTTATATTCAACCCATCCTACCCCCCTCCATTCTACCCTCACTCACCATACCCTGACCTACTCTCAGTTCCACCACCACCTTACTTCCAGCCTCTGTACTCTCACCCACAATTTTTGTTATCCCCTATTTAAAAAAACACAAAAAAACTCAGAAATCCAAAGATGGACCCATTGTGACATGTGTGAATAATAATGGTCTTCCCTTCTCAGTTCCACCCTCCTTCTTGCTTCTCTCCCAAAACCGTCCTTTTCAGGGCCAGGTTTTCAGTTATAAAAGTCAACAATAAAAAACACAGATTGTAAAAATGGATCAATAACCCTTATATGATCCATTTTATGCAGTATGTGCCAAAAAAGACTCTTTAAAATGTTTTCTTTCATAGCCGCGGTTACGATGGGTACCCTGCTGTGTAGCCACAGCTATAAGCAGAAAGGGAAAAATTGGTCTTTTCTTTCTCAATAAACATTAAATATATTTTTTATACCCTCCTCCAGCATCCCACACCCCAAAATAAGCTGCCCTCCTCCCCATGATGTGCACTCCCTTCTTGTTGAAGCACAGTCACAGTCTGCACACCTAGCTGCTGCTACACTTTTTTTGAGGTTGCAGCGACTATACATGTTAATGTTAATATTAATGTTAAAGGATATTTACACTACACACTATCACCAATGCAGTGGTCCACTGGCTCTCTATTGCTGTGGTATAATACGTGCTGCTACCGTCAAGCGAAGGGGACGTCATGTATTTTGGCGGATTGGTGTAGCTGCAGGTACAATGACAGGAATGACAGTTGCCGCATCTACAATGAATTTCTATGGGACCTCAGAGCCTGTTCCATAGGCGCAGTTATGACAATTTCATTTTATACATATTTACATATGTATATATGTGCGTGGTAGCTAGTCCTGGAAAGTTCTATTCTTCAGATATATTAAGTGTAGTATGTGTGCAAACTTACAGTAACACTTTACGGCTTTCTCTTCATCAGTAACATATTGTCAGGCTTCGTCCCTGGAAGCTCTGGCAGACGTGGTGAAGACATTAGAACGCTCCTCTGGTAGTGTTTCTGTGTTCTAGTGTTCCTCCAACATGGCCGCCATTGTTTTATCTTGGTGCCACGCCCCCGGAACATTGCGTTTTATTCGTCTCTCAGAATGTCAGACGCTGCTGTTTCTCTCACAGTTACCCCTTGCTTATTTTCCCTTGCTAGCTTTCCCAAGTTTTTTCCTGCTTCTTGTTTTCTGGTTTTGACCCTCGCTGTAATTCTCTGTTGTCCTTTTCTTAACTGGTGCCGGCAAAGGATTGGTGCACCCTTGGACGCTCGCTACGGTGGTTCCGGCTCATGTTTATCCATCCTGGTGAGCCGGCCATCATTCGTTTCTTCTTTTTTGTACTTCCGTACCTTTTCTGTACTCCTTGGTTTGTGGGACCATAGCGGTTTTCACTACAGGTGAGCTTTTCCTTGTCCTTCCAGCCTTCTGTCGTATCTCAGTGGACTCTTCCACACCCTCCTTTTTTCTTACCTTCTTATCTCAATTTCTGATTTTTCTTCTATTTACTTACCCGGTTCCGTTCCATTCCTTTCGGAACGCAGATAATCCACCTGCCTGTTTTTTCCGCTTTCCTCCGTCTATTCCTCTGCACCTTCCCTTCCGTTGTTCTCCGACTATTTCCACTCTGTGTGACTCGCACATTCTTAACTACTGGATTCTCGCCCTTATCCTCCACACTCCTCTTTGGGTCATCTCCATGAATATACTGAGCCGTCCCTGCTTAGGCTCTTCTTAGGGAGCATTCCTGTTCCGCTGTACGAGGATGTCAGGATTCGGACTACATCTCCCAGAATCCAAAGTTACTCCTGTATTACTTACCAGTGACACCTTCTGTTTAACTTTCTTTCAAGACAAGGAGCGATCCACTCATCAAGAACAGATCTTCATAGCACCCAGAGTTTTTTGTTGCCCCTTGGCTTTTTCCCTGGTTTGGGGTTTGGCTCCACGTGGTCCACCGAGGACAGGTTTCATATCCTGCCAAAGTGGCCTCTGAGGGAGCTAGGCCTTATTTGCATGACAAGAGAGAAAGGAAGCCCAAGGAAAAGAAGGAACTTGACACTAAGAAGACGCGTTCCAAGATAACACCTGAACACAGGTACAGCTCTTCAGAATCCTCAGGTGAGGAGAAGGTTCGGGAGGGTAGGCATCGCTTTGGCTGAACTGACAGATCTGACACATACATAACTGTAAACATTTTTTTTAAAGTTAAATAAGTATGGAGACAAAGTTTTTTGCAAAAATATTGATTTGGGGAAAGTGGTTGTGGGTTTTCTTTTTCATTTTGTATTTACACATGATACATTTTGTTCATCAGCTCAATTGTCTGCATGTTTACTATCTATTTTTTTGTTTCAGGTTTTTTTAAATCCTTTTTCAATAATTCCATATCATTTTGAAGATTAATTAAATATCTTTAATTTCTTTTAAAGTTTCCATGATTGTATTTGCAGGGAATTCCTCAGGTGGCTGGTGCTTAATCCTTCTAGATACTTGAATCACTTCAATAACTTTAAAAATGTTTAAAATATGTTTAAACAATTGAAGACATAACTGACTTTAAAGTATTTTTGCTGGTAGCACAGAAATTTACAAATAGTAAGCTAAGGTATACAAACATGCTCAATGGTATCTGTTACTTACAAAAATATTATTGTTTTTCACATCTTACATAAACATAAAGAATAAACTCACAAAATCCAGAACGTTCTGCACTTTCTTTTGGCTGCTTCTCCTCAGCATCATCCTTTAGTATTTCCTCCTATCTTGGATATTTTTCTTCTAGACACTCCTTGTAGTTGTCCATTGTAGGGTGAGAGTAAGAAACACTGTCTGTCACCTCACTTGTTAGAATGAATAATGGAAGAACATTACCTGATTAAATAAGGTGGGGTTCTCTGCATTTACTTTCTGATTCGGTCTTTATTGTTTCTTTAGTATCCAGCTGCCAATAGGACGTCAAGTACCTCAACTTCTCTTCAGCTATTGGACTTATAAGATAAAGCCATTCTTTGATTGCTGTTGATGTGAACCAATCTATTGCCTCATAACTTTACGTGTTTTTCTATATAGTAGGGTGGTATTTCCTGAGAAAGCGGTACATTTTTAGCAGATTATGGAGTTAAAGAGGCTATAGATATTGTTTTTGCTGGATATTGCAGAAATGGGGGAAATCTCAGAAGGAACTTACATCAATACATTATGTGGCATGTGGGTGATGAATCTCATTATTTAGAAGACTGTAGAGGAACAGACAATATTGAGAATGGGACTAATAGTGATGTTGAGGACATAGGTGATGTGTATAAAAAGCATTGGCTTAGTACATTTTTCTGGTTCTATAATAATACTTTAGAAGGAGTATTTGAAATTCGAGGTTTGTGCGCCAATAGTGGAAAAATATTTTTGAATGGAAGCACAGAATATTTTCTCTTTGGGAACCGAAAATTAACTAGTTATCTAAGGAAATAGCAACGAGAAATGTTGCAATATTTTTTGAATTGTAAAAGATGATAGAAGTATTTGTCTGACCGAAAGGATATTTTTGGATTATATATTGGCATAAAAACACAAAGGCTCTTTTAAGAGCCACCCATAGAAGTTCTGAAATATTTTTGAAAATGACAATGGGCCTCATTACACGGTAGGCGGTAAGGGTTTACCGGTACCGGTAAGGGCACCGGTACCGGTAAACCCTTACCGCCTTACTACGAGTTCCCTTTGTGGGACCCGACCTTAACGGCTGGTTTTACCAGCTGTTAAAGTAGGGTGCCGCAAAGGGACCTCAGTGTTAATTACAGTACCGCAATTTGCGGTTACCGTAATTAGCTCCTTCCCCATTCCCATTATGCCCTATGGGGCGAAAATGGGAATGGGGAAGTGCCTTGGTGAATGGGGAATTACCGCCCCCGCTCACCTTGGAGTAGGGCGGTAATTCCGCCATCCACCAAGGCGGACACAGTAAAATACCGGCAGCAACCATGGCGCTACCACCATATGTACATGTCTCACTGATTCCATGTCCTCACCTCTACCCTCTACCCTTGTGTCATTTGAGCTTTGAAACCTTGGCAATATGCGTTTCTGAGTATGTAAAAATGAATTTATACCTGCGGCTTCAATTGGGCATTCATACCGCGGCTATAAACAGACAAATGGGACATTGTGTATTTTGGCGGGCTTGTGTAGACGCAAGTATGAATGTCTCCTTGTAGCTGCAGCAATTAGTGCAGACATTTCTATGCAGTAATCATATTATTTCGTGGATGTTACACGACACAATTTTAGATGTCGTTCGGATTCCATGTCCTCACCTCTACCCTGGTGTCATTTGAACTTTGAAACTTTTGCAATATGTGCTTATGAGTATGTAAAAAATGTACGTGTACCTGCGGCTATACATTTTTTTTTTTTAAACGTTAAAAAGGATTGTTTTGGGTTACGCTGAGTGTAGTATTTCAGCACATTTGGAATACTGCTTTTATGTTATCAAGGAACACAGCATTTCCGTCATCAGTTAGGCGTACTCCAACATGTCTTTACAGGTTAGACATGTAGAACTGGATGTTTTTGTTTGATGTGCATAATTGTTTTCTGTCTCTAATGAAAGCTGAAACTATCTTATTAACATTTCTACGTGATTTCTAACTTTTGGAATTAAACCTGGTGGTCCACTTCCATTTTTGCCTCTGAGTCAGGTTGGAAAAGATGAATGTGGTGTGAGGAAAAAGTTCCATTAGTTTTTCCAAATCCGGTTTCATCATTAAATCAAAAGACATACCTCATACATTACCCAAATCATTGCCTCCACAATTAATCAGTATGATGTCTGGCTGCACTCAGCTTCTCAGGCTTAACAAGTTAGGAAGAACATGGGACCACTGCATTTCTCGCAATCCAAACCATTTCATTTGAAAATTGGTCAAACCCAGGTCCTTGTTCATATTTAGTTTATCACAAAACATCAGTCACCAAAAGAGCCAATTGTCTTAAATGAACTATACAGTTTTAACCCCAGCCATGATATGTGCACTCTGTGATGAAGCAGAAGTAATCATCCCAAAGACCTTTCATGGTCCAGGGAAAGGCAGACGCTTACTGCTCCCGACCCTGGGGGCAGTGTTCTGCAGGAGGATCACATGGATGGGGGCTCAGGTCAGGAGAATTGGGAAAACCCTTTAAAAAACTTCCCTGATGATCCCACGGTCTTAATGGCCTATTGTAAAATTGAATCTATTGCTATAAATAGGAACCAGACCATTATGCACTTCAGGTCCCATAATGCTGCAGGTACTGGGATGAGGAAGAGGGGCTCAGAAGCACAGAACTGCAAAGCACAGTCTAGTGGTTCTAATGACCTACACCTGAGCAGAACGTTTTAATATTTAAAGTCCGTTCAGGTACAGGCCATTAGAAAAAGAAGTGGAAGGAGAAGTGTACGCAACAGTGGGAGAAGCTGAAGGAAGATGCCAGAACGGCCAATGTAATTTCATCGCAGGGAGGTGCTGAGAGTCGTAGAGGCCAGGAGCTTATCTTGCAGAGGACGCCTAATGGGAAGTATTGCAGTTGCTTGCTGTCCCGTGGGAGAAAGGAGCTTGAGTATGGCTGAAGCTGTAAAATACCCCGGACCTGATGTGTTAAGAGAAGACTGAAACAGCAGCGGGTTGAGCAAATGCACAAAGGAAAACCGGTGAGTTAGCCTTCCTTAGGTGCCCGTGGGCACTCCGCACCAGGCCGCTGGCTGCTAAAGGTCGTTTTGGAAGACTGAACAAATTAATTCAAGTATTTGTATTTGTATAGGAAAGTGAGAGGAGAAGAGTTGTAACAACCATTGCCAAAGTAAAGAAGGGACAATATTTAACCCAGATTACAACCAACATTGCCCAAGTAAAGCAGGGGTAATACAGAATAACAACCAGCATTGCCTAAGCCAAAAGAAGGCAATCATAAGAAAAAGGCGAAACCGTTTTCCTAAGGAGAGACATGTGACTAACCAAAGGTGGCAGGAGAGAAGCCTTCCTCATAGAGAGCCAACAGGAGAGAGGAATTTAACCTGCAATACAAGTGATAAACATACCAATGGAATAAACAGCATCAAATTGCATTGTCGCCTAACGAAAGACGTTGTGAAAGATGTTTTGAAAGAAGTTATGAATTTCAATGATGGTTTTGACTTGCAGGATGACTTTAGCTGATATTTTCCAAACAACAGATTTGTGACGCGCCCCCTTCCACCCGAACTTACATTAATGTCATCAATGACATTTGTGATGTCATCTTTGATGTCCTGGGTGTTAGTCTTAGCAGTGCATGGTGGTGGCGCGAGTTATGGTTGCTTAGCTTACCATAACTGGCGAATTTCAGGGGTTTTTCGGTTTTACTTTGAACCATAACGTTCCGGTAGCAAAGTTTATTTTTAGTGAATTTCATAGGTTTTTAGTAGTGCAACTTAACCATAACGTCCCCTTAACAAAGTTTTTTTAATGAATTTTACGGGTTTTTAGTAGGGCAATTTACCCATAATGTCCCTTTCACAACGTTTTTTTTTACTAAATTTCACAGATTTTGAGTAGGGCATCTTAACCATACCATCCCTTTAAAAAAGTTTTTTTGCTAAAGATCATCAGTTTATAGTACTGACACGTAACCATAATGTAAAGTAACTTCTGACTTATTTACACAGCTTGCGGAGAATGCCACATGACAATATACTGGTGTACAGCACGGTGACGTGTCCGAGAATCCATAAACACTTAACAGTAAGATGTATGCCTCGTGGACGGTGTGGAAACAGATTTCATATTGATGTTGGACCGTCCACCTTCAACATTTCCCTTGCACAGCGCCAACACGTATTGGTAGTCAGCCATTAACAATGTAGTACACGTTACATACTTTTAGCAAAAGTTGGAGTTATTGGAAAATGACATCAACTAAGGTCATCCCTCCTCCCCAAGAAACAGCAGCACTGCTGTAATGAAGGACCATGACAAACACTGCCCCTACCTTACAAATAACAAACGTACACTATTTTTGCGCTGTCCAGCTAACTCCCCCATATTACGGTTTGGTGCCTCTTTCCTCATTTCCGTTCGCAAATTGCCTTATTAGCTGTCCTACCAAAAAAGGAAGCCATCCCTTAACAAAGTAAATGTTCCATTAAGAACCACCTTTCACAGTGTAAGGGTAGTTAAAAAAAAAAAAAATCGCATACCCTCCATCTACTGTATATTTCTCAGTAAACGACATAGACGCAATAAGATTTGCCAGTAATAGTATAGATTTGCAAAACAATAACGTCTGCTACTGAAAAATAGGATTTCTTGTTCTAATCCTTTTTTCAAGATGGCCACCATAGAAAGGGAAGGCGGTTGTTCCATACATGGCCCCTCTTCGCTTTCCATGGCAGCCTGCAAAAAGCTAAAGTACGTGCCGTGACGTAGAACCTGTAAATAAACATACAGCGACGTACTTTACATTTCGAAATGATACACTGGATTTTAAAAGAAAACGTTAATATTTTAGAATTTGTAAAGTAGGGTTATTTTACAAACAACTGTCAGAGACCATCGAACCAATCCCATTTTCAAGTAAATTGTAACAATGGTTCCAAGGGCGTCATTGAAATTGTTCATGGTGAGGCACACGTTGTTATTTTCCCATGCACAAAGTATGCGTTTTTGTTAAAGCACCCGCTTTGTTTGCACAGTGATTTCCAAGACGGCACCATGACCTTTGCCCTACAACACCTTAAATGATGTTATGTTACTACTAATGGCTAGTTCAGTGTACAGACAAAGGGGGCCTGGACATTCATCCCACAACATTGTAATGGACAGGCAGCCGGTCACGAGCAGTTGCATCTGGCATCCAAAAAAAAGTCACTCGGCATCTGAAAACCATGGCACACACAGTATGGCAAGATGTAGCTGGGTGGAAAATGTAAAGAGAAAATATTTGTCAATATCCAACCTTTAGGAAAACATTTAAAAATAACACCAAGATTATAGAAAGTAGTACACAAATCGAAGTGGTCAAACATGGCATTTTAAGGAAATATTACAGTTGACCATGGGTAAATATAGTGACAGCCTACAAACGCTGAGAATCAGCATTCACCTTAAGGTTTAAAAAAATGGCAACTACAGAGTGTGATGATAATTCACTTATGAAGCCAAAATGAATGGAGAAGCAATAAAAAATTACATCTCGTGATTTTAAACAAGACCAAAAGAACATGCAAAGTGATACACAAACCCATGTGGGTAAACATAGCATTTCAAAGAAGACGTATTAAAGGTCAACAAGGGTGACTCTAGTCATAGCCTGCAAACGCGGAGAATCTGCACTCTCCGTTATAGGAGCAAAATTACAACTGGGCAGAAACATAATATTTGAGTTATTACTGTTTTGGCAATATAAAATTAAAACACGGTTCGGTGTAGAGAATACAATTATGAGAATCGCTACTCCCATACACGTGCAGAACCGCTGTTTCCATCAACCATTGCAGGTGGCGGTCTCTGATTTCAAAATCGATTCGCTAATCCATAGCATCATGTCTGCGGACATGTGGCGCTTTCACTGATTGGTTGTGGAACAGCGTGTAGTGCGTCAGATTTCTTCGCTGCCCCCCGCCATCTTTTGTTCATGTTTTGGTGTACGCGGACATCGCCGGTTACACATACAAAAAATAAGACACCAATGCACTTGTTATGAAATACTGTTTCCGAAGGTGAGCTTTAATTAGGCTGGGATGGGATGTGGCAGCAAAAGCTCACAAAGTGGTGTTTTCTTGTCACCAAACTCATACGGTAAAGTAGAAGTTGCTGCTCAATGCAGGGCAACAAATTACAGCGTCTGTGTTTCAATGTATTAAGATTAATATTGTAGTGAGACTGGTGTCCTACATTTTGAAATCTGAGGCCGCCACATGCAATGTTTGATGGAAACAGCGGTTCTGCACGTGTATGGGAGTAGCGATTCTCATAATTGGATTCTCATAAGTTGTTGCAAAGTGAGAATGTATTTGCCTTCTGAGTGAAGGTCACTTGATTTGTTTTTTTGGTTGCAAGTTCAGTAGGCCCACGCATCCGAGTGAATCCATAAGGGGCAATTGTTTTTTGACCTTGAGCGAAAGGGAAACTTCTGAAGGAATGAAGGAATGAAAGCTTGGAAAAAATACCAGTTTATAAGGTTATGTTTTAAAAACTATCTGTAAAGAACATGAAATATCAGTTCAAAAAGAATCTTTGGTGCAAACACTTTGCTGTCTGACTTGCCGAAAAATAATGGAGGCAGTAAACATCATGTAAGTTTAATTTTGACAACTCTACACCAAACCGCGTTTTAATTTTATATTGCCGAAACAGTAATTGCGACAATCTAACTTAAGTATTATGTTTCTGCCCAGTTGTAATTTTGCACCTATAACAGAGCATGCAGATTCTTCGCGTTTGCAGGCTGTGACTAGAGTCACCCTTGTTGACCTTTAATATGTCTTCTTTGAAATGTTATGTTTACCCACATGGCTTTGTGCATCACTTTGCACGTTCTTTTGGTCTTGTTTAAAATCACGAGATGTAATTTTTTATTGCTTCTCTGTTCATTTTGGCTTCATAAGTGAATTATCATCACACTGTGTAGTTGTCATTTTTTTAAACTTTAAGGCGAATGCTGATTCTCAGTGTTTGTAGGCTGTCACTATACTTACCCATGGTCAACGGTAATAGTTCCTTAAAATGCCATGTTTGACCACTTCGATTCGTGTACTACTTTCCATAATCTTTGTGTTTTTTTTAAATGTTTTCCTAAAGGTTCGGTATTGACACATATTTTCTCTTTACATTTTCTGGCCAGCTACATCTTGCCATACTGTGCGTGCCATGGTTTTCAGATGCCAAGAGACGTTTTTATGGACGCCAGATGCAACTGCTTGTGACCGGCTGCCTGTCCATTACAATGGTGTGGGATGAACATCCAGGCCCCCTTTGTCCCTATGCTGAACTAGCCATTAGGAGTAACATAACATCATTTATGGTGTTGTAGGGCAAAGGTCATGGTGTCGTCTTGGAAATCACTGTGCAAACAAAGCGGGTGCTTTAACAAAAATGCATACTTTTTGTATGGGAAAATAACAATGTGTGCCTCACCATGAACAATTTCAATGACACCCTTAGAACCATTGTTACAATTTACTTGAAAATGGGATTAGTTCGATGGTCTCTTACAGTTGTTTGTAAAATAAACCTACTTTACAAATTCTAAAATGTTAACGTTTTCTTTTAAAATCCAGTGTATCATTTCAAAATGTAAAGTACTACGTTTTACTTCGCAGTATGTTTATTTACAGGTTCTGCATCACGGCACGTACTTTAGATTTTTGCAGGCTGCCATGGAAAGCGAAGAGGGGCCATGTATGGAACAACCGCCTTCCCTTTCTATGGTGGCCATCTTGAAAAAAGGATTAGAACAAGAAATCCTATTTTTCAGTAGCAGACGTTATTGTTTTGCAAATCTATACTATTACTGGCAAATCTTATTGCGTCTATGTCGTTTACTGAGAAATATACAGTAGATGGAGGGTATGCGATTTTTTTTTTTTTACTACACTTACACTGTGAAAGGTGGTTCTTAACGGAACATTTACTTTGTTAACGGATGGCTTCCTTTTATGGTAGGACAGCTAATAAGGCAAATTGTGAACGGAAATGAGGATAGAGGCACCAAACAGTAATATGGGGGGTTAGCTGGACGGCGCAAAAATAGTGTGCATTTGTTATTTGTAAGGTAGGGGCAGTGTTTGTCATGGTCCTTCATCACAGCAGTGCTGCTGTTTCTTGGGGAGGAGGGATGGCCTTAGTTGATGTCATTTTCCAATAACTACAACTTTTGCTAAAAGTATGTAATGTGTACTACATTGTTAATGGCTGACTACCAATACGTGTTGGCGCTGTGCAAGGGAAATGTTGAAGGTGGACGGTCCAACATCAATATGAAATCTGTTTCCACACCGTCCACGAGGCATACATCTTACTGTTAAGTGTGTATGGATTCTCGAACACGTCACCGTGCTGTACACCAGCATATTGTCATGTGGCATTCTCCGCAAGCTGTGTAAATAAGTCAGAAGTTACTTTACATTAAGGTTACATGTCAGTACTATAAAGCGATGATCTTTAGCAAAAAACGTTTTTAAAGGGACGGTATGGTTAAATTGCTCTACTCTAAACCTTTGAAATTCAGTAAAAAAAACTTTGTTAAAGGGACATTATGGGTAAGTTGCCCTAATAAAAACCCGTAAAATTCACTAAAAAAAACTTTGTTAAGGGGACGTTATGGTTAAGTTGCACTACTAAAAACCTATGAAATTCACTAACAATAAACTTTGCTACCGGAACGTTATGTTTCAAAGTAAAACTGAAAAACCCCTGAAATTCGCCAGTTATGATAAGCTAAGCAACCATAACTCGCTCCACCACCGTGCACTGCTAAGACTAACACCCAGGACATCAAAGATGACATCACAAATGTCATTGATGACATCACTGATGACATCACATGTCTGCCTCCCCCTTTTTTCCTTTACTGACATATCTGGGCCACATGGTTTTCTTCAGTAACAGTCAGGAACTAAAAATTGAAATGGTACTATATTCGTACACTTATCTTTCAAGTATGTTCTAACAGTAATTCCCTTAGGGTCCAGTCACATCATATGAAACATATACATAGGGGACGAAACAAGCTTGAAAGACAGCAATCGTTTCTGTGCATGAAGATAATCAGTAGATTTATCAGCTCTTTCTGATAGTTCTGTTGTTTTTTTATTACTGTACATTCCCTGTATATGCTCATATTTGTATATATTGTACTCACACTACTTTACTTAGGGTCCAGTCACATCATGTGATACATATACATAGGGTAAGTAGCAGCTTTGAAACAGAGCAATCATTTCTCTGCATTAAGATAATCAGTTAGGTTATGAACACTTTCTGCTACTAATGTTGCTTTTTTGCTTACTTCACTTTCCCTGTATATAATCATATTTGTATGTGTTGTTGGCTCTTTGTGTTTTGTGTGTAATAATGCAATTATGTAGTAAGTGGGTTTCATTAGCTACTTATTACATGTTTCACAGTACGCAAAACTCTAATAAGAAAGCAGTTATTATTTCACTTTTCAACATGGCATGATTATGAATATTGCACCTCCATCATGCAGACTGCACACAATGCTTATGTTTCTACATGAGTAGCTTAGTATACTGGATATGACTTCATGATAGAATGCTATTTATATTGCACTAAGTAGCTCATGATATGTATTCCAATGACCCTTGACACTGTTTTGTCAACCATATAATAACAATCCCTTGTACACACTTTTCATGAAAAGTAAATGCACATGTGATGTCATCAGTGATGTCATCAATGACATTTGTGATGTCATCTTTGATGTCCTGTGTGTTAGTCTTAGCAGTGCACGGTGGTGGCGCGAGTTATGGTTGCTTAGCTCACCATAACTGGGGAATTTCAGGGGGTTTTCGGTTTTACTTTGAACCATAATTTTCCAGTAGCAAAGTTTTTTTAGTGAATATATATATATATATATTTTTTTTTTATGTAAAAAATGCCCTAAAACAGGTCAAATCCAGCGGGTTGCACTCCCGAGAGCAGCTGGGAAATGGAATCCAATCTCAGCAAGGAAAAGGCATGACAGCAGATCCAGTCAGCACAAAGTTTTCTTTATTATACAGGTGCAAAAGAGAGGGAAAACCTGGATTACAGACGACGCGTTTTGCGGTGTTCTAACCGCTTGTTCACGTAGGTAGGGAATAACACAGAAGAAGGATTCCTTAAAAATGCTTAACAAACTCTATGATGCCAGTGCATAGAATGTCCCCATCCACAAACAAGTGGAGTCTAGTAAAACAATTGGCAGTCATATTGCAACAGTTAAAAACACCTTGATAAAGTGTGTACTATGGGAATAAAGTACACACCACAGTCGTAAGTACATTGTAGAAGTACTGTGTAATTCAAAATATTACAACAAGTACGCAGATACTTTAATTACATAGACTGAGGAGATAACAGCAAAAAACGCGGCGGAATGGCTGGGGGAGGAAAAAATAAGAATGAATGCACCGCACTATAAATAAAGCAGCGTATATCAAAAATCTCATTCTTCAATGGCTGCGTCATGATAAAATACTATATCCATGGATTCTAATATCTACAAATTACAACAGCCAATTAGAAGCCTCCAAAATAGTGCAATACATGCTGGCTGTGCCGACTGCCACGGGCCTCTAAAAAAATAAAAAATACATATTTAAGTGAAAGAAGCCTAGCCAGCAAGCACCAAGCATGTATATATCCCACCTGTGCAAAAGTCTGCACAACCGCTGTTAAGCAGCCATTTCCTCAACTCAGTCCTGTAAGACAGATATCATGCGGGCAATTTACTAACTGTTGTACAAGCATGCCAAATTGATCACCACAAAACTCAGTAAAACATGGACGCATCATCATGTTAGTCTAAATACTGATATGCATGGTGGACATGTCAAACTGGGTTATTAGTATGTTAGCAGTATAAAGTGCATAGTGCTTAGCAGCAGAAAAAGTGCATAGTGCTTAGCAGCAAAAGAAGGGGAGGGGGGAAGCGTGGAAAGGGGGAGGTTGTTCTCTCAACAGAAATAATAATAATAATATATATATTGCCCTTGGTGCTTTGCCACATCGAGGCTTTTCAGAAATGAAAACTGCCACACTTTTTTTGCTCGATGCTAGCGATTCCTGTGATAAAACTGAGAGAAACTGAAAATGAAATTACTCTAAATGCTATTTGGAGGAGAAAAAGGGATGCCATCAAGCTTTGGAATTAACTCCTTGATGACCTTAGTCTAATAACTGTCTCGACTTCAGAAAGAGACTCAAAACTCTTCTGTTTATGTATTCACTCTTGGGGCAACACTGGTTGTTTCGAATTACAGTGCTTAGCTGGCCTGGCCTTAGGTGCTATATAAATACCAATATCAATAGTGTGAAAAACCAGAGGGTGTTTCACTGCCTAGATACCAGGGTTCCCTTGCTCAGGTGGTCAGGGCATAGCCACGTCTTCAGATCCAGATCCTGGGCGTGGACAAGTGCGGGAGGATCACCTGTGTGAGGGGTCCTCGGAGAGTGGGGGAAGAATGCCCAACGGTGAGACATGGTATCCCCCTTTCCAAATACCACTATCCCATCCTATTGCATATTCCAACTTTCCAGATTCCCCCCTCTCCTACACAAACACTGAGCTGAGGAAGAGGAGGTCTGAGACTGAAAGGAGTACCACCCATTCAATACATTGGACATGTCTCACTTGACCTTCATTACAAACACCTGGTACCTATTAGCTCTCCCCACATGGTTAAAGGGTGAAACACTGGGACACATTCTGGGTAAGACGATGCATGAGAGGAGCAGTTCTTCCAGGGCAAAAGCAAACCAAGTGAGCAGAGTGACAGGCCGAGGGACGGAATTGAGGTACAGAAAAATCTTGGACACCCCAACAAGGGATTGTTACCTCTGAAGGGCCTTGAAGGTTGTGCAAGGAAGCCCAGATAGAGAGAAGAGACAAACCTCTTTTGTGTTTCAATGATACCAGCCACCCTCACGGGTGAATGGCAGAGTTGTGGAGGTGCAGAGACAGTTGTAGTATCAGCCTTAACTTTAGGATCAAAGCACAAAAAGAAATTAATTAACACAGCCGGTGAGTTGATGAAAGCAATGAAAGTCCGGTCTGTGTTAAATGAAACTTGATGACAGCAGTATCTGACGAATTAAGGTTACGTGTGTGACGATAAGACACGAGAGAAAGCAAAGCATTAAAAAGAACTGTAAATTAAAGATTACAAAATAACAGAGTGGTCCGGCAAAAGAAAATTGCCCAATCGAAAGTCTCTGTGAAATGTCTGTTCAGGAGGAGCAGAGGGAAGAGAACAAAACTGACATACAAGATTTTAACTGCTGTTAGGTCTGATCCCGACAGAGGGAAACCTGGATGTGAGAGATGTCTTTGAACTGTTAGGTTTGATCCCGGCAGCAGGAAACCTGGATGTGAGAGAAATCTTTGAACTGTCAAATAAGTACTGTGCTCGAAACTGCATTTACCAAGAGGCCTTGGTGTAGGTGAGAAAAAGTAACAATTGAGAAACGAAGGTCGAAGTGGTCATGCCGAGGTAAGAGCAAAAGCCTCACAGTTTCTAAAGTCTTTAACAGTGGAAGGAAAGTGAAAGGAGGCTTGAGCCAGACAGAAGGAAGCCTATGAAGGTGTGATTGAAGCTTGGGGAAGGGAACCCCACAAATTGTGATTGAAAGGTTTGAGCCCGGCAGAGGGAAACCTGTACTGAACTGTGGCAACCGGAAGGAAACAAACTTGTTGTTACAACCCAAAAGGTGACTTGGGCTGGAGTGAGAGAAAGCGGAGAGGTCCAGCGGCTAAGCTAGTGACTTTTTTTGGTGGAAGTCCAAATGGGTCCTGGTGCACGAAACAAACTGCATCCTTGTGTTCGAAGCCAGAGTGTGTTGCAAGGTCCAAGTGTGCCACATTACCCCTTGCTACAAAATGTGGGCAAGGGAACTCACTGACATTTATTATGAACACTGATTTTCCTTTCTGCATTATACATTCCCCTTAACATGTATTGTATTAGAAAGAGGAAAGGCATTAGGTTTATTAGTGTAGGCCATTTTATTTTGACAAATGACTGACTATTACTGTATTTTCTTTTTGTTTGATGGTCGAGAATACTACCATCTTAGTTATATGGCAAGATAGGTGTTTTCCAACCTCTTTTAAATCATCAATAAAGGTTTTTAAATGTGCAGCTCTTGTGTCAGTGTCTACTTGTGATACCATGCCTCCCTCACATATGGTGTTAGCCGTGGGATATGACTCAATTGAAACAAGTAAGGGAACGCAAAAATTTCAAACACTTAGTAACCGAGCCACAGACCCTACTACCAATGCAAAAATTGAAAACCAATGTTGATTATTGTTATACTGACTGAAGGAGAAGAAAATATATTGACATAGACAGTAATGACCATATATATAGTATAAAAGAAACTCTGTTCTTCCAAATACATTTCTCTGTCATCCACCAAGACCTATTTTTTTCAGTCTCAGGTTTTACTGACCCACCCTCCCTCTCATTACCATATACACAACAGTTGTATTGGCTAGTCCTAAAATAAGACCATCCCAGATCTTAATTAGGCCTGGGACATTGAGTGCCCCCTTTATGGAAACATTTCTCTTTAATGCTGAATCACCTTCTGATTCTGGCCTATCGTGTGTAATCCCCTGTACTCCGGGATCTCCACTTAAATAGGAATCAAGCACTGAGGGACTAGATTTGTTTTCGAAACCTCCTCTGGTGAAAAAGAGACCATCTTCGTTTCAGGATCTGGGGGCGAGTCAGAAAGAACCCTCACACCTTCTGGGAATATGGCCTCAATTGAAGATGTGCTGCCCATCAGATACAGGCAGAAACCCATCTGCAATCAAGCTTAGAGCAACTAGTTGCATTACAAACAAAACCCCTATTACCTCAAGGCATACTACAACCCTATCAAGATGGTGATGATTTTGATAATTTTTTTCTCAATTTTGATCTACTAGCAGAACAGTTTGGACGGGCTGAGAATGTAAAAATCTGTTATTTGGGAGGAATTGCAAACTTCCTATCAGTTACTTAATCTCCCAGCAAATGCCACCTTTACATCTATTAAAGAGGGACTCCTGAAAGGAGTAAGTTAAACCAGCCACTTTATAGACAAAATCTAAGAAGTATCCAACTAAATCCCAGAGAAACCTCTGTAGAATTAGAAGAGTAGACTAAAAATACCATATCTTTATGGGTAGCCAAAAGGACTGAAAGGATGAACTGATAGAGATGCTAACCCTGGGACCATTTATTGATTCTTTACCTCCCTATTTACAAAAAGCAGTGTTTCAATTGAACAAACCAAGCCTCACACCAGCCATTGAGACTGCTCAGAATAATTCGTAGTCTATGGAACACTTCTATTCCCCAAATAAGTACGAGGATAGAAAAGACCACAAAATTCACTACCACCCTACCCCACATATTTCAGAATGAGGGGGAAACCTTTCTAAGGTCAGAGAATGGATGATGAAAGGAAAATCAGAACGAAGAAAACTAGAGCCTAGAATCAGAGAGGAGATAAGGAGAGAATTATAATTATATAATTGGTTATTTATAACACGCTTAATACCCAGAGGTTTCTAAGCATGGACCATGTATTGAACCTTTGATGCTCTGCGTCGTCTCACTACCAAGGCGAGGACGTTGCCCCTGAGCTATCCTCCCGAGAAGAGTTTAAGTGGGTTAAGCCTCAAACACCAACCTGTTTTTCATGCAAGGAGACTGATCATTTAGCTAGACTCTGTCCCATAAATCAAAAAGAAGCACTCATGGAAATAGGATGCCTGAGAGGGGATGAATGGGAAGATCCAGAAGAAGATCTAGAATAAGTTAGCATATGCGTGATTCAGTGACCAACTCCATTACAAACTTAAAGGTGACATGGGCCGGAGTGAGAGAAAGCTGAGAAGTGCAGCGGCTAAACTAGTGACTTTTTGTGGAAGGCCAAGTGGGCCTGGTCCACAAACGAACTGCACCTTTTGTCCGACACCAGATTGTGTCACAAGGTCCAAATGTGCCACCTTATCCCATGCTACAAAACATGAGGAAGGGAATTTACTCAGCCATAGTGACATTTCTACAGTGTCTACTTGTGATACCATGCCTCCCTCACAATAGCAATTGCAATAGCAATCACATCAGACTAGAGGTCTTGAGTTGAAAAGAAGATACATGGGAAGTTGGGGATTTGGGGGTGAGGTGGGGAGCCAGCTACGGATAGAAAATGTTTGGTTTATCAGAGGAAGACTGTGGGAATCTCACGAGATTGCAGCGGCAATGCCGCAAGATGCTCTCAGAAAAGAATATGCGTCACACAAAGCGATGAGTGATAGGGGTAATAGGTGAAGGTTAGGGAGGGGAAAAGCAATTAACGGGACACATGTTGAGTGCCTAAGGGGACATGCAAGACTTTTTAATTCAGAGCAATTTTTCCTGTTATCGTGGGAATTGGCGAACCGCTACTCCACGGCGTATGTTACAGGAAATTATGATTATTGTGAAATTATCGCGGAATAAGGAGCTAGAAAAACCTACATCTACTGGTCAGGGGGCAATGAGTGTTTTGTAATAAATTAATGGTTTCACAAGATCAGTGGCCATAACTACTGAGACCACAAGAAACTATGACACATGTTCGGCCATGGCTACTGGCTATATCTGAAGGGAATGGCTAGTGGGCCCAAAAGAAAATTACTAGCACAATATGTGCAGTTGCCACGGCCGAAGGCCATGAGGAAACTAAGGTATAGCAAAACTCCTGAAATTTAGTGAAAAATCATTTGTTAAGAGAGAGCTAAGGTGATCTTATTTAATGCAACAAAACCCCTGGAATTCAGCACTCACATTTCAATCAAGGCCACCTCAGAGGAAAAAATGCATCACATGAACCAAACAGTGATAGGGGGTAATGACCAGGAAATGGCAATGGAGGAAAGATGCAATTTAAGAGGATGGTGGACAATGGAAAGAGGAGGAGGCACTTGGTGAGTGTCTGTGTCTAAAGGGAAGAGTTCTGGATTTTCAACCATTATCAGGGGAATATAGTATAGGTGAATTGAGAAACTGTGAACAATCAGACCCTGTGGTTTAGTCGAATTTAGAAACTGTGAATAATATAACCCTGTGATACAGTTGAGGTTAGAAACTGTGAATAGTCTTACCCTGTAGTATAGGTGAATTGAGAAACTGAGAATAATCCGACCCTGTGATATAGTGGAATTTAGAAACTGTGAATAATCTCACCCTATAGTATAGTTGAATCTAAAACTTTGACTAATCTCACCCTATGGTATAGCTGAACTTAGAAAGGTGAATAATATCACCCTATGGTATAGTTGAGCTTAGAATATGTGAATAATATCACCCAGTGGTTTAGTCAAACTTAGAAACTGTGAATAATCTCACCCGATGGTATAGTTGAATTTAAAAAGTACGAATTATCACTGTGGTAGCGGTAGTACAACTAATCACTGAGAGTGTGTACAACTAACATCCGGTGGTATATTTGTAGTGGGAAGGTGTGAATCAAACCATCCAATGGCAACTACAACACTGCTCAAACTAACCAAAAGCATGAGTCCTCCCAGCCCACCAAAGTCTGCTGAAAAAATTTCCCCCTTGCGCCCGCCTGCCTTCCCGTCCGCCCTACCTCCCATGACCCCCTTCACCAACCTATTCTGCCCTCCACCACATCCCATCCCCTATCCAATAACCAAGCCAGAGGAGCACGATGGCGAGCAAAGCATCCTAAGGCCACTCCTCCTCCCATCCCTGCCTCCCACCCGCCTACTATCATCATACCCGCTCTGCCCACCCCCCGACCAACCGGCCAGCCTAACCTCCCAAGCATTCCCATCCACGCTACCATCCACCCCCCTCTCCCCTCATCAACCCCCACCATCACCCCCCCCCCGGTCCCACTCCTTCCCCTCCCTAAAAATTGCACGCCTCGCCCTGGCAAGAACAGTAGCCACTTCCCTTTCCCCCTCCGACCGCCCTACTCTCTCTCACAATCCAACCACAACAAAACACTAATGAGAAAATGTACTTGGTCTCCCTCAATCTCTCAGTACTCATCGCCACTCCTGTCTAGACCCACCTCCTCAACCTCTTAATCTCGATGATCACCACCCTCCCCCCGCCACACCCTACCTGAAACCCCTTTCCCTCGAATTCTCACCAACCACAACCAAAACTCCTAACCCCTCACACCCCACCCTCAAATCCTCCGACCCAAATCCAGTCAACTGGACACACCGGTCCAATCGCTCCCCCCAAGCCCACCAACTCAACCGCCCGCCTACTCTTCCCATCGACCACTATCCACCCCCCTCTAGCTCCCGATTTTCCAACCCCTCCGCCCAACCCCCTCCTCTGCAACTCCCTCATCACCGTCCTGTACCGAAGTAAATTGCATCCTTTTAAATGCCCGATCTGTAGCAAAAAACAGACATAGCATCTATGACCTCCTCTCCTCTGACAAACCGGACCTGGTCTTTATCACGGAGACCTGGTTCTCTGCCGACTTCCCCCCAGACTACTCCCTCATCCCACTGAACCGTCCCTCCAGAGGAGGAGGAATAGCAATCGCCTTCAAGTCTCACTTCTACGCCTCAATCATCGACAACCAGCCATCCATTCCTTCCTGCGAATCACTCCTCGTAAAACTCTCCCTCCCCCCTTCGTTCTCCCACAGCTTCCTAATAATCTACAGACCCCCTAGCTACGATAGACAATTCTCAAAAAACCTCTGTGACTCTATTGCCACCCTCCAACTAAACCATCCCAACCTCACCCTTCTAGGAGATTTCAACATATGGCTTGACATTCCTACCAACCCTAGGACACACTCTCTGGTTGACGGCCTAGACGCGATTAACCTCCAACCCCACATAAACGGCCTGACTCACTGTAAAGGACAAACACTTGATGCCATCTTCAGCTCCCACAACCTGATACACCTAACCCCCCCACCTCTATCATCTGGTCCGATCACTTCATTGTTTCTTTCGCCATTCGCTCACCCAACCCGCTCCCCTTACCTGAACCTGAACCTCTGAATCTACGCAAATGCTGGAAGAAACTAATAATCCTTCCTGACCTAGCCGACGCACTCCTTCAGTCTCATCCCCCTACCAGCCTACTCAATGAACAAGTAACCTCCGAAGCCTTTGACACATGGCTCAACACCTCACTGATGCGGCTCACAACCTCTTGCAAATCATCAGCCCGCCGTGGCCTATTCCCTAGATGGTACACACCTGAACTGAAGACCACTAAACAACTATATAAATCCCTAGAATGCAAATGGCGGAAAGACAAACCCCCCCTGTAGTACAAGTGTGAAATCCGGAAAGCAAAAAAAGCCCATTATAACTCCCGAATCCTAAACTGTAAAAACCCCAGCAAAGAACTTCACAAAATCATCACCGAATTCACCAAACCATCATGCATCACCACCCTCCAGACCCCCTCACAATCGCTGTGCCACTCACTCTCTCTCCACTTTTACACCACAGCCCTCAAAAGAACAAACGCTGTAACCAACAAACTAGCTCTCTTACACCCACCAGGCAATCCACCCTCCATACCAGCCATCCCACCACCTGCGACCACTACCCAACCAACGTTCGACTCATTCAGTCCAATATCACCCGACCAATTTCTAAAACTTCTCTCTGCCCGCAAACCATCCGGCTCTCCGCTGGACCTTTGCCCAGCAACAACCCTCAAAGAAATCTTCGCATCTACCTGCGCAGGAGAACATGCAAGAACCATCATAAATTACTCCCTTTCCTCTGGAATTTTTCCCGACTCATGGAAAACGGTTCATGTCAAACCTCTTATAAAAAAAGCTGCCCTCGACCCTCTCGAGCCCAAAAACTACCGCCCCATCTCAAACACCAGATTCCTTGCCAAACTCATTGACTGAACCACCTACTCCCAACTAAATAACTTTGTCGAAGCCAACAATCTCCTAGACCCCGCTCAATCAAGTTTCAGAGCCCGACACAGAACCAAAACACCCTAACCTCAATCTGGGATGACCTTAAAAACACGGCAGATTCTGCGGGATGCACCACATTAATCCTTCTTGACCTATCCGCTGCTTTCAACACAATCAACCACTCAATCCTCCTTGACCGCCTCCACTCCTTGGGAATTTGTGGAACCGCTCTCAAATGGATAGCATCCTTCCTCAATAATAGGAACCAAATAACCCTACTCTCCACCTATTCCTCCCAAGCCCGACCAGTCGACACTGGAGTTCCACAAGGAGCATGCCTATCAGCCCTCCTGTTTAACCTCTACATGGCCACCCTCTAACGAATAATTCGTTCGCACAACATCCTGTGCTACAACTATGCCGATGGCACTCAACTAATTCTAAAACTCCTGAACTCAAAACCCAACTGCCGACCTGACCTCGCTTCCTGCCTCCTCGACATAGATCTCTGGATGACCACAAACCACCTCTTGCTAAACCCCTCCAAAACCGAAATCATGATATGTTGCAACACCAAACTTCTTCCACACCCTCTACCCTGGCCATCTACCCTGGGCAACTCACCGACACCCTCAAATTCAGTAAAAAACCTTGGATGCACCCTACACTCAGACCTAACCCTCTTGCACCAAGTCAACAACGTCTCAAAGTCCTGCCACTACCACCTTAAAACTCTTAGGCGCATTTTTCCATACCTCTCCCTTCCCAACAGACTCTCCGCAGTCCAAACAATTGTTATATCAAGACTGGACTATGGTAACCCCCTCTACCTCGGAGTGCACGCATACCAACTGACTAAACTGCAAAGAGCACAAAACGCTGCTGCCAAACTGCTACTAGCACTTGGCCCAAGAGACCACATCTTCCCAGCTCTCAAAACTCTGCACTGGCTTCCGGTTGCCCGAAGGGTGACCTTCAAAACCTTATACATTTCTCACTGAGCACTGCATAAAACCGGACCTCAATATCTTCAAGACAAACTAAAACCCTATCACCCTGCTCATACTCTATGATCAAGCTCAGCCGGCCTCCTAGTCATACCAAAAACAAACTCAGTCAGGTTAGGTGGATCATCATTCTCAGCCTTGGCCCCCTCTCTGTGGAACACACTCCCACCCCACATCTGACTCACCGAGGACCTCATGTCTTTCCGCAAATTACTGAAAACATGGCTATTCCCCTAAAACCGACCCCAAACTCAAACTAGATAACAGCAACTCAATGAAATTAGCCCAACATGCTAGATCATAAATAACAATCCAGCATCATGATCAGAGCAAGAAATCAAAAACTAATAACCTCTACGGTAAACTAAAATGGACAAACAAAATTGAATGAGTAAAAAGGATCAAAGCAGTGAAGTGGATAAAATGAATAAGTTATATGAGAGCAGTAAAGTGGTTGAAATTAATGAAATCAATGAAATAAATGTAATGGACACGAGGATCAAAGTGGACAAGAGGAATACAGTGGATAACAGCAATTCAACTAGCCCAAACTGGCAGATCATAAATAACAATAACATAAATAACAATCCAGCATCAAGATCCAAGCGAGAAATCGATACTAGTAACCACTAATGTAAACTAAAAAGGACAAACAGAATAGAATGAGTAAAGTGGATCAAAGCAGTGAAGTGGATAAAAAGAATAAACTGTATGAATGCAGTAAAGTGGATGAAATGAATGTAGTGGATGAAATAGATGTAATGGACGAGAAGAACAAAATAGAGGAAAGGAATAAAGTGGAGAGGATGGAAAGATGAATACATGATATGGATGAGTGCACCGAGTACACAGAACTTGTAAAGTGCATGAAACAGATAGATGGCATGGAATGTAAGGGTGCATGACTTAAATGGAACTAATGGAATAGACGATTCAAGTGCATGAGACGGGCGTAGTGCATAGGACAGATGGAGGACATGGGACGGATCGAGTGCGTGCGACAAGTGACATGAGTTGAACCAATAATGCATGATGAATGAATGAAGTGAGTGGAGCAAATGATGTCGGTGGAGCGGTTGAAGTAGGTGGAGCGGATGAAAGTCGCTCGAGAGGATGAAATGCATAGAGCGGACGAGAGGGTAGAGCGGATGAGAGCGTAGAGCGGATGAGAGCGTAAAGCGGATGAGAGTGCAGAATGAATGAGAGCATGGAGCGGATGAGAGCGTGGAGCAGATGAGAGAGTAGAATGGATGTAGGGTGTAATGCGGATGTAGGGTCTGGAGTGGATTATAGCGTGGAGCGGATGTAGGGTGTTGAGCAGATGTAGGGTGTTGAGCGGATGTAGGGTGTGGAGCGGATGTAGGGCCTGAGTGGGTGTTGAGTGTGGAGTGAGTGTAGAGTGTGTAGCGGGTGTAGAATGTGTTGCAGGTGTAGAGTGTGGAGCGGGTGTAGAGTGTGGAGCGGGTGCACAGTGTGGAGCGGGTGTAGAGTGTGGAGCAGGCGTAGAGTGTGGAGTGGGCACAGAGTATAGAGCGGGCGTAGAGTGTGGAGAGAGCGTAGAGTGTGGAGCGGACAGATGATCTATGTGACGGAATGGGTGATGTTGGTAGAAGGAACAAGTGATGTAGGTAGATGGAACGGCTCAAGTATGTTGAATTGAACGGATCTAGAGTCTGGAGTGGGTGTAGAGTGTGGAGCGAACAGGTGATATATGTGGATGGAATGGGTGAAGTAGGTGGAAGGAACGGGTGATGTATCTGGAAGGAACGGGTGATGTATGTGGAAGGAACAAGTGATGTAGGTAGACGGAACGGCTCAAGTATGTTGAATGGAACAGATTTAGAGTCTGGAGCGGGTGTAGATTGTGGAGCGAACAAGTGAAGTATGTGCTTGGAATGGACGAAGTATGGGGTTGGAACGGGTGAAGTATGTGAGTGGAACGAATGAACAGGGTGGAGCAAATGAACTGGGTGGAACGGATGAACTGGGTGGAACGGATGAACTGGGTGGAATGGATGAACTGGGTGGAACGGATGAAATGGGTGTAACGGATGAAGTATGTGGATGGAAAGGATGAAGTATGTTGATGGATCGGGCGAAATGGGTGGATGGAGTCGAGGGAAGTGGGTGAATGGAACAGGTGAAGTATGTGGAAGGAATGGGTGAAGTAGGTAGATGGAAAGGAGAAAGTGGGTGTATGGAATGGGTGAAGTATGTTGGATGGAATGGGTGAAGCATTTGGATGGAACGGGTGAAGTATGTAGGTGGATGGAACGGATGAAGTATGTGGAAGGAACGGGTGAAATATGTGGAAGGAATGGAGAAAATGGGTGAATGGGATAAGGGAAGTTTGTAGAAGGAACGGTTGAAGTAGGTAGATGGAACAGAGAAAGTGGGTGTATAGAACGGTTGAAGTATACGGATGGAACGGCTGGAGTATTTGGATGGATCGGGTGAAGTATGTAGATGGAAGGAACGGATGAAGTATGTGGAAAGAACGGGTGACATTTGTGGAAGGAACAGAGAAAGTGTGAGGATAGAATGTGTGAAGTATATGGATAGAACGTGTGAAGTATGTGGATGGAACGGGACAAGTATGTGGGTGGAACGGGTCAAGTATGTGGATGGAACGTGTGAAGTGGATGGATGGAACGGATGAAGTGGTTGGATGGAACCGGTGAAGTATGTGGAAGGACGGGTGACATATGAGGATGAATTGAGGAAATGGATGAATGGAACGGGTGAAGTATGTGGATGGAACGGGTGAAGTATGTGGATGGAACAGATGAAGTATGGGGTTGGAACCAGGAAGTATGTGGTTGGAACGGATGAACTGGGTGGAAAGGGTGGAGTGGGTGGAACGGGTGGAGTGGGTAGAATGGGTGGAGTGGGTGGAACGGGTGAAGTGGACGAAACGGGTGAAGTGGGTATAACAGTCGGAATACATGGAACGGTCAGAGTACATTGAATGGTTGGAATGCATGGAACTATTGGAGTGTGCTCGATCTCAAGCACCTAAGGTAAACCACCATATCTCATCTCCACGCTTACTCTCTTCCTTACCCCACCACTCAACTAGAACACAGAGGTACTATGACACCATTCGGTATGGCTGTTCTCATACCATCACTTGTCTCATACTCCCCATCATCCTAACTAAACACAGCTGGTTACGCACCTTCCAGCCTAAAGCGTTCTCCTCAGGCCTAACGCAGCCAGAATCGGTCTGGATAACAACCTGCCAGAACGAACACATACTCCTGATCTCCCAGCCACCACACCTATCGCTAAGAAGCAGCTATCACACAAATGCCACACCTGCTGCACACATATCCGGTGCTCACACGCACCTTATGACTCTGTCTCTCTCTGCTGACTTGAACTTTGGTTCCTGAGGGCATTCCACCTACCAGCGCCTTCAGCTCATACCAATGGTACATAAGGCGCTATATAAATGCAAAATAACATAAAATAACATAACATAACAATACCGTGGAAATCCTATGGATATGGGTAGTTCAATGCTGCTGTATGTGTAGTTCATTGCCATTATCAGGGGAATATCAGGGGAATTCAGTGGGACTAGGGAGAGAGTGAAAAAAATAGTTATTTTACACCTGCAGTAATCACATCTCCTTGTCAGGGGGTAGTGGATTTCTGTGCCCTAGTGGCATGGCGAGTGGGCCCCAAAGAAACCTATTGGTGCAGCATGTACAGTTTCACAGCTGAAGGCCATGGCCATGGCCACTGTCCATGGTCAAAGGCCATGACTAGAGGGCCCCAAAGAAACCTAAAGGTGCAACATGTGCAGTTACCACAGTAGGGCGCGTCTACTGGTCATAGCCAAAGGCCATGGCTAGTGGGCCCCAAAGAGACCTATTGGTGCAACATATACAGTGGCCTCAGAGGAAGGCCATGGTCAATGACCATGGATGAAGGCCATGGCTCGTGGGCCACAAAGAAACCTATTGTTGTAGCATGACCAGTGGCCACATGCAAAGGCCATTGGTGATGGGCCCGAAGAGACTATCGTATGACAAAACCTTTCAAATTCAGTGAAAAACTTTAGTTAGGAGAGAGTTAAGGTGATAAGATTTGATGTGAAAACTACATAGCAAACAAAACTTTGAAATTCAGTGAAAAATAATTCTTGTTTCAGAGGGAGTTAAGGTGATCAGATTTAACGCAACAAAACACCTGAAATTTAGCAACCGCATTTCGAGCAAGTCCACCTCAACTACGCACCCCCTGTTGCGCAGATCATGACCATAATGATGACATCATATTTGACATCACAGATGACAACACTAATTACATCATGCATGGCATCACTGATGTCACTGGTTTGATTAATTACATTTTGAAATCTGACATCTCTCTTTTTTAACATAACATATATGTACATATTTCATACTTAAACAGTACAATGTATTCTGCCCTTGTTTCTTTAAATGTAATGCAGGGTATACAATTATATGCAGGCATTATTACAAAGAGTACTATGTAAGCATGTATGTACTTTGGAAGGTAAGTTGTTATATTTCAAATTTTTGCATATTAACCAAATTTCGAATTCTCATGCTTTCCTTTGCTTGAGATTCTTTTTTTTAAACCTGTCATTTCGAAATGTATGTGTTCATGTAATGTGATTACAGTAAGGAGAATTGTAAATTTAAATGTGAACATTGACTATTTTCACAACACTTGCTATTAAACATGTTTCTACTTCTATATGTGGTTATTTCTTTTACTACTACATATACTTATTATATTATATTATTTGAAATAATTGAAATAGATTTACCTGAAACAGGTACTTTTCCTGCAATTAAGTAGTGTCATTGTTTATTAATAGATGAAATTCAAACAATTTGTAGAACATTACATATTTTTCTTTTAAACGTTATAAGTTGATAAGTCCTATTTCTGTATCATGTCATGTTGCTATTGGCAAGTGTAATACAATACAATATGTATCAAAAGAGGTGAACAAAGATATTCTAACTTATATAATCAATAATGTCATATATGATGCAATTATTGATCTCATCAGTGATGTCAACAATTATGTCCTTAGTGTCACCATCAATGATGTCGTCAGTGATGACAAGTATGATGTAATTACTGATGTCACCAGTGAATGTCATATGTGATGTCATCAATGTGGTTATATGCTGCACAACAGGGGACACATAGTTAAGATGGACTTGCTTGAAATGGGAGTGCTGAATTTCAGGGGTTTTGTTGTGTTAAATCTGATCACTATTAACTAATGGTTGATAAGTACTACAAAGGAATACTCCACATGTAATCATCTCATACTTCTAAATCCGTGCATTGTTCCATGTAGTTATTATTGTTAAGTGTAATCAAATAAAATATGTATCAAAAGAGGTCAACAGAAATATTCTAACTTATTTAATCAGTAATGTCACATTTGATGTAATTATTGATCTAATTGGTGATGTCATGTATGATGTAATTAATGAGATCCCCAGTGATGTCATCTGTGATGTCATCATTGTGGTCAAATTCTGCACAACACGGGGCACATAGTTAAGGTGGATTTGCTCGAAATGCGATTGCTGAATATATTACACGGCCTGCAGTAGAAAATAGGAGAGATGGAGAGAGCCATGGGGTGGCAGAGGATAGTTGAGGAATGAAAGAAGAGTAGCTGCACAGCACAGTTGTAGCTAAACTCCAGGTGGCCTAGTGGAAGTAGTCACAAAGGCATAAAGACAAAACAGAAAGGACTAGAATTACAACAGACAAGAGGTTCACAGATGAAAAAGTAAACACACCCAAATATGTTTTTTTAAAAGGAGGCACAATGCAGGGGGTTTACAGATGAAAAAGAAAGGGACAGGAAAAAAGGCCTGAATTCAATCCGGAATGGAATAGAGTATCAAGAGATAAGAGGTGCACAGATGTAAAAAGTACACACAGTCTAAAATCTTTTTTATTAAAGAGACACAGATGCAATGCAAGAGAGGTGCACAGATGTAAAGGTTACACACAGCCTAACATTGATTTGTTTTTAAAGAGGCACAGATGCAATGCAAGAGAGGTGCACAGATGTAAAAGGTACACACAGCCTAAATGCAGTGATAGGATATGAAGATTAGTAGTGGCGAAGAAGGCAAAGTATAAATGCTGAATAAAAAGGTTCAGTAGGATTGGTGGAGGTGATAATGAAAGAGTACAGCCATCACTCACTTCAAGTAATGCAAGGAGTGTAGGTGTCCATGGATCAAGTCTGGAGCCTGGGGCATAGTTTGTGGGGGGGCCTCCAGGCCCTCCTCAGTCCAAACAGGCATAGACAGGGCCTTAGATGCGGGCCTTCGATGGAGGGGCCGGCTTCCACCTGGCAGAGCCCCTGATTGGCAGAAATAGGAATGAGGCAGGCAATCATAGAGGGGGCAGACTCCAGGCAATGCGTGGTTCCTTTGCCCTGGTCAGGGGCCGCCATCTTGGAGAATGCACTGAAACAACCATGGAAATGTAGGAACATAATAAATTGCCCATTAGAAGAATTTACCAACATGGATGCCTCAGTAGAAAATAATGCTTTGATGTAAATTCACATTAACAGCTAGTGCACTAATTTACAGCATGTCGCACGCTCAGCGGCGACTTTTGCAATAAGTTAGGAACATATTGAGATTAGTTGTAAAAGAGGTCCTCGTTGGATTTCAAAGCCCCATTGGGCATACCTTGCTTCATTGCTGCTCCAGATGAAAGCAGGGTGGTGGGAGTAGATGGTTGCACAATGTTACTGCTTCTTCTTCAGCTGATAATAACTGGGGAAATGTACACCTCAAGCAGATGGCCCTGGGTAACGTACGACTTGAGAGCACAATAATTCAGCCCGTAGAATATATATTAGTGTGCAGCGAGACAGAAGAAAAGTGCAGAAACGACTCAGTTCAACTAATGACCATACTAGCAGAGAAAGGATGTAAAGTAGACAAAGAGAAATTACAATATTGTCAAGAAGAGGTCCTGTTCATTGGGCAGCTAATCTCTCAAGAAGGGAGAAAAGTGACACCTGAGAGAGCAGAAGCCATCATGAAAACTCCAAAACCAGAGACAGTGAGGGAAATACAACAATTTCAACCCCTTTTAAAAGGACTTAAGGAAGCACAGGTAGGCAACAGTAAGATAACATGCACAGATGAGATGACTGAAGGATTTGAAGTATTAAAAAGGGAGATTTGTACCGCCACTGTGTTAGGATTCTAGACTACAACAAAAAGTTCAATCTGTTTGCACACTAAAATGGACAAGTAATGACAGCAGTCCTCATGCAGAAGTTGACATTAGGACATGGACATAAACCATGAGTATTTTTTGTGGGAATTTAGACCAAGTAATGAAAGGACATTATCAAGTGAACAAGTATTAGTGGCTGCTGCATTCACAATTGAAAAGGCTGCAAGTATTACCATGGGGTGCTCAATTTTATTTGTCGAGCAGTCCTTATTTGCCACTTTAGACAAGCCCAAAATTACATTGACTACACAATGAGCCTCAGGATATGAGGTCATTATTTTGAACCCAGCGATCAAAATTGTTAGAGGTAGAGTAGTGAATCCAGAAACATTTATAGCAGAACCAGTGGGGAAGGAGGACTATGTACACGATTGTGCAACTTATACTGAATTCTATGATGATATTCCCCATGTGTCATGAACCATCGGACGCATCTTTTCTGTACTTCCTGGTCCCTCACCCATAGGGGCTTGCACTCAGCACTACTCCCAACATGGCCACCCAACATGGAATGCTGTTTACCAGTTTCCACGCCGTATGCACTACGTTCTATAAAGCTGACATGCCCCCGCGGCCCTGCGCGTCTCAATGCTACCACTTGCAGTGGCTAGACGTGTGCTGCCGTAGTTCGCTTTTGCTCATTCCTTTGATTCCTGGTTCCCGGTCCCCCTAAATTCTTCCTCCTTCATTACTCCCCTTTTTGTCCTCTATTGCATCCCGGATCTCCGTGCACTCGTTCCCCGAGTGCACTCTTTGCCGTTTCCTGGACTTTTCCCGGACATCTGAACGTTCCCAGGAGACGGGACGCTGAACGCACACTGGAACCCGAGGACATACGCACAGGGTTATACAAGACCCAAACTGTGCGAAAGAAGACTCCATCGAAGAACTCCAACAAACAACACAGGCAGAAAGGGGAAAAAGCCCTCTTGTCGCGCTTCTCGAAATAGAATAATGACACTAATGATGAATTACTTTATCATGCAAAATACTGGTATAGAGTGATGTGACATCCGTGGTTATAAGCCAATAGTCTTTGTTCCAGGGTATGTTGTCTGTGAGTTGGATGATATGGGTTGTGTCTCTGATATAAGATGCCAGTGAGTTGGCCAATGGTTGGAGTTGGTGATCTATGTACTCTGAGATATGTTCAGTGATGGATCCGATACCATTGATAATTGGCCTGCTGGAAAGTAGTCTTGAGAATTTTTTATGGATTTTAGGTAGAAAGTAGATCGTTGGTGTTATTGGATGTGTTGTCATCATATACTTATATTCCTCTTCTGTCAGAAGTTCAAGATCTTTCCAATGGCTGCTCATCGTTTTCCAAGTTTCCCTCATTTTGGCGAACGGATTCTCTTGGATTATTTATTTTTTTTTTTAAATAGATTTTTATTGATTTTTCAACACAAACAACGATACAAACCAAACAGCAGTGCAATAAACAATATTCCAATAAACATTTAACCATTAATGCGCACCACTCCCCTGATCCCTCCCCCCTCGCGAGCCATTTTCCATGTCTTGTTCCGCTTCTGTTGCACATGAGCGAGCATCGTCATCATCTGGATCTCCCAACATCCCTGTCCCGAATATGCAGGATATCAATGTCTTCCATGCCATCAAAGAGCCCAGTTCCTCCTCCCAAGACATACAACTCGCCTCTTGCCACACCGCTGTCTCAGCCTCCGCCCATTTCTGTAGGTCATTCCACCACACCTCAACCCGTGGCTTGCTACATTTTTTCCAGCCCATGGCTATTCGTCGTTTGGCCAGCACATACGCTAAGTCTTTCAGTTTGCTTACATGTTTCTGCTGCCGAGGTCTGGGAAACCCACCCAGAAGGCATGCCCAGGCGGTGTCTATGGCAAACGTGACCCCTCTCTCTCTCAGCTTGCGCGCCGCCTCCCTCCAGAACCCCTCAATCACTGGGCACGCCCAAAACATATGCGTCATGTCCGCATTTTCTTCGTCACATTTGGGGCACGCCTGTCTGCCTACATTCCGAAATTTGGATATCCTCAGAGGGGTCATGTACGCTCTGTGCGTGACGTACAGTTGTATTTGCTGCAGTCTGGCATTTCGAGACACTTTCCTGTGGTACCCCAAAGCCCGTTCCCACATCCCATCTCCCATTTCGATCCCCACCTCACTCTCCCATTCCAATCGTAGGCATGCCAGTTCCTTCCCAACTTTCGACATCACCATCTCATACAGCCTAGAAATTTCATGTCCCCCTTCCGTTGTGTCATATATCCCCGCCATCGTAACCTCCGATTCGTCTGCCATGATATTCTCAGGCCACAGTTCCCGTATTTTCTTCCCCAATCTGTGGTATGTAACATATTGGCCTTCGTGCAATCCAATCTCCTCGCTAAGTTCCACAAACCCCTTAATAGCACCCTCCTGCCACACATCGCCCAATGTCACCAACCCCACCGATTCCCAGTAGGTCCTGATAATCTCCCTCAGCTGTCCATCCACCCCCGCCAGGGCAACCAGTGGAATTTGCGGAGAACACGGAAGTGGGTCACCCATCATTGTACATGCCCGTCTCCACACCTTCCACCCCAGCTTCACCATCGCCGGGTACCCTCTCGTGACAGCCTCGGGCAACCAAATGACCTCCTTTAAGAAAAATGGGGCACAATCTTGCCCGAATAGTCTGAGTTCTGGGGTCTCTTCGTCGGACAGCCATTTAGACACAAACTGTAGTTGGCTCGCTATGTAATACGCCTCAAAGTTTGGGAGTTTGACTCCCCCCTTTTCATGAAAGTTCTGTAACTTCCAGAGCGCTACTCTGTTACGAGTACCATGCCACAGAAACTCTCTGCAAACCCCATTTATTTTAGTGAAAAAGCCCTTAGGGATCATGTATGGGATGTTGCTAAAGTAATGTAGCAGCCTAGGCAGAACTACCATCTTGATCATCGCCCCACGCCCCATCATCGCCAAGGGCAACTTCTGCCAAAAGCTCATACATGCGCGTATCTTCTCAACAGCCACCTCTGTGTTGCGCTTGTATTGTTCCTCCACCGTGTGGTAGATATCTATTCCCAGGTAACAGAATGTATTGACTGACCAGGGCACCTGGAGCACCGGCAGCCGCTCCGTGGGAACACCCCTATAGCAGCCCAACGGGAAAATGTACGATTTCTGGGGGTTGACCGCTATGCCCGACAACCTCGCATATCTCCCCATCACGTCCAGGATATGTTGTAAATTCTCCTCCGGATGACTCAAGTACAATAACAAGTCATCCGCATACAGGGATATCAGATGGTTTTCTCCCCCCACCTCAATGCCCACGATATCATACTGCTGCCGCAAGTACAGTGCCAGAGGCTCCAGGGCCAAGATATACAACATCGGGGACCAAGGACACCCCTGTCTAGTGCCTCTACTAAGCTGCCATCTCTCGGATATAATCATGCCCGTCCGAACTCTAGCCAGCGGAGCGCTGTACAGCAGCTCCGCCCATCTAATATATCCTGGTCCCAGTCCGTATTCTCTCAAGGCCGCCAGCAGCCACTTCCAATTAACCGAGTCGAAGGCTTTAACAGCGTCCAACGACACTATCGCCATTTCCCCATCACTGTTAGATCCCATTTCAATCACCCGGTGGAGTCGTCTATGGTTTTGGGCAATGTTTCTCCCCGGGACATATCCCGTTTGGTCCGGGTGTACCAGTTTGCCTATCACCCTCCGCAATCTGTTGGCCAGGACAGCCGTTAGTATTTTGCTGTCCTGATTCAGCATAGATATTGGTCTGTACGACCCACAACTATGCCCGGGTTTATTAGGCTTAGGGAGCGGTATAATAATCGCTTCCCTGAGCGATTCCGGCAACCTCCCCTTCTCGAACGCCTCATTAAGCATATCAAGCATCGGGGGGAGTACTTCCGCTCCAAAAGTTTTATAAAATTCACTGGGCAGGCCGTCCGTTCCTGGGGTCTTGCTAGTGGGTAGCTGCCGGACGACCGCCTCCAACTCCCCTAGTGTTATTGGGGCATCTAGTTCCTCTCTTTCCTCCGTGCTTATCCTGGGCAGCCCGATATCTTGCAGGGTCTCCAACATTTCCTCCCGGTCGCCGCCACCCGGATCCCCATACAATGCTTTATAGTAATTTACGAATTCCTCATTGACACCCTCCTGGGTATTTATCTGCTCCCCATCCTCTCTAATTATTGTCCTAATCGGGGGCCTCGGGGTTTCTCTTTTATATAACCATGCCAAAAGACGACCCGTTTTATCTCCTCCCGCATGTTGCCTTTCAATATACTTTTTGTAATTTAGATTACAGAGCCTCCCCCAATGTTCTGTACACTGCTGCTGCAGTTTAAGCACCAGTTCGTTATCTATATGCTCGCTCTTCAGCACCTTTTCCAGCTCTCTCTCCGCCTTCTGTAAATCGACCAGGGCCCCATTCTGCAAACCTTTCGATTTAGCAATCGCCACCCCTCGTACCACAACCTTAAAGGCCTCCCACAGAGTTCCCGCCGAGTCAACGCTGCCAGTGTTGGTATCGAAATAGCTAACTATTTCCTCCCGCATGTCTTCCCTAAAAGCCTGGTCTTTAAGCGCCTCTGCGCGCAGGCGCCACGTCGGGATCCGCGCTCTGGGGCGGCCATATTGCCATCCCACCACCATAGGCGAGTGGTCCGAGAGGACCCTCGCTCTATATTCCGCACTAGACACATCCCCCAAGACGTCCGACGTGGCAAAAATATAGTCTAGCCTAGTGTGCAACCGCTGCGGGGCCGCGTAATGCGAGTACTGTCTCTCATTGGGGTGCTTGGTCCTCCACACGTCATCGAGCTCAAAGTCCCGCAGCAGCCTCCACAGCACCCGGGCTGCCGGGGCGGGCCTAATCACCTTATCGTCGGATCTGTCCATCCCCGGGTCCAACACACAGTTGAAATCCCCTCCCCAGAACACCGCACTCCCCACACACCAACTCAAGTTGGTACTCATGGTCCGGAAGTACTCTGCCGTGCCCTGGTTCGGGGCATACGTGTTCACTACACACATCTCTCTGTTCTCGACTACCCCTCTCACCATAGCCAGACGCCCCTCAGTATCCACACGTTCCTGCTGCAGTTGGAACGGGACATGCGGCGCCACCCAGATCAGCACGCCTCTAGCATATGCTGAGTACGCGGATCCTACCACCGTTCCACCCCACTTTTTCTTCACCAGCTCTAATTTGTCTCGGGTCAAATGCGTCTCTTGCAGTAATGCGACGTCTATCTTTTGTCGCCTCAAGTACAACATAACTTTGTTCCGTTTAAGATAGCTATTGAGGCCCCTGACGTTCCATGTTAACAATTTTAGCTCCCCCATGATGTACTGATATCTTGCACTCTCCCCCCCGACCATCCCTGCTCGTTCATGTTATCCAGAAGTCTCATCCAAAATCTTCCCTCAGGGCTCGCGATCCCATTCAAACCTCCCAACACTATATACACCCCAACTGCCCCCGCACCCCCCATTCCCCCTGCCCATCCCCTCCCCCCCAACTCCCTCCCCAACTGTTGCCCAGCTCCATCCCGGGAACTCAGGCCCCCCCACATCTAGTTCCGGCTGTTACACACAGAGCCCAGTAGGGTAAAGTCGCCCTAGCGGCCACTTAACTAAGAAATACTAAACGGGGGTGAATGGACCAGCCCCGAAAGGCTCCCATGTACGACAACAGTTACAGTGCAAACAGTGCATTTAACATCCAGTTCCAGGCCCGACCTCCCCAGGCCATAGCAATAACTATAGTCAAGTCCCATAGTCTCCGGCAACACCCTCTCTCGTCGTGGAGCACTTATCTCTCATTGCCACCTTCATCCGCCCGGACCTCCGACTCCTGGGGGCTGCCCTGCATGTCCAGCCAACCCATGGCTTCCTCCGGTGACTCAAAAAACAGGGATCTATTATTGTGGATCACCTTTAATTTGGCCGGGTAGAGGAGCATATATTTCTTCCCTGCCTCTCTCAATCTTCTCTTGACCGCCCCGAAGTTCATCCGACTCCTCTGCACCATCATGGTGTAGTCTGGGTAGGCCGTTATAGTGGCCTCCCCCCTTTTGATGGTTCCTCCTTTACGAAAATGCTCTAAAATCCTTTCCCGGTCACGGTAGTTGAGGATTTTGGCTATCATTGGCCTGGGCGGACCGCCCGGTGGAGGCCTCCTAGCCAATGCTCTATGTGCTCGCTCCACCGCAAAACCCTGCGACAGCGCACCCCCGGTGATCTCTTGGAGCAACATATTTTCAATGAAGTCCGTAGGATTATGACCCTCCAATCCTTCCGGGATGCCCACAACACTGATATTGTTCCTTCGGGCGCGCCCCTCCGCTTCTTCGGCCCTGTTCTCCAAGTTGCGTACTTTCTGTTCCAAAATATGCAGGTCGGCCTTGTGTGAGGCACAATCTGCCGTGTTGGCGCTGCCCTCCTTTTCCAGACTCTCTGTGCGCTCCGATAGGGCCTTCACATCCTGTCGAAGTAGGTTCACCTCCTCCCGAACTTCTCCGACTTTGAGGTCGAGCGCTGTTTTCAGGTCCGCCACCACCATTTCAAGCTTGGCCTCCCAAGCGCTTTTCAAGTCCGCTTTCAGTTCAGCGAGAGCAGCCAGCACGTCCTGATTTGGGCTAGTCGCGGCCATGGGTGGCTTCTCCTTGGTCCGAGCACTCTCTGGGCCCGTCGGTGTCTTGGTAAACTCGTCCAATGTGGGCTGTTTTGCTCTCTGTCTGACGGCCTTATTCGCCATTCCACAGCCGCTGTAAGCCGTGGGCCCGCACACGCGACCCCGTCGTAGGATCAGCCACTATCCGAGTGTCCCCCAAAGGTCAGGGCCAAAGCACGTAGTCCGTTGCACCAGTCAGCTCAGGCGGGTCCTAGTGCCGACCGCCGACCGTCGCCGACCGTTTCCCAGGCCCGCGTTAGGTCATCGGTGCCCACAGAGACGCGCTGACGCTCTCCCAAAGGCTTATCTGCATCTCCACGGCCTGCACCGCCCACGTCGCCGCCGATCACCGCGAGGGTGTTCCTTTCAACACGTTTGTGTCCCCTCCATTGTCCGGTGTGGCCGCCATTTTCACTCCGTCCGGTCCGCGACTCCAGGAACTTCGATGGCATTTATCTACCGTTGCCGGGCTTGTGGAGGTTTCAGCTCTTCCATAGTTGTGCAGCTCATATTCATGGACAGGTACTCTCGTTTCTGGCCTGCGGGAGTTAGTGCCAATGCACTATTGCACAGGATGAATGTAGGATCTCCGGGAGCTCTCCCAAGAGCGCGTCCTCTCACATGGCTTCCAAGCCACGCCCCTTCTCTTGGATTATTTCATAACAGTTGCGGTCTTTGAGATGTGTGAGAGCCATTTTTATGTAGTCATCTGTATTCAATAGCACTATATTTCCCCCTTTGTCTGATGATTTTACAGTAATGTCATGATTATTTTTGAGGTCTTTGAGTGCTTTGGTTTGTGAGGCTGAGAGATTGTTGCGTTGTGTTGGTTTTCCATGACAGTTGTCCTTGTTTTTGATATAGATATCTCTGAGCTCATTTTGGACTACTTTGCAGAAGGTATCAATGACATTTTCCAAAGGTAAAATCGGTACAAATTTAGATTTTTCTTTGAGTTCTGTCTGTACTGCTAAACCTGGAGCAATGTTTTGTTCCTCTATGAATTTGTCGACTGTGTATTGACCGTCTTCTTCCATGATGTTGATTAGATCTACTGTTTGTTCAACATGTTTGACAGACAGCTCTGGTGGTTCAACAATTGTTTCCGGGATACGTTGTTTAGCTTCCATATTTGCAAAGAATTGTTTCAATTTCAGTTTTCTACAGAAAGAATGGAGATCAACTATTGTGGAGAAGTAGTCGTAGTTGCGATTGGGACAAAAGTTGAGCCCCTTATTTAGTGCTTGAATTAACGGTATTGGTAGTTCTGTTCCGGTAAGGTTGATGACTAGGTTTTGCGTTGGGGTAGGGGGTTTTGAGATCGGGTCTTTACACCTGTTATACCTTGACAGTCTGAGTTTCCCTCCTCGTTTGCCACGTTTGGTCTTGGTTGTGGAGTTAAGATAGGATTTCTTTTTCCTGGTGTTCTGGGGTAATTGCGCATATATTTTTGTTGTTGAAGTTCTTCTAAAAAAGATGACCCATGTATGTTATGTTGTGTTTCTTTACTCGAGGTTGCAGTTTCCGTTGTTGGTGATTTGGATGGTGTCGGTTGGGTCAAACTTCTGTCATCCAATTCACTGTCACTAACTGTGTCTGTATCCGATGATGATGGGATGACAGAAGGTTTGTTATATTTAATGACGTTAGAAGCTCTATTTCTTGATGTTTAGTTGGTCTTTTATTAAATGTGTAGACTCTTTTAAATTTGTAGTCTAGTTCGTCCCGTAGGAATTTTCGTTGTTTTTTAATTTTGATTTCTGTTGAAAACAACACAGACAGGTAAGAAGGGGGGAAACCTGTGACAGATTGAGACGCCAACAAACTGATACAGATACGGACATGGAGGCTGCAGTTCAAGACCGCATGCGCGGCATGCAGGAGTTAACCACAGAAGTTCGGAATCTCAAAGCCGAGAATGCCACATTAAAAAAGTGTATTGCTGGGCGGAGTAGTGGATAAATATGATGGCTCATCAAAGAACCTTCATGGCTTCCTTGATTCGTGTTCAGTACACTTTACCTTTAAGCCCTACTACTTCTCTACCCCCAGGGCAAAGGTGGGCTTTTTGATTTCGCCTCTTTCCGGGAATTAATTAACTTGGGCTACGCCCTTAGTTAATTCTGGAGATGCCCTCCTGGATGATGGGTTCGTACGGGCTCTAACGACCATGTTTGACCACCCAGAACAGGTTTACAGTGCCCAAGAACGCCTACTGGATTTCCAACAAGGGTCCCAGGATATGCTTACCTATGTAACACACTTTAAGCAACTGGCCAAGGAAGCAGATTGGTCCTCTGAGGCCTGCTTTATCCTTTTTCGGAGAGGACTGAATGAAGAGATAAAAGACGAGCTAGCCAGGGTAGCTCGCCCAGGTTCCTTCCAGGCTCTTATGGACCTCTCTTTACAAATAGACTTTCGTATCCAGGAAAGGAAGGCAAAAAGAAGAAGACAAAAATGCCTTACCAAAAGACCTCTATAGAACCTACCTCTAGACCTGAGCCGACTCCTGCCCCAACCACAGACCCAGAACCCATGCAACTGGGGGCCTTCCGCTGACCCATATCCCCGCAAGAAAGGTTGCGACGGATTCACACAGGGCTGTGTATGTACTGTGCCTCAGATAAACATCTTGTGAGCGAATGTCTTTTGGCCCCTCCACGGCGTTCGGGAAACACCAGCTCCCGATCCTAGATGGTGCACAGCTTTGGGAGAGAGATGTTTGCTCCACATCTATTACATCCTTGAACTCTCCTGGACAAAACAACCTTGTGATCTTGCAGGCCTTTCTATCGCCCACCACATTCCATATGGAACTCGAGACATCATGCAACTTGTAGAGGCCATCGATGGAAGACCTCTCTCTTCAGGACCCATAACTCGGCAAACCAAAGAGAGCCGGCTCTTGATAAACCATCATCGAGAGGTGATCAAATTTGACATCATAAAGTCTGCCCATTATCCAATAGTACTGGGTATGCCCTGGTTACAGAAGCACAACCCATACATCAACTGGGCGGCAGGATCCTTGTTTCTTGGCTCCAAACATTGTATGTCTCACTGTCTATCCCTGGATTCCTCATCAAGATCATCTGAAGGTACGCTGACAGACCAGCAAAGCCCATTCACGGTCTCATATATTATCCAGGTCCCCAGGGCCTATCAGGATTACACTGATGTGTTTTCAACTGCTATAGTTCAAGCCCTATTCCCTCACAGACCTGAAGACTGCGCTATTGATACTGAACCCTCAGCAGTGATTCCCTTTGGAAGGATGTTCATTCTATCAGAATCAGAGAAAAGGGCCCTCCGAGAATACTTGGATACCAACTTAGAAAATGGCACCATGTGACCATCCAAATCCCCGGTGGGAGCTTCGTTGTTTTTCGTTCCCAAGAAAGATACTAAGGAGTTTAGGCCTTGTCTTGATTATCGTGGTCTTATTCAATGCACCCTCAAGGACCGCTACCCATTGCCCTTAATCTCAGATATCCTGGAAGCGGTGAGAGGAGCTGTAGTCTTCACGAAATTGGATCTTAGAGGTGCCTATCATCTGATCCGTATAAAGGAAGGAGACGAATGGAAAACAGCCTTTAGAACACCCTTTGGTCACTTTGAATACCTGGTTATGTCCTTCGGACTCGCCAATGCCCCAGCGGTCTTCCAACGTTTTATGGACCGGGTGTTCTCCGATATGCTGTTCCTCTTCGTCATAGTTTACCTGGAGGATATTCTGATATACTCCAAGGATCATCTTAAGCATGAAGAGCATGTTAAGCCAGTCTTACAGTGGCTACGTGAACATAAGCTCCTGGCTAAACCCGAGAAATGCCTTTTCCATGTCTCTACTGTTCACTATCTCGGATTTGTTCTTAGTCCCGAAGGAATTGGAATGGACCACTCAAAGGTAAATTCCATACTATTCTGGCCTGTTCCAACTACTGTGAAACAGATTCAATCCTTCGTGGGGCTTGCCAACTTCTACCGGAAATTCATACCTTCCTTTTCAGAGATAGTTCAACCGATCATTACATTGTTGAAGAAGGATACTCCCTTCCTCTGGACAGCAGCCCAAGATGAAGCCTTCCAACGATTGAAGTCAGAGTTTACACAAGCCCTCATCCTGGCTCAACCTGACATTGATCGACCTTTCCTAGTGGAGACGGATGCCACCAACTACGCCATCAGAGCAGTCCTAAAGCAGGAATTCGAGGACAAGTTAGAACACCCCATCGCTTATCTCTCGCGAACCCTAACTCCTAGTGAGACCCATTATTCTGTTCTGGAAAAAGAACTGTTAGCCATCCTTCAAGCCTTCACAGAGTGGTGTCATCTACTCCTGGGAGCAAAACATCCTGTTCAGGTCCATACGGATCATCGGAATCTTCAAGTTCTACAATCCCTGGAATGTAGGAATAGTCGTCAAGCCCGTTGGGCCTTCTTCTTTGCCCAGTACCAGTTCCAAATCCATCATGTTCCTGGAACACACAACATAATTGTTGACGCCTTATCCCGACGTCCCGACTACGAAACTCTTGAAGATAGATCCTTCCCAAAGATGTTTCCCCACACAATTTTTGTAGCCCAAGCAATCAGTCTCCTGGAAGACATTCGGATTCAAACCCTGTCCTCTGAGATCTGGAAGGAATTTACTGGGAGGAATCGATGAAATCTTAAAACAAAGCATGGGTATTTGTTCAAGGATAATGGCCTGGTCATCCCCACACAGAGACTGCGACAAAGGATTACAAGCCTCTCTCATGATACCCTTCATTCAGGACATCGTGGTATCACCAACACTCTCCGTTTAATACAAAGACAGTTTTGGTGGCCAAATATGAAAGTTGACGTCCAGCAGTACATCCAAGCCTGTGCAGTCTGCAATCAAAACAAGCATGATAACAGGAGACCAGCGGGTCTCCTACTCCTACCAACGCTACCAACAAGACCCTGGGAATTCATCGCTACAGACTTTATTGTGGAAATACCACCTTCCAGGGGATACACAACTATCATGGTTAACAATGATTTATTCATTCACTTGACTCATTTTACACCCTTGTATAAACTAACATCTTCCTCAGAACTCGCTGGAATCTTCCTGGAACACATATTCCGATTTCATGGACTCCATTCCAAGATCATATCAGACAGAGGACCTCAATACATATCTCAATTCTGGAAACCCTTATGCCGTATACTAGGAATCCAACGTGCCCTCTCCTCAGGTTATCATCCACAGACCAACGGAGCTACTGAATGTGTGAACCAAACCCTGGAGCAGTATCTTTGTTGTTTCACCACCAAGGTCCCCGACGATTGGTCACTCTTAATACCTGTGGCTGAATTTGCCTACAACAATTCAGATCACACGGCTGTCACGACCAGCCTTTTCTTCTGCAGCCAAGGATTCCACCCTTCGCTTCTACCATCCATTCTCCCACATCCTACACCGGTTCCTACAGTTGACTCCTGTATTGAAACCCTCATCAGCGTACACAAGGAAGCCAAAGAACATCTCGAAAGGGCCCGAACTAACACCAAGCACTAGGCGGACTCCAAAAGAAGACCAGGGCCTTCCTATGCAATGGGTGATAAGGTCTGGCTATCCTCGAAACTACTGCCTCAACACTTATGACCTACTAAATTGGCTCCCCGGTACTATAGCCCCTTTTCCATAAAGGAAATCATTAACCCAGTGACCTTCCGATTCAAACTACCAGACTCCTGGAAGAGGATCCACCCAGTGTTTCACACGTCTCTACTGAAACCATACATCCAGACCTCCCGGACTGCTCCAAGGTCTACCTCTGTGATTGTCGATGACCAGCTAGAATACGAAGTGTCCAGAATGTGTGACTCCAGGTACAGACATGGTCAGCTACAGTATCTGGTTGAGCGGAAAGGGTACCCTCCCACTGAAGGCACCTGGGAACCAGTCTCAAACCTAAATGCCCCCAGACTACTCCAAAGATACCACCTTATACACCCGGGCAAACCCAGAGGAACAGGCCTTCGGAGGAGGCATGCTGTCATGAACCATCGGACACGTCCTTTCTGGACTTCCTGGTCCCTGACCCATAGGGGCTTGCACTCAGCAGTTCTCCCAACATGGCCGCCGAACGCGGAAGGCTGTTTACCAGTTTCCGCGCCGTACGCACTACGTTCTATAAAGCTGACACGCCCCCGCGGCCCTGCGCGTCTCAACGCTACCGCTTGCAATGGCTAGACGTGTGCTGCCGTAGTTCGCTTTTGCTAATTCCTTTGATTCCTGGTTCCCAGTCCCCCTAAATTCCTCCTCCTTCATTCCTCCCCTTTTTGTCCTCTATTGCATCCCGGATCTCCGTGCACTTGTTCCCCGAGTGCACTCTTCGCCGTTTCCTCGACTTTTCCCGGACATCTGAACATTCCCAGGAGACGGGACGCTGAACGCTCGCTGGAACCCGAGGACATACGCACAGGCTTATACAAGATCCGAACTGTGCGATAGAAGACTCCATCGAAGAACTCCAACAAACAACAAAGAGAGGTGAGAAAGGGGGAAACCTGTGACACCATTTTAGAGAAAATGCTCTTGGAAGGGGGGGAGATCCTATTCATTGATGGTTCTTAAAATATTGACCAAATAATGGGAAAAGACATTTGGGGACGGCAGTAGTGAAGCTAAACAGGAGTAGTGAATCTGAAGTGGTGACAAGTGTGAGACTGCCTTCACATTGTTCAGCAAAGGCTGCAGAATAAGTGACGCTTATCGACACACTCCAGAGATATGAGGATGAGGAAGTGACAGGGTACGCTGACTCACCTGTGTGACGTCAACCGTGCATGCAGGATAGTCGCACTGGAAAAGGAGGGGCTTCCTCCACCCAGAAGACACACCAGTGCAACCTGCGTCCCTATTGGGTAAACTCATTAGAACACTAAAGTTCCCATTGGCTACTGCCGTGGTGATATGCATGCACAGCCCATACTAAGAGGGCAGACATGATCTTTTGCTGTAACAAAGCTGCAGACATTGAAGCCAGAAGGGCAGCATATTTCCCAAACATTTCTGATTTTGAAGTAGAATGCGTTAAGCAAATGTCAAGGTGATGTTTGATGGTAGAGGAAGGTTTTAACATGTTATCCATTGTACAGTTAATTGGGGTACAAGGTCGAGTACCTCAAGAAGAGATGGGGGTGTTCTTTATCCCCCAATGAGGCAATATGGAGACAGGATAGGACTGGAAAGCCAAATATGTCTCTAACATTATTGAAAGTGGACCTGGAGCAGCTTCACTACCCGTGCACACAATTAGAGAGAATGTTGCTGCCATGATTGCAGAAGACTGGTCTCACCAAATTTAATAGAACACGTGGCACAGTTTATTGTAAACTGCATTGTATGCCAGAGGTTCATGGCAGGGCACACTTTGAGAACAGTGATAAGAGCAATCCCCAGACCTAATGTTCCTTTTCAGCATCTACATATAGAGTACATGGATTTGTTGCAAACATGTAACAGTTACAGGTATATGTTAGCGGCAGTATGTCCCTTTTCCAGATGGATTGCGGCAGGTCCATGTATGCACTCTGATGCTACATGTGCTGCCAGGTTTCTCGTACATGAGGTGTTTCCTAGATGGAGTATGTGTGAAGTCCTGCAGCCTGATAATGGGCAATATTTTGTTAAGGAGCTATTTGAACAGGTCACTCTTTTATTAGGAATAAAGTACAAGTTTTCATTCGCCTATCACCCATGGGTGAATGGTATCTGTGAGGGATTAAATGGACTCCTTAAAGAAAGGATAGCTAAGATCCAGATAACTTTGAAGAACGATGGCTAAATTGCCTACCCCTTGCATTATTTGTGCTTAGGAATCAGCCTGGCTCACATCACCGTCTAACTCCTCATGAGTTGGTGACTGGACGCTGCATGAGAATACCCCTTGCTCCTCCCACTCGAATAGGAACTGATGCCAACAGTGTAGAAAAAAACATAAGGTGATAAGGTGCATGATCATTTAACAAATATGACCGCTAGTGTTTCTTTTATTTCTCAACAGACCAAAAATCGGAGGGAAGGTCGAACAAGATTGACGAAGGCAGATAAACTATCGATCCCAGTGACTTGCTTAAACAGTCTACTTTGTACCCAAGGGACCAAGTGCTTGTAAGAAGCTTTGTACAAACTTGGAAGAAGCCCCACTTTGAAGGACAGTACTTAGTAGAGGGGGTCACTCCCACTGCAGTAAAACTTGTAGGAAGAAGAGCCTGGCTGCATCTGAATGACACAAAAGCCGTATAAAGGAGAGACCCTGACCCCTCCTGCATCCGTTGACAGTGAAGCAAGAGAAGACGCTCCATGGATGATGACGAGATCAGCTACAAAGAGCCAAAACAAATACCTGTTGAAATAAAGACACTTTGAACCTTTAACATTCCCAAATCTAAGGGGAAAGGACAAACAGCTTTTACAGCAGTTTCAGAACTATTCTAGATAAGCCAAGGAAACAATGTGTTTGTATTCTTTTAAATACAAAGAAGAAAGCACACAACATTTTATGTTACCTATAACAATAACGTTGCACACATTCTTGTATGCTGTTTTCACTTAGATACTGTAGTCTTACCCAGCTTTAATACGAAATCAAGTTGATATTGTAACATTATTTGTAAATCCTAAAAACAGTCCTTTTATTTTCAGGATCATCATTGTAATTATTTTAAAATTTCTGATTTTTAAAAGTGTGGTTTATAAAAGTGATAACAATTACACATTGAAATGCAGAATGGGTGTTGTCCAAGTTATAAGAGAATCACTGCCAGCAAGACAATCAATATGTTTGTTTGGAATACTTCTTGTGACCTCATTTTGTACAATGATGTGTCTTTTCTTCTTTATTATTATGGCATTTCGTCAAATAATGATTAATAATGCAGATGAACTATTGAGAAATTAGACATCTCTTTTTATCCCTAACAAAAGCACCAGTAATATTTTCCCTGATATTTCTAAACAAATTACCGGACTTAAGATAGATGCTGGAGAAGATCATGAGGATATAAATGCATTTCTTGATAATTTAGCCCATTTAAAGAATAACATGTGGTATCAGCACATGAAGGAGGTGGGGAGGAGGACAACAGAGGAAATCTGCTATGTGTGGTCTCTCATCCCTTATGCCATGGGCACAGCCAGAACATTTATTGCAAGAGACATACCTATGCATAGTGCGTGGTGCCGCAGTCATCTAGCAGCATGCACAAAAAGAGGACAATTTGAAGGAAAATGGGCAACCCTAAAATGGAGGTCGAGGAAGATATTTCCATACAAAGATGTATACATAAAAAGGCAGCAAATGGAAAAAATCCCAGCCTGGATAATTAGAAGGTTCATGTATTCTCTCAGGGGTATGACTGAAGACCAGATAAGTTTTGTCGAACAAAAGAGACTGGTTTGTGCAGACGCATGGGAAATACCAGGATTACCAGGATGCTGGGAAATACCTCAACTATTAGTATACGGATGAGTAGCAACCAGCACAGGATGGGAAGCCAAAATGCTAGCCTGTAGTGCACACATGTTGATAACAGCACCAGGGAATATAGTGCAAATAGTGAATGATGAATGTCTTAAATCACGGGACAAGTATGCAAAGCTATTAACATGGGTCAAAAATTAAGCAGGACCTGTATCTATACTGCTTATGAAAAATGCCACAGTGTGCTTCAGGAACAGGTGGTTGACTAAAGTTAGAGAAAACAATGAATCTAAGCAAACAATTGATGTACCAGGAATGAATGGAGCAACTGCCATGCTAATGGACCATTATTGGGCCTGTTGATCCAGAATTTATATGCAGCTGCCTAAAAATTGTGGAGGAATATACTCTATCGTGATCATACATGTTCCTGCATTGGTGATTGCACAAAGTGATCTCCACATTGAAGACTGTCCGAAGATGGATGCACACCAAAGAAAGAGGAGGTTGCTTAACTTCCGTTTGCTGAATAGAAATGTTTATCAGCAAAATCAATAGAAGCGTATGATGACACTCCAGCTGAGCATAAACTATTTAGTAAAACAGCAGTGTTATTTACAGCAATATTCATGCCAGAATTCAGACTGCAGTGAGTGCCAAGGGGTTATATATAACCATGTTACAAACAATAAACACAGCAATACAAGGATTTAAGGCGATTCAAGAAGAATTAAGGGCTATTAGACTCATGACTCACCAGAACAGATATGTGTTGGACTTAATTACAGCACTGGAAGGCAGCGTGTGCGTCATGATCAGGGATACCTGTTTCACATACACACCTGCCCATGATGGAGACAATAGAACCCTGACAGAGGCAATAACTATGATGTCAACCCTGCAAACAAAGATAGAGGAGGAAGTAGACAAGACTGAAGAGAATGACTGGTCCTTGTCCCTGTTTTCATGGGTTCCAACCTGGTAGGCAAATGCTTTCAAACTGCTTGGAGCAATGTTAGTGTTAGTATTGCTAGGATTCTGTCTTGTAAGAATAATAATAGGACAATGCAAGAAGAGAGCAAAGAAAGCCATTGGGATTAAGAAAATGATCAATGTGAATGCTGAGACTGGTGAGCACATACAGACTTAAATCACCACCCTTGAACACCCAAAGGAAGTCCTCTATCATCCCCAGGAACAATGTTTGATTACACTAAGTATCATAGGAACTATATAAGACATTGGGTATTCTGTCAACCTACTTGGTAATATTGCCATATGACCTGGTGTGTGGATGAGCACATAAAGAATGCAGGTGACCAGAGGGAGATGACAAAGATATGGATCCTGAAGAAAGAAATGTTATGGAGAATAGTTAAAGAAGCTTGAGGAGGTGGTTGAGGAATCAACCAGAGAGGGGGTGGTGTAGAGAGCCAGATGTACATGTCATCTCTAGTGCACCCCCCCTCACCTCTGTAATACTGGAAGAACAGTAAGAGAGCACTATGTGTGACACCAGGAATTGTCCCAATACTGCATCGAAGATACAAGAGACGTTATACACTCAGACAACAGTATGAATGTACCCTCACACTGATTTGGTGGATGGATGTCTGCCTACACCACTGGACATAGAAGAGCTATAAGTGAAATCAGACCAGAGTAAAGTGACGTCATGAAGAGAAAACAGTAGGATGCCCTGAAATGATGAACAATGAGAATGTTTTTATTTTTTTATTTGTATTTATAAAGCGCACAAATGCAGTCCTTAGGCATCGTGGCGCTGTTACAGTAGGCTTACTTAGTTGCGAGAGGGGTACAGAGTAATGACAGTGAAGACAAAAATATCCGATAACTACAAGAGGGTTACAAGTTAGATGGAAGGGTTAGCCAGGTGTTCATTGGTTACAGTGGAACAAGAAGACTACCATGCAATGGGTGACAAAAGGAGACAAGTAACAGCGACAGTAGAATATTTAGGGCATGATGGATCCGTGGTTACAGGGGAACCAAATCAGCTGTATAGGCAGTTCTTAGAGATAAGTAAATAGTCAACGGGGTCTAACGCACATGTATTAGTTGAAGAGTTTGGTTTTAAGCGCTTTATGCAAGATTGTGTATGAGGCTTCATTTTGGAGTGCTGTGGGCAAAGCATTCCAATTTGTGGGTGCTAGATGTTGGAAGCTGAAGCCTTCTGCTTTGGCTTTTTTTAAAGTGGAGACTGTCGTGATATACAAAGTGCCAATTTGCCAATCAGAGCTTTAGATGACAGCATTAGCCGCTGAAAGACAATAGTTTATTCAAAGTATGTGCTAAATGCTGAAAGTAATGCTGAAAGTAATGTGTGATAGCGACTCCATTACGCTTTAGGGAGCTACAAGGAATATGCAGGCCTAGTAGGAGTGGCAAGTCACATTATGCATTGTGCATAGACAGGCAGGGCGGAGGCCCCAGTTCTGTAGCTAATAGAGACATTATTGGAGGGTTGGAGCATTATAGCACCGATATAGCGCTTAGATCTTTGAAGCACTATGGGCACTAAGCTATGAGTGCATGCCTTTTAGAGCTTGCTCACATGGGGTTAATTCATCTCGGCTTCTGTTAGAATATTCTGCCTTTCTAACTGTAGACCTGCATGGCTTTGTAAACAAATCATGTTTCCCTGAGAAGGCCTGGTACGGCATTGCCCACACGCTGATAAGGACATTCCAGTGCTTTCGCAGAGAGGGCTCCAAGGGAGGGGTAGGAGCGAGCAGGGAGCATCTCAGAGAGAGTTGGGTTTTTCCATGAGCAAGCCTATAATTTGCACAGGGAAAGTTCTGGAACTGTGCGTCATGGTGACTGACAGCACGAGATTACAAAAATGCATGCCCACATGAATCAGGTGGGAGATCGATCCGTGGACTTGGTTCGAGCAAGATCGAGTGTCCGGAACCTGATGCTCTGTCGGCACCCTGCAGCGATGTCATCTGAGCGGGGCTGGCAACAGCTAGCTTATGAGGGCCAGGGTCTCCCAGCGCTGATTGAAGGGGCGTAAGACTGTGTTTCTCTATGTTTCTCTATGTTCTATGTTTCTCTATATTTTGTATTTCCCTAAGCTTTGTGTTTTGTAATCTTCTCTAACTTGAATTCCAAAGTGCTGCTAAATTTTACTGTTTATGCTTTTGTCTAATAAATGGTAAACATTTTGAAGGTGTCATTTGTCACTAGCATGAGTTCACTGCTAGAACCTGTATTTTGGGCTGAATTGGGTAATTTTTGCTCTCAATGGCTGGTCCCGAGGAAGATTTTCCCCTTTTTAAGACAGAGACGTAGATCTGGTTGGAGTGGTGTGCTCAAATGGGTCTTGAAGATGTGCCAGAAATAATCTTTTCAGATAAGTAGGGGGGCGGTGTGGGCGAGGCACTTGTGTGTGATGGCCAAGGTTTTTAATAGAATGCGCTCTTTGACTGGCAGCCAGTGCACATCTCTTCTCGCCTATGAGAGATGTTCCCTTTTGGGGATGCTCAGTGTTGCTCTGAGGGCATTGTTTTGCGGGACTTGTAACGTGTTGAGGTTTTTAGAGGAAGTTCCCAGGAGAAAGGCATTGCAATAGTCAAGTTTGGCCCCAACAGTAGCCCTGGCTTTTGCGACGCAGGTTTTAGTTGACAAGTAGGGTTTGACAGCATTGATGAGTTTAGTGCTGACACAGAGATGAGTCAATGAAAACCCCTATTGTTTTGACTGCAAGTGACACAGTTATATGAGTATTGTCAATGTTGAAAGTCCTGTATTGAGGGTCGAGTTTGTTGTGCGTGTCTTTGGTGCCTACCAAGAGGATCTCTGTTTTATCTCCGTAGAGACATAGCCCATTCGCTGCCATCCATGTCTGAATGGCTGCGTATATGTTGGTTAGGGCAGCTGCGTCCTGTTCATAGGAGCCGGTGAGAGGGAGTAGGACTTGGGTGTCGTCGGCATAGTTTCGATATGCTATGTTACGATCATCCAAGTCATGGAAGAGAGGTAGGGTAAATATGTTGTATAGAGTGGGTGCAGTGCAAGATCCTTGTGAGACACCACAGTGCGTAGTGTGGGTGATACACATGCATGGTCTGGGAAGACCCTCATAATTCTCCCCTTAAGGAAGGAGGAGATCCATGCAGAGGCTTCAGGGGAGAAGTGGGAAGCATTTTTGAGTTGTTTACATAGGGTATCATGGTCAACGAGATCAAACGCAGCCGACAGATCTAGTAGGAAGAGAAGTGCCAGCTTGCCTTTGTCTATTACGTAACCTAGTTGGATCTTGAGATCAAGTGGGGCCGACTCTGTCCCATGGCACGGGCAGAAGCCTGATTGCCTCTTGCCCAAAATGCTATTTGCTTCCTAAGAAATGCTGGATTTGAGTATAAGTAACTTTGTCCAAAACTTTCAGAAGGAATGGAACCGTGGTGATAGGTCTGTAATTGTTGGGTGTCTCCGGGTCTACGGTAGTTTTTTTAGGAGTGGGCGAACGGATGAAGATTTAACTGAAGTAATAGGAGAAACATGTATGCAAATATGAAACAAACGTATACACTAAGAAGATCAGTAAGAAGAGAATTAGCACATGTAAATATGCAGAAACGCAAGGTTGATGAGATATACAGAAGCTTGCTGCAGGAGAAAATATAACGCGAGTACAGCGGCCAAGATAGAAAGATGGACATCGACTCTGTATAAATAATAAACAAGAAGCCTTGAAAAGAGAGACCGGAACTGCAGAGCTGGCAGGTGCTGGAAAAATAGCTTTGTGTGAAGAACAAAGAATATCTGTTCGGGTTAGGAACAAGGATGCCACATCAAGAGGCAACTGCACTGCACAAAGCGAGTCAAAGAGGATAAGCTACATACTCATGAAATAATTATCTTAGATTAAGTGAAGGAGAAAACATTTGCAAATTAACTACAGAGAAGAACCCTTTGTTTTATGGCTTAACTGATGGGAGATGGTAGGCTTTGACCAAGTGGGCAGTTCTCTGAAGTTGTTCCCCGCATCTACGTTTCATTTTGCTTACATGCTGCTAACGAGCCGAATGTCCATGGTTGGGAGAGAATGCCAATCAATCATGAGAGACCATGTAGCAGTATACCATACATTGTTGCACAACCCAATCCTCTGCTGTTATTCTGCTATTAGTCTGTGTTTTACAAAGTAAGAGGTAGTTCAAGGCATGCCTACTAGATAGGGAGCAGCCAATTATATTACTAACAACTTAACAAAGTATAGGTATATATGTTCCCTTAACCAATAACTCCTTTAGATAGGTTTTTACTGTTTGCCATGTAGGATGACTTCATAGCTGACGTACATCGAGGTATAAAGCCTTTGTGCAATAGAAATGTAGATTAGAGTGAGTGAGCTGCAATCTGTTTGTTCACCAGGTTTCCTCACTTTATTTGAGCTAATAATAAAATAATATTTTGCCATATTCTTTGAGTCTGTCCAGTTATTTGGGTCTGAGATCGTTTATTGCTCATTCCATCTGGCACTTGGAACGCTCCAGGTGCTACTGCACAACAGTAATGTTGGGGTGAAAAATCCCTGGCCATGGCCAAAGTAACCCGGACTAACCCCGCTTAGCTTCAAAGCAAAGAAGTGGCAGGAACCCGAGGCCATGTTGCTTACTAAATGAGCCCAAGTTACACGAGCACTTAGAGCAGCATGTCTTGAGGTGGCCGGCCCCTTCCTTTCATTGAAGCTAAGCAGGGTCTGGCCCAGTTACTGCATGGATAGGAGACAGTTCCCAGTCACAGATGCTGTGTGTTTTCTTAGTTTTAAATATCTCAGAAGACTCTAAGAAAACACATGGCAGCCGCTTTGTTTTCTTTAAATCGTGGCACTGTCAGTCCTTGCAAGTATTGCGCTCTAAAGGTCAAGCTGCCATGAGACCCACATGAAAATAGCAGCTATTTCTGGGTAACGAGATGCTCATACATGGAGAATTGCAAATTTGCAAATTGAGCTTGCACGTGTGTGGCAAACTAGAATAGTCTTTTGTTTTTTATATATATATATATATATATATATATATATATATATATATATATATATATATATATATATATATATATATATATATAATATATATATATATATATATATATATATATATATATATATATATATATATATATATATAAAATAGGATGAAGCCCATAAGGATGAAACATGCTACTTTTTTTGTCTGCTGTACTCTGTCCACCGTATGCTCAATAAAGGACATTGACAGAGATCCTTTATGTGTTCGAGTGATTCCTGAAATTATAGGAGGAGCGCTGCCGTCAGCTGAGTGTAATCAGCCTTTTTCTCTAATATATATATATATATTTGATATATCATGTCCCACCATGGGTTAAAGATCGTCTATGTCCCTAGTGCTCTCAGAGAGCTCTGAGGGACCATTGTTTTACATTTGTTGAATTGCAATATGGTATTTGTAGTTTCCTAGTGAAGATGGGGGGAAACATGCTGCAATTGTATGCTTTTCTGCCTAACATAGTTCTATAAGGATTTATATATTTGAGTGATACTATTGTATGTGTATTTTTCAAGTTATCTTTAAAAAGCACAGTATTGTTGAAAGCCAGACATGGGCGTGAGGACGGAAATGATGAGAGGGCAAGTAGGTCCTGTGTATTTGCCCAGCATATGGCAAGAGAGGTTTCAATCCTGACATTGGTGCAGTTATATTCCCCTGACTGTGGCTCCTTTTCAGGGCAAAAGTAAAGGATACATGTGAGTGGACAGCGTAACTTATTTACAGAGGGCGGATGCAACCCTTTGTTTTTTTGAGGTTGACAAGCTTGATTAAGTATTTGGTGAGCAGGATTTTACTCAGGTTACCATGTTACCAGTGCAGACACTTACCCACAAGACCACAAGCTCTTGTCTCGTATTGGGATTTTGTTTTCCAGAGAATATTTCTCTACAGATTGCTGGGTTTAAAGGGTGAGCATCTTTTATACTTTGTCAGCATATTTATTGGAACATTTCCTCTCTCAGGCTATTTTTCTTGTGTTCATTACTCTTTTTTTAAAGTCCAATGCTATTTTGTCTTGCATACTTTCTTCATCAGGCAAAATCAGTCTGTGATTGATGAAAGTCTTTGAGCGATGGGTTGCAAGTGTTTTACACTATAGAGTGGGCAATGGCCAAAGGCCATAGCTAGTGGTCTGGTAGTGTTTTAAAATGGACTGTTCTCAAAGCTTGACATTTGTATACATTATAGTACCACTGTCAAAACAGGTTAAAATCAGTCTGAACTTGATGATCGTCTTTGAGCGATGGGTTGAAATTGTTAAAAAATATTGAGTGGGCACGAACGAAGGCCGTGCCTACTGGATATGGCCAAAGGTCATGGCTAGTGGTCTGGTAGTGTTTAAAAAACAACAGTGTGCAGGGTCGAATGCCATGTGTAGTGGTCTGGTCGTATTATCAAATGGGCATTGGGCAAGGCCTAAGGTCATGCCCACTGGCCGTGAACAAAGGCCATGGCTAGTGGTCTGGTAGTGATTTAAGAAATACAATGGGCATGACTGAAGGCCATGGCTAGATGTCTGGTAGTATTCTAAAATGGACAGTGGGCCCAGCCAAAGGTCGGGGCCACTGGCCGTGGCTGAATTCTGTGGCCAAATGCCATGGCTATTGGTCTGGTAACATTCTAAAATATACAGTGGCCACGGCCAAAGGCCATGGCCAGTGATGCAGGAATAAAATATGGTGTAACAAAACCTTGGAAATTTAAGCAAAAAACCTTAGTTGCAGGGGCATTAAGGTGAGCAATATATTGTTAAAAAAAATTAAATGGAAGGAAAAAACTTTAGTTGCAGGGACGTTAAGGTGAGAACTTAGCGCAACAAAACGCCTGAAATTTAGCTAAAGCCACCTTAACTTCGTTCCCCCTGTTGTGCAGTCTATGACACAAATGATGACCTCACAGTTAACAGTGGCCCCTTTTTCTGTTAAAATATACAGTGGGCATGGCCAAAAGTCGTGCCCAGGCCCTGAAACAAATATTATCCATAATGGCTGCTCCTTGCTTAAAAACTTCATCACAGCTAAGTGAAATATCGAAAGAGGCTAAAGCTCTCCTTAACTCTCTCCCTGATATTTTTTCTAAGTCCTCAGACTTTCAGGAATGTAGCCCCTTGGCCCTAGACAGGTGCCCTATATATGTATTCTGTGTAATAGAGAATAGTCTGAAAAAATGGTCGGACCATGATACTGGACATGTGTGGGTCACTGAAATGCCCTGGCCTCTAGCTAGGAGCACATCCAAGCAGTGACCATGCCCATGGGAAGGTGACAGTGCCAAGGGGGTTAGATCATGATTCTCCAGGATTTCCCATAGTCCTTTATGATCTCCCCCATTCGATCATCCAGGCAAAAGCCGAAGTCCCTTAAGTACAGAAAGTAATTGTACTCCTATTCGACCATACAGTGCTTTGAGGCATTATCTTAAAGATGCACGTAATGCTCTTGGGCTGGTTCGCGTATTTTGATATTACAACCAAGCTCGGACTAGCCAATAGGGCAATAGGCCCATGGCCGAACCAAAAACATATAATGCTGGTGTGGGCCAGTTTGATTGGTCGAAGTGAGCAAATTTTTTGGCCAATGTGGGCCAGTTTGATGAGTTACTTCACTATGTGGCTAATATTTTTGACCAGTGCAGCTGAAGAAATACCCTATAGAATGCAAAATTTCCATCAACTTTTATCAAAAGCTCCCCCTATTCCAACAGTGTCACAAAAGGAACGAATTGCCATTTGCAACTGTGGGCCACCTTTTCAATGGTGCCTGAGACAATTTTATGGCCCAGTGCGACCCTGATTACAGCATCCTCTGCTGACTCCCAAACACTTCCCTCGTCTCAATAATTTTTCAGTGTTTCACTTTTGACAAGCGAATATGAAACTGCGACTGTTAATCCAGCCTTCAATTGCACCTTTTGGAGTTGCCGTGCGACTATTGATGTAGGTGCATCTCTGCTTCGCTCGACGACCCATGTGTGATTTGACATATGAGGGATGATGTTAACTAGTTTCCGCATGTGTTGCTGTTTCCACACCGTTTCAGCTGTATTCATTAAAGGGGGCCTTCTTATACTACTTGATCTGATAATTTGTAGTGTGACGTAGACATATGGCCAATGAAATGTCCACTCTTTGGATTACTCTATTCCTAAATACTACAAATAAGGGCTAAAGGGGAAATTAGGCACAGTGTCATAAAGACGTTTGGCCAGGATCACACCATGCGAAATTTATGGGAAGCCATGACAAGAACTCAACTGCACTGGTTCCACGGTAAACAAGTACGGAAGTTGGATGAAATCACTCTCCCAGAGATGCACATAAGTTGGTGTCATGAAATAAAGCCTACCCCGTATAAACTCTCCCCAGAGATTTAATTTCAGAATTAAATCTTCCCCGCAGAGATTATTCTAAAATAGAATCTCCGGGGGGAGGAATAATTTCGCCCCCCTTGTGAAATAGATTCTCCCCCTCTATATGTGCTGCAAGGGCGTCCATAGGGATTCATGCTAACATCATCATGTACATGAATCGTGAAAGAAATCATGAAAACCCAGAACCGGCTGGATATCAATGACTCAAATACACCTCTTGCAAAAGACCATGAAAATTGGACAAAGGGGAGAGCACAAATGCAAGTTTAGCCGTCACGCTCTCCTCTGTGCAAAAATGGTTTCTTTTTTTAAATGACGTCAATAGTATACAAACAGTTGTTGGTCTATAGTCTCTTGTGCAGTCTCTTGTATAGCGCTAACAACCAAGACATCAAATATCTTTAAGCTTAGCCTAGCTAATTATTCATAATGTAGACATAAAACTAACTTGTATATTTTTTTTAACAACTTTATAAGTCTCCTCGTTAAGGGGAAGAGTTTATTCTGATGCAGAGTCTCCCCTTTAAGGCGGAGAGTTTATTCTGGTACACAGTCTTCCCTTTAAGGGAGAAAGTTTATTTTGATACAGAGTCTCTCCTTCAAGGGGGAGAGTTTATTCTGGTACACAGTCTTCCTTTTAAGGGAGAAAGTTTATTCTGATACAGAATCTCCCCCGTCAAGGGGGATAGTTTATTCTGATACAGAGTCTCCCTTTCAAGGGGAGAATGTATTCTGGTACAGAGTCTACCCCATCAAGGGAGAGTTTATTCTGCTACAGAATATCCCCCATAAGGGGGAGAGTTTATACTAATACAGAGTCTCCCCTTTCAAGGGGGAGAGTTTATTTTGCTACAGAGTCTCTCTCCACCAAGTAAACGGCTCAACAACATTTCAACAGAGACGCACCTAACTGAATTTTTCCAAAACCCTCCCTAGAACAGTAAAGACACAGTTTTAACATAAATTCCAGATGTTTGAGTGTTCAAAATGAGAGGAAATTAACTTCTTTTCATGGGGGAGAATTTATTTCACAGGGATAGATTTCATTTCAGAATAAATACTCCCGGGAGACTTTATTTCAGAATAAAGTCTCCCTGGTAAGACTTTATTACAGGGGAGGGTTTATTTCATGACACCGGCCTTCTAGTGTAGGAAACACATTGGATTATTACAGATAGTTTGGGTTGTTCTACGTGGAATTGTTCTTAGCACTGTGGCACAATATGCCATATGCTGTAATGAAATTACATATTCTCTCAATGCATTTTTGCACCTGGGCAGTTGCCCCAGTGGTGATACTGCGCAAAAGAGCACTCGGCCAGTGGAAGGTTTCTGTAATACTGGCCTTGGTCGTCTATACAAAGCAATCTCTTTTTAGGCCCAGTCCAATCAATGCAAGCAGATTCAATAAAATAAATGTTCTCCACAATATACTGAGATGAGAAAACAAAATAGTAAGCCAGCCCTGTCACCTTAGTGAACCCATGTACACAACACAAGGCCCTTTAAGATGAGGTAGCAATACTTTGAGATAGATGGGGATGGAGAATATACTCAAACATCAATTATCAGACTGACTTAGGAAGTTGGCAAAGTAAGTCTGTTTTATTTGCAATTGTCTAAAACAGGGGGTACAGCAAACATGAATGAATATACGCTCAATCTTCTGACTCAGCGAGTTTTATAAAAAATATAGCTTGGGTAGTAAAAACCTTTCATAGTTGACGTCAATCTACATGGCAAACTACAAAAACCTACTTGGGAAAGTGATAGGCTTAGAGGGAACATCTTGGTATATGTTCCATACTTGTCAGGGAAAGTGATTGTGTCTCCAACATCAGGTGGGGAACTAAGCCCTCCTCTAGTGCATGCCACTATGAACATCATCAAATACACAACGTCCTTTTGGTTATACAAACTTTAGGGCTCTCTATTACATGGCCCTCTATAATTGGTTGGCACTCTCGTACCCCTCGGTAATATTCCACACACGCTAGCAGCACGCAGGCTTGCACAGAGGTGTTGGTGGGCTGGTATTGACCATAGCTTCCCACCTAATTAGCCTGCCATCTATCATCACTCTTGCCATCTGCCAGTCAATTATCGTTTGAACATGGCCTTGCAAATGTTCCTTCGTGCCTGACAATAAAAGAGAGTATAGGCATACTTTGTCTCTTGGTTTCGATGCAGCTCAATCCAGTATCTATTTTCATCTGACCATGTGACTGGAGACCATGTTTCAGATCTTTTGCTGTATTTAAAATACTATTAAATGATGAACCTCTGACGACTTCAATGTTCTTGTAGCTCACCTCAGACATGAGTTTGTTCTTTTCACATGTTTTGTAGCTACTGCATGAACACCCAGGCTCATGGTGGTGTTGACTTCTTAGTGCTGGGCCAGTCAAGCCTTTCTTGAATTCACCCCGTCATGAAGTTGTTTTCCAACTGCGCCACACTAGAAAAGCCTTTCTGTTCACTGGGTCCAGACTCTGCTAAAGTGCTTTGTGGAACATCCATGTTCCATACATTCCTATGCATATATGTTGGCGCGTTGCCGCAATCTGTTCACTACGTAGCCAGCCTTAAGAATACTTTGTCTACTTGCGTTACTGCATCTGTACAATATTACAATGACTTCATATTTTCTTCGTCATTTCTGTAGCATATACATCTTCACCTCAAGCCTGAAATGTTGCTCATCTTTAACACCTCCTCCTTAGATCCTATAGAATGTTTATGTTCTTCAATCTCTTGCCTCTTTTCTGGATGTGTCAGCTCTGCTTTGCATGACGTCAGCAGTCTCGTGTCTTGCTCATGTTCACACTTTCTCCGGGATTTAATTTAAATTGCCTTCATATTGTCATGAGTGCATATATAGTTTGCTTAATGGGTACCTTACTTCCATGATTCTTTGCGCTATACGCATTTTCACTGGCACTGCATGTGTCTCACACTCTGGCTCTGGACATATAGGCAGAAAGGGAGCGGAGCTTTTGGGGGGATGGGGGTTACTTGGCTCCTTCTCTACATTAGCAACATGCAAACATGAAACACCCTCTGTATCCAATGATTCAAAATGAGCTCCTGACACACAACAGATCCAATATTCTTTGCTGGGCTGGTGCTATGATAAGGAAATTGTGGGCAGCAGCCCAGGGTACCTCTGACAGAGCAAAACATTTTTGGCCCATTCTAAGAGAGGTGCTTTTTCAAAATGGCAGTTCCTTTGAGCAGTGGCATGGCCAGACTCTTTTGACTGGGGTGGACCAAGTGGGGCACTGACTTTCGCAGGCGTGGCATAAAGTACGAGCGCACACACAGATAATGATTATAGTTTAGGATAATGGGGTGGCACCTGGGGTGGCCAATCAGATCAGAGGGGTAGCACGCTCCACCCCAGGACAGTCCCTGTACACGCCTATGCATCTGAGGTGAAATATGTCCTTCCACCAGCTCTAATTCTTAGCCCAGCAGATGAAAGCACACCAATTCAGCATTGGGGACTGCATACATTAGGCAGCGCGTCCTGCAGTTCAAGCGCTGTAGCAAAGATTCCAAGGAAAAGGAGCACTTTCTTTTACCTTCCACCAACACGTGCACATTTCTGCCAATCCAGCCCCAGCCTGCAGTTGGGGATCTTGCACCATCAACCTCTCCAGCATCGTATTTCACTTGATGGCCCTGCTTTCCATACCCAGAGAAATAAGCTTGCAGTCCCAGGCAAAGACACACACCTGCAATCTGCCTCTGACCATAAAGGAGATATATGTATATATATCTCTGGCAAACCTTTGACTATGCCCCCATTACTACTGATATAGTCCCACCACTACCACCACAAACATAATCACTAACATTCCTGCTGGCACTATTATTCCTAGTACTTCTACAACTACTGGGACTAACAATACTATTATTGCTGGAGAAGTATTCCTGTTACTACTTGTGCCATTACTCTGACTTCTAATTTTACTATGAGTACAAGTACTAGTAGTAGTTATTCAACTATTGCTCCTAATGCTGCTCTTAGTAGCGTTACATCTTCTGGTGGTACTACTCATCCTGCTGCTACTAATAGTAGTTGAACAGCTAGTAGTAGCAATAATACTGCTAATATTGGTAGTAGTAGTTCTGCTGTTAGAAGTAGGAGTGGTACCAAAACTAGTACTACTACCTTCGTGGTACTACCACCTGTACTACTACTAACGCCAGTACTGATAGTACTTGTAGCAGTGGTGATATTACTACTACTATTGGTAGTATTAGTCTAACTATTGCTATATTACTACTGCTGATACACAGTTTTTAAAAAAGGGTTAACTTTGCCTCGTTTAGCTATAATAGATCTTTAGCCTGCACTTACTCTCCCCTCTAATTATCAGGCCCCTGTTGTTTTCCAGGCCCCCATTGGCCAAGACCAGCCACAGAATACAGACGTGCAAAAGTAGTGCACATTTTCTTTGGCCAGGGGGTAGAATTTCACCCGTGTGTGCCAAGTCGAGTTCTCATCAGCAGATGCCTGCCTACTCTCAGTCCCGAGGGTCAGGCGCAGCCGGATTAGGGGTCGGGCTTTTTCGGTGACTGGGGCTGTTCTTTGGAACTTTCTAGCTCCTGTTCTGCGATCCATGCCTAGCCATCTTGCTTTTCGTCGGGCTCAAAAAACCTAATTGTTTTTAAATTAGGGCCCATGATGTCTTCCTTTGGTCATTTCCCTGTCCATGTCTGAGAGCTGGAACCCTCACAGAGAACAGCTCCCAATTGTGGTGCACGCCTCTCTACTGACGCCAAGTGCTGCTCTTGAGCGGTGCAGTGTTCCTGATCTCTGAATAGCTTCGGACGCCCTGAGCTAAGAGGGCGTGTTTCCACCCCACGAACATAGGATGTAACTATCTGCAACCGGATGTGTTTCCTGAGAGGGAGTTCTTAAAGTGTTTAAAACCATTTAAAGCTTTTCTTGTTTAGGTCTGAGCACTTCCGGTCCCCAAACGGGGAACTGTCAGAAGAATGCAAAAGAATGCTTTGAAATTTGAAATTTAGTAAAATGTTCAGAAATCTAAGAGCCCGGTGGTAGCACTCTCAGTTTAAAGTTGTACCGAAGCTCGTCCCCATTCAACCCTTATTCTCGAAATCAAGGAGTCCGCAATTATTTACAACACCACTATGCTTGAATATGTCTTACCTGCACAAAACAAACAGGCATCTCTGTGTAATGCCATACATGTCTTCATATCACAGAAATGTTTTACACAATCACCTTCTGAATAAAATGTGCATACATTACACAGTTTCAGGCATATGTGGTGCAGCCATTTACTGCGGGGGTAATAGGCAGACTGAGGATATTAAATGCTTACGGCCCCTTCCCAGTGAGCTGTGACTTGTCAGGAAAAGGGGCCATTAGCACTCTCCAATTCACACGTGTCTGTCCCAGCCCAATAATATCAGATAAGACATGAAAGAAACAGACTTGGAGAATGACCTGGGGCATGTGAAGCCCAGCTATGGCTTTAACCATAGTTTGGCTTTGTTATTTCAAAGCCCTCATTAGTGCTAACCTGCATTATGCAAAGAAACAAAAAAAAACAACTTTTGTTAAGATTTCAAGGAGGCAGATCTGGCATATAACTTCTCAAGAAAGCACAGTGTCCCTAGTTTTTGGGCACGAGCAGTCGTACCACGCAGCAGTTTAAGAGCCACCACCGAGTATAAGGGCCTGATTTACAAACATGTTTTAACAAGGGAAATCCCATTGAAAACATTTTTGTGAACCATGCCCCAAGACTTGCTCCAGCACACTTAAGCAGTAGAAGAATCGTGAATCTGGGCGTGTTTTGTTTAATGTTGATGTCTAATTCCACCGCATGCAAGTGACGTAGTTGAAGAAACTTAATGGAGCTATTTTTGTAATGAGCATAAATTGCCCGCAGGGGGGAACCACTTTCATTTGCACTTACCTGCAAACAATTGCCCTACAGGTAATGTTTGTTATTTGCACTGTGGAGTGCAAAATAGAAGTATAAAGAGACGGTGGAAATGGTTTACACTTCTCTATTTCACTCTGCAGTGCAAATAGAGTAAACGCTGCCTGTCAGGCGGTGTTTAAAATAATTCCCTATGGAAACCGAATGCTTTTGCATGCATGTTCCAAAGGAAATCAATGGTTTTGTGCCAGCATGAAAATCTCTTTTAAGCCTGTGTCAGCCCTTCGACTGTCACTCCCCCTAGAGTCTTTTGGCCAGGGTAACTATTCAACCCTGGAAGGGGGTGGGGTAGTTAAGTGTGTGCGAGTGGTTTAGTGTGGATTAGTTGGGTGAGGACAGCAGGTGGTGAAGGAGGACATCTGAGAGACAAGAGGAGGTGTCAGCGAAAGGAGTGTGGAGACTATTATCAGGAGGGGGTCTGTGGAGTGTTTGTGTGTGAGAGTGGGGATTGTGAGGAGTAGAGGTAGAGTAGGTGTAGAGAAGTGGTAGTGGTGGCAGGGGTAGTAGTAGTAGCTGGGAGTAGAGACAGTAGGTAGTAGGAGTAGCCAGTGAGAGAAACAGGCAATAGAGTCGTAGTTGTTAGTGGAGGGTGAGTAGTAAAGGATAGTGTTAGTAATGGAATAAGAACAGTAGTAGAGGAAGAGTAGTACGAGTGACAGATAGTGGGAGAATAGGAGTAGCTAGTGATAAGAGTAAAGACAGAGAGAAAAACAAGAAGAATAGCTAGAAGCAAGGATGTAGAGTGGGGTGACGGAGGGAAGAGAAGCTAAAAGAGGTAGATGGGTAGTTGGAGGTATGAGCGATAGTAAGAACAGGAGTAAGAAAAGAAGTAAGATCAAAGAGTGGAGGCGGAAAGGCAGAGTGAGAGAAGACAAGGACAGTGATGTGGTGGGAGGAGAACATCTGAAGAGACCAATATAGTGAAAGGTCAGGTACTAGTGGGTGTGAGAGAAGTGAGAGTGACACCATGCAAAAGAAGGTCCCATACCAAACTCACTAAGACACTGAGCGTGCTAGGTTAGGGAAAGCCGAGAAAATCTCCAGGGAGTTAGTCAGCAGGTGACGTTGGGGAATCACCAGAAGAGTAAGGCAGCAAAGACAGACAACTGTTGCCATTGGCAAGAACTAACATCCCTGTTAAGGACGCCTGGGCTAGGGAATTGGGAAAGACTGGGGGAGGCAAGACAGAAAGGGCCATCCCTAGCACCAAACCTCCCACGAAAACTAGGTAGGCCCCCAAAGACCCTTTCTAAGAACTTACAGCTAATCTATCTGTAAGTGAGGAACATCATTTCACCAAAATGCCTGGGGAAGCGGAAGTGACAGCATATGACCCCAGCCCTGAGTGGCATCACAGGAAGTGATGTTGTTTGGCCCTGCCCCCTGGGTAACATCACAGTATGTGATGCCATTTTGCCCCGTCCCCACACGACATCACAGGAAGTGATTGTTAGGGAGAATTCTCTGTTTAGGCTGAATTTCCTAACCTAGTGAGTCCCCCAGCAGCTTTGCTGGATTTCTGGAGTTTGTTTTTTCCATCCTGCCAAGAGTGAGACTCTTTTTCTCCCACTCTTGGACATGAGTGTGTATAATTCCTTTGAATGTCAATGTGTTCTATGGGCTATGGGGTCTTTTACTCCATAGGGTCTCATATGTTTTGCTATGTGTGTTACACTGCACCCTCCGTGCCGTAACACTGGGGCGTCCTAGCGGACCTCCCTCATAGACTCCATACCCGGGGACTGACTACTGTCTCCCCGGGCATGTAAAGTCACCATTGGCTTTACTAGACCTAAATTTACTAACAGAACTAGTACAAACCATCTTATTGTGGACGTATTGGTAGGAGTAATTCGATTACTCCTGGATCTGTTATTAGAGGGGGCACTGTCCCGTCCCCCCTCGTCGAGTTTTGGCTGGTGGCAGTGGAAACTACTAGTTATGTTCGACCCCGAACATAACCCTATGGGATTCTTCCCATTGTTGGAGATTGATACTTTTTCCTTGTTAATCTCTAACATACCATCAGTTTACTTATCTTAAATAAGTTTACCGGATGGTATTTTCTGCCAGAACTCGGTTTTTAAAATGGCGTCTGTGTTCGTCTCTGTGACTCCCAAACCAAAAGTCGAGCCCTTTGTTCCACTTTTGGCGGGCCTCTGTACAGAGACCCTCCAAAGTGGTGCCATTCTGTCTGGGTTACCATAGGGGTGTGGGAGGGGGTTTAGGCACCCTGGACCGAGTTGCCTTGCCAACTCCGGTCGCACTCTGGTGTGATTGGCCCAAGTGGTAAGCCTCCCCGCTCACCACTTAGCGTGTGTTGATTGACAGCTAGGCTGAATGAATGGGAGTTTTCTGCATAAAAGCAGAGCTTTTGGGACTGGATCTTCAGAAGTCGCCACAGGACCTAAGAATCCGACGAGGGTAACGCTGAGCTGACCTGCACGACGACACCTCCGGTGGAGCCCTGCGGAACTGACACACCACTTCCCAACAACGGAGGAGATCTCCCTGCTGGAGAGTCTCTTCCCCTGACTGGTGGGAACAACCAGTCCCCTTTGCTTTTTCTTCGCCTCAGGACGCAGTGGTCGAATTGCCCGTGCAGAGCACCTCGGCAACCGGATAGCCACTACCCCCTGTACCGTGACCAAAACGTGGTGCCTTGTGACGGAGCACTTTGCGGCTGGTCTCTTCCCTGGTGGTGCACCGGACTTCACTTTTCTTCGACGACGAGATCACCTCTACTCTTGGCAAAGACCCGACGTGCATCCACCACCAGGAACAACTGCCCCCGCCGGAGCTGCCCTCCACAAACAAGGTACCGTGTCCGCCTGGCTTCCCTTTTGATCGGTTCGAGTGAGGTGTCTTAATCCTCTCCGTTGGGACGCCTCCAAGCTTTGTCTCACGCATTGTTCTGAACTGGTTCAATCTTCCAATAACAATTTGCTACACAGGCTCGAATGCATTTCCACAAAGAGACTTTTTGGGACAAATCGCCTTGCCTCTCTCCGAGTGGGCCTGGCCTCTGAACTTTATGATCTATTGTGGTTCTTGTCTTCTTGCCTTGCATTTTTCCCGTAAAGTATTGAACTGTGTTGATTTCGTAACCTACTATTTTTCTCTCCCATCCTAACTGATATTAGAGTGCCATCTAGGTTGAGGTATACACCTCTGTCTGAAAATAAGTGATACCGGTAGAACCTAGACTTGTCGAAATATTGTTAGGGGGATTGATCGGTTCTTCTTCGTAGAGTAATTGTAATTGAATTGTTTGCCGTGATAGTGCCATAGTGTTTTCCATAGATGTTCCGTTATAAATAAATACCTTAATATCTTTACACTAAGCCTCGTTGCATGTTTGCTTGTCTTACTGTGAAGAATTGTCCTATATTGTATACTCCACATACTGCTTAATTCTTCTTGAGAGAAGTCTGACTGCTCAGCCACAGCTACCAAGTGAATCTGTGTGGTACAGACTACTACCAAGTGGGTTTACTGCCAAACACCTGTAGTCCTAAATCTTTTGCAGTGGTCCCAGAGGGAACTGCACAGGTTTCCGCCTAACACTGGTGCACAGCGGTGGGATTTGTACCGAGTATACAGTTTAGAGTGCTTTTCGACACTTTAGGATAACTAACCACAACGCGTAGCACTAAAAAGCAACTTTCAAAAACATGTCTACGATGGAAACTTACAGTCAAGAATGCTTGTCAGGTGAAAATACTGAGAGTTTGCGAGCTCTCTGTAGGCAAGAGAATCTTTCTGTAAGAGGCAAGAAGTTAGAATTAATAGAGAGATTGCTGGCGAACCAAAGTCTGGGTACTGGTTCAGAGGAGCCAATTTCTCCAGCAAATGTAGATAACAGTGATGGTGTTGATCTGAATCGTAATTCTGATGATAGCGATGAAGAGGCTGACGAGGACGGAGAGGCTAACGAAACTGTCTCCCTGCTCCTCTACCTGCCTTACCAGCTGTACCTACGGGGCCCATACCAGGTCCCACATGTAACCCTGCTTATTTTGAACTTGAAAAAATGAAGCTCGAATTAGAATACAAACGGTTCTTGGCTCAATCTGAACGAAACCAAGAGCTCGAGTTCAGACGGATGAATGCCCAGGCTGAGCAGAAGCGAGCTGAGTTAAGACTCAGGGAAATAGAACTTAATCACGAGTTAGAGATGAAAAAGTTGTCTATAGAAAATGCTTCTCTCTCCTCTGGTTCCTCTAGGAGCTCCAGTCCCAAAAGACCCCGGATGCCGAAGGAATTAGTGGGTATCTGGATGTGTTGGATTGGTTAAAACTGTTTGAGTACAATCATGGGCTCCAGGACATCACCGGGAATGATTTACTTCCCTGGTTGTTCTCTAGGCTCCTTCCTGTTGTGACTGATGTGGTAATGGAATTGGGGGAGGCGGATAAGACGGATTACGAAAGTGTGAAACTAGCTTTGATAGCTAGATTCGGGAAGACCCCTTCCCAGTATCTTAAGAGGTTTAGAACCCTCAAAAAGCATGATGGTACCCCTTGGGCTACCTGGGTGAGTGAGGGTTGAAAAACTTAGAGGGATGGATTAAGGGTTACCAAGTGAACACTTATGAGGGTATGAAGAATCTTTTTATGTTGGAGTCTATTTATGATGCCTGTTCTCCTGAACTCAGACAGCACTTGGCTGATTCGAAGGAATTGGATTCCCAGAAGCTAGCTAAGGCTGCTCACTTGTGGGTTGCCAACAGGGCTACTCATAAGGATTCTGGGGCAACTCAGAAAAAGGATGAGGGAAAACAGCCTAAAAAAGACTCAAAAGAGAATTCGAATAACTCAAATTCCAAAGAGGGCCCCAAACAAAACCAGAAGGGTAAGCCACCGGGAAAACCACAGCAGCATAGTGTGTCTTCTGGTGCCAAACCGGAAGGAGGTCAGAACAAGCCACCATTCCAAAAAGCATTCAGTAAATGCTTTGTTTGTGGCTCGACTGACCACGTGAAAGGAGATCCCAGATGTAAGGGTAAACCTTCAGGGGTCCAGCTTGTCTCCTTACCCTTCGCTCCAGAGAAGGAAGTCCAAATGGCAAGTGGAAACTTTCTACTGCTAGCTGACGAACCCATTGGAGTCTCAGCCAGCGTTTCTTTAGTATCTCTGGGGTTGTGGGAACAACAGAATTTAGATGTCTATAATTCTATCCCCGATAATACTAAAGAGTATTACAAGGACAGTGTCCAGGTGAATGGTCAGGAGACTCCTGCCATTAGGGACACTGGGGCCAGCATAACTGTGGTGGATAAATCATTGTTTCAGGCTGAGGATGTTGCTAAGGCACCCAAACGCCTCACCAAGTTAGCTGGAGGGCCTGTGCAGATGCTTCCCCAATTACCAGTTCTCATCCAGTGTAACGACATGACTGTGAAGATACCTGTCAGCATACAGAGTGAGGTACCAGGATGCGTACTGTTGGGTAACGATTTGAAAACTCTCAGAGTTGTATCGCATACTCCCAGACCTCCTAGTAAACGGTTACAGGAGCTAACCAGACCCGCAAGAGAGAGGACCATGCGCGGTACTCTCCAGGAGATGATGAAGAAGGAAATCACTCCTGCTCCACTGGAATTGTCAGCCGCTGTCTCGAAGAAACCAGAAGCGAAAGGGAAACCTAAGACTTCTGCTCCGAAACCAGCAGCCGGCATTACAGTACAGCCAACACTGACTTCCCAACGGTTGTCCAAAGTTACACCCGTAACTCCACCTCCAGCTGAGGCTGAGAGGGAGGTACAACCCTGTGTGGTAGAATTAGACTCTGAGGAAGAGCTAATGGAAGGCCAGGAACTCATTGGAGATCTGGATCCTGTTGACCATCCTGAGCTGCAGTCTTTACTGGCAGAAGGTGGACCCAGCCGGGCAGACTTCAGTAAGGGACAGAGAGAATGTCCAACTCTGGAAGGTCTTCGCCACCAGGCAGAAGCTCAGGCTGAAGGGCAAGAGCCTGGAAAATACAGGTTGCACTGGGAAGATGGCCTCTTCTACAGTGAACCGACCGAGTCTGCACCTGGAGACTACAAACGACTTGTAGTACCCCAAGAGAACAGACCACAGTTCTTGCAGTTAGCCCACGAGATTCCTTTGGCTGGTCACTTGAGTTTCAAGAAGACTAAGGAAAGGCTCTCTCTCTACTTCTATTGGCCGAAGATGGGGGCCGAAGTAGAAAAACACTGCAGGAGCTGCCACACCTGCCAGACCTCTGGTAAGGTTGGCTCCAAGAATGTGGCACCTTTAGTGCCTCTCCCAGTTGGGGGAGTCCCATTTGAGAGAGTAGGGATTGACATTGTTGGTCCCCTTGATCCTCCAACCTCCTCAGGCAACAGGTTTATACTTGTTGTAGTAGACCATGCTACTAGGTATCCTGAGGCAATTCCTATGAGGACTGTTACAGCTCCGGCTGTGGCTAAGGCCCTCCTTGGTATTTTTACTAGGGTCGGGTTTCCTAAGGAAGTAATCTCTGACAGGGGGTCAAACTTTATGTCCCACTACATGAAAGCCATGTGGAAAACCTGTGGAGTTACTTACAAGTTCTCAACAGCTTACCACCCACAAACCAATGGGTTGGTAGAACGGTTCAACCGAACCATGAAGAGCATGATAGGTGCTTTAGAAGAACCCCTTAAGCGTAAGTGGGACCTTCTACTGCCATGCCTTCTCTTTGCTTATAGAGAAGTCCCTCAGGAGGGAGTAGGTTACTCTCCCTTTGAACTACTCCATCGTCATCCCATCAGAGGTCCATTGGCCCTGATTAAGGAGGGGTTGGAGAGTGCTCCTTCCCCCAAGCCAGTCAGAGTGACTGACTACGTGATAGGTCTCCGGAGGAGAATGTCGCACATAATGACGGAAGCAAGCGATAACTTGAAAGCTGGACAAGCATTGGTCAAGCACTGGCATGATCAAAAGGCTAACATGGTTGAGTTCGCTCAAGACCAGCTCGTTCTCGTTATGATCCCAACAAGGCAGAGGCCCTTGCAAGATAAATGGATGGGACCCTTCAGAGTTGTGGGTAAACTCGGAGAGGTCAACTATCTGGTGGACTTGGGCAATCCCAAGGAGGCTCCGACAGTCTTTCACACCAACCGACTCAAAGCGTATGTCTCAAGACCCGATGTAGGAGCGTTGCTTCTAGCATCATCCGAGGAAGAAGAAGAGAGTGAAGCTCTTCCGGATCTCCTCCGAGGCTTACCTTTGGATGAAAAAATTGAAGGAGTAAATCTCTCCTCCAATCTGACACCCGAGCAACAAGAAGAGTGCAAATCTATGTTGAATTAGTTTGCCTCTCTGTTTTCGCTTTCACCAGGCTTGACCCCTTGGGGTCAGCATGACATACCCACTGGTGACTGTCTGCCAGTCAAAAGCAGAGGATACCTAATATCAGAAAACGTACAAACCCACATCAAAGGTGAGGTCAGCAAGATGCTTGATCTCGGGGTAATAGAGCCCTCTACTGGTCCATGGTCTAGCCCAGTTGTGTTAGTACCAAAGGTCGGATCTAAAGAGCTTAGATTCTGCATGGATTATAGAGCTCTAAATGCAGTCACCAAGACTGATGCCCACCCTTTGCCAAGAACAGATGAGTTGGTGGATAAATTCGGCGCCGCCAAGTTCCTCAGCACATTTGACTTGACGTCAGGCTATTGGCAAATAGCCCTGACAAACCATGCCAAGGAGAAAACTGCATTTTCTACCCCCGTTGGCTTATACCAGTTTAAGGTAATGCCTTTCGGACTGAAGAATGCACCTGCTACGTTTCAACGGATGGTAAACCAGGTTCTGAATGGGATGGAGGACTTCTGCATGGCATACTTGGATGACATCGCAGTGTTCAGCAATTCCTGGGAAGAACATGTAAACCACCTGAGAGATGTTTTGCAGGCTCTTGGACGAGCCAATCTGACCATAAAGGCGAGTAAATGCCAAATTGGACAGAGTAAGGTAGTCTATCTTGGACATGAGGTAGGAGGTGGAGAAATAAGGCCTTTGCTCAGTAAGATTGAAGCTGTGCAATATTGGACAACACCTACTACTCAAACCCAAGTGAGAGCCTTCCTAGGCCTCACTGGGTACTACAGGAATTTCATAGAGAACTATGGGACCATAGGTTCTCCACTGAACGTCATCTCCTCACCCAAATTTCCTAAAAAGGTTACATGGAACGAGGAGTGCAATCAGGCTTTTGAAAACCTGAAAAAGGCTCTTTGCCAAGCCCCAGTACTCAGAGCTCCTGATTAACGCCAACACTTCATTGTGCAGACAGATGCTTCAAATGTAGGGATAGGTGCCGTACTCAGTCAACTGGATGGGAAAGGTAGGGAGCACCCCGTTTGCTTCATCAGCCGCAAGCTGAAGGATCCTGAAACAAGGTGGGCAACAATCGAAAGAGAGTGCTTTGCTACCGTGTGGGCTCTGAAGAAGTTTAGGCCGTACTTGTATGGTTCTACTTTCGTCATTCAGACTGACCACCAACCCTTGAGATGGTTAATGCAAATGAAGGGGGAAAACCCAAAACTATTGAGATGGTCGATCTGCCTGCAAGGGTTTGATTTCACCATTGAGCACTGGTCAGGGTGTCACCACCAAAATGCTGATGGTCTCTCTAGGATGTATGTCATCGACTAGAGGTATGAGATTCATCCAGGAGTGGATTAAATCCTCCTGTCCCTTAGTCTGGGGGGGGGCGAGTGTTAAGTGGGAGAATTTTCTGTTTAGGCTGAATGAATGTGGGTTTTCTGCATAAAAGCAGGGCTTTTGGGACTGGATCTTCAGAAGTCGCCACAGGACCTAAGAATCCGACGAGGGTAACGCTGAGCCGACCTGCACGACGACACTTCCGGTGGAGCCCTGCGGAACCGACTCACCACTTCCCGACGACAGAGGAGATCTCCCTGCCGGAGAGTCTCTTCCCCTGACTGGTGGGAACAACCAGTCCCCTTTGCTTTTTCTTCGCCTCAGGACGCAGTGGTCGAATTGCCCGTGCAGAGCACCTCGGCAACCGGATAACCACTACCCCTTTACCGCAACCAAAAGGTGGTGCCTTGTGACGGAGCACTCCGCGGCTGGTCTCTTCCCTGGTGGTGCACCGAACTTCACTTTTCTTCGACGACGAGATCACCTCTACTCTTGGCAAAGACCCGACGTGCATCCACCACCAGGAACAACTGCCCCCGCCGGAGCTGCCCTCCACAAACAAGGTACCGTGTCCGCCTGGCTTCCCTTTCAATCGGTTCGAGTGAGGTGTCTTAATCCTCTCCTTTCCGTTGGGTCGCCTCCAAGCTTTGTCTCACGCATTGTTCTGAACTGGTTCAATCTTCCAATAACAATTTGCTACACAGGCTCGAACGCATTTCCACAAACAGACTTTTTGGAACAAATCGCCTTGCCTCTCTCCGAGTGGGCCTGGCCTCTGAACTTTATGATCTATTGTGGTTCTTGTCTTCTTGCCTTGCATTTTTCCCGTAAAGTATTGAACTGTGTTGATTTCGTAACCTACTATTTTTCTCTCCCATCCTAACTGATATTAGAGTGCCATCTAGGTTGAGGTATACACCTCTTCTGAAAATAAGTGATACCGGTAGAACCTAGACTTGTCGAAATATTGTTAGGGGGATTGATCATTTCTTCTTCGTAGAGTAATTGTAATTTAATTGTTTGCCGTGATAGTGCCATAGTGTTTTCCATAGATGTTCCGTTATAAATAAATACCTTAATATCTTTACACTAAACCTCGTTGCGTGTTTGCTTGTGTTACTGTGAAGAATTGTCCTATATTGTATACTCCACATACTGCTTAACTCTTCTTGAGGGAAGTCTGACTGCTCAGCCACAGCTACCAAGTGAATCTGTGTGGTACAGACTGCTACCAAGTGGGTTTACTGCCAAACACCTGTAGTCCTAAATCTTTTGCAGTGGTCCCAGAGGGAACTGCACAGGTTTCCGCCTAACAGTGATGTCGTTTGACTCCAGCCCCCACATGATATCACAGGAAGTGGTATCTTATAGCATCATCATGCACTAAGAAAAATATGGTTACAATATCACTGTAATGTGACATACATGTCATACAAGAATGGATCATCATATGTATCTGTGTGTCAAGGCCCATGTTAACACTGGAAATGTATGAACTCAAATCCCCTCTTTATGTGGATCCGCCCTGTTATTTCAACATGACTACAGAGCGAAATCACATTCTGGGGGGACAGGGGTGGATAGGCGGGTATTGGGATATGGAAAAGCAAGGATAGAAAGGGAGAGGGAGAATATCTCACCAGAGAACATGTGATCTTATGGTCAATGGCATCCACAGTCATCAATGATTTTGGGAATTACCCCATTTTCTTCTGATTCAACAAGTTACCTTCAGTGTTACCTCTTAGTAGGACGTGTTGTGTTGTACTGTTTGCAGTTGTTTCATGGACTTCATTATTCCTGCACAAAACAGCCAAACTTCTCCGATATTCGTCTCCTTCAGAACCTACAGGTAAGTTTAAAATGGGTTTCATTAGTGCATTGGTAAATACTGTGACCTGATCAACTTCTTGTGTCTCTTCAAAGTGCTTGCATAACTGAAGAGAAACAAAACATTTCAAGTTATTCCTATACATTACTAGCATTGCGATCTCACATTGTTTCATGGACAGATCCTACCATACAAGGTCTGCAGAAGTTTAGTGTGTTACAAAACCTGATTACCAACATTGAAACCTGTTATTCCACTTATGCAGTGCTTCTGCATTGCCATTCTAGTGCTGCATCCTTACCCAAACTCTGAAAAGGAGAGTACTTGCAGTACTCTGCCTGCAAACCAGACGTGCCCAGCAAACATTTGAAGGATGGGTAGATATTATACCCACATCTGAAAAAATAGAGATCAAGACTCAATCTTTTTCCTTGTTCTCTTGTGAGGCTTTTGGAGTCACACTGGTTCTTTTGTGATTTTGGCTGCAAACAGAAAAGTTAAAGTGTTAAAGACATACAGTGCATTACTGAGGGATGCCAACTTCAGTAACACAAGCCCCATGACTCATATTCCCATACCTTATGAGAAACAACATCCTGGCTGCATTTTGCATCACTCCCACACTCCCCAACACCCTTTATATGCCCATGTTTCTGTTCCTACATGCTCATTATCCTCTACACCCCATACCTCTCCATAGAAGTAGACATTCCAACAATTAGCACTATTGTATAGATATTTGAGTAATGCCCAACTGTTGTTCTTCCTTCACTGTTCTGATCATAAGACTTTAAATGTAGTTTCTTACCAGACTGAGCGGAACAATGGTTAGACAGACTTGTCCGGTGTTGGTGTTTCAATAGCAAAAGAGTTGGGCTGTGGAATAAATGGCGCATGCCTGCCTTCATGTAAGTCCAAGATTCCGACTGGAAGGCATGTTGTTGCTTAGGTGACCCAAAACCATGGAGAAGGGCTGTGAGTGTGCAATGGAAACAGATCAAGACACAGGAGCTGCAGGTGTTTGGCAGAGAAAAGACTGCCAGTATGCCTGGTGCTGTTTTGATGTCAGAACACTGGCTGTGATGTGGATGGTGCCCGGCTGGTTTTAATGGAAGACACTGACTGCGTGTGTCTCATCGTTGCTTGGTTGACTACAAATCAAGATGGTGCTGACAGCGTGGCTGAGAACTCTAGCTGTCAGGCAGCTGGTGACTGGCTTAAAAGGGAAATGCTGCTTAGATGGTCCATCATTGCTTCATTGACTGGAAATCAAGAAGAGGCAGGCAGGATAGCAAATGTTTGCATGACAAAAAACGGTGGCTGTGGTGCAGCTCGTGCCTGAGTTGGCAAGAAGATGCTGATGGAGGCTACTCATTCCTTGGGTTTCTGGAAATTAAGAGACTGGCAGTTTGGCAGGTGCTTTTGGTTGTGCTGCTAGTAGTGCCTGTCTGCCTTCACATGAAAGCACTGACTGGATGTCTTGCTGTTGCTTGGACTGAAAATCAGTAGGAGGCTGGCAGTGTGGCAAATGCTGCTATTTTGAGGGCACACGTGTCTGGCTGTAAGGCTATATGATTCCTTTCTTACTTGGGATGTTTTTTGATTTAATGGCCCATTGTTGCATAGCTCACTGGTAAACAATAGGATGCTGACAAAATTCAACAGCATAGCAGACAGAGTGTTGAAGGTAGGCACAAACTGTTGTAGCGCATCAGCGATGTAGCATGGCTGACTTCATGATGAGAAGAGGCTGGTAGTGTAGGACAGTGGCAGATGGTTTTGAAGACTGTATGTGGTGCTGATAAGGTCTGCCTGACTTGCAAAGAAAAGAAGGGCGTAACTGGAAAGTGAGCTTTAAACTAGCACAGTGTCAAAGAAGATAATGGTCAATCTTTTCAGAGGATGTCATGTCAGCAAATCTGTCAATGGCATCACTCAAATGGATCTCGTCAACCTCCATAGGTGTACATGCCATTACCAACAAATCACTAAGTCTCTTGTCTCCACATCTATTTTGCAAATCGTTTTTAACTCTTTTCAAACAGGAGAACAACCAATCATTTGTTGCAGTTGTAATCAGTAATGCAAGGACCATATTCAACAGGTTTAGGACCTCCAAAATTCCTTCTGATGATGTACGGAGAGAGTACCTGACAGAGTGAATACCTGCCATAGTCTTGCCAGATAAAAAGCTCTTTGCAGGGGCAAGGCCTGAATGCAATTTAACGTAGCTTACTTGGGCCCCTTGCTAGTGCTCAGCAAGGACATCTGCAGATGAGGAATCCAAGAAATGTGTAACCCTTGGATTGAACATGCCAGCAGCCTTGATAAGCCCTATCTGTAAAATGAGCAAACACCTCTTGCTTTAACCGTTCCATCAGTGGCATTCTATACCCTGAGTGCTCATAATTGGCAGGCCTCTTTCCTACAGTAGTACCAACAAGTATTTTGCTAGTTTGCTGCTCAGTTGGTACTGCCTTAATGGTAAAACTCATCGATTGTAGTCTTCAACTGTTTCAATAGCACATTTTTCTGCCAATCCTGTTGTGTCATTGACGATTTGCATCCAATGGCATTCTTGTCGAAAGTTGACAAGGTCAGTTCTGACCACTTGCATTAGTTCAGTCGCCTTTGGCCAATAAAGATCCTGTCTCTGAAGTTCTTCAGATAAGACATTATCTTTTGCAGAATCAAATCCATACTTAGCAAAGTTAGCAAAAACTCAAAGCTCTGAATATTTGGGAGAAATCCTCTGGCTTCTGAACTTGACAGCTTCTCACGTTGCGGTTCTATTGCATTGAGAACAATATCAATGGTCTCAAATCGAATCTGTATTTTTCTAACACTGGCGTACCAATAAACCCATCTAGTGCCAGCAAGTATTTCTAATTTGTATACTATCAAAATACTTTCTTTTTGAGCTTTTACAAAGAGATTGCGTCGAGGAGAACTTTGCGAAAGGAACACATAAACAGCTTGCAAAGTTGAGAAAAATCTTTTACTGTTTCTATATCAGTGATCAGATGCAGCTAAACTGGAAGCATCCAACTTCTCCATGTGGTAACATCCCGTGGCTATCATTATGAGTTTACTGGTCCGGATACAACGGTACCGGTAAGCGTACCGGTACTGTTGTATCCAGACCGGCAAACTCTGAGTTGTGCTTGTGGGTGCCTTTCATTTCGCCAGGTATGACCTGGCGGAATGAAAGGCACCCACGAGCACATCAAGCCTGTAGCACCGGCACGGTAATGAATCCCCATTGCCATTGAGCCCTATGGGGCTCAAATGGGACTGGGGGTCTACCGGCTCCGGCACCTGCGAAAGGGCAATTACTGGGTCCGGCGGGGCTGGAATACCCCAGTAATTGCCCATTCGCCCTGGTTTTACCGGCAAGGCAACTTCCAACCTTGTAATGAGGCCCCATGTCTTTTTCCTGAATGTTCCCATCTTTATCTACAAACCGGATCACAAAGCTTAGCTGTTATTTATGTGAAATGTCTTTGATTTCATAAACCAACACTGTAAAGTGCTTTGTCACTTTCCTAATGACATTCTGACGTGCAAGATTTGCCACAACTGTGATCATGTCATTTTGATACTCGGGAGATGTGAAGTGCCGATATCTTCTAATCATTTTGACTTTAAGAAGTTCATTAATATCAGACAGCAAATACAATATTTCTATGAAGTTTCTCTTATTGTGGGAATTTTACGATTCATCTGTGGCTCAGAAAGCAAGCCTTTGACAACTCAAGAGACAAACAACCTTTAGTAACTGCAGCACATGCTGACAATTCTCTTCAATCTCTTGGTCTCTAACCTTTTCTAGCATGGGAATAATGGACTGTTGAGGGTCTGTAATTTGTTGTACACGCTTAAGGTTTGTCCAAGCTACAACCAAAGATTTATACTTCCCAGAATCTGAGTGTTTCCTTAAACCACGATGCATCTTTTCCCATTACTGAAACCAATGTCAACAAATGTAACATTGCCACGCACATGCCCTCCTCCTCTGGAAGTAGAACCAAAATGTCTGCATGCAAATCAGTATACTCTATCTTTCATAACTGAATACTCCAGCCATGGATATGTTTTGTAGTCTCCATTAAACCTACGAGAAGCAGATACAGGATATCTAAGAAGTTTTTGCTGTACAGGTTCACTGTATTGATTTGATGACAGATCAGTCACCACGCTGTCATCTCAATCGGGACCTGGAGATCTTCTCTGAATGCCCTGCTCAGCTTGACACATCTGCCTACTCTTATCACTCTGCGACCAAGAGCTGCCTGTGCGCTCTCTAAGGAATGAAATGTCGAGTGAACAAGCAACAGACGGTGGATCCTCAAACATGCCAACACGGGAAGAACAATCCTCAATATCAGGATTGAAAGAACATTCAGCGGTATCCAGGAAAGATGAAGTGTTTCTTAGGTCAGCATCACGTGAAACCATCACGCCAATGTCTGCACATGAACAAGAGACTTCAGTGTCCACTACAAATGAAGGAGAAGCTATGTCGGCCAAAGAAGGAGGAGCTCCAGGCAAATTGTCAGCATGTGAAGATCTCAGGCCAATGTCAGCACATGTAGATGTTGATGCAATGTCTGCACCTGAAGAACCATCTCCACTGCCAGCAAGAGTTGATGTGCTGGCCGATGGTTGGACAACATGTACAGCTGTCCTTGAAATGCCACTCGAGGAATCATCAGAAGATCTTGTTCGCTTGCTTGAATCAGAGCCTGTCACAGTGTCAGCTCCTCTTGGTTTTTGAGGAACTAGATCAAGTATTGACCTCTGTTTTGGATCCTTGGGTTTTCTTGTAGGTGTAGACATGTTCTTGCTTTTAGTACTGCTAAATCAGAAGCTATTATTTCAAGCAAATGATGAAGTCCTGGGTGTTCTTCACCCGTCTTTGGGAGACCACGGTTGCATATCAAACAGGAGGAGAAACATCTGTAATGTATTGTTTTGGCTTGGAACCAACTTTCGGATATATTTATATAGATTATATATGTATATATTGGGTGAGAATGCTGCCTTTCACAAATGTGTTTGCTTTACTATCTATCAATGGCAATAACCACATCTGAAAATGAGTGGTGTATGACAGCTCAAAAACAAAGAGGTGATGGCCTGGCAGCTGAAGAACGATGGTCTGGAGGGTTGCCGAGAGCAATACCAGAGGTTAAGATTAATTCTAAACTTTCCAGCCATCACGACTTGTGTTTTGCTATGGTGTATGATAACTAACATAAGTTTGAAAAGCCTGAATGTCAACAGGAAGCATCAATTGTGTGACAGATAAGACAGCTTGTGACAAACAGGGTTGTGAGTTTCGTCAGAGAAGGTAAGCAAAAGGGTATTGTGGATGGGCCTGCATACCACCCATTAGCTTAACTGCCTGGCTTCATGCATGTATGAAACACTCAACAGAAGGACATATGTATGTTCCAAAAGTATATACCTAAGCAGTGCTTTCAAGTATTGTTCTTTTTGTAGCTTACTTTTAGGCAAGTCCTATCTGTCAGAGTTACAATTTAGATATGCGAGATGAACAGCTGTTAACTGTTTAAGCTGTGCCCCTAAAAAGAAGAACACCCTTAGGTCCTGAAAATTGACTGAAGTGAAGCATGTCTTTAGTGTCATACAGTTTTAAGTTCCTTTTGTGGCCTAACCTGATTCGTTTGAAAGAGGCACACTATCCTTAGTGTTGGAACAAATAGGCCAAGTCTGCAATGCAGAAATAGACATAGACTAACAGAGCATTAACATCTGCTATTCATTTTCAATAAGTTGCTTCATGTTCATTTCCCTCCCACAGTAGTCACTGATAAGGCCGGGTGTCAGCTGCTCAATGGTTGCACTGTTTACAGAAGTCTGAGAACACAGAAAGGAAGGAACTCCCACAAGAAGATGCAGGCCTAAAAATACAAACAAAATATCAGAATGGAAGAATCGTTTGTGCAACACCACAAAATATTCATTTTATGCACAAAGGACTGAACTAGAACGACCCCAATTTAAGGGCCCTTGGCGTGGCTGGCTTCAACCATAAGTGATGGATGCAAGGATCTGATCCACTACAGGTGGGTTGATGTGGGTGAATCCTTTGCTACTTGCAGGGCCTACCTAACACTTCCTGTGACATACATGAAAGATGCAAGTACTATACAGCGCATTAAACTCTGTTTTTGGATTCCAATTTGGATTGATCATGTTAGGAGATAATAGAAAAACGACTTGGGCCAAGGATTTGGATGTAATGAATAAAGCTCTTTGCATGTGGATTTCTTTGTGAACAGGTCATTGAGGTGCCTTTGCAGGCAGCTCCTTTCTGAGCTACTCACACCAGTGGGTAAGCGGAAGTGATCAAAAAGACAGAGCTTCTCTGTGCTTGGTTGTATTCGACAACATTAATGGGCTATCAGCTTTGGTTTACTGAGCAACTGGGCTTTAATGATAATTAATCTGAATGGCCCAGGGAATCAAATCCAAAAGGACACTTAAATAACCATGCTCTTTTTTTGGATGTATACGGTTTGGCCGTGGCACAATTGTTTGCGGCCAAATTGACCGTGGTCAATTTGGCCGCAAAGCCAATTTTGCCATGGCCAAATCAACCCAACCTAAAACCCTCCATCCATCTGCATACACTCCCCACTCACCGCCTATTTACCTTTTTGGCGTCCTTTTATGTTCTAACCCTGACGCGTCGGATCCGTCCCTCCTACGCGGGTCGGGTCCGATGCTGCAGGGTCCGCTTTCTTATTATTTTTTTTCATCCCCCTCCCCTAAACCTCTGGAAGCGGGGTCACCCCCGCTATCCCCAAAGGCCATCACTACGAAACATAGGGAGCGGGGGACACCCCCGCAACCCCCGCTCCCCATGCATGTTTGGTAGTGATTACCCAAATTGATTGTTTCCAAATGATCTAATGGTACTGGCCAAATTCAGCCAGATTTACCATACAGTCAGTTAGAAACATTTAACCCTGTACTCTTCATAAATTCCTAAAGAAAGCTGCATAGCCATAAAGAAAATAGTTGTCTCAACATACAAGCTGTTACCTCATTATTAGCAAAAGGGTGTATATTGAAGGTGAAGCCCCCATCATCGCTGAAAGGACTGACAGGGGGGTAAAGCAAGGGTTAAGTGTTGGTGTATGTTGTACTCCCACTTTAAGTAGTCAGCTAGCGCTGGCCATGCACACTACATGTTGCATCCATTAATCACCCCAGAAAGAGAGTACCCCTATTACAGAGGAACCATGCGCTCTCCCGCCACTGGTAGTCCTTCTCTCCAAATTTAGTGTGATGGGTGGACGTTGGACCCTGTGCTTTCCCCTGCCCTTCTACTCACAGTCTCACACTTTACCTCAAACGCGTCTTACTTTTCTGCTGGGTTTTAACCAACGTTTTATCCATCTATTCCATTGGTTGATACCTGTCACCCTGCAGTCCTGTGGTACCCAATGGCATCAGGTCCACCAATCAAATGCAAAATTAAGGGGCTTTTTCTTGGAAAGCATGCATTCAGAAAAAAACAACATCGTTAATTTCAAACAGCGTTATCTTTTTGATCGTTTGGGTAAATCTGACGCAAGCAACCTGTGCCCAGTGAAAGATCACATTTATTCCACCAATCCTTGATGTTCTTTCATAAATGACTGCTGGCAAATAACCTCTCTTCAACGTGGGATGACATATTACACAGTGCATTTTTGTATTTGTATTTTATTGGAATTTTATAAAGTGCTTTACACCAAAGCGCTGTACATAGAATCAGGCGGTACGTAACATTAGAGATAACAAAATGTTAGCAACCATATTAACCAGAGTGAATTAAGTAGGACTTAAGAGAGTCACGGAACAAAGAAAGTACTGTGAAAGAGCAAAGGGAAAGTGGAAGAGCATTCCAATGTAGGGGGGTCCGCAGAAAAAAGCACACAAGGGACATGGGGAGTGACAAGACGAAATTGGGAACAGGAACGAAGTGCACAAGTAGGGGGTTGGAATGAGACCAAAGAAGAGAGGTAGTCAGGCATGAGACCATAGAGAGATTTCAAAACTAGGCATAGGAAATAAAATTTAAGACAGGACTGGAAGGGAAGCCAGTCATGAGTAGAAAGTGATGATGAAATAGAGTCAAAAGGAGCGATAAGAAAAAGTTAGTGAATAGAAGCATTTGAAAAAAGATTTAAGAGGAGCCACATGGGTACGAGGAAGAACAAGGGCAGAAGAACAGTAAAAGAGACAAGAAAAAATTAGCAAAGAAAAGAAGACGCTTAGTAGCGTCAGAAGTTTGAAATAGCTGAGCTTTCTAGATATTATAGAGATGAAAGCGACAAGCATGTGCAGATAACGAAATGTGATGCTTAAAGGACAATTACAAATCGAAAGTAGACCCCTAGATTACAGGCTGTAAATGAAATAGGTAATTGAGAAGGAGGAAAAGAAAGAAAGGAAGGAGGGAGAGGGAGAAAATAGTATTTACTGAAAAGAAAAGTACCTCAGTTTTAGCGGCGTTAATTGCCAGAAAATGGCCGACATCCAGGATTGGATGGGCCGAAGAACTGTGGAGAGTTGAGTGCGAATATCAGTGGAAAATGAAGAGAAAGAAGGAAAAAGCTGAGTATCATCAGCGTAAAAGTGATGTGAAAGCCCAAAAGAGGAAATAACTTCAGCCAAGGGGGAAGTATAGAGAGAAAAGGAAGGGCCCAAGGACTGAGCCCTGATGGACACCGTGAATGAGTTGGAGCATATCAGAAGAAGACCCAGACCAAGAGATTGAGAATGTCCTTTGTGACAGTTATGATTCAAACCAGGAAAGAACTGATCCAGTAAAGCCAAAGGAGGAAAGGAAAGCTAGGAGAAGGGAGTGCTCAACAGTGTCAAAGGCAGCAGATACATCGAGAAGAATAAGGAGAGATGAATGTTTAGAATAACAAGCAGATAAAAGAGAGTCAAGAACGGAAAGAAGGGCAGTTTCAGTAGATTGAAAAGGGCAAAAAAAAGACTGAAAGCAGGGAAGAATAGCATTTTGTCCTAAACAAAAGTAGAAACTTGAAAATAAACAATACACTCAAGTATTTTAGAAAGATAACGTAGCAAAGAATAGGACGAAAGTTAGAAGTCAAATAATGGTCAGCAGAAGGTTTCTTCAGGATGGGAATGACTGAGGCATGTTTAAATAGAGTTGGCAAAGTAGAGGATTCTAGACAGATATTAAACAAAGAAGTGAGATAGGAAACAAGGGAGGGATAGACTTTATGAATAAGTACTGAAGGTATAGGATCGGACCGAGAAGAGGTAGGATGGGCACGGGCTAATAGAAGAGCAGCTTCCTCATTGGTGATCGAGGAGAAACAGGAAATAGTTTCTTTAGGAATTCCCTTTAGTGTATTCCCTCACCGGGCAGAGGAATGAGACATGTTTCAAACTGTATGTTGGCCTATGTGAACCAACGCTAAAAAGGAACAGTAGCTATATAAAAGTGCACACATTCACTGAATTCCTACCTTTTGCACAAGTAGCTCGGAGCAAAGGCCTATGTCTTTATGTCTTTAGTGTAAGACCTTAAGTGCTGTCTTTTCATTAAGTCAGGCTTTTCAACATACCCAGCACCATTAACGTTAAAATAGTGTTTGCAATCCACCCTTTCACAGTCGAGTGTGAAGTCGGACTCTAACTTTCCCATGACCATTCCAGCAAACCACACACTTCCACCCGCCATTTTACTTTTGGCTTTATGGGGCACTTTACCACCACCTGTAAACCAAAACTATTTGATTGGAAAACAAATAGGAGAGAGGTTTTAGGAGGGACACACAGCCTGTGGGTGTTGTTTGATTATTTACTCATCACGTTTGCCATTTCCATCAATTACTTCCCACTTAAAGCGCACCCTTCTGGTACCTCTTTGAAGTAGCTCCATCATGCTGCAACATTAAACTTTATGCTGTATATGCCTGTGTTATTTTAAGCAGTCTTGTGGGCCCCTTGGCTCTCTGCTTAATGGTGTGTGCACTGCATTATGGTAGCCCCAACGGGACTCAGCCACTCTACCCAAGCATTGTCTTTCACAGTGTTGCCATGTGCATTACCAACAGAGGAGACTTGCACTTAAACCTGCAACACAGCATGTAACTCAACAGCAAAACCAAATATCAGCACAGGGATCCGTTTCTCCACTCTGCTCTGAAAGCATGACCTCCAGTGCCTGTGATGCAGTTCTTGACCAGAAACCATGCTTGGAAGATCAGAGAGAAATAGAGAGACAGTGAGAGAGAGAGAATAGAAGATGGAGAGAGAAGGGGAGGGAGAGGTGGAGACAGCTAATCCTGCACCCTGTCAAACACACAGCATTTAGCAGCCACTCCTGTACTTGTCTATGCTGTGTGCGTTTAGACACAGACAGCACTCCGGCTCCTCATGTCAGCCATTCCTTCTATACTAGTGCAGTGATTGCATGTCCAAATCTCTCCCGGAGAACATCAAACATTCAATGTGAGGCGCTCTCTCTGTGCTTCATGATTCTAGCCTGGGAGACGTTTCCATTGGCTCACAGGCCCACTCTGCAGATCAATCTCTGCGCCTCATCCAGTTGTAGGTTTGTGTGGAGCTATCCACATCCCGTGCAAGCCTGGGCATCCCTAGCACCCCGGCCCACTAGCACACACAGAGGTGCCACACCAGGCACAGCCACCTAGCTCCCCCTGTGGTCTCCCCCGTGACATCACGCCTCTGGAATACGTTTTTCAGATGGGATACAGCATTTCTAATTATCAATGATAAGAAAACGTACTAGCATGTAGCATAGGTTTTATGCAAAACTGCAGACCTGGCTATCGGAAGGGACCTAGGTGGAATGTTACACACACAAACACTACTTAGTCAGACTGGGGGCGAATAAAGCAATAATAAGGAAAGAACAAGGAAAATCATACATTTCACCCTGCCTAAACTAAAGCACCATTTAATTACTGAAAAATAGTGTCAAGGCATTCTTGTCGAACGTTATGCAACCTCTTTCCCAGCCAAACAAGTTCACCATTTTTTAAACATATGGCAATAGATCAACGCATTGCCCAAGTATTGCCTTATTCATGGCACACGCCACAATGCTCCCCATAGCTATGACAGGCCTGGGTAGAGTGCTCAGAAATGGTGTTGAGTGAGGGATCAATGCGATCTTTCTTTTATTGGTAGGGATCTAAGGGGAGATGGAGTCTCCGTTGCTGCCTACATTGTAAACAGTGGAAGCAGGAAACTAGGGCTGAAATTACATTTTACACAATTGACACATTGGGCCTCATTACACGGACGGCGGTGGACCAAGGTGCTACTAGCACCTTGGTCCATGCCGGTAAAATACCAGCACCGCCTTGGTGGAAAGGGGAATTACCGCCCTATTCCAAGGTTGGTGGGGCGGTAATTCCCCCTTCCCCCATTGCCCTTCCCCATTCCCATTTTTGCCCCATAGGGCATAATGGGAATGGGGAAGGTGCTAATTACGGCACCGCAAATTGCGGTACCGTAATTAGCTCCCTGGTCCCTTTGCGGGTTGGTTTTTAACGCCTGCAAAAAGCAGGCGTTAAATTCCGCAACCCGCAAAGGGACCTCGTAGTAAGGCGGTAAGGTTTTACCGGTACCGGTAAAATACCGGTGCCGGTAAACCCTTACCACTGTCCGTGTAATGAGGCCCATTATGTGATCCTAAGCATGACCAAATCACTTTACCTCGCACTGTCTTATTTTCCTGAACTACCAACATTGGAGTTTCCAGAAATGATTTATTTCTGTATGTGCTTTAGAGACATTCTCACTCATATAATTTAATAGTCAATGGTGTTGCTCTGTTAAATATAATCTTATCATATCATCTATAAATAAATATAACATTAAGCATTTCTATAATGTGCACTTGTGGGGACGCAGATTGCCAAGTATTGGTCTTATACTTGTGTTGTGCCGGTGTGAGGAGTTAGGTATTGTTCTTTTGTCAGCTTGCCCCATGCTTGCCCCGTCACCACTGAATCTGCTCTCTTGATGGTCACTAATTTGCTCCTCGCCACTTGTTATTCTACACTTTCTTCTCTCCTTGTCCAGTTAGACCTATTAGCTGTTCCGATACAGTTTACAATTCTATTCTTCTTTCATCTCCTATAGACTCTGGTTTCCAAGATTCTGTTATCAACTCTTTCTGGCTGTACTTTCTCAGTCTCATGGGCTGGTCACTCCTCCACTATCCTGTCCCTCTCGCATGGTGTCCCCCAAGACTCAGTCCTTGGCCCCGCTCTCTTCTCCCTCTACACATCTTCGCTTGTGTCTATTATTTCTTCCTTTTGGTTCTCTTACCATCTACACGCTGATGATTCCCAAATCTTTCTTTCCTTTATATTTATTTCTGATTCCATTCAGTCCTTTCATTCTGCCTGTCTTCTTTCAATACAAACATGTATGTCCAGCAGGATTGCTCAGGGGCAACAAGCTTGTCTTTGAAAGAAGGCCATGCAGAGCAACACAGTTTGGAATCCGAGTCCTGCCGCTAGCAACTTTACAACATATGGAAGGCTGTTGGTTCCTCACCTTTTCTGCTTCTAAACTCCTTATCTCTTCTCTTGTTTTCTCCCATCTCTTCTACTGCTCCTCTCTTCTTTTTTTCCTTCCTTCTACTCATCTTGCTCGTCTTCGATCTGTCTATCGCTCTTCTGTCCTTGTCTTATGCTTTCTATCTCCCTGTGATTCTATCTCTTCTGCCCTACGATCTTTACAATGGCTTACCTTTGAATCTCGCATTCTCTTCAACTTCCTTTGTGTTGTCTTTAAATGCCTCTATGGCTTAGCTCCTCCTTATCAATCGACTCTGATTTCCTTCCATTCACCAACACACACTCTTTGCTCACAATCTTTTTTGCTTCTAATTGTTCCCACTCACAATGTGAGTTTCTGCTCTTTCATCTTACTAAAGATTAATAAGCATTACAACTCCCTCCCTCTTTCCTTACACTCTATTTGACACCCCCACCCCTGTGTAAAACTCGCCTCACGACTCATCTTCTTTCTATTTGATCTTTTGGCTTGATTGTACATTTTTTCATTCCATTGTACTGTTTATGTTTGTGAAGAGCGCAGGTGCTATAAATTGGTTTACAAGCAAGACTGGGATAGGAGGAGATGTTGCCTGCTGCCAACTTTCAAACTGTTGATTCTGGAAATCTATGCTCAAATCCCAGCTTCTCTATTTCACCAAATTATGTTATCCTGCGCACATCAATTTACTACAACAATTGATACAAGAAGGTGTACAATTTGGAGCTCCAAATGACCAAAATCTGTAACAAGGGCAGTAGAATGTCTGCAAACTCAATCCGTTTGATGGGTTTATAATACATGTTTTGGAGCACTCTAAAAAGCAAAGTGTCAGGATAATGGCAAAACTCAACAAAAGTGATTTCAGGATATAAGCTGTGATCACAAAATACAAATTCAGGATACTGGATCCAAACATCCAGGTCTAACCGGAAGGGATGGATAGTGAGTGTTCACAATCAAGTTTACAAAAGAACAGGGAATCCGGTCTTGCTCCAAAGTGGCTCTCTGAAACGTTGCTCAGTGTTACAAAGTTCAACAAATCTCGAATTAGGGTGGCATGTGCAAATCAAGCGCTTCAAGTCCTCACAGTGGCACAATATATGGGTCTACAAAGTCTACCCCTCTCAAGGAGGGTGCTTCTCCTCTTGTAGAGCTCAGTAGAAGAGTAAGCATCTTGTCCTCTGACCCTCTTGGGCTGTTGGCTTTCCTGGGTGACAGACGACTGTCTCACAGGCATATATGTGTATCCGGGGTCCTGCTGACCATTGCCTCCTGCGTCTTCTCATGGGTCTCTCTCGATGTTGCATTGGAGGTTTTCATCAAGCCTTTTTTTATAGGTGATTGGTTTAATTTCTAAACTTTACACAAAAAGAAATAATAAATACACGGCTGTCACAAAAACGTACGTGGATTACATATACGTCACATCACATTAACCTAAAATGTCAATAAGATTAATCTTCATTTCCCTTCACCAAAAAAAATCCCCAGTAATTAAGATAATGAATTCCAAGAGTATAAAAACAAAGTAGCTGTCGCCTAGAATTTGTCAAATTCATTTTTAAGATCTAATATTAAGTGCCCAGATTTTATTCAGTTTATACAGTACAATGTTTGCCTATCCAACAGGCAAAAATGGGACCTTAAAAACCTTGTCAAGGCCAATATTATGGGAATGCTCTCTCCTTACATGAAAGAAGCTCACAGACGCTCTCCCACATCACTAAAAAGGGGATTGATGAGCTTATAGATGCACTCCTAACTTGTACATACATGGGCAAAAGATGACCAGATGTTTAAGTGTTTCAACTACAGTACCGTTCAGACATTGCCTGCAACTTTTTTCGTTAGCACTCAAGCACCTCCGTAGGCCTGTACATTCCAATGTAGCTAGCAGATTTTATTTGAATCGTGGATATAAGATTCTCAATTCTCTACATGGGAAGAGCTTCAATTAGCGGTACATCATCACACCTTTGAATGGTAACAGTATATTCTAAGGAAAGGGAATACTTCCCCGTGTTTTAATAGTTATCCTCCATGAGTACAACTTTTTCTTCGCCTCCAAGGGGTTATTTGAGAGTTCATCGACATCAGAGCCGATTTACCTCAAGAGGGATGGTTGGGATAAGGCAAAGGTCTCCACGGAATGCATAGTGTGCTCCTCTAGAACTCTACCAAGATCTGCAATTAAAGTGTGTTAGGCAGAATAATATGCAGTACCCTTTGGGAACACCACACACAATTAAGACTACAAGTGACAGTACAAATTCACCTTTGGTACAAGCCTGTACTACACAGTAAAGTTGTAGCGATGGCTGAGCAGCCAGACTTATCTGAAGAGTAAAGTGAGCAGTATCAGAAGTTACACAAAGACAACAATTTACTATGGTTCAAGCAAACAGTGACTCAAGGTTTCTGAGTAAAAGAATATACATTTATTTACACATCATTTATAAAACAATTCACTAAAGTAAAGCAGCAGAAAATCACACTCTTAATATACTACACACCACCCAATAGATTCTGGACGAGTTAAGCTCAAAATGAAGTGTGAGCAAAATGGCACTCCTGCAATTTAAAAGGGAGGGAAAGACAAGGTTAGACAAAAATTAAGCAGCACTAACAATAAAGTAAGCAGGGCAATCTAGAAAATGCAACTACGGTGAGGAAATCAAATCAAGGGCCTGAGCCAAAGTCAATGGATCAGAGTCTTTGTAGAGGATCACACAGTTCAGAGTAGTTCGCGGTTAAGTCTTTGCTAAGAGTTGGTCGGAAGAAAAGTTACTTTAAAGAGTAGAGAAGGACAAGCCCTCGGATTGGCGAAAGATTTCAGACACTTTCACTGCGGTCGGACGGAACGAACAACCGGGTTAGCACAGTACCTTTAGAGCTGAAGAATGCTGTAGCTGAGGCAGACGTTCCTGGCAGGTCCTGCAGGCTCACGGTTCCTGAAGCGACTGTCGGACTGACAAGAAGGAGGAAGACTGGAGGGTCCTGCACTGCCCAGGGAAGAAACCTGCAGCAGAGCAAACCAACAAATAAAAGGTGCGCTCCTTAAAACCCAAGCAGGGTCCGATCCTCCTGGCTATCCGGTTCACTGTAGCTGTGCACAGCAAATTCGACCAGAGGACGGAGGCCTGGCTTGCAGTTTGGTGAACTGGTTGGTCCCACCAGCTCAAGGGGAGAAGATTCCTTGCAGATCTTCCCTGTCGTCAAATTTGGAGATTCGGACCCGCAGCAGAGCTTCACCCTGGAGGTTCAGTCGTGGTAGAGGTCCTCTTCTGTCAGCTTCTCTTTGGTTCTCTTGATCCAGTGGCGACTCTGCCTTCCAAGTCCCAGAGACCTGCTTTTTATGCAGTTTTGCCCATTCACACAGCCTGGCTGTCAATCACACAGCAGGGTGGCTGTCCTGGCGGGACAGTCACCACAGCCTATCATACAGAGCGCGACATGGGTCTCCAAGGAGACCCTGTGCAGGGAGTCTCAAACCCCTCCCTCACATCCTTTCCCCCTCAGACATTCAGGTGCCTAAGGAGGGCTTCTGTGCAGAAGCCCGCCAAAGGATGGTGAACAAAGGAACCAAACCTGGTTTGGCGCGCAGAGTAAAACACGAGAAAGACCTTTACAAAAAGAAATGGCGAATAAACCCAGCCGGAACTGAAATAAAATAAAAGGGGTCCAGCGGGTTTAAAGTTCGAGGCTACTAACTTAGCCTAAACAGTACCAGGGCTATTTTCATAGTCCGCGGTAGGGAAAAAATGATAGATACCACTGCCACCAGCCAAATCTTAAAGAAAGGGGAACTAAATAATGTTCCATGAGAGACAGACAAAAAGGAATAACTATTATCCCTTACCAGTACTCTATGGAAGATAGTTTGTACTGGGTCTGTGACTTTAAAAAGACTAATAAAGTCAATGGCAACTTTACATGTTCTGGGAGACAGTAGTCAGCCCCAGAGAATGGAGTTCAGAGTGGGAAGTCTGAAAAAGACAACCCTGTGCCACTGCACTAAAGGTGCTGTGTGACACATAGTAACAAGATGATGCCTATGGAGTAGGTGAGGCTCCACAGTCCATGAACACATACAAAATCTACAACACATAGCCAAAAACACATGTAAGAGTGGGAAAAAAGGCTCACACTCTTACCAGGTGAAAAAGTAAATCCTAGAAATCCAGCAAAGCTGCTGAGGGACTCAGTAGATAAGGGAAATTAGCCATTCTGGAGAATTCTCCCTAACAAAGTGTTATTGGGGGGGTTGGGAGGTGTGCATACTTTGCATATAATGGAGATTTTTCCAGATTACAAGAGTTTTAATGGAAATCAAACCGAGCTCGTACTTAAGACACAGTTAGGCATGCATAGTGGAAGTCCTAGAGTTTTCTTCCATAGAGAGCATTCAGGAGTATATAAAAGCCCTCCCAACCCCCACTCCCCCAGGTCTAGGACCATAATGGCTAGGCCATAAACCAGGGCTGGAACAATCTTTGCAGTGTAAAACCTAAATAACGGTAACAAAGAAAACTTAAGCATAAGCACCAATAAATATATCATAACTGGGCCTGTAGTGGTTTGATCTTGTCTCTCAATCTCAGTTCTTGGACTAACCTGCAACAAAGATTAGAAATTGTAAATCCTAAATATGTCTAAACGTCCCCCACACCCAACCTAGTATTAGCCAACCGTCTACTGGCAGACTTAAGGGATATGTTTCTTGGTCAAAATAATGATTTTTGACTTTGTATCATTCGTTTTTTAAATTATTGAATTCTGCATATTTCGAGAGGATGTCCAATTGCCTCAGTAGACCAGGTGTGGGGTACAAAAGGTAAGTTATCAGCGAACGCCAGCCAGTGCATTCAAATTGAACCCAACTTTACTGGTAGGCAGATGGAATTTTCCCAAAGTCAATCGATGTTGGAAATATACAGGTTGAATAGTTTAGGGACAAAGATAGAGCCCTGGCGCAGTCCAGTGTGCATCTGAATAGGACGCCACAGGGAACCCTCTTTGTTAAGTCTGATTTGTATCATGGAATCTTCATGTAAAAGCATGATCAGTCTTAAGAGGCCATCCGGGAGCCCCCAACTCTTTAGCTTGTACCAAGGTCTTTCTCTAATGAATCGATCAAAAGCCATGATCATATCCATGCTGGCAATATAGATGTTCTTACACTAATACATAGGGGATGGAGCATGGAGGTTGCTTAGGAGTGTACCGTTTAACAAAGTGCCCAGTGCCTTTTGAAAACCCACTTGAAGCTTGGGTATGATCCTCGAGTGCATCAAGCTGAGAATTGATCTTTGAGTCATGAGACATGTAGTCTTTCACCCATCATGACAATTCTGCTGTCTGATGCAAATTTAAGTCTACTGTATATGCACACTAGAAGAATTGAACAAGAAAAATGATTATTCAATGATTAACTCTTGAATTGAACAAAACACTAGAGGACTGTACAGTGCAGCCATCTTTGTAATTTTGTTCGGCATTTTGTTCGGGCATCATGGGCTAAAAACACTTACAGTGCATATGTTATGTTATATTATGTTATTTGGCTTTTAAATAGCGCCCTATATATCATTGGTGTGATCTCAAAGCGCTTGTGGGTTGAACGCCCTTGGGGACCGTAGTCCAGGTCAGTCGAGAGAGTAGGACAGAATGCAGTGCTTGGGTGCACTCAATATGTGTGCAGCCAGTGTGATTTGCATAATGGTGGCTGCATCCTAACACTAGGTGCGGTGGTAGTGAGAGATCAGTCGAATGTGTGCAATCTGTGAAAATAAGAAGAACTATAGACTGGGAAGGGAACACTGTATTTGTAGTTTTGTGAGGTTTCATGGAACTAGAAAGGAAATGCTGAAAACCGAATTCAAAAAAGGCATTTTAAAAAGACATAACACTTTTGGACTGCTAATTGAACTTTGAGTACATTACAAGGAGGATTCCTCTACAACAACCCACTGTGGGAACACATCCTACTATGGAATCTGGGACCATGTTGTTGGGGCTCTCTTATGCTAGAACAACCGTATAAATGTGAAAAATGAAACTTTGAGAAATCGGAATTATCAAGCGATTTCCATTGCTAGAGCACACTATCCTGCTTAGAATGTATCCCTCCAAGTGCAAGTAAGAGGTCATCCAGAAAGGAACCATCTCTAACCAGCTTCCTGGGATTGGTTATGATAGCCAGGCTGACCTCTTGTTAAAGGTAACACTGTGCTTTCAGAACCTGATTAGTGCAGGTCCATTTATTTAAGTCTCTGAAAATGCCAAAGCCACCAAACAAAGCTCATTTAGAATGGTGCACCCAGGAAGATGTTTAGTCTTGACTTTTATGACCATATCACGCCAGCTGTCTAGGATCAACATTGGCTGGAAATGAAAATGCAGTGTTTGTTTCTAAGTCCTCTCTCTGACCCACCCCAGCCTACACAATAAAGGGTCCAAAAACCTCAGACGCCTTCCTTCACACTACCTCCTTACCAGGAAATTGAGATCCTTAGGTGGGAACATCTAAAGGAATGCCAAACTCAAAACATTGAGACAATGGCCCTGGTCACTAAGTTCTGGAACTACCTACCCAATGCTCTTTGAATGGAAACATAGGTTCAGAAGCAGGGTCGGACTGGGCCGTAAAATTTTCTCGGGCACCAATGCAAAAGTGGCCCACAGTTGCAAATGGCTAGTTATTGCTTTTGTGACACTGTTTGAATAGTAAACAAAGGTTTTTTTTTTGATAAAGTGTGATGCAAAATGTGCATTTTAAAGAAAATGTATTCAGCAACACTGGTCAAAACTACTAGCCGTAGAGTGAATTAACACACCCAACAGGTCCAAACTGGCCAACAAAGTGGGTCACTTTGACCAAACAACTGGCCCACACCAGCATTTTGTGTTTTTGGTTCAGCCCTGGGCCTATTGCCATTTAGTCTGTTCAGAAGGAGTCTAAAAAAAGACTTGTGCAGGACCGGCTTTTCCTGTTGGTTAGAACTCTCCCGCAGAGACCAGCAATCCCAGGACTCCTTCCTTGACCCTTGCACTCCCAGGAGCGCTTCATCCACGTGCTCTCCTTGCAGCCTTTGTGAGTTTCTTCCAAGTTTGACTGCATCATTTTGCTGGTATGTTTCACCTGTGCTGCCCAAACAGGAGTGCAAACAGGAGTGCACTTAGATAGCATGTGGTTACATTGTTTCTGTGCAGTCTCTGTACGGTGATTCCTGCAAAATGTATATTGCAAGGAGGCGCACTGAAACATTTTAATAAAATATATATTTTAAAAACGGTGGCTAAATCCTGACTCCTTAAATAAAGAATGTGTGGAGTTGATGGAGGTAAGGTTTGGGGGAAGGTTACAGTAGGATGATATGGGTGCAAAAGCCTCCTTACAACCCCGTACTATTCTACAAGTGGACTTTGGACATTTCTTGCATGTGATCGAGATTGCAACAGCTTTTTTAAGAGTGATGGAGCATTTGCGTTACAAAAAGCGTAATTTGAATATATGTAAATTCCTACCATTTCACAAACCGAATCTGAATCACTGTGAGTGTGGGTGCATATGCAAATGTTGTCTTGTGTGGTTTAACTTCTCACACACATAGCTGTGACTGAAGTTAAACTCTCAGTAACGGGCAATTTGCATATGCAAAATAGAGGTGGGTGGAAGAGTGTTAATGAGTAATGAAGACGAGGGACAAACAAATCTACACGCACATGTAGAGCAGTGATTTACAAACAAAGAGCAACTCCCTTGATTCTTGTCTCTGCTGGCAGTTTGCTCCTGTCCCAACCTTCCATGTGTCTGAGTGTGGACCTGGGAAAACCTGCAGACACAAATACACCGGTTTCTGAAAACATTTGTTCTCTAATAGAATGCTTACTTCTCCCACTGTTTCAGACCAGTGTCAGGGAAATGCGTAGGTTTTGTTTTTCTCACTTTTCACCTTTCCATGTAAAAGTTCCCTGCACGGAACTTGCTCCTTTTAGGTGGATTTTGTAGTACAGCAATGTGTTCCCTGGATACATTATATTCTTAGTGAATTACCATCCTTTTGCAACGTGTGTGCTGACGTAGGAGCAAAGTGCAGCCGCCGCCATTTTAGGCCACAACATTCTCACTTTGTGTGTTCGGCTTCATGCAGCCAATGGAGCTCTGTCAACAAATGCCTGCCAAGGTATTTAACTGGTGGCACGATGGACTGGAAGTTGGTCTCAAAAGATAGTTAACAAAACATCTCATTACTCAAAAAAAACAATAGAACATATTACTACGTCCTATTATTAGGCCCTGTTTACAAGCAGCTGAGAAATGAACTGTAATGAGCAATCATTTTCATGATTGGTCACATTGATTACTTTCAAGTTTCAAAATGCATGTCTCTCAGCTGGAGAACAAGAGAACATTTTAAACGTCAGGGGATGGTCATATACCTAGATATGAGGATGGGGATGGCCTCTGGACTGGCATAAACGGGCAGCGCCGGTTGATGAGCTCGAAAAACATTCTAGTAGGACGCATTGATCATTTCTGGAAGGATTCCTTTCCTTTGCTGACTCCAGAGGAGACTTGAGAAATAACAAAGATTGTCACTTAAGCCAACAAGGACATTAGAGTCAGTCTGAGGCATTAGCTTTCAAACCAATAATCATTAGTACCAGCGTATTTGATGACAAATTGTGTTTGCTTTTTTTTCCTCATCTTAAAGAATACTGCATGTATTTTAACTGAACACAATTTTTTTCTGATCTGTATATTTTCTTTCATGTTGGACCTAAATGGATCCTAAATCTTTTGGACTGACAGCTGCCCACACGCCATGATTATCATCCTTAGCTGCCGCCACCTCCTCCGCTTTCTCACATATATGTTTCACTTCTGCCGCCTCTTCACCACATCTAGAATGATATACACCGGCATTTCAATCAGCAGGAGAAAGAAAAAGACCCTCTGAAAACATTCTCCCCGAGGAGCACCGCTCTGAGAATATACCATGACTTCACAAAGGGTATATTAGTTTCTTTATCAGGATGTACACAACATGTCTTTCTGGAAAATGTATTCTGAATATTACCATCAAACAATTACCAGATAAAAGAAAAAGTATGCAAATACACAATTACATCAATACCCACGGTCAATTCCACAGACAACACATGAAACCAGTTTAACAGTCAAACAACCTACAGATTTCCTCAGCTACCTTAATAATAGTTTAAACCTCGTCACAAATTGAATTGAAACCACACGCAGAACACCACTGGTGGAACTTACCGGCAGCAGGGAAAGCATTCTGGGGGTAGCCGTCTCTTGACACCTCATGCGGACAGGGCGCGGAGGGCATGCATTTGAACAAGGGCATTGCCCATGCAAATACAGCCCGCCGCACGTTCCTGCCAGCTCAATATGATGATTCAGTACTAAGCCTGGATAAATGTATTCGGCTATAAACTGAAACCCACAAACTCTGGCTGTTTCATCTAAACATGGTTTCCCCCAGATTTGTGAGTAGTTCGGACAGGGTGATTGGGTGGTCAGTAATAAATACTGTCAATACTGTCAATAAGGCATTTGTGGACCAATTCTGGATACAGCCTTGTGTAGGCACAGGCAGGAGGTTGCAAAGCAGTTGAGGGTAGAAAAGGCTTTAACTCAGTGATAGGTAGAATGTTGATAGAATTTAGTCGAGGAAGAGGTTTTAGATGAGGGGGCGCTCGAACATTTAAATATGATTTACTTGAGGTAGATGCAGGGAAGTAAAGAAGGATTTAGCCGAGGGATAGATTGAACATTTAAATAGGATGTAATTAAGGGAGAGATTGAAAAACGAAAGAGTATTAGACATATTTTGGATCTCCAGTTTACCTTGCATACCATAAACAAAAATGCCATTGCTTGTCAAATTGAGAAGACAAGCATCAAAGAATTGATTGGAGAAACCGACAGTAGGGAGATTACAAGTAATGGCTATAACTCAGTGACACATCTTTTGTGTCCAGGCCTAATACTCTTTGCTTGTGAAGCTGCAAATGAAAAGTTTTAGATATTTATTTGGCAATAATAGTTTGGTGATGTATATTGCATTTCATATCAGAGGCATCCCGTTTTTAAGCACTGTAAAATATGGTGCATGCAGTGGCTGTAACTTAGTGTGTCATCTTTATTTGCCCAGACCAAATATTTGTTGCATGCACAGAAAAGTCTTACAATTCTTTGGAGGCAGATGGAGATTATATTTATTGGCTGAAACTAAGTGTGCCATCTTTTTTTGGTGTGAGACAGTTCTCTGGCTTGTTTTGGGGACCTGTAGTGATGTGCTCAAGGGGGAAACCTACCTCTACGAGCCAGTTGATGTAGTGCCTGGGGTGGCATGTGCAGGTTCCATGGTCACCTCCAATTAGCTAACTCCAGCAGACAGAGGAGCATCACTTGTGTACTTGAACGTTTTGTAGACACTTAGGAAGAGGAACTGTAAGGCACGCCACCCAAAGACTATCTGACTTTTTTTGACTAGGCCCTTTGCATTGGAGTCTTAGAGCAAGAAAGACAAAGAAATACACCTGCTGCTGAGGGAAACACACTGTATTCATTGTAAAAGAAAACATAACTGGTGACCCGCCACCAAGAAATCATGCTTTACATGCGTTTACCCTCCCAGAGCATTAGATGCGACTCTTCTCCAGTGCCGGTGTCCACCTCTGCGTGTGCTGGAAGGTACTTGAGTCAGTCCTTAGGTGATGGGAAGGCATTTAAAAGCCACTGTCCTGCCTGCAGACAGGGTTACTACCCTGCATCCTGAAACAATAGAGCCACAACGACTTTTCAACTTGAACCAAGGGAAATGCAAGGAAACAATAAGACACACCTGTAAACCCTGAGCCAAATCCCAATCGCAGGGTAGGAGCAGCCAGTGATAAAAGGGAAGACAGGAAAAGGGGCAGTGCAAGAATTTAGAATCAGAAAGGAGCTCATTTTGAAGTGACTTGGCATTGGGAGAGAGCTATGAGGAGGAGGAGAGTGAAGAACAAGGGTAAGGAGTAGAGGAGATTGAAAGCAAGAGTTGGAAAAAAGGGAACAACAGATGGAAGAGTGTGGAGGGTAGGAGCAGAGCAGCAGGTGGGGGAAGGAGTGGAACATAACAGGGTGGATAAAGATAAACAGCAGGTGGAGGAAGGAGGGTGCAGCAAATGGAGGAATGGAGAGCACATCAGAAGGTGGAAGGAGAAGAAAAGCAGAGATTGTATGGAGGACACATGAGGTGATGGCTGGAGGGGAGGACAGAACTAGAATTCAAGAGATGGAGGATGTAAAAACTAGACAGTCTAGAACAATTCAGAGGAGGAAGGTACGAGAAGGCCCTAGGGAGAGGGTACAGGTGAAGCTTCCATTTAAAGGGAGAAACCAATTGTCATGACTCTCTCCCTTTGCTCCCGTTCCCACCACTTGGGGGCATGAATTGGGGTTTATTCCCTACTGGACTTTTCCTCCGAATCTTATGCTACAGTGTTGTGATGAATTGGGAGCGCTAAATCCCTATTTTCCAAGCTACTTCCCTTCCAGATCCATTCCAGGTTTTTGGCAGCCAGCATGCTTTTTTAATCAAATGACTATGCTTCCCAGAATGCCTGGCCCACTGCTTCACCTCCACCCTTGCAGGACAAGGCTGGGTGGAGGATAGGCAACACCTGTGGCTGCAGGTGCAGCAATCAGCACACCTGAGGCGTGTGCTCGTTAAGCAGCTGTAAAGCCTCAGTTTGCTTCAGTCCAGCGCTGGTCATTGATGCAGTGTCCCTGTTTGTGACTGGTCCCTTGTTCCTGGTGCTCAGCTTTTTGCTAGTTCCAAGTTTCTATTTTCTTGTTCCTTAACCCTGGATTTTGAATGTATTGTGCTTAATTGATTTCTGCTTCCTAGATTCCCTTTCTGTCATCCTCTGTTTGCAGGCAGCATTTCTCAGTGCTGTCCCTTTTTGATGCAGCCCAGTTAGTCTGTGTTCTATATTTCTTTGACTTTGTCCTTTGCTGCTGTAAACCTTGATGCCTTAGCCTTCCTCTTTATATTAGCTTCCTGTCTTTTTCCTTGGATGGGTGGGGGAAGTTTTCCCTGGTAATTACGTTTTCCCTGCTCCTGTTCCTTATTTTCTCTTGGAATCCATTCCATGTTTTCCCTTGCACTTCTGCATATATTTCCCATTGATTATTAGGTGTGCTGTGCTGTTGTAGCTAGCTCCTGTGTGAATGCCTATGTTTTCCTCACTATTCTGTAATCACTATTCCTACTTGCCCCTTGTCTTGAGTCTTATGTATTTAGTTATCCTCCCATTGCTGTTACAGCCTTTCTGGGTCCCTGTTTGATCAACAGGGTTCGTGGGCTTGCTGACATTCAAGAGGTATTTCTCGTCCTCGTGAGTACTGTTTTTAAGTTCCCTTATTTAATACCATCAAGAGTGTTAGTTTACAGATCCTGTCGTTGCTTGCCCTCTACGTGGGCTTAGCGCTGTCAGTACCTGTAACAGCAATGGGGGGTAAGGCGCTTGCCGACTTTCCTTGCAGTCATAAGGATTTTTTAAGTGCTTACCGCACATCCCTTTTCATATATTTGTATTGTTGTCACACTCTATTTCCACTCCTGGGTTTTAGTATAGATGAGTCTTGGTTCCTGTGTGCACGTTGTTTGATTCAAGGCTATTCACTGTGTGATTTTGTGCACATTTCCCTTGCCATTCTTGCTATTCCATGCCTTTGTACTCATCTGACAACAATTGTGGGAGGAGGAATGGGCATAAGGCAGGGCCATACGGACGACCAAAACCAGTGCAGGACCAAGGATAAATATCAGAACCCAGGGGAAACGAGGTGAGTTGAGTCTTGATGGCCCCTCTGTTCAAACTAGGGTCAAAAGGCTGGTGTGGGATTCCCTGCCCATGGATGCCAAACTAAAGTTACAGTTGCACCATGTGGTCAATACAGAGCATAAGCTACCGGGACTGGAGGTGATAACCACCCTACTTCATCTGGCGAGATGAGCCGGAAAGACGTTTTGGGAAGCAAATGACTAAGTGACTGGGAGTGCTGGGGAAATACCACTAAATTCTTATGAACTTTTGAAGGGGATCCTTTTTTTTCTGACTAAGATACTTGGGAGGTAAGTCTTTTCGGTAGCTACAAATAACACATCCATGTTTTTTGGATTGCGAGTAAAAACTGTTCATACTGGTGTTTTAGGTTCAGACTCAAACAGCCATATGACATTGGCCACACCCAATACATGTTGCTTGCGAATCTGTGAACAAAAAGTCCTATACCCCTTTTTGTGAATGAAAGATCTTAGAATCCGTTTTTGGAATTGAGCATTCTTAGAACTAATTTTGTGATTGACAAGTCTCAGAAATCATTTTAGGCAAGAGAATTCATTCAATGTCTGTAAATGGATATGCCATCTTTTTGTGGTAATTTCAAATACCTGTTGCTTGCATAGTCTTAGGTAAGTCTTTGGAGGCAGGAGGAGATTATATTATAACGATTTAGAATGCGAATATACCTAAACGGGCAAGGTGGAGTGAGAGACACCTGGCTAGAGTAACTTTTACTTAAGCCACAACAGATGCTGCCTACATTGAGAGGGCCAGAAGTGTGTGTAGCAAATCGAAGTCATCAAAGTTGCACTCAGAGGTACAAGAGGTAGTAAAACATGCTCAGGTATTGCAGTATGAGAAGGATGCTCAGTCCACTGCCTCTGCGGCCCCTGGATGGGGGTGTGCAGATTGCCTCTAGTGAGGTGTTCAGGGACACAGCACAGTGTAGCGGGGGAGGATGAACGAGGAAATACGGCACACAGTGTGCAGAGGATGGTGAGCCAAGAGGCACAGCACACACGGTGGAGGAGCATGATGAGCCCAAGGAAAAATCAAGCTCTCAAGAGGGGTATGTTGAGCAAGGAAAAACATCACCTACTACAGAGGAGCATGATATGGGATGGTCCTGGTCTCCGCCAGTCACACTGAGCGAGTCTCAGAATAAAGATGATGATGAGCGATGTATAACCTATCACCCACTACAGGGAGCAGCAGTGGAGACCACTGATTCCATGGAGGCGGAGGAGGACAATGCTGCAGGTATCTGTATGGGAGGGAAAGACAATGCTGCATGTCATCCTGTGTGTCATGTATTGCATACACAGTCATTAAGATCTAGAAGCGCAGAATGTTAATGTGTGGTAGCCAAGCCAGGTCCACCTCCACAAAGACCACCCCATCATCTCAGTCTCCATCAAATGTGCTTAGGCAGCTGCTTCTGCTTATACCACCAAAAACAAGTGTAGATTTTTTTAAAACAAGTCTGAAGATCAACAACAACTCGCCACCTGCCCTTTGTGGAAGAAAACATTTTGCCATGTGAAGCCTGAGGCAAGCTTTGGTATCACATTGTTGCAGTGCTGCATAGTTTGGCACAATGCACAGTAGTGGGAGACTTGTTGTCTGCTTTATGTCTGACACAGGAAAGTGGTGCAGGTTGTGTACTGGGGCTTGAGGATGTGAAACGGATAGTGATTGACTGCTGGGTGTGGGTGAGGATTAACTTGTTCTTATATCCTGCCCCTATATCCAGCATGCTTCTGCTACCTAGTACTTTAGTGGAGAGCTACATTGCAACAGGGCTAAGAGCTTGCAACATGAGAGTTTTGCAGGTTTTCCCTGCTACCTCAGAGTCGCCAAAATGAGACTTTATTTTCATCCCACAACCTGAGAGCCGCCAATGTGCACATTCTTTGCATTCACCCTGCTACCTGAGAGCTTCTAGAACCAGGAATTAAAGTACACAAGGTTGAACTAGGCATAACATTGTTTTAAGGTTCTTCCTGGTGATGGTGACTTCCCCCACCATCACCAGGGATCAAGTGTAGGACATGAACTGGGGACAGGAAACAAACACACACAGGTGAAGAAAGGGGAGTATTTACAAAGATATGTCAGCAAACATATAGACAGTGGCAGTCAGAAAGAGGAGTCAAAGGGGCAGGAATGTGCAGGAAAAGTCTGCGAGCCTCTTCCAAGGGTAAACTAGGGAGTTGGAGGTCCAACTTGAAAGCAAATATGTATGTAGTGTTATTTATGGGGGTCAATTGCTTTTGTTGGGAAGGGACAAGGAGGGTGAAGGAGTGGAAGTGAAAACATGCACAAGGTGGCAGAGGAATGGAGAGATGAACGAGGGTGCTCGAGGGTATGGTGCCTGAAGGATAGTGGTGAGTGATAGGAGCAACCAGGTAGGGAGGCTAGCCCATGTAATAGTATAGTGCAATTGCCAGTCTTTTCCACTGCTCACTTCAGTGCCCAATGTTTGGGTGATGAGCATGAAGGTAAGCCTCCAGAGGATTCTGAATGGCAGTGGCTCCCAGCACCCCTGGCTGACCACCAGCATGCATTGCAGGTAGAATATGCCTGCTTTGTGGAACAGACAATCATGCTGGCTACTCCTCCATTATTTAGGTACAGCCAACCTTTTAACCTTCTGTGGTCGGGGAGCCAACTGGGATAACAGAGGCCTGATGGTTGCAGTCACTTTCACTGGCTGTGGCTGGGCATCTTTCTCTTGCCACTGTATTCTGGTCTTGGTGGGAAATGTCCTGCATCTCTATGCATGCTTCCTCCGTGCCACTAGACGAGGTTGCCATGGCGGCAGGTTTGGTGGATAGCAAATGAGAATATGATATAGGTTTATGCCATAGAAATATGTTTTTAAGAATTTTATTTGTGCCCAATGAGAAATCCTCATTCTTCTTGCAGCGCTACACATTCCTTATGGCAGAGCTGGCCCAACTCCAAACACCTCTGTATGTAAATTCCAAGGTGGTGGGAAGTACTGCCACAGCCATGAGGAGCCTGGACTAGGGAGTGTTGGGGCAGTACATTTTTGTTTGTCACCTATCCTGCTATGCCTTACTCCTGCCAAACGACTGTAGCCACCAGCATTTGTTCTGCCCGCCTCCTCAACCTCCTCCTCCTACTGTCCCTGTTCCACCTAATCCTGTCCCTTATCAACCACATCCTGTCCCTCCGCCATCTCCTCATCCTGCTCCACCGGCTCATGTACCAACTGCTGCCTCTCATATGCCTCCTAATGTTCTCCTATTTTTCCCCTCAATTTCTACCTCGTTGTCTGCCACCTCCCATTGCTCCCATATCTCTGCCTCCCGCTGTTCCCCCTCCTGCTGCCCCTCCATTTTGCCTCCTTTCGTCCAACCCTCCCGTTATGCCTCCATTAATGCCTCATCATGTTCCCCCTCCTGCTGCCCCTCCATTTTTGCCTCCTTGAGTCCAACCCTCTGTTCCTCCATCACTGCCTCTTTCAGTACCAGCTTCTTCTGCTGCCCCTCCTCATGACTGGAAGATGGGTTGGCCCCAGAGATCGACTTTCTCAATTCATATCATGGGAATTGTGGGCACTAGGGGAAAGGTTTTTGCAAGTGGTTTCAAGTGCAAAGGGTTTCACAGATGGTTTTTCTTTTTTATTTCTGGGGCATTGTAGGTGAAATGTATATAAGTTACAGGAAAGATTGGGGCTTTTTAGAACCGACTTGTATGTCCACGCGCTAAGGTGTTTGTTGTAATCCAAATGCGTCACAGTTGAGTGTGGTGCAACGAAGGGGACTCACAGCCCAACCCCTTGAGTGAAGCAGTAAAAGAAAAATGCTCCACACTTCAAAAAACTGCGCCACAAATAATATCAAGGCGAAAGAAAGTATAAGAATATTTATTGCGTTGCCCTCTGTGATAACACGTGTTTCGACACAGAAGTGTCTTTCTCAAATCAGGGCTAGTATTGACTAATACAACAGAACAAAGATAGTTGATCAAAAAGTATTGCATCATAACACATTGTACAGTCATTTGGTAAAATATAGTAAAGAAAGCATAGAAATCAAAAAAGAAAATACATTTTATGTAGCCAGGAGTTATGTATATATATCAACACCATACAATTAGTGGTTCATCACAATTGCAATTTCAAGTCACAGATAAACAAGGAGGGATGTAGGGGGAGGAGATTTGAGGTAGTGGAGAATAAAAAAATAAAAAAATAAAAAATATATTTAAGAAAATGTAAAGAAAGGGGAAAAAAATCAAGACCAAAAAATCTGGTTAGTGCCAATATATAATGATAACATGTTAATTCCATAGATACATGGAGTTGGAAACCCCAATTCCTTTCCTATCCTCCATAACAAAGTTCATTCACTTCAGGATTGGTGCATGAAAGAAATCAAGGGGTAAATCCCCCTGTAGGAAGTCAGGTTTTAGGTCAGCAATTCATGGGTTAAGGGCAAACTGTTTAGGCTCTCATAATAACTGAACAAAATACTTGATTTAAAGTTGTTTCTCGATGATAGTTATGGTCAAATACATGGTTACATAAGTGAGGTTGAAAAATGTGGAGGAGAGAATATAAAGAATTGTAAAGTCAAATGGTTGGTCCAAACAATATTGATGCCAAATAGACTCTGGTGCATAAATCCAAAGTCAGCATTTGACATGCTGCCAAATCCTTCCAAAATTGGGTAAACATGCTATTAGTGTAAGCGTGACTAGGCATTTTGTGCGCTGAGTTACCAAGGAGCCGCACAGCGAACACGTGTCTCGCCGACACGGGTTTGCCCCCTTGGGACACCCCTTCTTATAAGTGCTAATGAAAAAGAGAAACATGCATTAAGTCCGCCGCTAAGCGCCACATCTGGATATGTGGATGCCTCACCTTCGTTAAGTTGTCAAATATCCTGCCGTCCGAAGCCGCATAGGCAGCCCTACAGAGTGTTTATAGAGATTGCCGTGACAACCGGCAGTCCTTCCTCGATTGCAGTCCTATCTTCCTAAACTGTTCTAGGTAGAGAACGGGCGCCATCTTTAAGATGGGTCCGTTGCACTGAAAAATTCTTGAGTGCAGTTCCATTTCCATTCTGATCCGTACAATTGTGAATTGGTTGGTGGCAAATTAAGTAGATATAACTACATAGTTTATGTTGAAGCCTAAAACAGCAAACCTGAAAGACAGATTTGGCGTAATAATAGAAAAATGTTTCTTTGTGGGTATTCCCCTATATCTGTCGTCATATACTTATTCATACTGATGGCCAATTAAATGCTTAGAGGTCACCATGCTAAAGCCATGGTTTATATGATTAAAAAGTGTTAGTCAATATAAATCTCAAGTTGGGTGCACAAGTTGACAGATTGCCAGAATACATAGCGTGTGGGGATGAAGAGTCCTTGTGTGTAAACGTCAGTATTTTAGAACATTACTCGAATTCCAAGAGTCTGCTTCAATTTAGCATCCATCTTATCACATGACATAATGAGTAAATGGTTTAAGACAGTAAACACATAATCCATTGAGAAAATATATAACAGATTTGTACATCATAGTCTAGAGAAAGTGGTTCATCTCATGTTCTTGATTCAATCCAAATTCAGTAGCTCTATATCGGCAAATAAGGCGGGCTTCTAATTGCCGAAGGAGGACTTCTTTATTTCCTCCTCTTTTGCCCAAACGGGCCTGTTTAAGGCCAATGAATCTCAGATGAGTTTTATCTTCCATTTGGTGTTCTGTATGCCAATGTTGGGCCAGCGGTACAGTTGTGGCCACTTTGTCCATTCCATGTAAATGTTCTCTAATTCTGAATCTCAATTCACGGATGGTACTACCTATATATATCCGTTTGCAGATACATATGATAACATATACAATGTATTTACTTCGAAAGTTGATAATGTCTGTAATTTAAGTGGTTGTACCTCTCACATATGTAAAGGTGCTCGTGTCAGGATGCGCATATTTGCACATGCTACAGCACCCACATTTCTTGAATCCATTAGATGCACCGGATAATCAAATGCTGACTTTGGATTTATGCACCAGAGTCTATTTGGCATCAATATTGTTTGGACCAACCATTTGACTTTACAATTCTTTATATTCTCTCCCCCACAAATTTTCAACCTCACTTATGTAACCATGTATTTGACCATAACTATCATCGAGAAACAACTTTAAATCAAGTATTTTGTTCAGTTATTATGAGAGCATAAACAGTTTGCCCTTAACCCATGAATTGCTGACCTCAAACCTGACTTCCTACAGGGGGATTTAACCCGTGATTTCTTTCATGCACCAATCCTGAAGTGAATGAACTTTGTTATGGAGGATAGGTAAGGAATCGAGGTTTCCAACTCCATGTATCTATGGAATTAACATGTTATCATTATATATTGGCACTAACCAGATTTTTTGGTCTTGATTTTTTCTCCTTTCTTTACGTTTTCTTATATATATTTTTTATTTTTTTATTTTTTATTCTCCACTACCTCAAATCTCCTCCCCCTACACCCCTCCTTGTTTATCTGTGACTTGCAATTGCAATTGTGATGAACCACTAATTGTATGGTGTTGACATATATACATAACTCCTGGCTACATAAAATGTATTTTCTTTTTTGATTTCTATGCTTTCTTTACTATATTTATATATACCAAATGACTGTACAATGTGGTATGATGCAATACTTTTTGTTCAACTATCCTTGTTCTGTTGTATTAGTCAATACTAGTCCTGATTTGAGAAAGACACTTGGGTGTCGAAACACGTGTTATCACAGAGGGCAACGCAATAAATATTCTTATACTTTCTTTCACCTTGATATTATTTGTGGTGCAGTTTTTTGAAGTGTGGAGCATTTTTCTTTTACTGAAATATATATAAAACAACAAAAAATGCATTTCACAAAGAGTTCCTTTTTTCTTTCCTTAGTTTTTTTGGAGTGGAAGGAGAAAACGTAAGTGAAAGTGATTAAAAAAACAATCACAAAGTGCTTCATAAAGTGTTTTCACAAAGGTTTTCTTTTTTTTTCTTTTTTGGGTAGCCAGGAGAAAGGGGACCACAAGGGAGTCAAATGACAAGAAGTCAGAAAAGGTTCCACAAAGTGTTTCTCAAAGTGGGGACCAGGCTTTAAGCAATTTCATAAACATGCACAAATACAAAAACATGTCACAAACGTGGCATTTGATTTGATAGATTTGATGTACTTAAAATGCATGTATCTTCAAGGACTGGACAGGCATACCTGCATCTATGGGCTGGTGTCATAAAAGTCACCAACAAGGAAACCAAACAAATTAATTGAAACTGTTTATTGATAAAGAATTGCTTTCCATTTTTTTTATTATACCTCAAGAAGTTCTTGAGGGAGGTGGTTCCAAAGTATAACGGCCATAATGGAGAAATATCTATCGCCTCTCGTGATGCAATGTGAATGAGATTTCATCAATATTCAAGGATTTTAGGCAGGTGATAAAAGTGGATTCTAGAACTAATATAACTGGGTGACAAGCCGTGTTAACACTTGTATATATTAAAAATAGGGGGCTCGTCTTGGGAGCTGAGAGCATGGATGTGAAAGAGCACAGCTCCCATTGGACCTGCTGATCTAGCACTGATATTTACCTCCAGCTTGCAAACAAGGTGATAAAGAGGATAACCACAACGCGTGCAAGTTCCTGTGGAGATACGGGCGAATTTGGACAGTGGTTTCTCGTCAGCATCCAGTAGAAAAAAGACCCAAGGATGGGTCTGGCAAGATGGCTGCCGGAACTTGAGGACTGGGAGCTGCGGAATCTGAGGCGACACTGGAAAGAGATGTCACATCGCCAGTGGCGGATCTACATGAGTGTGTGCAACGCCTAGAAGAGGGTGGAAGATGGGAAAAGTGGGCCAGAAGGAGCAACATTCATATGATAGGCCTACAGGAATGTAAGGAAGGAAATGACTGCACCAATTGTGTGGAAACCATCTGTGGGGCCTGGCAAACTATTGCAGTGCTTTGTGATCGAAAGAGCACACAGAGTGCTCACCCGGAAGCCACCCCCTGGTGCCCCCGAGAGCGATGATAGCTAAAATTATGAACTACAAGGACAAGGAAATAATTCTGCGATACGCCTGAGAAGGTAGAAGTGGAGGCAACAACCGATTAATATATGGGGCTCATTAGAAGTTGGCCAATGCCTAATACCATGCTAGTATTTACATCGTTACAGCACATTACCACACTGGCCAACTAGGAGTTTGCTAGCGAAAAGTTGGAGGTCATTCTGCCACCTTACTGGCAAAAATCGCCAGTTTTACAGGCACCGGTAATGCCAGCACCGATAATACTAGCAAAATCCCCCCATGGAGTCCAATGGGACTCCGTGAAAAGGGGCTTTATACCGGCTACCACAGCTTATTCCACCAGACCAAGTGGCAGTAACTGTAATTACATTTGGTGGTATCTTGGCGGATTTACCACCGAAACACCACCAAACTTGTAATGAGCCCCATAGTCTTTCCGGATTACAACTGGCACCTGCAATCACAACGCAGAACCTATGTAAAGGTCAAAACAGTACTACATGGAGCACAATTACAATGCATTCTCTTGTTTCCGGCTAAACTTGAAGTCATACGTGATTGGAGAACTGTCTTTTTCGACAACCCAAGTAAGGGTGCGTCTTGGCTGCAACATCAAGATTTTGGGGACAAACTAGAGACTGAGACTGAGGGGCCAGGTGAAGAGGGTAACAAGAAGAGGAATAGCTGAACAAAAGTATCTTATCCTAAAGAGAAGGAACACGCGTGGTCTTCAGTGGCAAGAAGAAATATGAGGTTGAGGACTGCTAGCTGGCGAAGATATCTTAAGGGATAGGAGAGAAGAAGGTGAGAGGCTCTTCGATATTGGAAGTAAATCCCTGAGAGAGAAAACTGCGATCCTTTAATGTGTACCTGGTGAATTGGAGCATTGGAATATTGGAATATTGAGTAGTTACTGTAAGCGGAGACAGGAGATGTGGGGAAGTGATGGAGGAAAACAAGAAGGATGGAAAAGACGGGTCAAGGGAGTAGTGGACAAAAAGGATGGCCCTACGGAACTGCTCAAACCCTACAGGCTGATCTGGTCGTGGTACATAACAGCTACAACCACTTGTGAACGCATTTCTCGCTTGTGCTAGCTGGCCCTTGTTCGGTGGCAGCACTGGCTGGCAGACATGGAGCACAGGGGCGTTGAGGCTCTGGGACGCTTCAATGGACATTTGCGATTAACTTTTGTTTACGTTTTTGGGGGCTGTATTTGCATATGGGGTCTAAGTTACACCTATAATGGATGAGTGAGAAACTGGAGGGAATATGCTACACTGTTGAGGGTTCTTGTATGACCAAACGGAACTTACAAGTGATATATGACTTGAGGACAAGGTGGAAATGGTGTGGGCCTGGGGGAGGACTGGGTCATTAATGGGCATATTATAATGGCAAAGGCGAATAAAAGCTTGACATGGAATGTAAGGGGTTGAAATTATTTTGCTAAGAGATGAAGAGTGGGTAATTATAAAAAAAATGGGGTGAGTATGGCATTCCTGCAAGGAACACATCTTAATCAGAGTAAGCTTGACATTTTTTAAGAAATAGGGGGCTAAGGGTAGGGTCTTGTCACTCAACATACGCCAGGGGTGTACTAATCCGGAAAACTAAGGAGATTCCCATCAGGATTATTAAAATACACGCTGACCCGGTGGGTATGTTATCATGTATGTCACCCTGGCGAGCAAGGAAATGTGCTTATTAATTCCTATTCACCAAACATCGATAATGCAGAATGTTTTCCCAAATTGCTAAATACATTTGCAGTATACAGTCATGCACTATGGTTATGGGTCGGTGACTCTAACTGTAAAATAGATCCCGACCTAGATAGATCTAAGCCACTGATGCATAGCACCAAGGCTACGCAATCATGGAGGGAGAGTCTGAACAACCGGGGAATTACAGATCTGTGGAGACTGGAACACCCTGAGATGCAAGGATACTCATGTTACTCTCACCCACGTGGGACATACACAAAAATAGATCATTTTTTCATTAGTACTGACCAAGCTGGCATGGGTGGAGACACAAAATACTTGGGGAGGACCCTGTCTGACCACCCCCCCATGGTAATTTGGATACACTCTAGAGCTTGCAGGAACGGTATTCCTGTGTGGAAATTGTGTGCCGACACTCTTAGGGACCCAGTTTATAGGGAAGGAATAGGGGTGCAAATAGCAGAATACTTTGAGATGAATGAAGGCTCGGTCGAGGAAGCAGGCCCAGAATGGGATGCTTTCAATGTGGTGATTAGGGGGAAGAGTATTATATCTGCCATGAATGGGGTGAGATCATCACCACGAAAGTCAATTACAAGCATTGAAAAAGAAATTGATGAAATTGAATATTGGAAGGCTGGACCTAAAGGCAAGGAAGGGGAACTACAGGGTTTGAGGGAATGCTGTATGATGGCTTGAGGGTCATTTGGAATCACAACTATAGCGTGTATGTGAGCAATCTACAAAGGGAAGGAGAAAGTCGTGTAAATCGTTAGCGTGGCTGATAAATAATGAAAAAAGGTCACGTGCAGTTATGCGGTCTGCAACCAACATGGACCCATGGTACACAGACAAATGGATATTAATGGAACATTTGCATTATACTACAGCAAATTATATGGAGAGTACATTGGAAGTGTTTAATCGGAAAATAATGGATGCACTATTATTAATTGACATGCCTAAAGTGAATACCGGGATGTCTGTGGAGTTGGATGAACCTAAAACTAGCACAAAATCCAAAATAGCACCACATGGGCCCCTAAACCTGAACCTCAGGTCCATAGGGGGAATACACAAGAGAGTCCAGGTAATTTTACTTTACTTGTGATCTTTTAAGGGCTATATAATGTAATTGTTTGTCTGAACATTAACCAGACCTGGAGAAACTAATTACGTTTTTAGTATTACGCAGGTGAGCAGATGAGTATGGAGTAATACCTTTGACTTAACTCTCTCTTGTGCTCTGGTAACTCTGGATCTGAGCACATTGTGGGATTTTTCAGCCACCTTTTTGTTGATGAACATTTCTGAGATTCTGGTTCCCATTTAGTTAGGCCCCGTCTCTCCAGTCTTTCCCCTTACCCTAGATAGGCGGCACACCAGCTCCTACTAGGTCTAGTCACCACACCAGGGACATCCAGTGGTGGTTGGAGGGCAGGCTCAGCTAAATTATATAGCCCTTAAGGGTCTCAAGTAAAGTAAAATTACCTGAACCTATAACGATACAGGAAAATGCAGATGTAATCCAAAACCTGACTGGGGTAAGACACCAGGGCCAGACGGGCGCAGAGGGAATGCCTTTAAACATATAGGGAAGAACTAAGCAACAGGCTAATGAAAAATTACCAAGATGCCTTTGAAAAGGACTATCACCAAAATCAATGAGAGAGGCATTGAGATACTTAAACCAGGCAAGGATAGCACTGCAATGGGATCTTATCGTCCTCTGCCCTTGTAGAACTCAAACATCAAAATCCTAAATAATGTGATAGTCAATAGACTGAAAAGCGTCATCACAGGTCTGATACATCATGATCAGGCTGGCTTTGTGCTGGGCAGAAATATTTTGCACAAGCTATTATGTCTACACCATGTGATAGCACAAACCAGGGAAGAAGGACATGACAAAGGGGTGATGTCGCTAGATGCTGAGAAAACATTCGACTCAGTGAAGTGGGAGTGGATGTGAGCGGTGCTAGACAAATTTAATATTGGACCAGTACTAACCCGAGAAATCAATTATATATACATATATACATCCATAACAGCCAGAGTTAAAACAGGAACTTGGTTTCCGAACCATGGGTAATAGGAAAAGGGATGAGACAAGGATGCCCCGTCACTGATACTGTTTGCAATGATACTGGAGTCATTGACATGTTTGTTACGGAGCAATATGGAAGATGCAGGAATACGGGTGGGAGGGGTTACACATGTGGTATCGCTACATGCTGATGGCATGTTGCCATTTGTGTCAAACCCGAAACTAAGCGTATGCTTTTTAATGGAGTTATTGGAGTCTTTTGGGAAATTGTCAGGAATTGGAGCGAACAGGAGCAAATCCCGTATTTATCCCCTGGTGGCACTGGCGGGTATACCAAGGATGCCGATTCCACGGCAGACTGAAACATTTACGTATTTGGGCATTTTGAATTAGATGCGACTTTCAAGACACACATAGGGACAATATGCTGAGAGCCACTGAGGGGGATTGAGAAATCAGTGTTTTTTTGGAACACTCTGCATCTCTAATTTACGAGTAGATTATCACTAATGAAGATGTTTGTCTTGCCATGCCTACTGTACTATTTCACGAATGTACTGTATAATGTGCCAGAGAGTATATTCCAGATGATCTATACTTTGCCAGGAGAGTGGCATTAACTATAATGTAAATTAGGGTGCAACATAGGGGATTACAAGTGCCATACTTTGAAATGTACTACCTGGATGCGCAGCTACAGTTTGTAGCTCAATGATTGTCGGATTAGATGTATCCTGAAATAAAATTGCTGGCGGGTGAGAGCAGGCAGCAAAGCTTTAGAAGAACTGTGGCAAGCAACAGGCAAAACAAAGGGGTGAACATGTTTGACCTAGGTAAATAAATCTGGGATAGAGCATGCAAGGTGACAGGGGAGATGAACCCATACTCACCCAATATCCCATTTATAATTGTTATAATTATAACAGTTAATTTATAACACACTTAATACCAACAAGTGGTTTGTAAGCACTGGATCGGCATTCAAACCTGGGTTGCGCTGCATTGTTTTGCTTCCAAGACAAACGTGCTGCCCCTGAGGTATCCTTCCTTCCTATTGGAAGTGGGTATAGATCAAAGGAAGATATGTAAAAAAAAATGGCCGGAGTTGATGGCACTTAAGGGCTTGTTGACATGAGATGTGTTTGTTAATGGGCGATTGATAGCATACGATGAGCTGAGTAGGGACTGGGACTTGGAGAAAGGCAATTTTCTACACTGTGTGGGGTTGACAGGTAGAAACAATAAGGTGTGGCAGAGCTTTCTGAAGGAACCCAATAGTAGTTAGTTACTGGAGTGTATGATATGGAGAATGGGCGGAGACTGGCATTCACAATATATAATGTCATGTTGGAGAATTCACCAGGTACGGCTTAAAGTGGGGGAGGACTGAGAGCAGGATGGGGTATTGCCCCTGGATGATGAGCAATGAGAGAATATCTGCAAATATACAAAATCAGTATTGCGCAACGCATGCCTTAAACTTACACAATACAGTATACTGCATGGAACTTCTCTAAAACCATTAAGATTACATAGAATGAACCGGGCCAGAAATACAGAGTGTCCAAGACGCAGAGTAACAGAAGTGGAGTTCCTCCACATGGTGTGGTCATGTGTGAAAATAAGAGAATTTTGGGGGGCGGTGGTGGACAAAATGCATAAAGCAGGAGCCACATGGCTGCAACTGAGGCTGATTTCATGCCTATTGGGGCAGTTCTCGAGAGGTGAAACTAGAAACCTGCTGAATGAAATGGAAGATCTGTCACTGGTTTAGCAAAGAGGTGCACAACCATGTGCTGGTTTAAAGCTGAGGGCCCCAAGATAGAGCATTTGAACAAAGATATATTATAAAGGGCTAACGCAGAACTCGCAGAACTGGCTAGATTGGAAATGAGGTATGCAAATGTAAATATGTTGAACAGGACGGAATGGGCGATTATACTTCAGGGTTTACTATATCCTTCAGATGTGCAGCAACCATGAGGACTACACGTGTTGAGTATTGTGTACAAGGAGGAGAGAGAACAAAGGCTAAGTTCTCTCGAGTGAGCGAGGCAACAGGTTACTCATACGCTGAGTGAGCACATGTAGACTATATTTGGCTAAGATGGGTGTAACGGAGTATGGGATATGGGTGGGCCGTTGAGTGGGGGAGGGGAGAGTTATGGCCAATAGGGCTTTACAGAGTTATTGCAGTGATTTGTTTTGAACTATAACAATGTACATCGTTCAGGAATGTTCAATGAACAAAATGCTAATAAAATACATTTAAACAAAAAAAGATTAAGCATAGAATCTTCAAAGCTGTATGTTGGCAGGCTGGTAGCCAAAGTAAAGTTGATTTGAAGCTTGTGATAGAGGAATTCTTGGGTATTATGAACATAAGATGAGTTTCAGTGTTTTGAACGGCCTGAAGATGGTTTAACATAAGATACCTGCATGTAGAGGATTGGCATAGTCCAGGCGGGAATTAATAAGGGCACCCACGATTGTAACATGGTCTTTTCTTGATAAGAAGCAAAGATTCTGATGAAGCAGACAAAGGGAGAAAAAAAAGCTGTGCTGACAAATTCATTGGTTCAGTGTATGAGAGTAGAATCATGTTCCCAAACAACTCCCAGATTTCTCAACTTACTAGGAAAAAAAGGGGGAACCCAAGGAGGGTCAGGGGCGGGAAGGAGATCAGAGAGGGTCATTCAACAAGTGGCACAAGCAGCATTACGTCAGTCTTAGATGGATTAAGTTGCAGTCCATTGTTAATCATCCATTGCCGGCCTCAGATAGGCACTCCTCAACCTGACAGACGTTCCCAGTTGGACTAGATGATTTAACATTTAACTTTATCTCGTCAGCATTTATGAGGGCTTTCGCAGGATAATGGTGTTTCTATAAACACCCAGAAGACCAAGGCTTTGGTCCTCAGGAAGATCAGGATGAGGAAACACCCCAAACTCAAACTCTTAAATCCACGCCTATGATTATCTGGGCATAAAAATTAAACATGAGTGTACATGGTCTGATCAATTGGGTAAAACTGGACTGGTGCTTGCTAGGTATAGTTGCGCCCTAGCCAAGATTACCAGAGAGCAATGAAGGCGTGTGGGAGTAACCTTAGAGACATAGAAGGCACAGGCCAGGCAGGCAGCACTCTATGGCGAAGAGCTGTGGGGTTGGTCAAACAAGCTGCCCTTGGCTATAATTGAAAATAAGTTCTTTCGAACCTGCTGGGCCTACCAACCTATGCACCAAATCTCCCTGTTGACTAGACCCTTGGGCAATTGCAAAACCTTGCAAGCTTAGACCAATATTTTATTGTGCCAGGCTCTGGACTAGTAACTATATGGCAAAGTATAGGTTGGCACTTGTCGATGTGCTCTCCCAGGAAGGTGGTTGGTCTCTACCATGGTTTCATTTGTCAAAAATAAATGTGCAGGCCATTGGTTTTGCAGAGGAGCAGCTTCGGCCTCTGCAGGAAATCCCACCCCCATACCTCCTATATGTTGGAAGTCTGAGACTGTGCCATGTTTGACAGCAGCAGTTGTGCCAATACTGCAGTAAATCTTTGAAAAAAGGTATCCACTGAGGAAACCCTATCGAATGTATCCCCGAAGAGATGACAATCTGAGGGTGGGACTCCCTGAAGGAATACCAAAAGGGGTAAAAGAGAGAAGCTAGTGACGTCCCAAGAGATAAGCGTGATGCTCTGAGAATACTGGCTGAAGAGAATGCATAGACCTTACAGAACCTGATGACGAAGTTAAGGCGATCTTCGTGGTAGAAGTCATGGGTGATGAGAGATGTTGGGCTAATTGTGCGGGAGGTAGAGTCAAGTCCACCTCCTGGCACCTGGGTCTGAGCTTATGTGCTGCTAAGTGAACTAAATGCTCCACACGTGGCGCAATCGTGCCAACCACTTGTAGAGGGCCGTATAACAAAGGGCCTCATAGTTTGAGAACCAATGATAAGCCGCGTACTAAATAGTGTTGAAGATGACATGTTTTAACAGTAGGTTTAAGTGGTCCACTTGACAGTAATGCAGCCAACCACAATCCTATTTCTTATGGGATGTATACTTAGATATTCCCCTTGAACCAATTATAATCGCTTATAGGTTTTTCTTATTTTCTACGTAGGATGACATCATCTTTGATGTATTTTTAGTATAAAGTCAATGTTTAATGAGAAAATTGATGAGAGCTGAGCGAACATCCATTGATCTCTGTTGTAACCTCCCTGTTTTAGATAATTGTTACTAAAACAGCAACCTTTGCCATCTTCCTGAGTTGGTTCGATTATTTGGACTCAGAGTTATTCTGTGAACCCATCCATTGCATGCATGTTACTAAAGAACTATGCGTTCACATGGTAGCAGTGCGGATGGTTGGAAAAGATCCAAACTAGTGTGTCCCCAGTCTTTTGGAAGACTGGGCATCCTCCGCCATTAGCAGGAATATCGCTGGGTTTCCTGTTGAGAGCAGCTGATAGAAATAAACTTGCAAGAAGAACCGAGACGCTGGGCAGGTCCTCCTTTGACGAAATCCCTGCCCGGCTTCACAGGCGCTCTGTGGACGGAAGGCGAAGTGTCAGATTGAAGGAGGAGTCGATACCCAAGGCCTCAAGGTGATTAACGAACACATGGTAAGTAGAGTAAAAGGAATGGCAAATGAAGGGGATGGGATTATGATAATTATCGAGTAAAGGGAAATATTGAGAGAAGAAAAGGTAGCGCCTAGGACTAGTGACTCAAGGGAGTTTCAGAAAGAGACATTTCAAATCCCAATGGGGTAGAGCAGAAACATAAAATGCATAATTAGAATTACGCAAGGTGACGTCTCAATCACTGTATAGGGTATAAAGTAAAGGCGAGAGAGAAAAAGGTGAACACTGTGTTTATAAATGTGTAATGTCGACTAGTCTGAATGTTGTTTATTGAGTAAAGATATCAAAGAGCAATAGAGGTTGTGAAGAAATTGAAAATGTTGACGAGCAACAGTGATTGAGCATAGCGAAGTGATTGGCGCCAATCAAAAAGGTAGAAAGAGCCAATTAAGAAATTAGAGGTCTGAGCAAGCAATTGATGGTGCATGCTCATATTTATTGTTTTAAAAAAGTTGAAAAGTGATCATTTATGTAGAAGTGTAAAGGTTATTTAAAACAAGTCTGGTAAGTATTGGCAGTCAATTGAGACTTGTCATTATGGGAGACACTCCTTCGATGCACTTATGCAAAACATTAACAAAGCACATGCCCAAACTCAATCAGTATAGTATGGAATGGGTGAAAGGCATGGCAGATAAAATGTTCATGCCATGGCCACAAGGGGGCTCATTGTCAAAAGCGGTATTGCAACACATGACCACATGCTTGCGCCCTGCGTACACAGGGATGAAATTAGAGAACAGATCTGCGATTTTAGAGTTCTGGAAAATGTACCAAGAAGAAAGGGAAGATCCACCACCTGAGGAGTGGATGCTTAGTCAGCGAAAGGAGGAAGGTGTTGAGCCCTCAGCTCCCCTTACCTCACCCAAAGTAAAAGATGCTAGTACAGAAGAAATAGGGTTATTTCCTTTAAAGGAGTTGAAAGCAGCGACAGGGTATAGTAATCCGATATACGAATCCCCCAGTTTACAATAGTGACGATTGTCCAGAGGTTAATAAGAGAAAAGAAGAGATCTGTAAGATCATACAAGATAAAAAAGAAAGGAGTCAGCGGTTGAAACTGTTGACAGAAATAGATAGGGAGATTAAAAGATCGAAAGGAGAGAAGGACAGAGCTGACGAGATAGCGCTCATGCAGAACGAATGGATTGTAAGTCAGATATTACTTAAAATAGATGGAAAAGCATTGAGGAAGTTAGGCAAAGAGAAGACAGGGATGAACAAGAAAGAAAGGATAAAGAACAAGAGAAGAGATTGAGAGAAGACGAGCAGGAAAGGAAGAGCAGAGAGCGACTGGAACAGATATATCAGGAAGAGCAAGAAAGGAAAGAAGAACAGGCAGAACAAAGAAAGTATGACAATAGACAGAGAGTGATAGAAGAGAGGGATAGACAGGAAATTAAGAAAGAAGAGGAGGAAGCGCAAAAACTATGGGATAACAGATTACAGAGACAAAGGGAAGAAGAGGAAAGAAGGGAATGACTGAGGAAAGGGGAAAAACGAAGGCAAGAGGAAGAGCGAATTAGAAGGGAGGCAAGAAAGCAAAGAGAAGTAGATTAAGAAATGGAACAAAAAAGGAGACAACAAGGTCTTGATACTAGTCTGACTTGTAAGGAATCAGTAGGGCCAAGTACAGAAATACGATGAGACAGAATAGAAGAGTTCCTTCTGATAAAGGAAGCAATGCAAACAGAGTTGTGTTAGACAAAGAAAGATTTGATGCGGAAAGCATTGGAGGAAGGATCGACAAGGTCTATCAACAGTTAAGTTGAAATAGTGAGTATGAGACACGAGGGAATGATGATTGATCCCCAATGCCTCAATCACGAAGAGAGGAAGGGAGCTTGTTCAGTGATGAATGTCGAGCATTGTCTTTCAGTAGACTGAATCTGGATAAGGGTGAAGGGGATGATAGTCACACTAGTTGGGGACAAGACATGTCAGACGAGGAGAGAGAGTCCGCTCTCGAGGTAAGAGAAGGGAGCACGTGCACCCCTGAAGGAAGCCTGCAAATGGATAAAAAAGTAAGATTGTCTGATCTGGAATAACTTAAGGATAGGACGCCAGATCTCATAGCATATCCTGAGCATCCCAGATGGACAATCGCACAGTGAAAAGGGAGAATTGGCACCATATGTGAACAGGTTAAGGTTGTTACCTACAAGGAGACAGGCAGGGATGATCGTCCCTGCCAGGGATAGACTGTTAGTGGGAGCTAACTCTGGGAGGGGGTACACTCAGTTTCCCTTATTGGAAAAAGGGGGAGAAAGACCACAGTATATCCCATGGCCGCAGATGGATAAGGATAATTTAAGGTTTAAGCTCCTGAGTTTGACTTTGGGTGCTGGGAAATGGATATACGAATTTGAAAAAATGACAGGATGAAATACGTTGGCCATAGGGGACATAAAAGGTCTCCTGGCAGCTATTCTTGGGGAAAGGCTGATGATATATGAAGAGGAGCGGGATATTCAAGTGTGACTGCACAGAACAAAGCACATGATGACAGTGGTAATATTTTCCACATTTTATGTCAAGGGTTACCTGAGCCAGTACAAAGACAAATGAAGAAACAAGTGGGGATGGAAGGGAAGCCTTGGGCTGAGACACAGCTGACAATAGTACACCATTTTCAGTTATTACAAGAGAAAAATAAGAAGAAAGATGAGAATAGGAAAATCGAGGAAGCCAAGTTAGTTCAGAAAAAAATAGCAAAATTCGCCATAGAAGGGGTGGTATTGACAAGCGGAGAAGGATTGAGAATGCAGGAAGCAATGGGTACATCGCAGGCAAGTAATCTGCGTCTGATGGATCAAGGTGGATATGGGTTTGTGCCAGGAGGCAGAGGTATAGGCTATAGAGGAAGAGGAGGAGGATTTTAAAATAATTAAGGTAGGTTTCAAGGTGCACAAAATGGGAACCAGAGTGCTCAAGGAGGGCTTATCAGACAGGCACCCCAAGTATGTTGGACTTGTGAGATGACAGGGCACATTGCGCGCATATGTGGGAGCCAAGGGAATGTACACATTGGCCAACTTTCAAGAGGGGGGGCAGCTTATCCTCCACCATATAGCACACAGACTAGAGAAGGGTTCACCTAAGATCAGATATTGTATCAGAAACAACATCCGCGAGTGCAGCAGGGGCAACAGCAAGAACGAGTGCAAATGAATCTACCACAGGAGCCGTCGCAACAAGCCCCTATGCAGACACAGCAGTATGCAAACACAGGACAAGTATTGACACCCAGAATAGGAGGTGTCACTGTGTTAGGAGGGAATCATTTCACAGGGACAGGGATGAGCCTGTACCCACAATAGGACAGCTTACAGAGTGACTTGATGTGTTCAGTACTATCTGTGACACCAAACCCCCAAGAGGAACCAAGGGTCGATGTGACGATAGGAGGCAAATCTTTTTCTTTTCTTGTAGACACTGGAGCAACTCATTCATGTATACAAGAAGGAAACTATCCAATGTTGGGAATTGCCATGAATGCTCAAGGGTTCTCTGGAGCTACGAATCGAGTTCCTGTTATTAATTAATTACCAGTATCTATGGGAGAGTTTGACACGTCTGTTCCTTTGTTATATCCACGACAGACACCAGTCACTTTTTTGGGAAGAGATTTAATGACAAAATTAAACATGACAGTTTAATTTACTGATCAAGGAATAGTGTGCTACACTCCAGGAATACACTATTTAAATGTGGGAGAATTTATACTGGCGTTCACGGGGCAAGTGGCTCTGCGAGGTGTTCCATTAGATCAACAGATTTTTCGATAGGGAGTGAGCATTCTGCTGACATGGCTACCTGGCTTAATGGGAAAAATTGTGAGGATATCTGATGTTTCTTTTTAGACCGTGAATACCAATGGACGAAGAGCGGGGACTGACTATCCCTAGGTTGTAGATGCAGAGCTTCCTTTAGTTCCTAATCCGGCGACAATACTGTGTAGTATCCTGGTGGTTACGGTGATCGATTTGAAAAATGTGTTTTTCTCAATCCGGTTGAACAAGGACTCACAAGTCTTGACGTCATTTACGTTCCGCCAAACCCAACTGAAATGCACTTGTTGCCCCAAAGGTACTGTGAGACCCCATCGAATTTTAATAGAGTCCTACAGGTGATTTAGGCAATATTGATCTTAAGAGTGCAGTGATACAATACAGAGATAACATTTTAATTTGTAGCACCACAGAAGATGAGTGCAGACAAGATTCTGTTCGGTTGATGACTATTCTAGCTGATAAGGGATATAAGGTAGACAAGGAGAAGTTACAATACTGTCAAGAAGAGGTGTTATACATAGGTCAATTGATTTTGCATGAAGGAAAGAAAGTGACACCTGATAGAGCCAAGGCGATTAATGAAAACATCAAACCCAAACACAGTGAAACATATGCAACAATTTTTGGGGTTATGCAACTATGTCAGAGCCTGAGTGTTTGATTATAGTACGTATACAAGACCACTTCTGCAAGCTCTAAAGAAACCACAGGTGGAAAAAGTAAAAATAGAATGGACTGAAGAAATGGAGGAAAGGGTTGAGGAGCTGAAAAAAGCGATTTGTACAGCCCCTGTTTTAGGAATTCCCAATCATTATGAGAAATATTATTTGTTTTTCGCACACAAATCGGACAGTCATGACAGCAGTGCTTATGAAGAGACCTACACTGGGATATAAACCTTTAGCATAGTACAGAGGGATTTTAGACCCAGTTATGAGAGGACACATGAGAGGACACTTCCCTTGAGAACAATCATTGGCTGATGCCGCGTTCGCGATTGAGAAATCTACAAGTATTGTCATGGGCTGCTCTATGACCCTCTTTGTAGAGCATGCTCTGTTTGCCATTTAGAGAAACCCAAAGGCACATTAACATCACAAAGAGCTTCAGTTTATAAGGTAATGATTTCTAATCCAAAGATTAAGATTGTAAGATATAAAATAGCGAATCCTGCCACAATTATAGCTGAGCCAATAGAAGAAGGCGATCATGTGCATGACTGTGCTAATTATGTTGAATTATATGATGATATACCCTGTGTGAAGGAAAATGCTTTAGCAGGAGGGGACATTCTCTTTATTGATGGTTCTTCAAAAATTGATCCGACCAGTGGGGAAAGGCGTTCGGGTGCCGCAGTAGTGAGACAAAGATTTAATGGAGAATTTGAAGTTATAGCAAGTGCAAGGCTACCGCCTCACTTTTCAGTGCAAGTGGCAGAATTAGTAGCGCTCATTGTCACGCTTGAGAAACACGAAGGACAGGAAGTGACAGTGTACAGTGACTCCACATACGTGATGTCAACCGTACATGCAGGTTTAGCACGTTGGAAAAGGAGGGGGTACCTCTGTGCGGATGGCACTCCAGTGCAGCATACATCCTTATTAAATAGGCTTATTAAGGCACTAAAACTCCTAGTGGCCATATTGGTCGTTAAGCGAACAGACTTTATCTCTTGTGGGAACAACGCCGCAGACAGAGACACCAAAAGGGTTGCATATTCCCCAGATATTTAGAGTTTTGATATGGAGAAATCCAGGTATTTACTTTTTGAACCTAGGCAATAGGAAATACCAACTTTTGGTTTTCAGAAGAAATATATCAATACTTTAAATGATGCAAGACTCCGATCTATCATTGTAGAGGAGCTGTAGCCTCTTTATTAACAGTCCCAAACTAGCAAATCTCTCCATTTAAACAAGAGGCTTTTTCTTGTGTCTAACAGGGACTGCTCCATAATATCAAGAAGCATGGACTCAACAGACTATGGGCCTCATTACAACCCAGGCGGAAAACCATGGTGCTACTAGCACCATGGTCCATGCCGGTAATTTACCGACTCTGCCATGGAGAAAGGGGGAATTACCACCCCATTACAAGGTTGGCGGGGTGGTAATTCCCCCTTCCTCCATGGCTCTTCCCCATTCCCATTTTTGCCCCATAGGGCTCAATGGGAATGGGGAAGGCGCTAAGTACGGTACCGCAAATTGCGGTACCGTACATAGCACCAAGGTCCCTTTGCGGGTCCCTACTTTAACGGCTGGTGTAGACCAGCCGTTAAGGTCGGGTCCCGCAAAGGGACCTCGTAATCAGGCGCTAATGGGTTAACGGCCCCGCAGCGTTTTACGGCGCCGTTAACCCATTAGTGCCAGGGTCGTAATGAGGCCTATATATTTAACTAATAAAAACAACACTTAAGTCTACCCATTTGACATTCTACAAACAACAATTGAGCAGTAAGGATTCAAATATGATACTTCTTTTGTTAATGTTTAATTATTGCGCCATCCTCAATCCATCTATTGAGTTCCCTTGTTTTCTCTTGATAACTTTAACATAATAACGAATCAAAATGCAGTCGAATTTCTATCTTTTTGGTATAGCTGACATAGCTACAGCCGCTATATATGTCAATAATTATGCACAAATCGGAAATTTGCAGTGTAATCAATTCGTAAAGTATGGAACTCACAACATTGCAAACTGTATTGTTGTGATTTGATAACATTAACCAACTAAAAGTCTACTTTGCTGTTCTTGTTCACAATGCAAGCTAATTTTATTTTTTTCAGCGTTCTGAATACTTTACTTTACCTCCTGAAGAACCACTGTAGTTTAAGTGGGGAAACACGTGTTGAGAACCAAAAACATGACCTTTTTTGTTTAATGTATCTGTGAAAACAACAGACATTCTAATAAGTTCAATAAACATTCTATGGAGTGCCTAACAAATAGTGTTTGTACTTTTTTCATTGAGATACTGAGAATATGAAAGAAAAAGTAGTCACAACCATGTTAGTGCAAGAAGGGTTTAATAGATTATCGATAACCCAATTAATGGAAATTCAAGGGAGTGCATCGCAGGAAAAGCAGGAATTGTGGAAACGAAGGGGGTGTTCCTTATTCCCCACAGAAGCATTATGGCAACAAGACAGCACTGGAAATCTGGTGATGCCAGTAGCATTATTAAAGGTTGCACTTGAACAGTTGCATTACCTTGCGCATGTAACTAGGGAGAGTCTTTCTGCTACGATTGCGGAAGACTGGTTCATTCAGAATGATTTTGAACACGTTGCACTATTTATGGTAAAGTGCAAAAGTTTACTGCTGGGCATACACTGAGAACAAATAGAGGGATAATACCTTGACCGATAGGTCCGTTTCAGCATCTACATAACAACTTTGTTGATATGCTGCAAGTATTTAATGGGTATAGGAATCTATTGGTGGTGGTATGTCCCTTCTATAGGTGGATCAAGGCAGGTCTGTGCACACACCCTGATGCCACTTGTGCAGCAAAGTTTTTAGTGTGCAAAGTTTTCCCGAGATGGGGCGTGTGTAAAGTGCTAAAATCCGACAATGGGCCACATTTTTTTAATGAGCTAGTTGTACAAATATGGTTTCTATTGAGTATAAAACACACATTTTCTTCTGCTAATCGCCTGCAAGCGAACAGCATATGTGAGAGACTCAACAGCCTCCTTAAAGAAAGGATTGCCAAGATTAAATTGACTTTGAAGAAGGTATGGCTATATTGCCTACCTCTAGTCTTATATGCCTTTTGGTATCAGCCAGGATCAGACCATCACCTCACCGCTCATGAACTAGTGACAGGATGGCATATGAGAACGTCCCTTACACCTCCATCTAGGAGTAAAAGTGATGCCCAGAGTGTAGCTAAAACCTTAGGTGATTAAATGCATGACTATCTGACATGTATGACGTCTAGCATTTATTTTTATTTTTTTTTATTGTTTAAAGTGCTTTTGGTTAATTAAAACCTTATACACTACAAAATTTTAACATTGACCATACATAGTTACATATTTCTCATAGAAAATCATTAATAAACACATTTTAAAATTAATTCTTGTTTACAAACTAAATTCTAAAAAACACATTTACCAAATACCTCCCATTACACACTTCCAAATATAAAAGGCTGCCCCAATAAAAACCTTAATTTCTCCGTCATGAATAACTGACCAGAATTGGTCTGATTCAATTCTTTGCATGTCCCCTACTAAATTTGAGTACCCTTTGATGTAGTATTCTTTTAGGTTTGAGCAAAGAGTTAAAATATGTCTTACTGTCTCCACCTCGATATTACAGTATCTACACAATCTTTCTGCACGAGGAATTTTTGTTCTTACCCCGATAATTTCATTACACGGGAGAATGTTCAACCGTAATTGTAATATGAATCTTCTCATAGCTTTATTTCCCGTGCTAAGCAGATACTGTCTTGGTGTAGCAGGCTTGAGGCCTTGGAGAGCATAAGTAGAATATCTAGACTTTTTGTATAAATAGGACTGATTGTCGCATAAATCCCAGATAAAAGCCTTATCTTTAAGGCTTTTCTTAATGTACATAATGTTATCTTTTCCCATATGTACATTATATCCTAGGACTTCTAGAAATGTTAATACTATTTTTTGTAAATTTAAAAAATAGGAATTCTTAAATCTGCCTTCACTTTTATTTTTACCTATAAGGTTGAGCATGTTACCTTCATCCCCATCCCCCAAAATTATTCTTAAATAAAGTTTGCAACATTCTATTTTCCATAGGGTCGAGAGGGATATTAGCCCCAGTTCGCATCTTATCGCTTGTATTGGTACCGAATTTGGGAGTCCTAAAGCTGGTCTCCAAATCTTCCCTTCAAGTAGATGCAGTTTGCACAAATATTTGCTTTCTACAGTTTCCAATGCATACATAATTCCAGGAATAATACAACTTTTATATATCTCGAGTAGACCTTCGACAGAGTGACCTCCTTTACTGGTGATATATTTTCTTATAACTTTCCATTTCTTTACTATTTTAGAACTCACCGCCTCTTGGAAAAATTGTATGCAGGGATTGCTCAGAATAGGCATCCCCAAATAAGGGTAGGCCTCCACTACCTCCAGTTTAATCAAGTTTATCTGCCACCTAGAGATAAGCCTTTTCTTTTCAAGCCTGGTGGCTCCAAATACCATAACCTTAGTTTTGTTTATATTGATACTTAGGTTATTCTTTTCGGAGTACAATAATAGTCCATTCAACATTCTTTGCAACCCTACTGGAGTTTTATCCAAGAGGACGGTATCATCCGCATACATCAGTCCACAAATGGGTTTTCCCGCTACTATTGGTGGAAAGTTATTTATAGTCAAAAAACTTTCCCACATATCTGAGACATACAAATTGTATAATATGGGAGATGTCACACATCCCTGCTTTAGACCGGTGTTAGTGGCGATCTCTGGAGATATCATCCCTCCTTTGCCCAAACAGATGGAAACCGTGGTTTCCCTATACATTTCCCTCAAAAAGTGCAAAATTTTGGGACAGATATTTTTCTCACTTAGTTTCTTCCACAACAACCCCCTATTGACACTATCAAAAGCTTTTGAATAATCTACAAAGCACACATACAGTTTTTCCCCCTTATCCTTTGCCCCTGCTATAATGTAATTCAGCATTGTTAGGTTATCAATGGTACTGTACCCTTTCCGAAAGCCAGTTTGAAGAGTAGATAGAAGTCCCTTTTCCTCTATCCAAATGTTTAACCTCTCCACTAAAAGGGAGCAGAAGATCTTACAACTGTTGTCTGCCATAGCCAGCAGTCTATAATTATCAGGCAGTTTTTCTATCTCCCTTTTTAAAAATAGGGACCACTATGGCTTTCCTCCAGCTATCCGGTATGCGGCCTGTCTCCCATATACCAGTAAACAGCTGGAGCAAAATCACTGCCCATTTCTTAGGATTTTGTTTTATGACAGCATTTGCAAGCCCATCCGGGCCTGGGGCACGTGAGGATTTCATTTTAGAAATCACTTTCAGAATATCTAGGATACCAAAGGGGATAATGTCTTGGTCATATGAGTTTATCCCATTGAAATTAGCAGACATGTCACTTGTCTTGAAATAGAGGTCAGTAATATAATGCTTCCATGCATCTTGGCTCACATTAGTATTTTCCCTACTATCCTCATCCATCAGATACTGTCTATATAGGTACCAAATTTTTTTTGAATCATGGGTTTTACATATCGTGTATAAACACCTCCAATTAGCATTGCTGGTGTTATACTTGTAATCCTTGATCCAATTTTTGTAATGAGTCTTTATGGTTTTAATTCTCTTACTTCTCTCTTCTTCATCCAAGTCACATGTCTGCTTAAGTTTACAAATCTCACCCAACATTTCTTTTTTTCTATCATAGATCATTTGATCATATTTATGGGAGTGATTTTTGCCCCTTATATTTTTCACAATAACCTTGCTGTTTAACCTCCGAATTATACCCAACAGATTAGTTATTGGATTAAGACCATTCAATGCAATATCCTGCCCCTCAATGGGCAGCCGATCAAACAGCTCATTAAAGATGGTTAAATTTTTATCCGACCATGTGATCCTATTTCCGGATGCTGAGAATTGTATGTCCATCTCATTGCACACTTCCCAACATTTACTTTCCGGGCCCTTAGTAAATGTGCCCCTAATGGGTGTATGGTCACTCAAGGTGGTAGCAATATGTTCAAAGGAGATAGTGGATAGGCTTAATTGTTTACTTACAAACATATAGTCTAACCTATAGCCTACCTTCCCATTAGTCCAAGTTGCCCCCACACCTGGACCCAAGTGAGGTTCTAGATATTCTAAGTCCCAGCTGGTCATAAGGTTCATCCACCGACAACCCTGCCTAATCTGTGTATTTAAACCCGCCATCAGGTTACCCTCTTGAGTTTCCAATGATGCGATAATGGCCGTTTCATCCCACAATTCTTTGCATCTATTCATCTCTTTTACGGCGGAGTCACAGTGGGCATTGAAATCTCCCACTATACAAATATCAGACTCAGGGAAATCCCGGGTCCAGCTTTCAATAGTATGGTTTATATATTCCCCAATCTCTTGTATATCTTCCCGCCCTGGTTGAGAGTATATATTAATGAGAAGGAAACTCCCTAATTGGTTTCCCCTGTCTATACTTGCGCACATAACATTAGGTAGATTCCCATGCATCTCATACTGTTTAAATGATAAATGATTTTTTACCCCAATACATAATCCTCCATAAGGCCTGCCTTTTTCACCTTTGTGGGCAGCTTTATTCCAAATACTATATCCATCTAATAAAATTTCCCCAGTTACCCAAGTTTCTTGTAAGGCAAAGATGTCACTCTCCATCAACATTTGTATGCCTTCCTTGTGTAGTAGAGATTTGAAACCTCTACTATTCCAAGAGAGGAGGTTGAATGTATTATTATATGCCTTATCTCAATTCTGGATTATAGTGTTTGCCTCCTGGGAGTTAACTTGTATGTTTTTATTTCTTAGTTCCATATTAGTAGGAGTAACTCCCACCCCTTCCGTGTGTTTGTCATTCCAATCATTATGAATAGCAGAGTGGCATATCACAATTTCATATTTATTGCCCCATATTCCATCAGAGTATTCTCTTATGAGGTCCACAAAAACCGCAGATCTAAATTGGACAATAACCCAATTTTCCCAGCTTCCATATTCAGGTAGGATAATAGTTTCAATATCCCCTGAATTAATATTTTGAAGCTGCGAAATATGTGATAATTTATTAAGTAGCCAGGCCCGGTTAAGAAAAGGGCTTTCATCTGTCGTGGATTTTTCTATAATTTTAATACTTTTCCCCACTATAAGTAGGGATTCTTCATTTGTTCCCACAATATTTACCCTACTTGTTTTTTGCTTACTGTGCATGGCCAGTCGTTCCATCTCTTTGAAATAAATGTCCTTCTCCCTTTTGGTAAGGGGCCCAATATTACTATTATATGGGATTTCAACATATTTAAAGTTATTTTCAATGGGTACCATATCCTCTAGTTCACTTTCCTCAATAATATCGTCCTTCCCCTTTAGCCAATTTTCTAGGCCCGTACTTTTAATTGCCACTTTTTTCCTTTCATCCAACTTCTTTTGATGTTCCATGATTTCATAGTGGTTCCCTACTTCTACACATTCCGAGTCTAATGGGGCGGTGTTAGCAAGAGCCATGGAGTTTCTTTTCATAATTTTATTCACTTTAGTCTTGGCCATCACCATCCTTTTACGAGGTGCTTTCTTATTTTTCCTATTTCGCCTAGTGCGCCTCTTAGAGCCTTGGGCTACCCTTATTTCTATCTCACTCACACTATTATTAATCTCTTCAACCAGGTTATCCCTGAGGTTGAGTTGTTCCATATGGGAAGTATTAGTCGGTGTCATAATATTCTCAATTTCTTTTTCCACCGCCATAACCAACTCACTCAGATCTCCTAAAACCTGATTTGGCTCCATGGTATGTCTTTTCTCCTTGTTAAAGTCATTACCACAGTATTCCTCTATCATAATCCCAAGTGATCTAGTATTATCAATATTCTGTAATACCATTGATTTTATATCACTATGTTCATTAAGCAATTTGGTGCAGATGGTCAAGAGGACATCCATCATAGTAGTTAGGGCGTCTAATTTCTCACCTGATATAAGTGAGTTTTCACACCCCCTACTTCTATTGCTTTTATCATCACTTTCAAAGTGGTTTCCCCTAGAGTTAAATGACTCATCACACGCATGTGAGTCCTCTTCTCCTTGAGCAAATATATTCAAGTCTGGGGAAGCTGACAAGTTGGACCCAATTTTGTTATTCATATTGGTATCTTCAACCACAGAAATTTCCAAATTAGTACCTGTTCCCATAGATTGTCGCCTAAAGTTATGTACTAATGTCAATAATGAATTATTATCTATCATGGAGCTATTAGTGGGAGATGGGAGAGATTGTATTTTATCAGATACCATTACTTTTTCCTTAATGGTTAAAAAACTGAGTATTTTTGGTTGGTCTAATACACCTTTACCATCACCAGTAGTTTCATTCTTACCACCCTTCTTAGATGTTCCCCCTTTACCAGGCTTCTGAGTGGCTAGTTTGGTATTTGGTGCAGGTATATTATTCTTCCCCTTTTTAGATCGTGTACTTGGGGCCATATTAGTGTAGCACCAAGTAATAGGTATGTACAGGTGTAGTATAAAAAGAACTAGAAGAAGTTAATAATAATATTATATATCATTTATCCTTAAAGAGTCACGTCACCATAAAAACCACAAGTAAAATATTAAATCAGTCCTACTATAGCAAAGCCTTGAGTATACCTATACCCAAAGTGTACTGCGTCTGTATATAATATATAAAACTGGGGAGACGAAAAATCCTTCGCAATACTGGGCAGCCGATACCATCAATTGATAGGTAAACAATTAAAAAGCAAGTGTTAACAATTAAATACAACTTTTAGGTTATAAGTTAAAATCACATAACATATTAGAAAATGTCCAAAGCGTTGGATGAGAAATAATAAATTCAATCCAAATCAATATGATGTCAAACTGTTGGTGGGAAGAACCCACCCGGAAAGGGAACGCCCGACAGCTTGAGGAGCGGCCTTAGTCCGACTCTCCCCCCCACCAGGTAGTGAAAGAGTATTAGCCTCTAGAGGTGTGGTTAGCTTACTTCGGTTCCTGGGTGTTAATAGTTTATTTTTCACACTCCACAGCACGTCCAACAGCCGTATAACAGCCGACGCCCTTTACCCCTAACGGGCTTAACGCCGCGAGGGTGGATGGCAAAGGGTTTAAAGGCTGAGGTGGATCACGTGATGGATCACGTGGCAGGCCCTAGCCCCGCCTCCTCAGCACAGCGTTTTTAGTGCCAGCACCTGCAAGAGCCCCCTCACAGCTCGCAGTGCAGGTTAGTTCCACAAATAAAAAACGAACGTTTTTTTCCCTTTTCCGATTCTCCAAAGCACTTTTCACAATCAGCAAGCACGCCGCTCGGGCGGATGGCAAAGGGTTTAAAGGCTGAGGTGGATCACGTGATGGATCACGTGGCAGGCCCTAGCCCCGCCTCCTCAGCACAGCATTTTTAGTGCCAGCACCTGCAAGAGCCCCCTCACAGCTCGCAGTGCAGGTTAGTTCCACAAATAAAAAACGAACGTTTTTTTCCCTTTTCCGATTCTCCAAAGCACTTTTCACAATCAGCAAGCACGCCGCTCGGGCGGATGGCAAAGGGTTTAAAGGCTGAGGTGGATCACGTGATGGATCACGTGGCAGGCCCTAGCCCCGCCTCCTCAGCACAGCGTTTTTAGTGCCAGCACCTGCAAGAGCCCCCTCACAGCTCGCAGTGCAGGTTAGTTCCACAAATAAAAAACGAACGTTTTTTTCCCTTTTCCGATTCTCCAAAGCACTTTTCACAATCAGCAAGCACGCCGCTCGGGCGGATGGCAAAGGGTTTAAAGGCTGAGGTGGATCACGTGATGGATCACGTGGCAGGCCCTAGCCCCGCCTCCTCAGCACAGCGTTTTTAGTGCCAGCACCTGCAAGAGCCCCCTCACAGCTCGCAGTGCAGGTTAGTTCCACAAATAAAAAACGAACGTTTTTTTCCCTTTTCCGATTCTCCAAAGCACTTTTCACAATCAGCAAATTTCTTTAATTTCAGATCAAGTCCAGCGCAAGGGGGGTTGGTCTCAGAACACAGAAGAAGACAATTCAACAACCAACCCAATAAACTACTATCAGCACCTAAGTTATATGTTGGAGACCTAGTCCTAATCAAGAATTTTACTAGAAAGTGGCATGAGCCATGTTTTAAAGGTCCCTTTTGTATTGAAAATACAACCCCTTCAGCTGTGAAGGTTCAAGGGAGACATGCTTGGCTTCACCTGGGTGACATAAAGGCCTGTAAAGGTGAGAAGCGGCCCTCCCACCGTTGCCAATCCAGAAGCAAGATAAGAAGAAGAATTTCACTTTTTGCAGACTCGATCGATGAGGAAGAAGGACGATAAAGCAAGTTATGTTGGAATGAAATTCAAGTGGACACTCCTTATAGATATTTTAGCGGAGAGTGTAAAGAATTGCAGAGAATTTTTGAAGGCTGAAATAAACTTTTAGAAATACACATTGAAGCATCAGAGTCATGCCTAAACGTCAGTTCTTGATTAAAAATTAGAAACGAGATCCGTATCCAGATTCATTTTGTGGAGAATGCCTGTTTTAAACAGTTAATCATAGGATGCTTACCGATAGTGATGTTCATTGACTTTTGCATGCTGTCTTTGTGTTTATACTTCAAGCGTAGCCTGATCTTGTGAGAAGAAACGTTGATGTTTGCACTTTCTTACATGATCCACAAAACGGCCCAGTAATAAGGAGGCTCCTTATTGCCACCATCGAGCAGATTTTGCAGTTACAAGTATAAACGAATTTTGATTATTGTATTAAGAATTAGATATACTTTTATTATTTCACAACCTATGTGAGACACAAGAGAGATGCAGAGGAAGATAGTGAGGGGATAAATACCTATCTAAATACTGCAGCACACTTGGGGAACAACATGGGGTATCAGCACATGAGAAAAGTGGGAGAAAGAACATCTAAGTAGAGGTAAAAAGAAGTGGTTAAAATGTGGCAAAAGAAATTCAGTGAAATTGCCATTCAGCAAAAGTGGGTAATAGCCTCGGAAACCACCATTTTTGCTTCCCAACAAAAAGTAACTTTTAAATACGACACACTAACCTGATAACAAACATCAAGCATGCAGCAAACAGTTTTGACTGCAAATCTAGACTGTTTTTACCTCCACTCATTTTTTCTCCATTCAAACGTGCGCTCACAACACTATTCATTTGCCATATCTCTGATTTCATTTGGTTTAGTCATTCATATTGTGCTTATTTATTTATGTATTTATTTATTTAATATACATTCAGCCAAGTGACTTTGTATATACACGACAATAAAAAATACACACACATGGTAAACATAAAACAATTTGACTGGGTCAATGTCTAAAACCTTACAAGGTTATTCTTGTGGGAAAAACAAGCAAAATGAATAAAAACACATTGTTTTACAAAAAGAAGCTACGGAAGGCAGACCCATAATTCAGACAGTCAAGCATAAAGACCTCACATCATAATTAATAAAATGAAGCCTTGAGGTCCAGCAACATTATTTCTTAATCAGGAGCAAAGGCAATACGGAACTTTAGATACCGTCCAGAATGGTCATGCATCACAGTGGAGGCAACAGAGATTATGGCCATAGGCAGCCTCAAGTCACATTTGTGGCAGCATTCCATGTGGAGCCCCAGGTTCACCTCATGCTAGTGGAACTCACAACAAAAACAAACTCATACCACAATCCCTTTCTCAAAAGGTGCCTGTAGCAGTAACCTAATACATTGTAACTTGCTGGACATTCAACTCTAATGGGTGCATCTGCTGGCATGGAACACAAGCATAACAGGTGGAGTTCAACGAGCGAGCAACCAAGTCAATGTCATGCCATTTAGATTTTCCCCATGCCCTCAAAGACTAGCGTGGAGGACTTACACTCTCTGCACCCATCAAGATTCTTCCAAACGCTGTGCCGGGGCCATTCGCATAAAGCTCAGGACATATTTTAACATTCCACAACTAGGATGGAACGCTCAGGAGGATATGCATGCTCTGTGGATGCCAGGTGATGTTCGGTTACACATCGTCACACTAGATGCAACACCCTCAGTGAGGAGCACTGCAGCTTGCTAACAAATGCAGTGCAGCTCAGGGGCACTGAGTGGTCCTCAATAGGCTTACCCCGCTTAGTTCTCAAAAGGCCCCACCTTCACCATGCAGCAACCTCAGACACCACCAGGAAATTCTATGTAGGTGCAGCTCCCACTTGCCTCCCCTTTTTTTGGCTGATGAGGTTATGGTGTCGCTCACTTGGGTATAGAGGAGAATGTATAGACCAGCCAGCTGAGAAGTATGGTGTTTGCTCTACAGTAAGGCTATGAGGCTATAAGGACGAAGTCCAACTCACAGCTACAGATAGGCCTGGGCATCACTGATGACAGTTGCTTATGGGAAGGTCGTGAGCCTCATTCATCCCTTAATGGGCCACCTCATGCACGCAGCGGTGTCCATTTATTGTTTCTTTTCCTTGCCATCATTCTGGTGTTGTTGAGTTCTCTCTGTGAAAGTAGGGTTGTTCTAGGAGAGTGGCTTTCTGTCATCTCCTATCGTGGGCGGGGCTTCATAAGGAGTATCCCTCTCCTCCCTCTGCTGATAATCCCTCCTTGCTTTTCCCTTGAGCGGATGTAAATGAGAGAATCCTCTGTTACTGGGATGAATGTCTTTTCCTGTGCATTTATTCCTGGATCGACAAGTGCTTTTCCTGATCTCCTTTCCTGGGATCTGTTTGTGACTTCCCTTCCTCTATGTTTCCAAACTGTAAAGGAGTAGGTGAGTGGTGCGAAATGCCCGAGTGTCTGAGTGATGCCAGGTGGAATGTTATGCATGGAAACTGGGTGAATATTCCACCAGAACATGTTAGAGCTGGAGCCGTGAGGTGGTCGATCTTTCCCTGAACTTACCTGTAACTCTAAACTTTAACTGAATTCTTGTACCAGAAGAATTATACCCAATTTCAAAGTGCCATATTTGCTTTATTTCGGGTTCTTAGCCCTTAAACAGTACATGGAATAGATTCAATACGGTAACCAGTGATCATATTGCTATAAATAATAAAGAGGCATTATTCAATGGTGTTTTATCAATGTTTCACTTTAATAACGAAAAATAACTTCATCGCCTTTATTATAAAATACACTGTAGTTACTAATTTAACCACTGGAGGCATATGCTAAAGTTTCAACACAATATAATTCCCATTTCAACCACTGGAGGCATACGCAAGTTCTCCATTCCGGATACTCGAGGCTGCCATCTTTAATCATCAGGGTTTCCAGGACGGGTCAGGAGAAGACATTCCTGCGTTTATCACGGTTTTGGATTATTATTTCTTTCTTGTTTTTTACTCCCTTATCTGTTTTTTTCTGTGATGTTTAATATTTTAACTGTTTTGTCTTTAACAACTGTGGTTGCTGGATATTGTAATGACTGGTAACAGTCACTTTTTAATATTTTAACTTAAATGCAATACTCTGTAGAAATGTCATTTCATAAATTTTCCCATCGTTTTGTACACATTCCATAAGCCCTGCAACAGTTCCATAATTATTTTGGGAATCTACCTAGACGTCTTGTGCCGCTTATAGTTAATTGCTCCTTCCAATTACTATCAAAATAATCCAGCAATGGTGCTATTTTTTTGTGTTCATTTTTTGTCTAGTAATCACTCTGGGTGATAGCTCAACCTCATCCGTTGGTACAAAGGCTAATGGAAATAACAGTTTTATATTGTATTGAAACTCTGGATCATTTGCATACTTACTTTGAAGGCCGGTCTTTTGTAATGTTTGCCATATTAACTTTGTCAAAGAAACACCCTTGCATCTTGGTGGAAGGTGATATTTGTTTTACCGCTTTCAATGCTTTCAATGCTTGTATTTCAAAATCTGTCACTATTGTTTCTGACTCCATTGGGTTTACGGCAGTTAAAATGTAGGTGAAAAATTCCTCGTGCACCTAATACGTTTTGAGGGTCAGACGTGGATTAATAAATTGTATTTGGGCTTTGTTTATTTCACCATGTAGACTGTATCATTGTAAAAACACAGATGGGCTACTTTAAAAGTTCCTTCAGCTTGCCATGTGTTCACACTTTTCAAGTAATCTATAACTTTTTGGGTGCCAAATGTACAGATTTTCGAACGACTGAAGGGGTGATGGATAATTTTCCTTTGGGTGACTTTTCTGACAAATTCCTCGTTGGAGCAGTTTTATACTTGCCATTTGCCCTGCAATATGAAATGGCATTTTGTGGCATATTTGTTAGACTACAGTTCCACTTGACAATTCCTCTTCAAACAGAACTTTTAATTCTGCTATTTTCTTTTTCATTTCTATTTTTGGATGTCTCTGGCAAATGGCTGTGTTCTGTCTCGTGAAGTTCATTTTCATTTTCTGTCATCAACCGTCCCTGCATCCATGTGTATACTATTCGTCCATTTCCATTTAATCCTGCTGTTTGTCTCACGTTCTTTATGAAAAATATACCCTTTGCACACCAACTGCCTCATTCCCTTCTGAGATAGCACAAATTCTATCTTTTTTTTCTGTCATGTAATCTGTAATAATAACGGCACCCAATTACTCTACCTTCTAAAGTGTAAAGTTCTTTGTTACTCTATTTGCATTTCACGGGTTTAAATTAATCTTTTATAGTGGTTGAAATAAATGTCTTACCTTTTTGAATCACCTTTGTAATCCTCTTTCAGGCAGACGTCTTTTTTCGAAGAGCATTCAGCCCTAACTGATTTATGACAGTTGAAGTTGCTGCGTTAGAATCGTGGCAGGCAAGAGTGCATTTGTAAACGTGCGTCAGTAGTTTCCTTGCATGCTGATGGCAGCAGGATTTATATATTGAACAATGTTATTACCTCCTCCACTGTCTGGATAGACGCACTTTGAAAAATGATACCTTTATTAGGGTTTATAGTGATTTTTACGAATGACATTTTTTCGAATGCCATTAGATCGAAAACATTTTGTTGAAAAAAATGTTTTGAATGTTTATTTTTTTTAATTTTTTTAATGGGGTCCCCCCCCAAACCCCTCTTTTTTTAACACTTTTTTTAACTTACAAAACCCCAAAAAAACGTATTAAATACAAAAATAATACATTCGAAAAAAAATGTTTTGACAAAATGTTTTCAAGATAATTGCATTTCAAAAAAATGCATTCAAAAAAATGACCGGATCCCCTTTATTAGTGCACCATTATTTTGTGTTTTTGGTATTTGCGGAATGATTAAATCACATATAACCTTCAATACATATATATATATCACATCATTCATAAAACAGTTAAATCACATATTAAGAATTTTTTTTTACATTTAATGTAACTAGTCCTCCGCCTCCAGGGATTTGCCAAACGTGGAAAATGTCCCTTGAGTTGAGGAAAGGAATCAACAAGTCTTCCTCAAATCCGACTACAACAGACAATGGAAGAAAACATTAACTCTATTTTCACCTCACAGAGTATAGAAATGACAAAGATTTCAAGACTTTGGGTTCCATCTATTGAGAACAGATGAAAGTATACATTTGAGACTTGGCTCTAATTCTGGCTTTACCAATTAACCAAAGTGTGTGATCCCGGGCAAATCATTTAATCTCACTGTGGTTTACCTTCCAAAATGTTATTCAGTTTACAATCTATACGTCATTCTAAAGCCACACTAAACAGACTAGTTTTGCTCCATACATGATAATGACCCTTCATATTCAACATTCAAAAGAGAAGATGCTGTTTCCAAATGCGTATGTCGGCCTCAAGATATTGGTTACATTTCCAACTGGTGTTGCACCCTGGCACTTTCTCCAGCATGCTAGCACTGCCTCACACCCTCAATTCGATTAATAAAATGTGCTATAAAAAGCAACAAATAATAAAATGTTGGGCATCAAAACGTAAATTTGTAATGCTCAAACTGCCCATTCCATAATAAGAGGGGCGGGGGAGGAGGGTTGACAAGATGGCAGGACCCCAAGCATCTCCTCCGTGGCCTGCTGGGAGTAGCCACACTGTTCAAGGAGGCATTGTTGGAGAGCACTGCATCTGAGATGCAATAAGGGCTGGGGCCCTCATTGCTCAGCCATTGCATAGGAGAGGAAGCTTCATCCTCGATTCTACCCCGCCAGACAAAGAAGATATGGTGGGACTAGGAGGGAGGGGCAAGGTGGACCTGCCGGGGGGTTTCAGGAAGTGGATCGTGACCCCTCAAGGCCCCTCTCAAGGTGTTCCTTCTGTCCGGCCCTGGTTTAGTTGGAAAGTTGAGATATGTTCTGATCAGACGTGGTGCATGAATGTTTTCACAGGGTTCCCAGGATCTGTCTTGGGGTCCAAATCCTTTCCAATCAACTAGGTAGTATAGCCTTCCCCTCGAATACTTGGAATCCAAGATGCTTCTGACTTCGAATTATGGTTCTCCGTCAATAAGTATGGGTTTTGGTGGTATCCTAATCCGTGTACCGGGCTGCATCGGTTTTAATAGGGACACATGACATACTAGGTGAATCTGTAGGTTAGGTGGTAAGTCTAGTTTGACGGCCGCTGGATTGATCATTGCTTTGATGGTGTAAGGTCCTAAGTACCTAGGTTGAAAGGTCCGGGTTCCCTTGGGTACAAACTTGCCAGCCAGCCAAACCTTGTCTCCTACCTCATAGTCTGGGGCCTTTTTCCGGTGTTGGTCGGCAAATTGCTTTTGCTTTTCTTTGGCGAAAATAAGATGTTCTTTGGCCTTTTTGAAAGCCTGAGTGATGTTGGTATGAAGAGTTTTACTGCTGGCATGTCCAAATTTGTCGGGACATCTAGTTCTGCAGTACGTGGGTGTCTACCATAAAGGGTATAAAAGGGTGTTTGTCCGGTACTGGAGTGCAAGGAGTTGTTATATGCGTACTCCGCTATCCATAACAAATCTTTCCAGTCTCTTAGTTCATGGTGTAACAAGCACCGTAGGTATTGTTCGAGGGTCTGGTTGCTCCTCTCGGTCTGACCGCCCGTTTGGGGGGGATGGCTAGTGGATAGCCTGATGTCAATTTGTGCCATTGCACAATGTTTTTTCCAGAAGTTGGAGATGAACTGGCTACCTCGATCGGAGATCAGGACTGATGGGAAGCCATGTAGTTTTATAATACCATCCAGGAACACTTTGGCTAGAGTGGGTGCATCAGGGAGGCCTTTGAGTGGAATAAAGTGCACCATCTTTGAGAACAAGTCCACGACTACCAGGATGGTGTTAAACCCTTGACTTGGAGGTAGGTCAGTGATGAAGTCGAGGGAAAGAGTGTGCCAGTAAGTGGGAGGAATGTCTAAAGGTTGCAGAAGACCGGATAGTTTTTGTTTTTGCGACTTGTTTTACGCACAGACTCCGCAGGACTGAACATATTGGATGACATCCTTACGCCAGGCAGGCCACCAGAAGTTCTGTTTTACCTTGGCTAGAGTCTTGGTGATTCCAGGGTGCCCTTCGATCAGGGAATCATGATTACTAGCAACAATTTGTTGTTGTTAGTCTTTGGTGGATACATACAACCGATCCTTAAAAAAGGGTAAGTGATCTTTAGGAGGAAGGCATCTGGGTTCATGGTTCGTTGAATCTTATCTCTCAGTTCAACTTGGGTTAAGGCCATAGTGAGGCCCAAGAGCTTTTCTTCCGGTATGATGGGGACTGGATCTGGGGGCGTATATACCAAGTCATCAGTGCCTGTACGAGAGAGTGTGTCAGCTTTTCCATTCTTGACCCCTGGTCAGAAAGTGATGACATAGTCGTATTCGGCGAAGAAAAGGGCCCACCGCCATTGCCGTGAAGTCTGGGCTTTAGCTGTCTTAAGGTATTGCAGGTTTTGGTGGTCTGTGATAATTGTATTGGTGTGTCTGGCCCCCAGAAGGTAGTGCCACCAGGCCTTAAAGGCGGATTTGATCTTCAAGAGTTCTTTGTCCGTGATGGCATAATTCATCTCTGGGGGAGAACATTTCTTCGACCAAAAGGCCACTGGATGTAGCTGGCCTGTTACTGGATCTCTTTGCGAGAGGACAGCTCCCATCGCTATGCTGGAAGCATCTGTTTTCACGATATAAGGAAGATCAGGGCGAGGATGTCGCAGGATTGGCGCGGAGGTGAACCTTTTCTTGAGTTCCTGAAAAGCTTTCTCTGCTTGTTCGGTCCAGGGACATTTTTTGTTATTTTTTCTTAGCAATATGGTGATCGGGTGTATGACCTGTGAGAAGTCTGGTATAAACCGGCGATAGAAATTCGCCAAGCCCAACATGCTCTGTACCCCTTTTACTGACGTTGGTGATGGCCATTTCAAAAAGGCGTCCACTTTATGCAGGTCCATTCTGATGCCTCCTGGAGTAAGAATAAAACCCAGAAACTTCGGTGACGTGAAAAAAGCACTTCTCCAGCTTTGCATATAAAAAACGATGTTCCCGAAGCTTGGAGAGGACTGAACGGAAGTGCTTGATGTGATCCTGTTTTGAAGTTGAGTACACTAAGATATCATCTATATACAGTAGGGCGCAGACATCAATTAACTCTCTCAAAACGTCATTCATAAAATACTGAAACGCTGCAGGAGCGTTGCATAACCCAAAGGGCATGACTTGATATTCGAACAAACCATGTTTGGTGCGGAAAGCAGTTTTCCATTCGTCTCCGCTTCTGACCCGCACCAGGTGGTATGCTCCTCGAAGGTTCAGTTTGGTGTAAATTTGGGCATCGTTGACCTGGTCCAGCATGGGTAATGGTTCTTTACAGTGATCTGGTTTCATGCGCGGTAGTCAATGCAGGTTCTTAGGTCCCCTTCTTTTTTTGGTACGAAGAACAAAGGACTAGCTGCAGGGGACTTGGATGGGCGGATGAATCCATTTGCTAGGTACTGGTCTAAATAAGCCTTCAGATGAAGGTTTTCGGGTTCCGTGAGAGTATAGATTCTGCCGCAAGGAACCTGAGCACTGGGAACAAGGTCGATCTGGCAGACATAGGGGCTGTGCGGTGGCAGCGTGTTTGCTTGGTCCTTCTGGAATACATCCTGGAAATCTTGGTATTCCTCAGGCAAGGTACTAGTCACTCCGAAAGTTGCCACTTCAGGAGTCGTAGAGATACTGAAAGCAGGTTTCTGTTCTTGGTAATAACAGGCTGGAGAGCAGTCACTGGGAAAGTTTAATTTTCTTGCCCGCCAGTCAATCAAAGGGTTGTGAGCAACTAACCATGGCATCCCTAGTATGAGCCGGGATTGAGGTGCTTTGATGAGATCGAACGAAATAAGTTCCTGATGTCCGTCCTGGCACAGCAAGGTTATCTCGGCTGTGCGCTGGGTTACGGGTCCGGAAGCGGTTTCTGTCTGTAGTCAGCTTGAAACATAGGGCAAGCCCCATCTCTGCAGCTAGGTCCCGATCTATATAATTTGCAACTACTCCTCTGTCGATGTATGCTTCAATGGCATGCATTCTTGACGACCGTTATTAATTAAGATCACCGGAAATGCAAAGTGTGAGGTCGGTGGCTATTTTCCCTCACTCGACAAACTGTCCTCTACGTTTGCCGAGCTGGGCAGTTTCCCGACTGACACTCCTTCTCTTCATCTTTTTCCATGGCTCCAACGATCTTTCTCGGAGGTTTCACTGGGCAGTCCTTCAGGAAATGCCCTGACTTTCCACAGTACAGACATAGTTGTTGTTGTCTCCTTTTATCTTGCTCTTGTTTTGTTAGTGGGGGTCGTACCCCTCCGATTTGCATGGGCTCCACAGTATTTTCTTGCACTCGAGTTAAATTGTCTCTAGGTCGAACGTGCACTGGCCGAGGGTGCATTTTACAACAGTCTGCTTTCTAAACCTTCCAACCATCACCTCTTTTGTTTTGCTTTTGTCACCCCGAGTGGGACGGGTATGCCCAGACGTGGGTCCCGTGCCTGCTGGGCCTAGAGACCCAAGCTACTCCTCACTGATGACGCCCAACAAGGTTGAAACATGTCTGGGGATGCTTGTGGTCTCGTGCAGAAGGGATGTGACCTAGCAGTTCGGGCTGGACTACCCCTTTGGGGGTGGGACCAAGCCTGATTTGCATGTGGTCTTTCCCCTTTTGTAATGGCTTGGCAGGCGAAGAACGATGGTCTGGAGGGTTGCCCAGAGCAATGCCAGAGGTTGAGATTTATTCTAAACCTTCCAACCATCACCTCTTTTGTTTTGCTTTTGTCACCCCGAGTGGGACGGGTATGCCCAGACGTGGGTCCCGTACCTGCTGGGCCTAGAGACCCAAGCTACTCCTCACTGATGACGCCCAACAAGGTTGAAACATGTCTGGGGATGCTTGTGGTCTCGTGCAAGAGGGATGTGACCTAGCAGTTCGGGCTGGACTACCCCTTTGGGGGTGGGACCAAGCCTGATTTGCATGTGGTCTTTCCCCTTTTGTAATGGCTTGGCAGGCGAAGAACGATGGTCTGGAGGGTTGCCCAGAGCAATGCCAGAGGTTGAGATTTATTCTAAACCTTCCAACCATCACCTCTTTTGTTTTGCTTTTGTCACCCCGAGTGGGACGGGTATGCCCAGACGTGGGTCCCGTGCCTGCTGGGCCTAGAGACCCAAGCTACTCCTCACTGATGACGCCCAACAAGGTTGAAACATGTCTGGGGATGCTTGTGGTCTCGTGCAGAAGGGATGTGACCTAGCAGTTCGGGCTGGACTACCCCTTTGGGGGTGGGACCAAGCCTGATTTGCATGTGGTCTTTCCCCTTTTGTAATGGCTTGGCAGGCGAAGAACGATGGTCTGGAGGGTTGCCCAGAGCAATGCCAGAGGTTGAGATTTATTCTAAACCTTCCAACCATCACCTCTTTTGTTTTGCTTTTGTCACCCCGAGTGGGACGGGTATGCCCAGACGTGGGTCCCGTGCCTGCTGGGCCTAGAGACCCAAGCTACTCCTCACTGATGACGCCCAACAAGGTTGAAACATGTCTGGGGATGCTTGTGGTCTCGTGCAGAAGGGATGTGACCTAGCAGTTCGGGCTGGACTACCCCTTTGGGGGTGGGACCAAGCCTGATTTGCATGTGGTCTTTCCCCTTTTGTAATGGCTTGGCAGGCGAAGAACGATGGTCTGGAGGGTTGCCCAGAGCAATGCCAGAGGTTGAGATTTATTCTAAACCTTCCAAACATCACCTCTTTTGTTTTGCTTTTGTCACCCCGAGTGGGACGGGTATGCCCAGACGTGGGTCCCGTGCCTGCTGGGCCTAGAGACCCAAGCTACTCCTCACTGATGACGCCCAACAAGGTTGAAACATGTCTGGGGATGCTTGTGGTCTCGTGCAGAAGGGATGTGACCTAGCAGTTCGGGCTGGACTACCCCTTTGGGGGTGGGACCAAGCCTGATTTGCATGTGGTCTTTCCCCTTTTGTAATGGCTTGGCAGGCGAAGAACGATGGTCTGGAGGGTTGCCCAGAGCAATGCCAGAGGTTGAGATTTATTCTAAACCTTCCAACCATCACCTCTTTTGTTTTGCTTTTGTCACCCCGAGTGGGACGGGTATGCCCAGACGTGGGTCCCGTGCCTGCTGGGCCTAGAGACCCAAGCTACTCCTCACTGATGACGCCCAACAAGGTTGAAACATGTCTGGGGATGCTTGTGGTCTCGTGCAGAAGGGATGTGACCTAGCAGTTCGGGCTGGACTACCCCTTTGGGGGTGGGACCAAGCCTGATTTGCATGTGGTCTTTCCCCTTTTGTAATGGCTTGGCAGGCGAAGAACGATGGTCTGGAGGGTTGCCCAGAGCAATGCCAGAGGTTGAGATTTATTCTAAACCTTCCAACCATCACCTCTTTTGTTTTGCTTTTGTCACCCCGAGTGGGACGGGTATGCCCAGACGTGGGTCCCGTGCCTGCTGGGCCTAGAGACCCAAGCTACTCCTCACTGATGACGCCCAACAAGGTTGAAACATGTCTGGGGATGCTTGTGGTCTCGTGAAGAAGGGATGTGACCTAGCAGTTCGGGCTGGACTACCCCTTTGGGGGTGGGACCAAGCCTGATTTGCATGTGGTCTTTCCCCTTTTGTAATGGCTTGGCAGGCGAAGAACGATGGTCTGGAGGGTTGCCCAGAGCAATGCCAGAGGTTGAGATTTATTCTAAACCTTCCAACCATCACCTCTTTTGTTTTGCTTTCAGTCTTGCAACCGGTGGTCCAATTGCACAACCAAGTCTATGAATTCAGAACAATATCTGGAAGGATTAACCACTTGAGCTAGAAAGTCTTTTAATTTACCTCGTAAGCCCCGATGAAACAACGTGGTTCTTTTGTTTTCAGGCCACCTCGCTTCAGCAACCAATCGGTTGAAAGTAGAGATGTACGTTAAAAAATCCTGATCCCCTTGTCAGAAGGAAAGGAGTTCATTGTCCACAGCTTGTTCTCGGGTATGGCGAGCAAAGAGTTTTTCCATTTCCCTCTGAAAGTCTCCAAAGTTATGTAATAAAGGGTCATCATGGGACACCAATGGTACCGACCAATCTGCGGCGCTGTCACTTAGGTATGATAAAACAAAGGCTACCCGGGCTTGGTCGTTTGGGAATGCTCCCGGCCTGATTCATGAAAGCTGCGTCTTTTCGTGGATCACCAGCAAACCTCTCCGGTGGTGCCAAAGGAACTGTACCTGTTAACACAACTTGTAGAGACAGTGGATGACATGTAGAGACAGTAGAGACAGTGGATGACATGCTAGGATTTTGCATCAGTGGGTTGTTCCCAGGTAGTGGCATCTGACCCGCTTGTGATTGCAAGACTTGCCTGCTGATATCTTTGGTACGCTCTTTAGTCACCAATAAGTCTCTCCGGAGAGCGTTAGTCTCCTGTCTGGCAGATTGAACCTTGGCACGAAGTTCTCCCAACAATTGGGCCAATTGGTCTAATTCTGATGTTTCCATGGGGCCCAGGTGGATTGGTTTGGCAGGCTTTGCGTTCTGTTATGCTCACCTGGTATCCACGGGGACGCCAGCCAGCTGCGGGGACTCTGGTGCCCTTCACAGCCGCTCCCAGGTATAATCAGCGGGGAAGTTCTGCCTGGAAAACAGGTGGGCAATGTTGGGGGCCGGAGCCGAGACCCCTCCTGGCCCATGGACCTTCCAGGGGGGTTTCAGGAAGTGGATCGTGACACAAGGTGTTAACAGGGAACTGATGCAAGGTGCCTTGGAGGTGAAAGTTGAAGGGTGAGTAGATTGAATAGAACGTGGAGAGCAGATGGGAAGTGTAGATTTGTATTTGTATTTATTCAATTTATATAGCGCTTTTATGCCAAAAGCACTAATACAAAATATAAAAAAATATAAACAGACAAGGTATTAAGGTATCAACCACATGCGCATAGACCATTGATCAATCCTCTCCTTAATATACAATGTTATCAATAGGTATCAGTATTCTTTCCAATTTTTGGCAAATGAGAGTTTTCAACAGATTCTTCACGTTCAAATTTTATTTCAATTGGTGATTAATATGCTGCTGCCAACACGTGTTTCGACCTTACAGAAAACAGGTCTTCTTCAGGGCCAATGTATCACCTTTCTCCTGTTAAAATATTCTAACTAACTGATTGAACGATGTCCAGCAGCTTACATACAACCTTGCTGGCTGGACTAAGAGATCTAATCCCCTTTGATTATTCAGAAAAACAATTATTTCTCCTTGGATTGGAGTTGAGCTTCTTAACCTTTAATGCTTCCAATAGCGTGTTGATGCTGCCTGCAGACCACTGAATATTTAAACAGGAGAAAGGAGATACATTGGCCCTGAAGAAGACCTGTTTTCTGTAAGGTCAAAACAGGTGTTGAAAACTCTCATTTGCGAAAAATTGGAAAGAATACTGATACCCATTGATAAAATGGTATATTAAGGAGAGGATTGATCAATGGTCTATGCGCAGTGGTTGAACCAATACCTTGTCTGTTGATTTACCACTTGTCTGCTGATATACCACTTGTCAGGCTCATCAGGGACTCTGGGTCTACATTGGCAAAATCCTGCTGCAATGATGTTCTTGGGTTGAACATTTGAGCAATATTTTGTGTGGTTGCGCATCAAGTAGTAGTCGTGCAATCAAAGGAACAATATAAACCAGCTAAAAACAGCAGAAAGGGGGACAAAGAGCAACTTTATGATATGATATGGCATTTATAACACGCCTATATACAAGTGTTTCAAGGCGCAAAGAGGCAAGGGAAGGGGAACAGAGAGAAGACAAAGAAAACGATCTTACTAGGCCAGGCGACATTGAGATCAAGATTTCAACTATTTGAGAGAAGCGATAATAAATGAGCTTTTAGATTAGATTGAAAAATACAAAGAGCAGGAGAAGAACAGTACCCAGTAATTTCATCACTGGAAATAAACATTGAGGGGAAAGCGATATTTTTTAAAGCCACTATCCAACACGTTCCCCAAATATTCTAGAACCAGAGTGTGTTTATATAATTGTACCAGTCCTAAAATATGTTTGGGAGGTTGTTTAGTGAGTTAAAATAAATATTGTTTCCCCCTCGATTTTTATTTCCAGCGATGAATTCACGTATAACCAGAAGACTAATAGATAAAGGCAGAGAGTTCCAGTGTTTAGGTGCAAGAAGGGCGTAAGGCCGGAAACAAGAAGGTGCACATGGATGTATTGGAACAGAAAGAAGTAGCTGATATGAGGAGCGAAGGGCCCAGGAACAGGAATAGAGTGAAACAAGTGAGAAAAGGAAGAGAGGCTCAAGTCCATGGATGCATTTAAAGACAATAGAAAGAAAGTGATAAAGGAGATGAGACTCAAAAGGAAGAAATGATATGGAAAGAAGAGAAGATGTAATCAAAGAACTCAGAGAAAGAGAAAAAAGGAAGCGAACAAAAGAATTGTAGATAGAACAAAGAGGAAGAAGAGGAGCAGCCGGAAGACCAAAAAAGAGGGCTGAGCAGTAATCAAGTCGAGTGAAAGCCAAGCAGCAAGAAGGAGCTTGATGGCGTGGAAAGATAAATAAGATGGCGCCCAACGAATATTAAACAAAGCATAGTGGCAAGGGATGGAGGGGGAAGAGTAGGAGGAATAGTAGTAGGAGGAAAGAAGGGAACCTCTGTCTTTGATGGATTAAGATGAAGAAAATGCAAAGACATCCAAATCAAACAGTAGAACACAAAGAAGAATTAAAGGAAGACAAAGGAAGATTCATAGATTTATTTATTGGTTATTAACTTTAAATTCGCTTACCTCCAGCATCAGCCTAAAAGCATAAAACAATAAACATTCTGACAGTAAACATTTTTAACAATATAAACATGTTTAAATTGATTACAAAAACATAGCAGCATAATTCCCCTAATAACGATAAAATAAAGTTTACATGTTAAGAGCGTTGTCTTGGCTTGATCAGTACAACAATGAGATTCAACCAATAAATTCAATATAATATACGTTCTAACGATGTACAACATAATCGCAATAAAAATGTTGCAGCATCTTTTGCCAGATAGAATGACACAAAGTTTCAAAGTTCAAAACGTTCTCTTGACTTGATTGGCACATTAGTAATATTCAATAAAATGCACTCAGTCTATTCGCAGTACAAGCAGGTAAGAATCAGTCCAACAATGCATGGTGTTGAAACCATTGCAGTAATCAAAGGAAGACTGTCCCAATCTGTCCCAGTAATGGTGATCTAATAATTGGCCAGAAGAGAGCTCGCATATGGGGGACAAGACTTGCAGCCCATCCTTTTTAAAATGTGTTCATCGAATGGAGGGGTGGCTAGACTAGGTCGCTCTTACCTTTAAAGACCTGTTGTCTGAGCAACCACTCACAATGGATATATTAGGCAATCCTATTGACAGTGGCCTGATTTGTGGTTGATTTTAGAAGGGTTTGGGCAGAGGCTATTCTCCCCTTCATTCTCAAAGTGGGTTTCAAATAAATAGCTTTCAATATTGTCAGATTTGTGCAAAAAAAAGAGAAAATGATTCAATGTTTCCAGTGCCTGGCTGCATAATGGGCAGGTATCAGAATTCCCATTGCCCCAATTTATGGTAAATTAGGCCAGTCTCAAGGGGCCGCTTCTGAAATCCATAATGAGGCTGCGGACATACGGTTGATCTATAAGGTCTAAATATGTCTCGTAGCCAAACTCCAACTTTCAAGGTAGGTTATACCCAATTTCAATTTTTGTTTTGACAATTAGCCACCATTTCTTCCGTGGAACGAGTTTTCACTGCCTTCTTAACTCTTCGAATGGCTACCTTATAAATACTCTCAGGATTTTCCCAAAGGGAGATCTTACCTAAATCATTGATAACTTTGTTTAGGTGCCTGACCCAAGGGAGATCCCACCCTGCCCCTTGGGACCCCATCAGGTACTCCAATTCCTTACGGTATGCCCCAAGTTCTGATGTGAACCATAACCACAACCAATGAAGAACCGGTTTAAGAGTGAGTTCAATAGTTATGGGATACACATCCAACTCCACATGGATTATTCCAGTTGGGGTTCCCCAGGACAAAACTTATTCTCCCTTTTTTCTAGCTCGATCAAATTCGAGTTTGCCCAAATCTCTGCCCCCTAAGAGGCAGAGGTTTGCACTTGTTTTTTGTATACCTCTATGGCCATAGAAGCAGCACCTATGCCACCTATGCCATAAAAAAACTCCTCACACCACTACTGTGCATTTCAAGACTTGCACATGCCTTGGACATCTGGGCATTCCAGGTCCCAATTTCATGGAACCTAACGCCAAGGTAATCATAATACTTGACCTGTTCTAATCATGGCCTTCGAGATTGACTATTAGTTTACCCTTTTTTGAACATTTTTGTTTGAATACCAGGACCTTGGTTTTATCATTATTTAGGGTTAGTTTCAGTTCCTTATACTTCTTCAAGAAGGAGCCCAGCCCTTGGGATATTAATGGTTGTAAATGGTTACTCTGTTCAAGTACAGAGTACTTTGTAATTGTTATGTGTTTGTTAAAATGTGTATGTTGTTAATTGTGCTGTTAATTATCCCATTAGGATGTTTTCTCACCCACCATGTGGGTTTAAATCTTGGGTTACACTGTATTGGTGTTTTTAAATAAGCCTTTTAGGAGGATTTTATCTACTTTGGGGAATTAAAATGATTAAATTTATAAGAGTGTATTGTGTACCAAGTCAATTTTTTAGGGATCAATGGTCGTAGGCTGTAATCAACTTCCTTTGCTAAACAGATGAGAGACATATTAGTCTAATTGTTATGTACCTTTTCCCCTTTTGTATATGAACAGCGAGGAGCACAGCGTCATCTGCAAAGAAGAGTGCCTGGTGCTTCTCAAGCCCCGATTTTGGCGGGTCCCGACACTCCTGTAGCAAGGTACCAATCACTTCCTCGATAAAGATGAAGAATAACAGTGGCACAAAAACACATCCTTGCCCTACGCCCTTTGTGACCTGCATTTGTGTAGTAAGTTCCCATGCCAGTCCATAATGGATCACTGCTGTTTTTTCAGCATATAGCAGTTGGACCAAGGATAATAGGCCACTTGGCATATTTCTTTTGGCAGGTATTTGCCACAGGATGTCCCTAGGCACTCCATCAAATGCCATTTTGAGGTCTGCGAATACAGCAGAGAGTTGCTCTTTGTTCAAGATGGTGTATTTCTGGACCAGAGCAGAAAGTCGGAAGCATTGGTTAATGGCTCCTCTGCCCTTCTAGAAACCTACATGTAGGGTATGGATAATTTCTTGTTCATCTGCCCAATCTTGGATACACTTAAGGAGGACTTTGGCAAAAGAAAATTCTGGTGCTATCAAGATGGTGTATTTCTGGAACAAAGCAGAAAGTCAGAAGCATTGGTTAATGGTTCCTCTGCCCTTCTAGAAACCTACATTTAGGGTGTGGATAATTTATTGTTCATCTGCCCAATCTTGGATACACTTAAGGAGGACTTTGGCAAAAAGAATTCCAGTGCTATCACGCAAAGAAATTGAGCGATCATTAGTCAGGAGGGTTCTCTCTCCCTTTTTAAATATCGGTATTATTATTATGGCCCAATGCCACAATTTCAGAATGGAGCCCGTACTCATGGAAGCAGAAAATAGTTTCCATAAAAGAGGTGCCGATATTGCCATTTCGACCTTAAACATATTGGCTGGAATACCATCTGGTCCAGGGGCCTTGCTCCTTCTTTGGGACCTAATTGCCATAGTTACATTGCCTATCCCCAAATTGGGCATGCCACAACCAACTGATACTTTGTGGTTTGGTCATATCGGGTAGAGCTCGCCTGTGCCCCTCTCCATAGAGGGTTCAAAAATGCTTCACCAACTCGTCTGGCGCAATATTACACTCTAGTTCCCTACCAGTGTGTATTTCGGCACCAGAGACACGTTTCCAGAATGTCACGGTATCCCTTTCATCGTAAGTATTCGCTAGTCGGATCCACTCATGCTTAAGAAACTCTGCCTTCTTGCTCTTAATCAGCAGGCCCTTCTGAATAACGTGCTAGTATGGCATTCCTAACCTTGGCACACTCTGAGTCATACCATGAGGTTCAACGGAGGTCTCTCCTTTTAACTTTTCGTATAAAGGTGGAATAAAGGAAGAATGCCATCTGTCAAATTGTTAAGATCGCTAATTACTTCGTTATCTGGAAATGCCTTCAATGAGTGGACGTATGGCATCGTAGAGATCGTGTTTCATTTCATGTTTCACTATATTTGGCCATTTTACTGCTTTGCCAACATGCCCCACCACCGTTACAATTTGATTATGAATTGATACTGAGTCAGTAGGCTGTTCCTCCCACCCCTGAAAGCCACAGTGATGACCAAAGGGGTGTGATCACTGCCATACCTTTCTAAGATTCCAAAATCTATGACCCATTTCCAGTCCCTAGCCAGGACCAGGATGTAGTCCATAAGCGTGGAACAGCTCATACCAAAGAAGGTTTTCCTCACAGGTTGATCTTTGGGAAACCGGCTGTTGCATGCTCCATGCTTTATTGGGTATTTATAATGCGCCTATACACAATGTGTTTTGAGGTGCAACATTTGTGCTGTACACTATTTTTCGTGTGTCTCTTTTGCTCTGGGCTTGTACTGCTTCTTATAGCTCAATAAATGCATTTATGGTGAACAAAAAGGCCATAACCTTTCTTCTTACGGCATCATTATTTGGGATTCACCTCTCGGCTCTTGTTCAGGATCTGCAGTATACAGTTTTTGTTTTTCATGCTGCCGTATTGGTTTTTCTTATGGAGAACGCGGGAGCAGATGTAAGGTAAAAATACTAGTGGATGGAGCGTGAGAGGGTTGGGAGACTGATGGAAGCTGAAGAGAGTAGTGAGGGGGTTTATGGCAGCAGATGAGGGAGCCATGGAAGCAGAGAGCAGGACATCTTTGAAAAGGTATTGGAGAGCATGCGATTTCCCACTTGAATAAATGGAGTGATCCTGGGCAAATAACTGTATGTTAGCAAACTCTTGTGAGGCGACGAGGCTACTTCCAGCTAGAGTCAGACTGCGCCAACAACTCCAATAGTAGAAAAGACCACTTAAAAAACAAGGAACATATGTCGCACTTGTGACTGCCATTAACTCCTCCCACCCTAAACTCTGCCCCCATGTTGCTCATGTACCAGTGCCATCTGACTGGTGGATGGAATTGCTCTGATGTCTGTAGATCCTCTGTCAACCCGCACGTCCCCCAAACAGCCCCACAAGAGCTGGATTTTAGTAGCATTCAGGGCAGGTAGGTGTGTGCCGGGTACACGGCAGATCTCCACAGAAATTCAGACAAGCAGTCAAAACGCAGGATGCAGAGCTCCTCAAAAGCCGGCGCACTTTCCCATTGACGTCACGGCATGGATTTTAGTGCCGTGCAAGGCTGGAGAGCAGGGCATCTTCACACCAACCCTCCACAGAACTCCAGGGAATCACACAGGTCCCATAATAAAAACGGCTCCTCGATGTTCTGACCCTTCCCCACATCCTTTTAGCAGACCAATCTGAAAGGAGCTACGATGTACCTCCATTCTTTCAAACTGCAACCAGCGTCCTGCGTTTTCTTCACCTCAGACTTCTTTTACTTTAGTAACTTACTACAAGAGCAGGCCTTTCCAGGATGCTTTTTGGAGGGTTTGGTTGTGGAAAGGGGGTGTCGAAAGGCATGTTTGTGATCACGCTTAAGTTACACCTGAGCATTCAAGGTGCACGTGTTTGATGTGAGGGGGGGAGTGAATCAAAGTGTATGTAAATGTGTGAGATGTGTGTAGTAAGCAGGGATATGTAAATGAAAAATCTTTTGGAGTGAGTGAAAACGGTTAAGAAACTTTTTTCCATGCGACATGTGTTACGTACTGCAGAGCACGATATGCAGAGTAAGACCGCCAGATTTGGTTGCTAGGGTGGTCAGACCCCACAGATTGTTTTATGTGCAAGTTACAACCAGATGTGGAAGTAACTCAGAACAGGGGTAACTAATCCAAAATAAACATTTTTGAGGGGGATAATAACCGTTTGCCAAGCAGAGACGAATCTTTGCAAAGTTTAAGAGCACATGAAAGTTGCCCTTGGTCTCCTCTAAGCCAATCCGAACGCTGCGATTGCAGTCTATAGCAAGCGGTATTGACAACATTGCAACCTTCTTACTTCAGAGCCAGACCAGAAAATAACAGAACGCTTTGCTCTGCATTCACGATAAACCAATGCCGTTTCCCAGAAATATATTTTTCAAGTAGGCTTCCCTTATTGAGGGAATAGTTTTTTAACACAATATCCAGTTTAATGAACCAAAGTGAAAGCTAAAACATGGAGAAATGGTTTCACGTTATTATAGAGGAAGCTTTTTCTTTTAAATTCCATCTAATGCATGCTCATGTGAAGACTGTTCCAGTTCAACAAAGGTTCAAATGAAATCCTTACCATTTAAAGCCATGCTTATTATTTAAAGGCTACAAACTAATAGTTAATTTAATTTACATTTTGGGCCAGATTAAGTGTTTTTAACAGGGTCGTCATTTCACCAAAATGCCAGGGGTAGCGGAAGTGACATCACACGGCCCTTGACTTCTCATAACATCACAGGAAGTCTTGACATTTGACCCTGGCCCCAAGTGACATCATGGGAAGTGATGGAACACAACCTTGCAATGCATCGAACACCGGTGTTTACAGGCGCTCTCATTTCAGCCAGATATAAGAATCGAGGCACAGAGGAAGGCAAGATCTGTCCACGATCACACATTTGGGGAATGTCATTTTCCAGGTTTACCCACAAGCAAAATTCTGCAAGAGCAAGGCCTGAAAATTAAATCATTGACCAGGATTTAGTATCAACAAAATGTCCTTATTATAAATGTATCTATGAGTCAGCTACCACTACGATAGGAGAAACCTATTGTGCGGGTGTAATGTGAGGCCATTTGTCTCTGTGTGTGCATGTATCTATAAGTCATATGACAAGCAACCACATGTTGTCCCCCACAACCCCGATCCAAACATAACACCTTACTGTCCTAGGCTTTGATATATGACTCTTCACCAATCGTTTTTAATCGGTGTGAGGTGTAGGAGTTGGGGGGTTCTACTTCCCTCAAGAGTGGGGCTCAATGCATCTATGATTTTCAGAGCTCTATGTACGCGGTGCGTTATTCAATGCCCCCCAGGACTGGCCAGTGAATGAAGCATATACAAAGCCCTTTCCAAGAAGGAGTTTGAGTGGGGAGGGGTGGGTCACTCCATGGCTCTCTCATTCCTAAGACTCTGTGTCCAACGCTTATTTTCTTAAACAGTGTAGCACCAGAGCAGGTTCCTGGTTGAGTTTGCAGCCCCACTCAACCATTCACATCACACTTGAATGCGTTCTGTGTGAGTAGAGTCCAATCAGTGGCATAGCATTAAAATGTGGACCCGCTGTGTGCCATGCTGAGCCCCCCCGCCCAAAGCTCCTTAACAAAGCACAGGGCATGGAAAAACCCTTGGCCAGCCTGGACCACCACGTTTATCTGCAATGTCCATGAAGATTATGCCGTTGCAGGGGCATACACTAACCCAAGTGAAAGAAGTAAACATGTTTATTAATCAAAGCTTAAATGTTTCACCTAGCATAGAAAGAAGGGGGCAGTTCCTGGTCCCAAAATATACCAGCCACCAATGGTGGCAGGTGAATTGTTTTATTGGAGGGTGTAAATATGTGTCACAAATATGAGATTGCGACTGAGCATAGTGAGGGGGCCTGAGCTAACGAAAACAGGTTTGGGGGGGATTAGGGGGATTCTTCCCCCTCCCATGAGAACATGTTTTGAATAATGGGTTAAAATTATGCATTACACAACACACTTTCTGTGAAAATGTGGTTAGAAGGCCAGACAGTTTGCAATCGGTTTTGTAGGGTGTATGGTAACTCGTGGAAAAAAAGTACAATAGATGCAAGTCGCCAAAAGTGCACAAGTGCATTTAATGCATTGTAATGCCTGTCCCTATATGCCAGTATAAAAAGCATTCACATGCTGACTGTCCCCATACTTTACCATGCTGGCTCCACCAACATATGCTAGTATTCTCATATAAGATCACACTCATGTTCGCTTTGAGATGTTTTTTATAGTATCATTACTGGCACTAGGCACAACGCTGGCTCTGCCATAATGGGTTAAAATTATGCATTACACAACACACTTTCTGTGAAAATGTGGTTAGAAGGCCAGACAGTTTGCAATCGGTTTTGTAGGGTGTATGGTAACTCGTGGAAAAAAAGTACAATAGATGCAAGTCGCCAAAAGTGCACAAGTGCATGTAATGCATTGTAATGCCTGTCCCTATATGCCAGTATAAAAAGCATTCACATGCTGGCTGTCCCCATACTTTACCATGCTGGCTCCACCAACATATGCTAGTATTCTCATATAAGATCACACTCATGTTCGCTTTGAGATGTTTTTTATAGTATCATTACTGGCACTAGGCACAACGCTGGCTCTGCCATAATGGGTTAAAATTATGCATTACACAACACACTTTCTGTGAAAATGTGGTTAGAAGGCCAGACAGTTTGCAATCGGTTTTGTAGGGTGTATGGTAACTCGTGGAAAAAAAGTACAATAGATGCAAGTCGCCAAAAGTGCACAAGTGCATTTAATGCATTGAAATGCCTGTCCCTATATGCCAGTATAAAAAGCATTCACATGCTGGCTGTCCCCATACTTTACCATGCTGGCTCCACCAACATATGCTAGTATTCTCATATAAGATCACACTCATGTTCGCTTTGAGATGTTTTTTATAGTATCATTACTGGCACTAGGCACAACGCTGGCTCTGCCAATATATGCCAGTATTCCTATGTAAGAAAATACTCCTGTTGGTTTGTCCATTAAAAGTGACATGTCACAATAAGAAAACATGTCCAACTGGTTCCAATGTAAGCCAGTGTAGACCCATAAGAACACATCATCCTTGCTTCATCATAGATGCTCAGTTAATAAAAAGTCATGCTACAGTAAGAAATATACAGGCTGCTACACCAAAACGTCAGTTTAGTGAGGTAATACTACTGATCGTGCTTGCTTTATCAATGATGACAAGTAATACATGTCATGCCACAGTAAGCAATGGCTAGACTGGCTGTATCAAAATGCCAGTCTAGCCAGGCAATGACACACATGAACTTAGCTTTGCCCGAAAATACAAGTAAAACGTGCAAAGTTAATAAAGGATGTGTCAATAATGTTCTAGTGATCCCCAGTCTACCAGGGCGTTACACACTAACACACACACAAGTATGCATCACTTTTCACCCACCCATACATCTCCTCTCACGTTCATTCACACTCCATTCACCACACAGGTATGCACCCACCTATACAGAACATTCGCACAGCTTCAGTTTTTTACAGGTGTAGCAAGGGAGATTGCAGGGGGAGCAAAGGAGAACAAAGTTGTTGTGCAACCCGTGTCGACCCCCCAAATAACATCCCTGTTTTTTAATGAGATTTTCCCACTGAAAAATGCTTTTTATATATCCAGCCCTTTGTTTTCGTACTCTTTACTCTTTGATCACTATTAAATGTTATCAAAACCTATATTGATATTACCACAATGTGATCTACTTTGTCTTCTCGCTTATCGAGATTCTATCTCTTCTTCACTTGTCTCACTTGGCTGGTTACCCTTTCTCTCCCAAATCAAATTTCATTTTCTTTGATTCGTCTTTAAATCCCTCTATGTGCTGGCACCTGACTATCTTGCTGCACTCTTAGCTTTCTATACTCCCTCCCATTCTCTCCGCTCCTCTAGTCTTTTTAGACTGAACGTTCCCCGTCCTCCATGTGCCCAGTCCCGTTTCCGATCTTTTCAGCTTCTTGCTCCTTTACATTGGAATGCTCTCCCACTCTCTGTCCGCTCTATCACTGTTTACTCTCTCTTTCGTCTCTCTCTGAAGACCCATTTTCTTTATTACCCCTGATCGCTTGCTACCAGGATTGATGTTTACTGACTACCATTATTTTGTACCGCACCCTGTTTTTAAAAGTGCAGCGTTTTGGTTTAAGGCGCTATATAAAATACAAATAAAATACAAATTCGAACCTAATAGACCTCTGGAGGGGTGATTTACAATTGGGATAATGACCCTTTCCAACTTAGGTTATTCATCAACCAATTTATTATCACGCGTTAATGACATCTCCCTCGGTCCGTAACATGATAGTATTTTCCCTTTTCATTGCACTCGATCCGGTCAGCCAAAAGAGGAATAAAACTCGTTTTAAGTTAAGCGAGTCCTAAATGTGTTATTAGGAACGTTCTTTAATTGGTATTGGTCGGCTCCACCAAAAGTGAACACTGTCAAGCTTTCTTTTAATCTTTCACACAATAAATCGCCCGTATTTTCTCCCCCTCCAGTTCCACTGGTGTTGATTGACTGGTCAATATGTACAGATTGGCTCAAAGTGCAAGGATATCGAACATGGACCAGGAGCATGAGCCTAAAAGCTGATCTGACATCAATATATCAAAGAAATACCTTGATATACCACCTGCGGTTATGTGATGACCACAAAGGTTTAGAGGAATTATCCTCTTTTGAAAACTCATCAACTCTGACAGGACAGAAAGAGAGGTGTGCCAGAGTCTGGGAAATCGAGATATGCACATTTTGCAAATGCTCTGAAAAGGGATACTGACTACGGGACTCTGTCACAGCTGATACGCACAGGAAGGGGACGCAGAAGATCTGCTCTAAAAGAGGTCAGTTGAACTTGCGTGGTTGAGGGTTGACTCTAGCAAATTCTGGTTCGGATAATGTAAGGAAGAACGACTGTAGGGTTTATTGTAATGTATGCGAGACCTCGTCCTCCTGCCCCGTGCTTGTCTTTGCTGTAATACAACAGGCAGCCGTGCAGCATGTAGGCCTGTTGCTAGCGACACTGTGAAGCTCATTGCTCAATTATTAATGCGCTATCAGCGGCCCAATGAACAGCAAACATTTGCAGTTCCAAATGCCAATTTCATGTGTTGATTTTTGCCATAAATAAATACAAATCTTGCTTTTTTTGGATCTTCAAATTTGGCATTTCTTATTTATTCAAACAAAGTCGGTCCAGCGTGCAATTAAAGCATTTATATGACAAGAGTTTTTTTTTTTTGTTGGTTAGAAAATATGTTTGTTTTTAACAGAACTCGTAGTTCATTCGTTTTTGGGTACCAGACGGAAGAAGATGATGATATATGAAGGTGAAGATGTTAAGGATCACTGGCAGGTTTGTAAATGATTATGTTATGTGATCCCCATCATATTCTGCTTTTAGTCTACTAGCGGCCCAGACGATTTAGGTAAACTACCCATACCACCCAATTCCAGAGCAAGCCCAGGACAGGCTGCCAACAGGCAGTGTGGTTGCCTCAGCTCCACCATTTATAACGATTCATGGAATTACTTGCATGTAAAACAGGCATTTGCGTGCCATTCTGCCCGCAAATCCCTGTTTGACGAATGGGGATTTGCGGGCACAATGGCACGCAAACCCCCATTTTACACGGAAATAATTCTATGAATCAGGTCTGAGCAGCTGCCATAATATTCTTTGGGCATAAATAGCATTGGGCAGCAGCACTAGCGTATACTGTTGAGACAGGGCTCCCCTTTATCTATGGGAGCAACCAGCATGACACAGGTGCAAGTGATGGCATGTATTATGAAAGGCATCCTCATCTTCTTTGGGTACAACTAGCATGATGGTGGTCCTGCGCTGGCATATTTTGTTGAGACAGGGCTAATCATTTTCTTCAAACAAAACCAGCATGACGGGGCCAGCACTGGAATGTATTGAGACATGTCTCGTTGCTATATTTGGGCACCACTAGCTTGAAAATGGATATGTTTTATCAAATGGGCACACGCAACACGAAAATGTGTTGTGGAGTGGCAAAGCTGGCATAGATTGTTGAGCCAGGCCTCATACAATTTTCGTTGGGCACATTCAACATGAAATGAGGGACACTCTAGAACATATTGTTGAGACAGTTTTCTTGATTCTTGATATTTCCTGGGTTTGAGAGCATGATCTTGTTTTTTTTACAATGGCATTGCTGGCATATATTTTTGAGAGAAGTCTTCATAGTTTTCTTTGGGCAAAGCCAACATTAAAATGTGCTGCAAAATGCTCATGTGCACTCTTGGCATCTGAAGTGTTCAATGTGTTTCCCTAGAAAATCAATAATAAAATCTATGAATTTTAGCCTTTTTTCAGAAATGTATGACATTAAAACAACCACTTTGAAGCGTCACTTAAAAACTCTTCTCTGGTGGAACACCCCAAACTACCCTCAGTCGGTTCAGTATCCCTCCCTCTGGCAATAGTGGATAAATATTTCCACCCCACCACTTTAAAACATGTGCAAGTGGCCACTGCAGCTAATGTACTGGGCAGGTCCATTGGCCATCAGGATGGTAAGCGTGGAAAGCCCATTTTCCATACCTGACCTTTTTAAAGCAAAATTGCATTTTTCAATGCAGAAAGAAATATTGGAGGCCGTGCTGATGATCCAAATGGACCAGACCTTGTGCAAAGAAGTAGACATAATCTGCTGTCTTAATGCCTTCAAAACAAATCATGACTGTTCCATGTTTCTTTACTCCTTGTAAAAGGTTAGCAAATCAAGCATTGGCAATGCCAACAGTTTGGGTTTTTGTGTAGATAAGGCAAAGGCACTTTCCAGTCCCCGCCATAGTGGTATTAACTGCCCATTGTTGGTAGCAGGTGCAAAATCATACAAGTACCTGGGCATCTAATAGTGGTGCTTGGCAAATGCCCAATACTTGTACACAAGACAAAACTGTTTGCTTTGTCGATGCTTGTTTATAACAGGACTTCAGTGAAGGACACACACCAGTAGCACGTTCATAACTCCAGTTAAGTCATTAACTCTCAGAAGACTACTTTGAAAAAACACTGGCAGGCACTTCGAGAGCAACGTTTGATGGTAAGGCTTGAGCCAAACGAGCTCAATGATTTTCAATGAGGAGGTGTTTTGGGTCGGGAGGGTCAGGAGCTGGGTGGGAATGGACATAGCGATTAGCATGTTGATGGGCAGCCAATGGGTGGGAAAATAACCAAACAACACTGCGTGCCCCTCCTCTTATGCCTTTTCTTCCTATCTGTTGTCTAATGCAATAGTTTCGCAAAGCGACACCTAATAGCCCAAGCTAAAAATGTGGGGTATTGCTGGTCAGAAGACCGATTCGCCACCTTCTCACATGTGGCATCTTAACATTGAATACATGTTCCTGAATAACAAGAACCATGTACCAGTGGGCTCACCCCAGGTTCATTTTAAAGGGGTTAAAAAGCCAGTTGGGACCATGTAAAATGATTTTTTTTTGTGATGTACATAACTTAAGTTATGATCAATATTATGATCTGGCATTTTCATAAATCTGAGTTATTGGAAATACTGATACAGTGATAGACAGTGAAATTAATGTTGGAAGTATGTAGTGTCCGAATTGTAACTATTTTGGAATAGCAGCAAACCACGAAAAAATTGTGTCTCTGTGCCGGAAGGGCGTGCCGAAATAAAATTAGTATTTTCCAAATTGCCATAATATGTAGAATCCAAAAATATATAGATTTATGTAGTTATGTAGTCATATGAAAAATGTGCACAGCTGCCAAGTTTTTTACAACCCAAAAAGGTAAAACCCACATGTCATTCTGAGAGGACAAATCTTTCTCCTCCCTCAGCCTACATCATACATATCTCCCAACTTCTGGCCCAATCAGCAGCCAGTGGGCGTCTTGGTGGGAGGTGAAGGGAAAGTGCTACCCAATCCTTACCATGGGAATTATGATAATGTAGGAGTATCATCAATCCTATAAGAGGTCAATTTGGCATCGGAACAGGGCTTTTCCACTTGATTTGTAGAGGTAGCCTGTTGCCAAATTCTTGCGAAGAACAACTAGCAGAAAAACCTCAATCCTTGCATTAGAGACAGTGACAGGGAATCTAGAAACTAGCTGGAACCCAATCAGAGTAGCCAGAGGGAGTCTGGGTGCAGGAGAAAATCCTTGACTGAAGCCCTTAACCATATCTGCGCTGTCCTCAGAGGAGCCCTGCTGTTTTTCCATGACCAAAGCCTCCCATGTAAGTAGATATATCCTAAATACCATCAAAAGTGTGAGGGGGAAACTTCCAGCTTTGATCTCCATCTTGCATAGCAAGTAGGAGGCTGGTACTGGGATGGCCCTTGGCACATTGTATTAAATCCAATTCAAATTAATTCCATTATAAAAAATCACCTTATCCATTTAAATTGAATTGTGTTGGGGATAGCCAACCTTAATCCTTTCCATTAAATTGTGGGGAGGGGGGAAGCTGTGTAGATCCTTAACACATTGAATTGAAGTTGAATCAATTAATTCCCATATAGAAAATCATGGGATGAGTGTTGTTAGAATTCGAAAATAACAAAGTTCATGCCCAGAGTGTTAGAGCCGGTATAGACAATAAAGAATTGGGTGACTATCCTTCTGAAACCCCTGACTCCTGTCCCGAAGGGCGGTGTCCATAATCCCCAAATAAGTAACCCTAAATTTGTACTATTCAAGTGAACATAGAGGGTGCAAAACACAATTCATCATGTATTCCCTTGCATCCAAAACCAGAATTATCAAGCATTACATCTTAATTGTATGTGAGTTGCAAAAAAATGTTTCCCATTGATTCCCTTGTCTCCCAAACCAGAATCCCAAAGCACTGCCAGTCATTTAAATGTGTGTTGCAAAACGATTTTTGCACTGTATTGTGAATGTTGTCTATTGTTCAATTTGCAATTAAATCTGATGAAAGTTGTGACTGCATATTTCGAAATTCTACCTGTGTTGTTTTAATAACGGAAAGTAATTTGGAGTTGTGATATTGTGTAGTGCCAGAGCAGTGGTGGTTGAGGTTGGTTGCTAGTCTTCTCTGTCAAACCTTAAATAAATATATATATACTTACTGTACACCAGCCTTGGTTCCTAGTCCATTGGTGACATAGGGAATTTATTGGGGTCGGTACAAGATGGGTTGGAGGCTTCACTAAAGTTGAATCTGTACAAGCGCTGTGGATGCGCACTGAGTTGCTTGGGGGAAAGGAACTCCCTGAGTTGAGTGTGACTGCCTGATTAATCATGACAAAGCTGGGGGCTCATGGCCAGATTTTGGTTGAGAGTCCTCACTTGTGACAGTGCAGTAGCAGCAGACCTTTCATTTGGGTGTAATTGCATTGCAGTGGATGGAAAGTTGTGTTGCATTGTGAAGGTGTCATTCATACCTGTACCCTGGGTTACAGGGCAGTGTATAGATAAAATAGTGCTGACTTTGAGTTGTCATTGTGAGTGGAAACTAAGCAGGAACAGGGTTGAGATTTGTGCCCTTCATAGAGAGTATATCAGGTGCAGAACACATTTCAGAATGAGCACAGTAGAAATAAATATGGCCAGGAAGCACCTCCTATACCATTTTTTTTATTAAAGAATGTAGAACAAGAACATGAATGTGGCAAGCTATAATAATGCAGCAGTTTTATGTCTGAAAATGTTGATATGTGGCAGGATAATGGGCTGATACATCAGGCCCTGAGAAACTTTAACATGACACAGACCAGCAAAGATGAGCGAATTAAAATGGCTCAGCTCACAGCATATAGGTACTTCCATATGCTGATAATAAAAGAAAGACACCTGGATAGTGTGGCCTCTGTGCAAAACCAGGCTGAGCTTTTGAATCAAGCACAGAGAGAGTTGAAACCATTAGAAACAAAAGTGCAAGAGAGTCCAAATTCAGAGTCAAAATCAGAAAATATTGTTCAACACCTAAAAGACGAGTTAGTGACACAACAGCAAGCGAATGCAGAGTGAGAGGCTCAATTTTATGCACTACAATGGGAATATAAAGAATGTGTTGAAAATCTGAGCGCAAGTCTACACAAATTAAATGAGCAGGTTGTTCACGATAGACCCTGCTCAGAGGACATTTTCACATTTCAAGCACAGGTTAAACAACTGAAAGCTGAAAACAGCCAGCTAATCATTAATGAGGTGAATTCTCAGGGTGAATTTGATCAGATGCGCCAAGATCTGAACACCTTAAAACAGCAGACAGAGAAGTTGAGGGAAGAAAATTCCAAATTAAGTCAAGAGAATAGTGCCCTGTTTCAGGAAGTGCATTAGTTAAGGACGGATGTGGAGAAAAGTAAGTTATGTTCTCAGGAACTGACTGACATGTGGCTACAAAATGCAAGATTAGTGGAACATGTGAGGCAAGCAAAGGTTGACATGGAGTAGGCAATACAGGCCAAAATTGCACGAGGGGAGAAGATTAGTTTCCTGCAAAGAAATGATCTGAATATGTGCAGATGATACAAGCCTCGCAGAAGGCACATTAGTCCCATTTTGAAAAGAACACAGGAATAAGAAGGGGGGGTCCATTCAGGTAAGTACTGCAACAGGAAACCTCCCTCAAAACTTCCCTCCAAACTTCCCAGATACCCTTCAAACCCCAGTTTTCAGAACAATCCTCCTCTGTATCCCTGCTTTCAGGACAATAGATTCACAAATCAGGGAGAAGGGAGGCATCGGAAGGAAGGTTATCAGGGAAACCCCTAATACCAAAGCTACTCTGGGAGAAGGGCCAGATACCCGTTCCGGGAGGAGCAAAGGTATGAATCAAGACCTCCCTACCAAACAGAAGAAATGTCACAATTGGAGGCACAAGTCCAACAACTAACTCCAGACCTGGATCGCACGTTGAGGGCTCAGCAGAACCCTCAACTGGAAACTGCTGCCGAGAATAGCTCGACACCCGGGTCTGGTGCCCCGGAGCAATGACGGGTAGAAACTTCCAACAACCAACAGGTTCCAAAGGAGGGGACCCGGTTGGAAAGGAGAAATGCATAGCCATAGAGGAAGCCTCCTTTCCCACCGGAAAAAAAAAACCTGGAAACCTCTGAGCCTGAACATAAATCTTCTACCCCTGAAAAGCAAGAACCTAAAGAACAGAGGGTAAGTAGGAGAAATCGAAAGCTAAAGACAACCCACTTTGTGGAGGAAGTCTGCATCTTCCCTCTCGAAGGATAAGAATCCCTGAAGGAAAAAGGGGTCTCAAAAGACACTGATTTTGATGGGGTAAGTATGGAAACCAACCCAGAGCAAGAAGGTATTAAACCCACATAAAGGGCCTCATTATGAGTGGTGCGTAATGCATTTAACGGCACCGGTAATGGTGCCGACGCCGTTAAATGCATTCTGCACTATTACGAGGTTCCCTCGCGGGACCTGATGTGGACGTCTGGTTTATTCCCGCGAGGGAACCATGAGCTAACAACGGGCCCTCTTGTCATGGACCCGTTGTTAGCTCTCTCCCCATTGAGCCCTATGGGGGCTCGAATGGGAATGGGGAAGGTCCAGGTTCCCCGAATAGGGAAATACCAGGCCCTCCACACTCGGAATGGCCCGGTATTTTCCCATTCAGGAAATCCGGACATAGTTTTGGAAGCAGCCATGGCGCCAATAGCGCCATGGCTACCTCCAAAGTCGTAATGAGGCCCAATGTCACCCAGATGACCCAGAAAGTACTGAGGCATCCTCCCCCCAAACAGGTTCAGGTAACGGTCTCCAGGAAAAGGGGGGCAGCAAAGAATCAGAGGGAAAAGGAGACTTCCCAATCCCACTTATTACTGGGTACAAACTCATTTTTACAGATTACTGTACGCTGACACAGAAAACTGTCCAAGATCACACAGTGATGGAGTTCAATATTAAAATTTAACTGCCAAGCTTGCACAGAATGCATTTTTTCTTTGCCCCCTTGAGGAGAGAGAAGGAAGATGTTATGCTTCCATCAAGGTACAGGGTCAGTGTGCATTATCAGCGCTGGTGGACAGTGGATCCCAAGCCACCTGCTTTTCCAAAAAGGCCCTCAACCAATTAAATTCAGGAAGGGGGAGACTCACCTAATTCCTCTCAAACCTCTTCCCCGACAACTCCAAAACTTTGATGGGAATGGGAAAAAATTAAGCGAGGACAGAACCTCAGAAAACAAGGACGCCTATATCAATTTGAATTATCATCTCCAACAACAAGGTTTATATTTACATCTGACACCCCTAGTTGACCTACAACATGACACGATTTGAATATTGGCGGATAACAGCGACCCTCGAAGTATCACTTTGGCCCAGACACCTTTATTGGTATGGCAGTTGATGCCCAGCATTATTCGATTGATTTAGATATTGATATCATTGGACCAATTCCAAATGGCTGCTTACATAGCGATGACAGTATCCCTCCGGAAAAGATTTTCACCAGGAAGGGGGGAATTTCTTAGTCTACTCTTCCTGCCCTCATGATGTGGAAGAGGTGACCTGTGACATCAGGAAGGATGAGGGGGTATTCCGAGTCAAGGGTGACTACCTCCCATCCTTGGAACCCCACGTCCAGTTCAACACCATAATAAGAGATCTCTCCACTCAACTGGAGGTTACCGCCGAAATTGCTAAGCTCAATGTCTTTCTAGGCTTTAAGCAGATGAATGAAGAACAAATCAATCTCGTTGATGCCTGTGAGACCAAGGAGAAAAAGCAGAAGCTGAAACAGCTGTTTCTGGATTTTCAGGATATCTTTGCAGTGGATTCAAATGACTGTGGACACACAGTGGGCGCTTTGAAGCACCTGTGTATAAGCGCTGTATAAATAAACAATTGCAATTACAATTACAGAGAAACACTCTACCACTATACCTACAGACCCTGAGATGGCTCCAGTATTTGTGAAGCTGTACCGTTTACCTCTCGCGTCTATGGAGTCACTGTAACGCTCACCTGATTCCCGTAGAGGCGCCGGTCTTGACTGGGCGTATACCGTATCTGCAAAGGTGATGTGTAACACACGGCTGGCTCTTTGGGCTGGACCTCTGTGCACTGTATGTCTGACTTGAAGGGTAAGATGTCTGCAGATAGAAAATATGGGATTAAGGAACTGGGTTATTGAATGTCTCTCTCTTCTTCCCTTTCTCTTCTCCTGTAGAACCCCAAAGGTTAACGCTCTCACCTTAGGTAAGTGAACGCCGTGCTCTCCATCTGCCTCGGGGCAGGGTGCTGTAACCAGTTTCTTCACTGGATAAGGGGAGCAGGCCTCTTGACTTCAGAGGACTGCTGTCCGTCGTTTACTGCACGAACGGTAAGTTTCGAGTAATTCTAATGTCTTTAAAGTCTTTAGTAATGATGTTTCTTGTTTTGCAGGGTTCCGGCGATGGCGGATGACGGGCTGAAGTGATTTGAAGATGGAGCCCGTGTGATGAATAGAAGCGCCTGGAAGCACGTAAGTAAGCGCTTGTTGCCTGCTTCACGATGCGCTCTAACTGTCTTTTTATTTTGCAGGTACAAGTTCGGAGCAGCTGCAGGGTGCCGGAATACCCACTGGGTTAGATGTGGAAAGGAGTAATGGCACGTGAGTATTAAAGTTCCCCAATGTCTTTAAACGCACCTTGTTTTGTCTTTCAGATGCGGGATGCAGCGCCAAAGGCCTCCGGAGCGTGTGAAGAGTTGGTAAGCTTTTGTCTTTCAGATGCCGGAATGCAGCGCGAGGCGTTGGTGACAGCCGATGGACCAGGTAAGTGAAGAGCTGTCACTGAAGACCGTAATGCTAACCTGTTCTTTCTTGTCTTTATAGGTGTTGCTGAAGACTGGATTCAGGATGGTAAGCCTTTTTCCTTAGGCCCAGGATCAGATGCAGAAGACACGATGAGCGTTCTGCTGCAGAGGATGCAGAATAACGCAAAGCAAGATTCATCCATCGGGTGTGGTTTAAATAGCCTCCTGTAGTGCTTGGGTGTCTCCTTCCACAGCCACGCCTAGGTAAGAAAAGAGTTCCTGCTTTCCAGAAGAGTTCCAGTGTTCTGAATCTAGGGAGTGGCTCCTGCCCCACCCAACAGGAAAAGTAGTTCCAAACAGAAGAGGATCAGAGGCTCAACTGGCAGGCAAGTAAGCAGCATGGTCTGCTGCAGGTAAGTCCACCCAAGCATTATGAGCCCGGCGCTTCCAGCGATGGGACTGGGCATATTTATGAGCCTGGTGCCACTGGCGCCAGGACTGGGTCCAAAAGGTCCCAATTGGGACTGGTTGGCACTCGGAACCTGGGTTATGGATCTGCTTCCAAGGGAGTTGGGAAAACCCTGACCTTTTGGAAGCAGAGATCATGACAGTACCCCCCCTCAAGGCCCCTCCCAAACCGGGCTTCTCCGGGGGTTTTGGCTTGTCAGGAAATGTTCGGTGAAATCTTTTGGTCAGGCGAGGAGCGTGGACATATTCAGCAGGTTCCGAGGATCTCTCTTGGGGGCCGTAGCCTTTCCAGTCAATTAGGTAAAATAGTTTAGATTTGGGGATCTTGGAGTCCAGAATGCTTTTGACTTCAAACTCGAGTTCTCCATCAACTAGGATAGGTTTTGGAGATTTAGTTAGTCGGGTTTGAGGTTGCACGGGTTTTAATAGAGAGACTTGGAAGACCGGATGTATCTTCATGTGCGGGGGCAAGTCCAACTTGACAGCTACTGGGTTTACTATGGTAGTGATGGAATAGGGACCAAGGTATCTTGGGTTGAATGTGCGTGGCCCTTTTAGAGGTAGATATTTGGTGGATAACCAGACTTGATCCCCTACTTGATCCCCTATTGAGGAGCTTCCTTCCGATGTTGATCTGCTCCTTTCTTGTATTGTTCTTTAGCCCTTTGAAGGTGAGAAACAGCTTCCTTAAAGGCTTGGGTGATTGTAGAATGCAGGTAGTCTACTGCTGGTGTTTCAAGATCTTGGAGGGGATCCAACTCCGAGGTTCGAGGGTGACTGCCGTACAAAAGAAAAAACGGGGTTTTCCCAGTTCCCGAATGGACAGAGTTATTGTAGGCATATTCGGCTATCCAAAGGATGTCTTTCCAAGTTTTTTCAGTTTGTTGCAGCATGCAGCGTAAATACTGTTCCAGAGTTTGATTGGTCCTCTCGGTTTGTCCATCGGTCTGAGGGTGGTGACTGGTCGATAGTCTCACATCAATTTGAGCCGACCGACAGCAACTTCGCCAAAAATGAGAAATAAATTGACTACCTCGATCCGAAATTAGAACCGAAGGAAAACCGTGCAGTCGGACGATGTTTTCGAGAAATTCTCGGGCCAGAGTTGCTGCTGTTGGCAAGCCTTTGAGCGGAATGAAATGCGCCATCTTGGAGAATAAGTCCACGATTACTAGAATCGTATTGTATCCGGAGCATGGAGGTAGATCGGTGATGAAGTCCATAGAAAGCGTATGCCAAGGGCGAGGTGGGATGTCAATAGGGTGTAAGAGGCCTGCTGGTCTTTCCTTTTGACTCTTGTTTTGGGCGCATACTCCACAGGACATTATAAAGTCTCTGATATCTTTTTTCCACGACGGCCACCAGAAGTAGCGCTTGATCTTTTCTGAGGTCTTGGCCATACCGGGATGTCCTTCCATTAAAGAATCGTGATAACAAGAGATTACTTTTTTCTGTAAATCTGTGCTGGGTAGGTATAATCGTTCTTGGAAATACAATAAGTTGTCCTTTACTGCAAAGTCCTTTCCCTGCAGATGCCAATTCTGTATGTCTGCTGGAGTTACAAGTTGCCTGGCCTTATCCTTAACTTCCTCTATGGATTCTGTGGCGATTACACCCAGAATTCTTTGTTCGGGAATGATTGGTACAGGTTTAGGGTTGATCAAGTGTTCTTCCACTCCCATCCGAGAAAGGGCATCAGCTTTACCGTTCTTTGTACCAGGTCGATAGGTAATTATGAAGTCAAACTCGGCAAAGAATAATGCCCAACGGAGTTGTCTAGAGGATTGGGCTTTTGCGGTTTTCAAATATTGCAGGTTTCGGTGATCCGTAATCACAGTAACCGTGTGTCGGGCCCCCAGCAGATAATGCCGCCAAGCCTTAAAGGCAGACTTGATAGCCAGAAGTTCCTTGTCAGTAATCATGTAATTGATTTCAGGAGGCGAGAATTTGCAGGACCAAAAGGCCACGGGATGCAACTGATTGGTTACCGGGTCCTTTTGTGATAGAACTGCCCCCATGGCAAGGCTTGAAGCATCAGTTTCCACGATGTAGGGGAGTTCGGGGCGAGGGTGTTTTAAGATTGGTGCAGAGATAAATTTAGTCTTCAAATCCTGGAAAGCTTGTTCCGCCTCGGTAGACCATTCAAAACGTTTGTTTTTCTTTAACAAGGCAGTGATGGGCTGGACTATTCGAGAGAATTCGGGGATAAACCTGCGGTAAAAGTTAGCGAAGCCTAACATGCTTTGCACACCTTTTACGGAGGATGGTGATGGCCATTTGAGAACTGCCTCGACCTTCTTTGAATCCATACGCACTCCGCCAGGTGATAATATGAATCCCAAGAATTCAACTTCAGTCACGTTGAAAACACATTTTTCCAACTTAGCGAAAGGTTTGTGTTGACGCAATCTTTCGAGGACCATTTTCACGTGTTTCCGATGTTCAGATTCCGATGAAGAATAAACAAGGATGTCGTCAATGTAAACAACAACACACACATCTATGAGCTCTCTGAGGACATCGTTCATAAAATATTGAAAGGCGGCTGGGGCATTGCAAAGTCCGAAGGGCATGACCTGATATTCAAATAGCCCATACTTGGTGCGGAAGGCCGTCTTCCATTCATAGCCCTCTTTTACTCGTACCAAGTGGTAAGCTCCTCTAAGATCCAGCTTTGTATATATGCATGCTTTTCTGACTTGGTCCAGGAGTTCAGGGATCAAAGGTAACGGATATCTATTCTTAACGGTGATCTGGTTCAGGGAGCGATAATCTATACAAGTTCTAAGGTCTCCTTCCTTTTTTGGAATGAAGAACAAAGCTGAAGAAGCAGGGGACCTGGAAGGACGAATAAACCCATTTGCCAGGTATTGATCCAGGTATTGTCGAAGGTGAAGGTTCTCAGGCTCGGTGAGGGCATAAATTCTACTACAAGGAGGAGTAGATCCAGGTATCAGGTCTATCTGGCAGTCATAAGACCTATGAGGAGGTAGAGAGTTAGCCTGATCCTTCCGGAAAACATCTTGGTATTCTAGGTATTCGGGAGGTAACTGGGTAGTCTCTGAAGAAATTGCTGCCAGTGCAACACCAGGTGGAGGGTGACAAGTAGAGACACATTCTGGAAACTGGACCGTTCTTGCTCGCCAATCGATCAGAGGATTGTGTTTCTCTAACCAAGGTATTCCTAGAATAATCTGAAACTGAGGGGCCTTGATCACATCGAACACAATCTTCTCATGGTGTCCATCTTGACTTACTAGCGTCACCTCTTGAGTGGTATGCGTTACTGGCCCGGAGGCTATCTCCGTACCATCCACCGTAGTAATGACGTCCTTTACAGCCTTGGGACAAAGAGTTAGATTCATCCTCAAAACCATTTCATGATCCACATAATTGCCGATGGCACCGCTGTCGACGTAAGCTTCAATTGCATGTAATCGATCCGGATTATCAGGGCTAATGAGGACCATAGGTATCACGAAATGCGAGGTCACGGAACTGGTTTTCACGCTCGGCAAGAGGACCTCTATTCTTGTCGGACGAGGTTGTTTCCCTGCTCAGAGTTTGTAACTTTGGTAACTGCAGCTCCTACTGCCTTCTTGGCAGGTTTGACCGGACAGTCTCGAAGAAAGTGCCCTGAGTTTCCGCAATAGAGGCATAATTGCAACTGTTTTCTCCTTTCCCGCTCCTTTTGTGTTAGAGGACCTTTCAGACCCCCTATTTGCATGGGTTCCCCGGAGTCTACTCCTTTGGAAGGAATTGGCGGTTTGGAAAATACTCGAGCATAAAACTTGGAACGATCGGCCTTCCTGTTCTGCAGTCTGTGATCTATTTGAACGACTAAGTCTATATAGTCCGAACAATCTTGTGGGGGATTCACTACTTGGGCTAACACATCTTTGAGCTCTCCACGTAGACCTCTATAAAACAGCGTAATCCTTTTGTCCTCAGGCCATTGAGTTTCCACTATCAGTCTGTTGAAAGACGCAATATAAGCCAAAAGGTCTTGATTACCTTGTCGCAACGAAAGAAGCTCATTGTCCAAGGCCTGCCCTTGTGAATGTCTTGCGAACAGTTTTTCCATACTGAGCTGAAAAGCTTGAAAATCATGGAGGACCGGATCATCTTGATTTACTAGAGGGATCGACCAGTCTGCCGCATTGCCACTAAGGTACGAAAGCACGAAAGCTACTTTAGCTTGATCAGTTGGAAAGGCTGCTGGCCGGCATAAGAAATGCAACCGGCACTGATTGATAAATACTGCAAACCTCTTTGGGTCACCAGAAAATCGTTCGGGCGGAGCCAGAGGTACATTCCCAGGTAGGTTGATCTGTACTGGATTCATAGAGGATGTAGAAGGAAGATTTCCCCCAGATGCGGGTAACGGTGTCAGTCCGGCTTGTGACTGCAGCAATTGTCTAGCGAGATCATCTGTTCGCTCCTTGGAAATAATCAGTTCCCTTCTTAGAGCGTTCGTTTCCTGACGGGCTGCATGCACTTCTGCCCTTAGTTCCCCAAGTAACTGGGCTAGCTGGTCGGTATCCGAGGTTTCCATAGCGCCTGGACGGGAGTTTTGTGGTAGGCTTTGCGTTCTGTAATGCTCACCTGATTCCTGTAGAGGCGCCGGTCTTGACTGGGCGTATACCGTATCTGCAAAGGTGATGTGTAACACACGGCTGGCTCTTTGGGCTGGACCTCTGTGCACTGTATGTCTGACTTGAAGGGTAAGATGTCTGCAGATAGAAAATATGGGATTAAGGAACTGGGTTATTGAATGTCTCTCTCTTCTTCCCTTTCTCTTCTCCTGTAGAACCCCAAAGGTTAACGCTCTCACCTTAGGTAAGTGAACGCCGTGCTCTCCATCTGCCTCGGGGCAGGGTGCTGTAACCAGTTTCTTCACTGGATAAGGGGAGCAGGCCTCTTGACTTCAGAGGACTGCTGTCCGTCGTTTACTGCACGAACGGTAAGTTTCGAGTAATTCTAATGTCTTTAAAGTCTTTAGTAATGATGTTTCTTGTTTTGCAGGGTTCCAGCGATGGCGGATGACGGGCTGAAGTGAGTTGAAGATGGAGCCCGTGTGATGAATAGAAGCGCCTGGAAACACGTAAGTAAGCGCTTGTTGCCTGCTTCACGATGCGCTCTAACTGTCTTTTTATTTTGCAGGTACAAGTTCGGAGCGGCTGCAGGGTGCCGGAATACCCACTGGGTTAGATGTGGAAAGGAGTAATGGCACGTGAGTATTAAAGTTCCCCAATGTCTTTAAACGCACCTTGTTTTGTCTTTCAGATGCGGGATGCAGCGCCGAAGGCCTCCGGAGCGTGCGAAGAGTTGGTAAGCTTTTGTCTTTCAGATGCCGGAATGCAGCGCGAGGCGTTGGTGACAGCCGATGGACCAGGTAAGTGAAGAGCTGTCACTGAAGACCGTAATGCTAACCTGTTCTTTCTTGTCTTTATAGGTGTTGCTGAAGACTGGATTCAGGATGGTAAGCCTTTTTCCTTAGGCCCAGGATCAGATGCAGAAGACACAATGAGCGTTCTGCTGCAGAGGATGCAGAATAACGCAAAGCAAGATTCATCCATCGGGTGTGGTTTAAATAGCCTCCTGTAGTGCTTAGGTGTCTCCTTCCACAGCCACGCATAGGTAAGAAAAGAGTTCCTGCTTTCCAGAAGAGTTCCAGTGTTCTGAATCTAGGGAGTGGCTCCTGCCCCACCCAACAGGAAAAGTAGTTCCAAACAGAAGAGGATCAGAGGCTCAACTGGCAGGCAAGTAAGCAGCATGGTCTGCTGCAGGTAAGTCCACCCAAGCATTATGAGCCCGGCGCTTCCAGCGCTGGGACTGGGCATATTTATGAGCCTGGTGCCACTGGCGCCAGGACTGGGTCCAAAAGGTCCCAATTGGGACTGGTTGGCACTCGGAACCTGGGTTATGGATCTGCTTCCAAGGGAGTTGGGAAAACCCTGACCTTTTGGAAGCAGAGATCATGACAGTCACTCACAGAGATTATTAAAAATGTAGAATCCTGTGGGATAATTCGTCCAATCTACAGTACCTTTAACAACCCAATGGCCAATGGAGACTTTGCGCAGACCTAAGGGAGTTAAATAAACAGGTCTACATGTGAAGATGGCCATTTCCCTACATCGATCAGGGACTGGCTCAGATCCAAGGGTTAAAGGTGTATACCGCCATTGACCTGACCAACAGTTAATGGGCAGCACCCTTGAGTAGGGAAGACCAGTACACGCGTGCCTTTACCTTCAGAAGGCAGCAATACATGTGGACCCGAACCCCCTTTGAATACATTAACTCTGGCAATTAATTTAATATCTTCCTACATAAGGCCATGGCCAATTTGGCTCAAAGGGGAAACCTGGCCTATGTAGATGTTGTCTTAAAATCAAGAGCTCAACTGTGGAGGAACACATAGCTGAAATATGCTATGTTCTGACCCAGTTGCAGAAAGCCGGAGCAAAACTGTCGTTTCAGAAGGCACAGTGATGTAAGACCTGTGTGAACTTCTTAGGGCATGAAATCACCCCTGAGGGTCTCAGTCCCCATGTGAAAAAGGGGGAAGCATTATTGAAAATGGAAGACCCTTCTTGGACTCACTAACTATAGTCAGATGTTCATTGAAGACTACGCAGAGGTCACTCGACCCGTTGTCCATTTATCAAAGGCCAGAGTCAAGTGGGAGTGGGCTGCAGAACAATCTGAGGCATTAAAACAACTAAAGAGAAGCCTTTACCAAGCCCCTTCTTTGACTTACTCCATAAAGAACAAGGAGTTCTTCTTGGAGACAGGGTTCTCAGATACTTACTTAACAGTTGTATTATACCAAAAGCACGACAAGGTCAACAAAGTAATCTCGTATGTGAGCATGACTTTGTCCTCTGCGGAGGAAGAATTCAATGATTGTGAAAAGGCACTCCTGGCAACTGTGTGAGCATTGTAGAATTACTGCCCATTCATCTAGGGGGAGCACATCATAGTGGAGACTCCTCACAACCTCTTGCAATACTTAAAAAGCGACCAAAACCGAACAGGGCATGTAAGTAATTCCAGAATTACTTCCTGGATTCTGTCCACGCAAGGCTTTCCTCTGGAGATCAGATATGGTCAAAATAAGAAGAGTCCTCTAGTAGAAGGATTGGCTGACTTGCATGACTGTGCTCGAGAAAGAAAGTCTAAAGACCAATGACAATATGGAGGTGTACCTTACTTCCCTCCACAAAGTCTAAGAGGAAGACCTGTGTCAGGGGATAGCCACAGTTTATGTGGATGGGTGCTCCTACCATGTTGACAATCATGGGGAAAAAGAACTAGTGGCTGGCATTGGGAATGCCTGGGTGAATGATGACCCGGAACCCTCTACTGGGTGCAAAATATCTCCATAGTAGACACATGGCAGAGATGATGGTAGTACATCAAGCCATCCCCACTGCCATGCAACACCAACTCAAAGAACTGGTCATAATCATTGATTCAGATTATGTCAGGAATGGGTTTGTGGAACACCTGATTAATTGGAAAAATAAAGGCATGCTGTGTGCGAGTGACAAACCACTCATGCATGGGAAATGAATCCAATCAATTGATGATCTGGTAACCTCTAATGGGATGACAATCTATTGGCAAAAGATCAGAGGTCACTCCAAAATACAGGGACCAGACACAACTGGAAACGACTTGGCTGATCAGTTGGCCAAAACCAGACCCATTCGCAGGGATCTCATAGAAACTGAATACCTGTTGGGGAAAATACAGGTTGCTTCTGTCACCAGGTCCCAAACCCATACGAATGATTAACTCTCAAATGCCCAGTATAGTAAAGAAACCTGTGGTGTAGATTTGATTACTACACAAAAAGAGGACCCAATTATTGGGAAAGTTTATCAACATATTTTAAGTCCCCTTGAATTTTCCTCTGACCAAATACGATTATATCGGGAAGGAGGATCTCTGGCTGTTGATGAAGTTTTCCAAAATGTTCTGAATCCAAGAAGGTTTGTTGGTACTGAGATCCATATCTGGATTCGACCAGTGGGTGGTACCTACCTCATTCCGAAGCCTGATGTTAAGTTACACCGATGACGTGGCCACACCTTGTCATAGGGGTTTTCATACAATCTTATAAATCTTGCGTGAGATCGCCTATTGGCCACACATGGGCCAGGACCTTGATATCTACTTCAAGGGCTCCCTTGTATGTGCTCAGTTTCAGCTGAGTTCTCTCACACACAGAGCTCTCCCACAGAAAAGGGGAATGACACTGCCTTGGTCAGATTTGCAAGTTGATTTCATCGGGCCAGTGATCCACTCCTATAGAGGAAACAAGTAAATGTTGACCATGACATGCTTGTTTACCAAGTGGGTGGTATATCTTCCAGCCTTGAATTGTAAGGCAGAGACAGCTGCTGCACTAATGATCAATCACATCTTCTCTCATTTCGGCCTTCCCCAAAGGATTGAGTCGGACTGAGGAAGTCATGTTACAAGCAAAGTTATGGCCAAGATTTGGGAGATACTAGGGGTAAAGAGAAAACTCCACATTGCCGACCACCCAGCCTCGAGCAGGCGAGTTGAGAGGTACAATAAAACAATTCTGGGACTCTTGAAGAAGTCCATGGAGGACTCTGGAGTAAGTTGAAACATCCAATTACCGCTTGCCCTAATGACCATCAGGTCCACACGTCTTCTGCAACCAAAATGTCTCCATTTCAGCTAATGACTAGATGAAAAATGGTGCTACCTCAGCATCCGCTCAACAGAACTTAAGAGCAGAGGAACCAGACCAAAGGAGCAGAAGTTCCTCATCTCCTGGCGTGGTGCCTTTGAAATTGTTGATAAAATATCACCTGCTGCATATAAGTTCCATATCCCTCAAGGAGTGCATATGAAAGCAAAATGGGACCATATCAATCAGATGAAGCGCTGTCACTCCAGACAGGTGCTATGACTGATTGAAGAATCCAGTGAGGGCAGAGCCCAGGAACCGTCTGAAGAATGAAAGGAAAGAAAGAAAGGAAACCCGGATGTAAAATATCACACATAAGGAATGTACTATATTAGAGAAAGATAATGTTTTCAAATTGTGTATGTCAAGTGAAATCAATGTTAACATTTGGTTGCAATGTATATACTCTTGTTTTGTTGTTCAGGTTGTATCCCTTTTTACCAGGGAAAGCAGTACTGTATACAATAACCTCTCTTTTACTCTCGGCATATTCAATAACTCCTTACCTTCATAGCTGGGGAGGCAGGAGTTTCCAGAAAGTGAGGAATTCCAGAACCAAACCCCCAAAATCTGAAAAGAGTGGAGTGCAGAGCAGAGCATCACTCCATCAGGATAGGAAAAGAGCAGACATGCTCCGACGAGGAAATTCAAGGAATGAGTCAAAGCAAAAAGATAAAACAAAAACCCCACTCTCCCCTTGCTCTTTTCTCTGAGTCAACTGAATCAAAGAACCATGTGGGGGAATGTGTGGGGTAAAAAGACAGCTGCAGAGTGACAGAGATGGATAGGCCATACTAGGCCCCATTGTGAGAGTGAAGCTGGCTAAGTGTGGAGTTCCATTGAAATATAAAAGCCAGTACAAAACAATGATTTCGACATAAGGTCAAGTGAATGAGCGAGAATGGGCCTCTCTGCATTTTGTTGAATTCATAACAAAGTAGTGTTCTGCCATATTCTTTGAGTATGTTGGGTTATTTGGCCCTGAGATCATTTATTTGGTAATCCCATTCGGCATTTGGAACACTGCAGGTGCTATTGCACTGAATGGTGGTTCTACAGCTGATTTCGCCAGCTAACACTTGTTACTAATGTGATTATTATGTTGCCCATCCTGCCAGCTAATTCTGGGGCTCTATTGCGTGGTGGTTGTGTAATTCATACCACCCGCCAAGGCACGGATACTCATTTGTAGTGGTTATGTAGCTCATTCTGCCAGCTAAGAATGGGGTACTAATGCGTGTTGTTTGTTTACCTCATTCCAACAGCTAAGACTGGGTTACCAACATGTGGTTGTTTTGCTGCTCATTCCGCCAGTTAAGACTGGGGTACTATTTGATTTCTATGTAGCAGATTCCACCAGCTAAGATTGGGGTACTAATGCATTGAGGTTATATAGCTCATTCCACCAGCTAAGACTGTGGTACCAATGCCTAGTGGTTGTGTAGATGATACCACCGGCAAAGACTTGTGCTATGCTGGTGACACTCAGCTCTCGTTCAAGCTTCCCTCCTCTGCCTCTTCTCTGATCCCTGACTGTCTGACTGCTATTCGGGCATGGTGTCTGGTTAATGATCTCTGTCTTAATGCCAGTAAGACTGCGATTCTTCTCATTGGAACCCCTGCTCTCTGTTTCCTCCACTCTCTGGCTAACCTCCTTGGGTCCTGTGAGAAACCTGAGGGTATTCTCCCAAGTAGATCCCAGGAATCCCCTATTCAGGTGAGCAGGGAAGAAATGGCCCTCTCTTATCTCAACCCTAGGTGTAGACGAATGGGGAAGGATTACCTGGGTAGGGGAACCCAGGGTTGTGACTATGGGACTACTCCAGTGGAGACGCAGTATGATACCGAAGAGGAAGGTGAGAAGGATGGAGTCCCGCAGGCTTTTGTAGGCTGTACAACATCTGCCTCCCTTCCTCTCACCACATCTCTCTTGCCCAAATCCACCAAACCCTCAATATATAACAATTCCCATAGGATCCCGAACCCCTGTATATTCAGAAACTACCCGAATACTTCCAGTCATTCTCTTTCCGTCCCTTTGATCATTATTTCTCGCACTCCCAATCTGCTCAGATAAACACTACCATTCCCACAATTCCCTCAGGTCATTTTTTATGATATTATTACTGGTAATTCCCGTATGTTTCACAAACCCTACCAATCACAACCTTCTGAAATGATCAAAACCCTAGGACGAAGAATATCATTCCTCATGACACTCCCCCCTTTTTGACACAAACACTTTCTTCCAACACAAAAGACAACAGACTAACACTGAAGGCCTTTTACCAGATATGTTGCAACCCAAGGGTCAGGCAATGTCAGGCAATTGACCAGAACAATTCACACCTGACAGCCCTTTCCTTTCGCCACAGGGATAAAAGGTGGAGCATGAGAGCACAATACGAGCAAAGGAGACTGCATGATAAGATAGTTATCCAGGCACGGCAGTTCAAACTGAGGAGAAAGGCAGCGAGAACCAAAAGGCTGACAAGGAGAGAAGCAACCTTGCCCGTTTCAACCCAGACCTGCGAAACCTCAGTGGAAGGAATGGTAAGAACGCAAAAAATAGCCCAAGTGTGTTGCAACAGATGTCAACGGTACACAGAGCATGTCTACGCTGATAAGCAGGACAAAGGGAGACACCTGCTACCATGGTACGGGTCTTGACTCCCAATATGAAGAAAGCCAAGCAGTTCATCACAGCCGGTGAGACGAGGGGAGAACCGATAAAGAAACCGAACTGTGTTGAATGAAAGTTGCAAAGTGGCACATTGAGGAAAGTTCAAAGAACTGTGAATTGTTAATGGAAAACCAGCTGCAGAGGGGTCCGGCACCACGTGGGTGCTCATTTGAGGGGCTCTGGTGAAATCCCACAATTTGCCAAAACTACTTATACCAGAAGGTCATAGAAGGGCCGCGAAGATAGGTCAAAGTGGTCATACAGAGGTCTTGCAAAATCCTCTGTACAGTTGAAAGTCTTTGAACGGCGAACAACTAGAAACCAAAGGAAGTAAAGTAACTGTAAAATTTGCAAGAGTGAATCTGATGGAGGGATGCCTACAGAACGGGGCAAAGTCTAAAAGCCCAATGAACAGTGTGTTGACAAAGGTGAACCCGACAGAGGGATGTCCACAGTGAACTGTTTAAAAAGGCATTAAGATTTGTGAATAAGAAAGCTGAAAATATCTTTGCAAAAAGGCCATAGTGAACCCGATGAAAGAGGTGGGCATTCAAGAAAGGGTTTGAGGCCTGAAAGAGGAGGATCCAGTGGTGAGACACGATAACCGCAACAGCAGGTGAATATAACCAAGAAATCATTTTTGAATACAAGCCAGAGTGAAACCAACCAACGGGAGGGAGGCTGATATTCGAGAGGGGGGTCTGAGACTGAAAAAGGAGGACCTAGGGGTGAGGAATCATCACCTTAAGTACAATTGTTTGTTATTTGAACGTATCAGGACATCAGAACCAAGAGAGCTAACTACCGCAGGGCCTGATACCATTGAGAACTGTTTGTGGATTTGAGCCCGGAAAAGAGGGATTGAGGGGTGAAAAGTCATCACCCAATGTGCATACAAAAAAGGACTTTTTGCTTGTTATTTTTGGAGCCTATCAGGTCCTCAGAGGCAAGAGACTTTTTTGTAGAAAAGAGACATAACCATCGACGGCCCTGATACCTACAGCGAACTGTCATATCGTGCTGGGAACACCTGAGTGTGCGCTGTGCTCACGAGTCCCGCCTTGTCCCATGCTCAAAATGTGGTGAAGGGAGAACCCTAGCTACTCCATCCTGACTTATCATTTGTGAGTGCTTCTTTCTTTCTTGTGAATCCAAATCCACACTCTTTTTGGTATTTAGTTGTACGTCTTGGCAATAGGTTTTTTAATATAGGCCTTTTTATTTTTCAAGATGCCACTAGGACTGCCTTATTTTGATTTGATGGTCGTAGCTTGCTCCCATCTTAGATTTAGGTTTGGATTAGGCATTACATAAACACCCTTGAACTGTGATCACGTGTGTCAGTCTATTCTTGATAGCATGCTTCCTTACAGTCCCCTCCCCTCACCATCCTGGCTGGCAAAAAACATTGGTGTCAATTTGATTCCTCTCTTTCATTCTGTCTACACATCAGGGACGGGGTAGCTTGGGTTCCAAGAAGGCCCACTTTCAGCTTCTCTGCCTCAGACACATTCTCTCCTTCCTGACCTTCCCCTAGAAACTCAATGTCTCCAGGGATCTGGTCCTCTCTAGGCTTGACTACTGTAATAGCCTCTTCCTCAATCTTCCTCTTTCCTCTCTTCGCCCTCTTCAACTAATCCAGAATAGGACTGCAAGACTTATCCTTGTCCTCAAGCCCATGGACAGCATCTCTCCAGCCCTTAAATCTCTCCATTGGCTCCTGCTGGCTGCATGGATCAAATACAAGAACCTCTGCATCATCCAGAAGGCCTTCTGGGGCCTGGGACACCCCTACATCCAACTCTGTCTCCTTAAATACCTCCCTGCTAGAGCTCTTTGGGCCTCTTGCTCCATCTCTCTGCAGACCAGACCTTTCTCCAAGCAGAGAGTGGGGGGATAGATCTCTCTCTTATGCAGCTGCCCCCCTCTGGAATGGCCTCCTTGCCCCTCTCAGACTTGAGACAAACCTCCTTTAGCTCCAGAAAGCTTCTCAACAGCCTGTTCTTCTCTTGCTCCCCTTCCACCACTCCCCCCTGCACTTCAATTACTGCACTTGCATGATCTGAATGTCACAAGGCCTAGTAGGACCGTTATTGTTGTTTAGATCTCCTGCTCCACCCTCTTTTTGTCTTGTGGTGCCTGAAACCCCTTTTTGATGTATAGTGTGCATTACAAATATTGGAATGGCATCCCTGACCCTCTCACACTTGAACACACCCTCCTTAGGTTCTGGAAGCTTCACAAGAGCCTGCTCTTCTCTTGATCCCCCTCCACCACTCCCCCTGAACCTCTATTACTGCACTTGCATTATCCGAATGTCACAAGGCCTAGACCATTATTGTTGTTTATATCCCCTGCTACCCGCCATGTATCATCTTGTGGTGCCTGCAAACCCTTTTTCCTGTATAGTGTACCTTATAAATATTAAATAAATAAACTCTTTCGCCATGTTGAGACTGACATTACTTTGAATCCAGTCTCATGTTTTCTTCACCAGCTATCCAGTCATATAAAGTAGAGTTGAAAATGTATATGTATTGAATCATCACTCCAGGTCTGGTACTTGGTACAGCCTTCCTAAACTCCCTGTGCACCTGTCCTTGGAATGTTCCCATTCACTTCAAAATTGGAGCCATACCCTTGTTTGCCTGCTTATCTTGCCCCTTCCATTGGCGCTTGCTGCTGCATCACCCTTTGCTTTACAGACCCTCTTCGAATCTATGGGCCTCGTTACAAGGTGGGCGGAATGGGTTTAACGGCGTCGGTAATGGTGCCGGCGCCGGTAAACCCATTCCGCCCTATTACGAGGTTCCCTTGCAGGACCCGCCCAGAATGTCTGGTCAAACCAGACACCCTTTACTGGTCCCGCAAGGGGACCAGGGAGCAAATAACGGGCCTGTTATTAACGGGCCCGTTATTAGCTCCATCCCCATTCCCATTGAACCCTATGGGGGCTCGAATGGGAATGGGGAAGGGTTTTTTGAATGAGGAATTACCGGGTCATTCCAACCATTCAAGGAACCCAGACCCAGACTCAAGTTTGGAGGCAGCCATGGCGATAATAGCACCATGGCTACCTCCACACTCTTAATGATGCCCTATGTGTTATTAACGAAAAATGTAATAACAAAAACCTTTTTAAATAATAGAAAATACAGAATTATTTGTATTTCTTTTTATTTGGGGGTCTCTCTCCAAGCCCCCTCATTTCCATAGGATTATAACCCAACCTTAACCCCATCCCCACCTATTTTAATCACTTACCCACCCCATATATAATTGTAATAAAACATTTGGTGTTTTTTCAGTATTTTCTATTCGTTAAAAAAAGTTATTCATTATTTTGCATTTGTTAATATCACTGGATACCACCCTCTTCTAGGAAGCCATTTCGTTCATCCAGTTGTGCTCTGAGCTAGGTGGTGACCTGCAGCCTTGTTTCTGTTTCCCTTTGTTATTTTCTATCCCACACCCATACTTTATTTCGGTTGTGGCAACTCAACTAAGATAGCTGTCTCCCCTCCTGAGATGCATCCCTTTTTTGACTCTGAGTGAGCTGATCCGGGTCTGATCTCTGCGAACCAGAGAGTTGTGAGGAAGAAGATCTGCAACACTGCTGCTACTGCAGCCTGAACTGTGAACCAGAGCGCTCCAGCCCCAGTAACTGTAAGGAGAAGAAGGGACGTCACGGCTGCCCTTCGTCACACCTTGATAGTTGCAGTTTCTGAAGAACATGGGAGAAAGAAAGGGTTGCCCAATTGCTGGCGGGCATGTAAGCTCCTTCTCCGCTCTGCAGGAAAGACATTCGGTAGAGCATGCCTCCTGCCTTCTGTACTCCTCCTAAAATACCCCCTATCCAAACTTGCACCAAGTACCTCAGCCCTTGACCCGGCCTTAAGTCGCTAATAGGCAGCAAATTTATTAAAAACAGGCCCCAAGTGTTGACCATCAACATTACAATTGTAGGTGAATATCAAGAGGTTTGTAGGCGTGGGTTCACTCATTCCCTGCTCCTTTTGAAATTGTATAGAGTTATCCAGATCCCAAGCATAACTACTTTTGAGTGCATATTTTGAAGCTTTTTGTGAGAAGTATATAAAGCAGTTTATAGTTAATAGCGACATGTAGTGAATGTTTTGAAAAAATAAATTATCCTGTTCTAAGAGTTATAATGTGTGTGTAGTCTTAACTCATAGAGTGCAGCTTTACCAGAGAAAAGTGATTTGGTGTCCTGTTGAAGTGTAGAGTAATTTATTTGAACTTTTTTATTTGCCTCTGTAAACAAAATGGCCCCTGCAAATGTGGAACTGTCTGCATTTTTACCAACCTGTGTAGTAGTCAACTTGATTTAAAGTATTAAGTGAAAAAATGAAGGAGGGCGCGGCGTGCACTCCAGGTCCTGGTCAAACCTGTTGCAAAAATATATATCTGGGTTAAATCCCAAAATGGACAAGTATTCACCAGGGTTAAATCCCATCTACTGCAAATCCCAAAGATGAACAAATATTAACAGGGTTAGATCCCTTCTGCTGCAATTCAGTTGCTCAGTATTAACAGGGTTAGATCCCATCAGCTGCAGTTCTGTTGTCTGTAGTTGTTCTCCTCCAAGCGCTTTCTTATCTCAAATAATCATCAGAAAGGCTGTGTTTCTTTAACAGGTGTCACTGATTAGACTCAAAGGATTCTCGTAGCTGCAGTGAAAAGGTTTTTTCAGTTCAGGTGACCGGGGACCGACACCCCTCCAAAAGCACAAGTCCTTCCCAAGTTTCGGGGAGGGGAGAGAACCATCTTTATGATTCTCTAAATTGGGGCACAGTACCCCAGTGCCGCTGCCTCTGGCATTAAGTGAAAAAATGAAGGAGAGCGAGGCACGCACTCCAGGTCCTGGTCAATTAAACCTGTTGCAAAAAATATATTTTCACTTTAGAGAATCATAAAGATGGTGGCACAGGGTTGTCTTTGAAACTTCCCACTAACTCCATGTTTCTGGGGCTGACTACTGTCCCCCAGAAACAGGTAAAGTTGCCATTAACTTTATATAGTCACTTTAAACCACAGACCCAGTACACCCCATCTTACATGGAGTATTGGAAAGGGTTAAACTCTCCTTTTTGTCTGTGCCTCTTGGAGCCTTGTTTCGCTCACTTAACACTAAAACTTGGCTGGGGGCAGTGGTAACTACCCTAACTTTGTTACTGCGATTATCTTATATAAACGTGGTAATTACTTAAGCTATTATATTAGCCTTGAACATAAACCCGCTTGACCAAATACATTTTATTTTGGCTCCGGTTGGGTTTAACAGGAGCTCACAAGGTCTGCAAGGGAGAGAACCTTGAGAGGCTCTCCAGAGGAGTTGATGGAAGAAAATATCACTCCCGCTCCACAAGGAGTTGCTCACTGCCATTTCTAGAAAAACAGAGGCAAAGGGGAAACCCAAGACCTCCATGAAAAAGTCAGACAGCACCGCTGTGCTACCAACAAGGACATCACCAAGATTATCCAAGGTCACTCCTGTGACTACTCCACCTGCAGAGGCAGAGTATGAGGTGCAACCTTGTGTGGTTGAACCAATATCTGAAGAGTCAGATATAGAAGAAGACACTGGCTTAGTTGGAGATCTTGACCCTGTTGAACATCCTGGGCTGCAGTCTTTACTGGCAGAAGGTGGACCCAACAGGGCAGACTTTAGCAAAGGACAGAGAGAGTGTCCTACTCTTGAAGGTCTTTTACAACAGGCTGCTAACCAACTTGATGAGCAAGAAGTAATAAAGCACTGGTTAAGCTGGGAAGATGGCTTCTTCTACAGTGAACCAACTGAGTCTACCCCTGTGAACTTCAAAAGACTTGTAGTGCTTCTTGCTAACAGACTCCAGTTCCTACAGTTAGCCCATGAGATACCTTTGGCTGATCACTTGAGTTTCAAGAAGACAAGTAAAGGCGCTCTCTCTACTTCTACTGGCCTAAGATGGGTTCAGAAGTAGAGAAATTCTGTAGGAGCTGTCACACTTGCCAAACCTCTGACAACAGTGGAGCCAAGAATGTGGTACTCCTGGTGCCTCTCCCAGTGGTGGGAGTTCCTTTTGAGAGGGTGGGCATTGACATTGTCGGTCCCCTTGACCCTCCCACATCTTCAGGAAACAGGTTTATCCTGGTTGTAGTAGACCATGCTACAAGATACCCAGAAGCCATACTGTTACGGCTCAGGCTGTGGCTAAGTCTCTACTTGGTATTATTACCAGAGTACGGTTTCCTATGGAAGTGATATCTGACAGGGGATCCAACTTTATGTCCCACTACATGCAAGCCATGTGAAACAACTATGGTGTCACTTACAAGTTCTCTACAGCCTACCATCCACAGACAAATGGACTGGTAGAGAGGTTTAATCGTACTCTGAAGAGCATGATAGGTGCTTTAGAGGAACCCCTTAAGAAAAAGTGGGACTTCTCTTTGCATATAGAGAAGTCCCTCAGGAGGGAGTTGGATACAGTCCTTTTGAACTTCTCTATGGCCATCCAGTCAGAGGTCCATTGGCCCTGATCAAGGAGGGGTTGTAGAGTGCTTCTTCTCCCAAGCCAGTCAGAGTGACTGACTATGTGATAGGTCTCCGGAGGAGAATGTCACACATGATATCAGAAGCAAGTGATAACCTGAAAACAGGTCAGGCTCTGGTCAAACATTGGCATGAACAGAAGGCCAACATGGTTGAGTTCTCTCAAGACCAGCTTGTACTAGTTATGGTGCCAAATGGCAGAGGGCCTTGCAAGACAAATGGATAGTACCCTTCAAGGCTGTGGGCAAACTTGGAGAGGTGAACTATTTGGTGGACTTAGGCAGACCTAAGGAGGCTCCCAGAGTCTTTCACAGGAACTGTTTAAAGGCTTATGTCTCGAGACCAGAAGTGGGAGCTTTGTTTCTAGCTTCAGCTCAAGAGGAAGAGGAAAGTGAACCTCTACCTGACCTCGTCAGAGGCCAACCTTTAGATGAAGAAATAGAAGGAGTTAATCTCTCTTCTCAGCTGACTTCAGAACAACAGGACAAGTTCAAAGTTCTGTTGAATCAGTTTGCCTCCCTGTTTTCACTATCACCAGGGTTGACCCCTTGGGGCCAGCATGATATCCTCACTGGTGATGGTTTACTTGTCAAAAGCAGGGGTTAAATAATGTCAGAACATGTGAGATCCCACATCAAAGGAGAGGTCAACAAGATGCTTGATCTCGGGGTTATAGAGCCCTCTACAAGTCCATGGTCTAGTCCAGTTGTTCTAGGACCAAAGGCAGGATCCAAGGAGTTGAGATTCTGTGTGGACTATAGAGCTCTAAATGCAGTCACTAAGACTGATGCCCATCCTTTGCCAAGGACAGAGACAGATGAGCTGGTGGATAGACTTGGTTGAGCCAAATACCTCAATACATTTGACCTAACCTCAGGCTATTGGCAAATAGCACTGGCAGACCATGCCAAGGAGAAAACTGAATTTTCTACCCCAGCAGGCGTCTACCCGTTTAAGGTAATGCCTTTTGGACTAAAGAATGCACCTGCTACATTTCAAAGGATGGTTAATCAAGTTTTGAATGGGATGGAGGACTTCTGCATTGCATACTTGGATGACATTGCAGTGTTCAGCCCTACATGGAAAGAACATATTGATCACCTGGGATATGTTTTGCAGGCTCTCGAGCAGGCCCATCTGACCATAAAGGCACGTAAATGTCAAATTGGACAGAGTAAAGTGGTCTACCTTGGTCAAGAGGTAGGAGGAGGTGAGATAAGGCCATTGCCCAGCAACATACAAGCTGTGCAAAACTGGGCCACCCCTACTACTCAAACCCAAGTGAGCGCTTTCCTAGGACTCACTGGGTACTACAGGAATTTCATTGAGAACTATGGGATCATAGCTTCTCCTTTGAATGTGATCTCTCCAAATTTCCATAAGAAGGTCAGATGGACTGAGGAGTGCACTCAAGCCTTTGAAAACCTGAAGAAATCCCTTTGTCAAGCTCCAGTCCTAAGAGCTCCTGATTACCACCAACCCTTCATTGTGAAGACAGATGCCTCCAATATAGGTATATGTGCAGTCCTTAGTTAACTGGATGAGAAAGGTAGGGAGCACCCCATTTGATTCATCAGTAGGAACTGAAGGAGCCAGAAACAAGGTGGGCAACCATAGAGCGTGAATGCTTTGCCATTGTGTGGAGTTTGAAGAAGTTTAGACCATACTTGTATGAGTCTAATTTTGTGATTCAAACTGACCACCAGCCCTTCAGATGGTTAATGCAAATGAAAGGGGAAAACCCAAAACTTCTGAGATGGTCATTTTTCTGGGTCTGACTACTGTCCCCAGAAACAGGTAAAGTTGCCATTGACTTTATATAGTCACTTTAAACCACAGAACGTGAACACTTACATGGAGTATTGTAAAGGGTTAACTCTTATCCCTTTTTGTCTGTGCCTCTTGTAGCTTTGTTTCGCTCCCTTAACACTAAGACTTGGCTTGTGGCAGTGGTAACTACCCTAACTTTTCTACCGCGATTATCTTATATAAAGGCGGTAATGTTTTAGACTATTATATTAGCCTCGAACATAAACCCACTTGACCAAATACATTTTATTTTGGCTCCGGTTGGGTTTAGTCGCCATTTCTTTTTGTTCAATCCTTTCTCGTGATTTACTCTGCACACCAAACGATGATTCTTTGTTTGCTGTCTTTTCGCAGGCTTCTGCACAGAAGCCCTCCTTAAGGTGCCTGATAATCTGGGTAGGCAGGATGTGAGGGAGGGATCTTTGGACCCCTGGCAAGGGTTGCCTTAGTAACCCAAGTCACACTCTTGTCTGATTGGCTAAGGGGACTGGCCTTGCCAAGCCAGCCACCCTGCTGTGTGATTGACAGCCATGCTGTATGAATGTGTGAAAACTGCATAAAAAGCAGATCTCTGGGACTGGAAGAGCAGAGTCGCCACTGGAATGAAAGAACCAATGAGGAACTGGAAGAAGAGGACCTCTACCATGACTGAACCGCCCCGTGAAGCCCTGCTGCTGGTCCAAATCTCCAAATCCTAGGATAGAGAAGATCTTCTAGGAAACTTCTTCCTTTGAGCTGGTGGGACCAACCAGTTCACCCAAACTACAAGCCAGGACCCCACCTCTGGTCGAATTCACTGTACAGAGCTACAGTGGGCCGGATAGTCAGGAAGGTCGGACCCTGCTTGGGTTTTAAGGAACACACCTTTTATTCGTTGTTTTGCTCTGCTGCTGGTTTCTTCCCTGGGTGGCGCAGGACCCTCCAGTCTCCCTACTTCATGTCAGTCCGACAGTCGCTTCAGGAACCGTGAGCCTACAGGAACCACCAGGAATGTCCGCCTCAGCTACAGCTCCCTCTGCGTTTTAAGGTACTGTGCAAATCCGGTTGTCCGTTTCGGCCAGCCGCGGTGAAAGTGTTTGAAATCTTTCCCCAATATGAAGGCTTGTCCTTCTCTTCTCTTTGAACTAACTTTTCTACCAACCAACCTCGTCCGGAATCTTTGCTACGAACTTTACCGCAAACTACACTGAACCCTATTATCTTGAGCAAAAGACTTTTGAACCATTGACTTTGGCCCTAAGCCTTTTCTATCTGATTTTAACCTTGTAGTCTCTTTTGTTCTACTGCCCTGATTACTTACCTGTTGGATCTGCCTAATTTCCAATAACTTTGTCTTTCCCTCCTTTTTAAATTACTGGAGTGCCATTTTGCTCCCACTTCATTTGTGAGCTTAACTTGTCTGCAATTTAAGGGAAGTGGTGTGGTGTATTTATGATTAGGATTTAGTGAAATGTTATACAACTGTTGAGTAAATAAATATATATTCTTTTACTTAGAAGCCTGAACCATAGTAATTGCTGTCCTTTTGTGTAACTCCTTGTACTGTTCACTTACTCTTGAGTTAAGTCTGGCTGCTCTGCTACTGCTACCACGATTTCTGTGTCGTACAGGCTTGTACCAAAGGTGAAATTGTACTGACACTTGTAGTCTTAATTGTGTGTGGTGTTCCCAAAGGGTACTGCATATAATTCTGCCTAACACCTCATGTTTGATTAGATTAATTAGAATCAGATTGATGTTGGTTCCCATATTGGGGGTGAAACCAGTTTGTCTGGTAGAGAACCTGCCAGTATCTGTTGCCCAGGTGGTCAGATGTTTTAAAAGGATTGACGCAAACAATTTTCCAAGAGGATCCAGGAGAGCGATGGGACGGAAGTTCGCTGGGTCATCTCGGGCTCCTTGGTTGTGTATAGGAACAATTGTGGCAGTCCTCCATGAATTAGGAAGTTTATTGAGGGCATTGATCAAAGTTAGCCGTTTGCACATAAGCTTCGAACATGTGGGGGGGTCTTCTTTGATGACGGCGTTGGAAGTGCCATCTGGTCCTGGTGCTCTTGAGGCATTTGCATTTTTAATCATCAGCATGAAGTCATCATAGTGTGTGTTTACTTGCCATTTTGTTTTGTTAGGAGTACTTTTGTCAGTTGCCTGTGTTGGTCGGGCTTTGTAGATGTTTGAGAAGTGTAGGTTCCAGGTTTCTTGAAAGATGTTGGCCGTCAATTTGTGTTGATTCTGGGAGTTGTCATTTAGTAAATTCCACAATTCTCTCGTGTTGTGGGACTTGAATGTCTTCATGATGTTTTCAGCATCCAGTTGTAGGATTTTTTTTGGAGATCTTCTCCAGTTCGAATATTTTTGCTTTATTTTTTTTGCTGTTGCAATATTTTCTACGGTTTTGATTTTGTTCAGTTGGCGTTGTGATTTTGTTAGGAGTTTTTTTCTTTCAGCTGTTTCTTGGTTATATGTATGCTGATGTTGTTTCAAGGACCGAGTATCACTCGATTTTTGGAAGGGTATAAGGATCCATTGATAGTTAAGTTTATTGGCATCTTTCAGAGTAGAATTTTGAAAGGCGTTTGGGAATGCAGACATCGCTTGCTGAGGAATTCGTAATCTTGTTGATGTGCTAGTCAATTCAAGAGCACACTCTGGTGTGGGTTTGATTTGTCGCGGTAGGCCGCAACCATGTATAATTAGTTGGTTGTGATTGATTTTGTCGTAGAGCACCATTTGTACTTTCAATACTAATCCATGCAAATGTTGTGATAGGAAAATATAGTCAATTATCTCACTTGAATTTCCTCTAGACCATGTCGGGATGATTTGGTTTGAGTTGTCAGTGGCATGGTCGAGTAAAATGAGGTTACGAGTGGTTATTTCTTTCATCCACCTTCTGGCTTGCATAGATAGTTTCGTTCGGTTTAAGAGTGTGCCATCTTGAGTGTGTACATGGATATTTAAATCTTCACAGATTATAATTTCAATTGACCAATGGTTGGCGGCAAGTCTGTCAATTGATAGGAAGACCCCATCAATAAATGTTTTATTTGCAATGGCCACTGGATTCCATTAAAGGTCCAGTATTGAAATTACTGTTCCATCTTTTTTTGGAGGTGGGTTCTCCTGGATCATTGCATGTATTCCTGTAGTTGTTATTGTTGTGATTTGGATCCAAGAGTTGATATTTTCAGTCTTCAGGACAGTCCATTGCGGATTGATCTTGATCAGAGTAAGGAGACCTTGATTTTTTACTATTGCTGGATTCAGAAAAGTAAGAAATCCCTCGCAGGCTGGTATTGCACTTAGCCAAGTTTCTTGTAAGCAAATGATTTGATAGTTATCAAATTCATGTGAGGGATTCATGAAGAGATGGTAGTTTCCTCTGATATTCCACAAGCATAATGACCATGTGACATCTGGTTTGGTTAATGGTTATGAACTAGTGGTTAGAGAATTTTCTGTATATGATGTTTCAGTGTCATAGTTCCTTCTGAATGGTTGTTCAAGTCTGATGGACTGTTCGAAATTGTTGGGCTTGGATCTGGTTGGAAACTGAAGTTGGTTGGTATCTCAAGTACTGTGAGAGCTGGATATTGGGTTTCTGGGTTGGGGTGATAACAAAGGGTAGCTTTCGGATCTGATTAGTCTGGGATTTCTTATTTTTGTTGTGATACTGTCTGTAGTAGACCAGCAGTTGAAGCCCAGCTTTCTAAGTTGAGTGCGCATTGATAGTATCAGTTCTAGGTTAGTTGGATCCCGTAGCTCTATGTACATTTTATCTAGGTGGAGGTCATCTTTAAAGGTTACCAAGTTGATGTCTCCTGTAGCAATCCGGGCTAGCTGCAGTATAGCACGAAAAAGTCATAACACGTTTGTTCTATTTAGGATAAGTGGGTCTGATCTGTTAAAGATGTTTTCACTACAAATTGCATGAGGGTGTTTTTGTTGTAAGGGGTTAATGAAAGAAAGAAAAGTGCAGCTATCCTCCGTGTGGCTGCAGGTTGGAGACTCAAGTGTGTCATTTGAGATTTGATCGTAAGTTGCAGAGGCTGTTGGATCCGTTGTTATGTCACTCAAGGATATATCCAAGATTTCTTCGTAGTTGTCTAGTACCGAAGGAGGAATTACGGAGCGATATTCACCTATGATTATGAAGCTTGAGGCAGTTGTAAAATGTGAAGGAGGGTGTGTGTCTGCCATTTGTGGATCTTCATGGGTGATTAGATTGAGAAGATCTTCAGCGATTGGTGTATTGTATGCAATGTATGTGTATGTGTATGCAATGTAGTTACTGCGTTCAAAACAGAGGGGGGGTCTGGGAAACTCTCTACAAGCACGAACACAGTCCATTGACATATTCTTGGGTGGATGGCCCCTGGGAGAGTCTCAACCAAGTCTTTAGCTCACTGTTCTTTTCACAGAGAAGAAATGTCCCCACATATCAGTCTTTGTCCTGCCCAGGGACAGTCCAGCACCGAAATGCTAGGCAATTCTCCTCTGAACAAGAGTACCACAGCAACCCCATACACGTGTTTCAGCCTAGTTGGGCATCATCAGTGAGGTGAAGCTGTGTCTCTCTAAGAGCAGTGAGCAAGGGGTCCACGTCTGGAGTCCCCTGGTAACTTAGGGTAAGACCCATAGTTACTTGGTATGCAAAACAGAGGGGGGTCTGGGAAACTCTCTACCAGCAGGGACACAGCCCATTGACTTGTTCTTGGGTGGATGGCCCCTTGGAGTGCCTCAACCAAGTCTTTAGCTCACTGTTCTTTTCACAGAGAAGACATTTCCCCACATATCAGTCTTTGTCCTGCCCAGGGGCAATCCAGCACCGAAATGCTAGGCAATTCTCCTCTGAACAAGAGTACCACAGCAACCCCACACATGTGTTTCAGCGTAGTTGGGCATCATCAGTGAGGTGAAGCTGTGTCTCTCTAAGAGCAGTGAGCAAATAGCGTGTGCTGCAAACTGTCATCTCAGAAAAGGGTATCATGCCATGTTCTTTCTGGAGAGGAGCGCCTGCTACATTTTTTGAAATATTTGAAAGGAACTTGGGGTTGGTCAACCTGAGTTACCTGGGGGCAACCCTTCTAACCCTGAACGTGATATGCATGGTTTGCAAGAACACTTCAAACAATATGAGAGGGGGAGAATAAACAAGTTGCCTTTGAGCTGGTGATAACTATCACACCCGCCCAGACTTTCTGGCATCCTTGTTTCACTCTAATCTAACTACCAATTCAACATGCATGGCCTCCGGAGGAACTGACCGAAGCCCATAAAAGCATTTGGCAACTCTGCCCTAAGAGGCTCCTGAACCGAATGTATTACATGGTGAAAAGAAGATGGCCGGACTATCCCAAACAATGAGTAACAGACTGCCATGTACTTAAAAAGATTGCATCTCCTTTCCGCAATGGTGGCAAGTCATAAAAACCCAGCCTGGCTGTAAATGACAATCTGATGTGTTGCCGCTACTCATTGCCTTCCCCCAGCCTCCAACCTTGGAAAACCAGTTTTCACAGACACACAGAGTTCTCCTCGCAAACCTTGGCTTCGGGCATACAGATTTGTAAATTCCCCATGTACCCCAACTGTCCCAAACATATGTCTCTTAAGATCCCCAGATATAGGTAGGTGCATGCATGGTCAAGCCTACTGCGTCCTCTTTACTGTGGTTTCTTCAATGCAAATCTCCTTTCTCGTACGTGCATTATGAATCTCCTCGTTTTCTAGTTTCTAGGCGCCTCGTGGCACATCATACCTATATTGCATTTGTATTTCATCAGCCATTTTGACATTTATCTTGCTTCTTGCATGCAATCTAAAATGTATCAACTTAACTTAAACACAATAGTAACATTAAAGGTAACACATATCCCATTCCAAATAACGACACTAAATATAGGTAAAATTGCAACATTGCCCCAACTTCATAATTTCCTTAGTCCTCAATATGGCGCGTGCAATGTGAACCCCTCTTTCTCATTGGGACCTTTACTGACCACCCCAACATTTTTCTGCCAGGTTAACTGGGAAACCACTGCCCCCTCAACTTTTGTTTCAGAAACCTATATGAATAATAAAAATGGATGCAGAGGGGGAGAACCTGATGCCATACCTATTTTAAGCACCCACAACACAGCCACATACACACAGGCACTCAGGCACACAAACGCAAAAGAACTTTTTATTAAAAAAAAACAATTTAAATGTTTTATGGTCAAGTAAGCCGATGGGAAGACTGCATGGCTGTGGACAGTGTCTGCACTGCTGCTCACAAAAATCTACAGGGTAGGCCAGGATATACAACTCTCCTTCCCGTTGTCACATATATGGACTGTATTGTAACCTGGGCTCAGGGGCAAGTGATTGTCTATCCTAGGCGGTAAGAATGCGATTTCATGCATTATGAACATGCTGAAACTTACTCATCAACTATTGAAAAAGGAAATAACACTGGGCCCTACCTACGAACTATACACAAACTACCTCTGTTCAGACCCTGCTTATAGCATGTGCATATCATATGCCTGTCACAGTGCTCAGCCTTCATTCCTATGGTTGATTACGTCTGTGTCACATTATTCACTAACGCTCATAAAGTAAAGTAGTAACACATGTATAATATGGTCCATGGTAATATGCCACTGTTAATATTTGTTTCACTTTGCGCTTAGCAACATTTCTTGTGAGGCTTACATTTATATTGGAGGTGTATCCTGTATTGTGTCGTGGCCTGGCCGTTATCTCAAATTATATTAAGTACATCACCTGCTTTACCTGCCGTCACCACCCATTGTACTGTTTTGCTGCTGCTGCTGCTGCTGCTCGCGCCTTAGCATTACCTGCCGTCCTCATCCATTGTACTGTTTTGCTGCTGCTGCTCGCGCCTTGGCATTACCTGCCGTCATCATTCAGTGTACTGTTTTGCTGCTGCCGCTCGCGCCTTAGCATTACCTGTCGTCACCACCCATTGTACTGTTTTGCTGCTGCTGCTCGCGCCTTTGCATTACCTGCCGTCCTCATCCATTGTACTGTTTTGCTGCTGCTGCCCGCGCCTTAGCATTACCTGCCATCATCATCTACTGTATTGTTTTTCTGCTGCTGCTCACGCCTTAGCATTACCTGCCATCATCACCCATTGTACTGTTTAGCTGCTGCTGCTCGCGCCTTAGCATTACCTGCCGTCACCACCCATTGTACTGTTTTGCTGCTGCTGCTGCTCGCGCCTTAGCATTACCTGCCGTCCTCATCCATTGTACTGTTTTGCTGCTGCTGCCCGCGCCTTAGCATTACCTGCCATCATCATCTACTGTATTGTTTTTCTGCTGCTGCTCACGCCTTAGCATTACCTGCCATCATCACCCATTGTACTGTTTTTCTGCTGCTGCTCGCGCCTTGGCATTACCTGCCGTCACCACCCATTGTACTGTTTTGCTGCTGCTGCTGCTGCTCGCGCCTTTGCATTACCTGCCGTCCTCATCCATTGTACTGTTTTGCTGCTTCTGCTCGCGCCTTAGCATTACCTGCCATCATCACCCATTGTATTGTTTTGCTGCTGCTCACGCCTTAGCATTACCTGCCATCACCACCCATTGTACTGTATTGCTGCTGCTGTTTGCGCCCAAGCATTGCCTGCCGTCACCACCCATTGTACTGTCCCCATTGCTGCTGCTGCTCGAGTCCAACATTACCTGCCGTCACCACCCACTGTACTGTCCCTATTGCTGCTGCTGCTTGCGCCCACCGCTACCCTTGCTACACTGTATTAGGATGTGTTAGATCGATCTGTTAAGTTCTAATAGTAGTTTGCAGAACATATGCCTTAACTTGGTGCCACACCACACATTGGAGCCTGACTGCTTGCTGTACGTTATTGCTAGGTCTTTTCTCACAGTTACCCATACGCATTCTGTCCTGCCTTACTGTGAAAGCCCAAGCACTGCCATAATGTGAAAACCGGAATATTCATTGCCTTATGGCAAGTGATCCATGTGCTTTGCCTGTTCTATTTAGATGCATCTCATCATGTTGTTATTGTGACGCCCCGCTACAATCTACTTGCTATGTTTGAACCTCTGCTGATTCTTATCATGCTCTATTAGTGATGCCAAGTACTCAGTGACGCCATGTACTTAGCCTGCCTTTACCTAGTCTGCACTGCTTGCCTTAACCATTGAGATGCTTCTCACCATGCTCTCTTAGGGCAACTACAGACCTAGCCTGCTATTACCCTTGCACAATACTAATTAGTGCTGATACTTAGACTTATCTGCACTGTGCCACCCTGTGCTGTTATTATAAACCCTGCAACCAGCAGATATCACAGCCATGAAGGTACAACACCTAGCGCTAATCGTCACTGCCAGCAGCCTGGCCTATCTGAGCCTGCTTTATACAGCGTTTATCTTATCTAGCGCAGTCCTCGCACCAATGAAATCCTCTATCGACCACGATATGCCTACCATCAGCCTATCCATGTCACCTAATCTACCACCTTCCACCCGCATAATATCATTAAGAATTTTACCATCAGCTCTTGACAATGCTTCTGCGTAGCTGCTAAAGATAACATTAGGCTGCAATATAAAACCGATTGCCCAGTACTTGACCAAAACATCGCCCCTCAACAGCACTACACCCACAGACACCACTTCTGACCCATCAGATACCACTAACGCCAATGACCCCCTAGGTACTACCTTCAACCATCCTCATCAAGCTTATACACCTACCATATCTCCTACCCAGCCTTGCACTACACGTTCCAGAAACTGTAGACTCAGTTCGAGATTTACACAGCAATTCTCTACCCCTATCACGCAGAACACCATCACAGAAACCACTACAGTCAACCCCTCGGCCACACTGGCTACTGAACCCAGTCTCAAAACACCCAACAGCAAACGTAACACGAGCATTCCAACCATTAAAGCAGCCCTTGTTAATGCTAGATCACTTCAGGCACATGCCTTCGATATTGCTGATCTTATTACATCACATGACCTTGACCTCATCGCCATCACAGAGACCTGGCTGCACACAGCATCCGGCCCCTCACTTGCCCTCGCCATTCCAGACAATTACTCTATCATCCATGAAGATAGAGATGCCAACATCTCTAAAGGAGGTGGTATTGCGTTTATCTATAAGACTTCACTAGGTCTGAGAAAGATCACGAATCCCTCATTGCATCGGCAGAACTTTTTTCTGTCAAACTACCGACATCACCCACCACGACTATCACCATCCATCTTGTGTATCACCCACCAGGTCCCACCACCTCATTTGACAATGATATCTCACACTTGTTATCCACCAACACCAAGAATAAGTCCCAAATCATTATCCTTGGTGACTTCAACCTAGGTTTACATGACCCTAATGATCAAAAAGCAGTTGACCTTAAGTATATCATGACAGAATTAGGATTCTCTCAGCACATTTCTGAACCTGCCCACAACAAGGGTAGAATCCTTGACTGGATAGCTGAGCTGAACTGCAATATGGACACCCTCTCCAACACTCCTTGCGCTTGGACTGATCATCACCTCATTCTGTTCAATATCAAAGAAGCTACATAACCTACCACTAATACACAAGCTCCAGCTACAATGACCAGGAACAAATGTAATTTAACACTAGACAAACTCATCCCTTTGTTACAGCTGATCATCAACCCCACCATGAACACCTCTTACCCTACAGTCCTAGTCGACATATATAATCACACCATTTTCAAGGCAATCAACACACTAGCACCTAAGAAACTACACAAATCCAAACCACGCACCCATCTTAACACTTGGTACACCCCACAACTCAAGACTCTTAGAAAAATCAAAAGATCAGCAGAATTGTCCCGGAAAAACACCCCATCTGTATTTAACAATGCCAATTTTACTGCAGCTTCTTTCAACTACAAAGTAGCCATGATACAAGCCAAAAAAGATAATTATAATGACTGTATCTCCAAAGCCGAGTCCAACACTAAGGAACTATTCAACATTCTGAAAGAATTAGAATCTCCAGTCCCACCTCCTGACACTTGCATTAAAGATACCCAATGGTGCACTACCATACAGAATTCACTCCAGGACAAAATTACAATGCTCCAAAATAAAATAGAAATGAAGAAATCGTTCATTACTTACGCTGACCCTATCCTGAACCCAAATGCCGCTAGTTGTAATACACAACCTCAATTTAATTTCTCACTGCTATCCATCAAAGAAGTCAAAACGATTATATTAAAACTTAAACTGTCCCATGCTAAGGGTGACGCTTGCCCTGCTCCTCTTGTCAAGGAAGCTGTCAAGGAACTAGCCCCTTTTATCACTGGATTTATCAACGCCTCCTTCAAATCCAGCATAGTACCAAACAATCTGAAGGATGCCTCGGTACTCCCGCTCCTAAAAAAGCCTTCACTAGACCCCAACAATCCAGCTAATTACAGACCGATCACAACGGTTCCTTTTCTGTTAAAAATACTTGACCATGCTGCATATTTGCAAATACAACATCACCTAGAATCTAATAATCTACTAGGACTGAGGTAATTAGGATTCAGACCTAGACATGGAACTGAAACTGGCCTTATTGACCTAAAAACTCAAATCCAGTCCCTGAAGGACAAAGGTATCTTGGCTCTGCTTCTTCTACTTGACTTATCAGCTGCCTTCGACCTGGTGAATGAAACAATTCTGTGTAAACACCTTTCTACAGCTGCCCAATTTTCAGATCAAGCCAACGCTTGGATTGAATCGTTCTTCAAAATAGATCTACAAGGGTCTTTGCACCTTCTGCCTCTGCCTTACCGACTCCTGTCACTTGTGGGGTGCCCCAAGGATCCTGTGTGTCTCCTACTCTTTACAATGTATTCACCAAACCACTCTTTGATGAGCTTGACTATTTGGGCGTCACTTATATCAACTACGCTGACGATACCCAAATACTCATCCCCATCACTGGCGATTACATTGTGGATAGTAGGACACTCAACAATATCTACCTTATCATACAGGTCTACATGGCGAAGCACAGGCTCTGTCTTAACGATGATAAGACAGAGCTGCTCAACTTGGGCTCCCCTGCTAAGCTGAATAACTTGGACGCACTATTCTCCTCCTTCAACATTGACGGAATACAATAAAAGTAGCCAATGTGGTAAACACCTTAGGAATTTACCTGGCTTCGGCATTAACACTAACTAGACAAACTAACACTATGGCCTCCTCTTCTGCCTATACTTGTAAGGTTATCACGGCTTGTCGCCCATTCCTTTCCACAGAGAACTGCATTATAATAGCCAGAGCTTTAGTCCTCTCTAAGCTGTATTATTGTAACGCACTATATTTGGGCACTTCTCAACAAAACCTCAATAAAATGCAAGTTCTGCAAAATAACGCCATTCGCGCAGCTTTAAACATCCCTACGAATATTCACATCTCGGAAACCAGACACTCACTAAAATGGCTCAACATTAACCACAGAATAACATACAAAACACTGTCCCTCACTCACAAGTGCCTCTCCAACCAAGCCCCTACCTACCTGTCTGACACCTTCTCCCGCCACACATTTACACGCCCTATCAGATCAGCCCAGATACACTGTGTCAAGATTCCTCGCTTCAGGTTACAACGAGCAGGTGGGGCTAGCTTCCCTGCCCTTGCTGCCAAAATGTGGAATGCCCTCCCTTTGTCCTTAAGAGACGAACCATCCTACCACCTATTCCGTCAAAAGACCAAAGTTTGGCTCCATGAGCAAGAACTAGCTAGACCCACCGTCTAACCATGCCCTGATAACCACTTCATTTGCATCTTCCACATAAGACAAACTTGCTGCTTATCCTATGCATAGATTGCTAATCCTACACCACAGGTTGGATTTGTTATGTTTACCCTGAAATTTTGTAAAATGTGCTCTTTCTGTATATCTGTAAATTTTGTAAAAATATGGTTCTATTGTTGTTTCATCTTTTATAAACTGTTTGTATTTGTGCAACATGTAAGATTAGCGCCCAGTTGCCAAAGGGCTTGGAGCGCTCTATAAATAAATAAGCTAAACTAGACTGCCCTATGCTCAGGCTCACATACTTTTCCGATGTGCATCAGGTCATCGCAGCACAACCAGTGATACTTACGGGAAGGTCAGCAAGGAATGCACAGGCCCAGAACCCACACATCAAACAATAGGAGACTCCAGGGAACTATATTGAAAGGGTCATCCATGGTTGTGCACAAAACAAACAAAGCAGACCCATTCAAGTATACATTGTGGCAGTATGTACCAATAGCTCGTATACCTGCATTGGTTATTTTTTTACTCCATTTTTTACCCAAAATATTTTTTGTTCAAATACTGAAAAAGCAAATCATGTGAATGCATATATAACTCATATAAAAAATATACTTTATTCAAGATTGTTTTAAAATGACGTAATTATACCAATTACTCAAATTGACATGTGCATCCCAATAACGTGACTTGTGCAATGGCCAACAACTCTACATAATTAAATAATAACAATACAAATATATGCTGCTAACACATTTAAAAAAATCAGGGTTTGCAATTACACAACTGGTTGTTGTCAATACCACAGTTTTAGTCTCTTATTCTGATCGCTACTATAGTGCAGCTCAAACAATGCCCTAATCTCTTTTTGCACGGCTACTATGTTGTAGCTAAACACTTTCCAAATTGTTTAATTCCCTCTAACATCAAAATTCAATTATAGGAACTTCTTCAGGAGATCTTCTTCATTGAACCTGATTTAGCAACCTAAACCCAACAATCCAGTATTTACACTATCTTCAATATATGTATGCCCTTTTTGATGGGCTCTTCATGTTTTATGTAAGCTTACACAAATTGCCTGTGTACAAACCTGCAACACAATGCAAACACAGCCTAAATTAGTGCTGTTGAAAAACTTCTATTATGCACTTTTCATAAAATTAAATTAAAAGAAGAGTGCTTACCAATTTGAATTCAGTTCAGGGGTGTCAAGCACCTGTTTATTTGGCAATCTCCTGAAAACAAAACATACATCCTTATTCTAGTGATAACTGTGTGTCTCCTGGCTTAGAAGCTTTGCAATGTAATTATTGACAATACAACATAGTCCAAATAACTATAAGCATTTACTTCAACCCTTCAAGTGTACTCGTACACTTTGGAAGCGAGAATCAGGGTTCCTCATCACCCTGATTGGCCATTTACACTTTCAACTCACGAGCAGCCAGGGCAGCACTTGCCCAAGGGAAGCTCCCAAAGAAGCAGCTCCAGATCATGTCAGCCGGTGTCAGAAGGGGTTGCAGGCAGCCATCAACCAGCAGCGACAAACAAGGCACGTGGGGTGTGGTTGGGGGGTGACAGCAATCACTGCACCTCATTAAACTGACCATCTCCCTATCTATTTAACTTCTCATCGTTTATATCTTATAACTCACTCCCATGTTAGAACAGTGTAGTATAGTAGATTGTACATGCATTTAAACCATTATGTTAGTTAGCCATGTGAATGCTTATAACAACCCCTGTAATTCTCATTGCATATTCTTACACCCAGACACTCAGACTTTCTTACCTTATCTGCCATGGCCAGTCCTCATCTCACATCTATAAGGTTAGCCATCTTGTAGCCAGTGTCTTCTAGACAGAATTGTGAAGTTCAGCATGTATCACATCTAGACAGAATTGTGATGTTCAGCACGTAGCACATATAGATGGAATTGTGAAGTTCAGCAAGTAGCACATCTATATAGAATTGTGAGGTTTAGCAAGTATCACATCTACACATAATTGTGAAGTTCAGCATGTAGCACATCTAGCTAGAATTGTCAAGTTCAGCATGGAGCAGATCTACACAGAATTGTGAAGTTAAGCATGTAGCACATCTAGATAGAAGTGTGAAGTTCAGCATGTGGCACATTGAGACAGAATTGTGAAGTTCAGCACGCATCACATCTAGATTGAATTGTGAAATCTGGATAGACTTGTGAAGTTCAGCATACAGTACATCTACACAGAATTGTGAAGTTCAGCATTCCTCACATCTAGATGGAATTGTGAAGTTCAGCATGTAGCACATCTAGCTAGCAAAGTCAAGTTCAGCATGCATTGCATCTAAATAGAATTGTGAAATCTAGATAGAATTGTGAAGTTCCACATGTCGCACATCTTGATAGATTGTGAAGTTCAGCATGTAGCACACCTAGATAGAATTGTGACGTTCAGCATGTAGCACATCTGTATAGAATTGTGAAGTTTAGCATGTAACACATCTACACAGAATTGTGAAGTTCAGCATGTAGCACATCTAGAAAGAAGTGTGACGTTCAGCATGAAGCACGTGTAGATAGAATTGTGAAGTTCAGCATGTAGGACATATAGACAGAACTGTGAAGGTTAGCATGCATTACATCTACAAAGAATTGTGAAGGTGAGCATGGTATAGTAGATTGTACTCGCATTTAAACCATTGTATTAGCTAGCCATTTGAAAGTCTATAACAACCCCTGAAATTCTCAATACATATTCGTACCATCGTCACTCTGACTTTCTTACCCTATCAGCCATAGCCAGCCTTCATCTCACATCTATGAGGTTAGCCATCGTGTAAACAGTCTCTTCTAGACAGAATTGTGAAGTTCAGCGAGCATCACATCTAGACAGAATTGTGATGTTCAGCACTTAGCACATCTAGATAGAATTGTGAAGTTCAGCATGTAGCTCATCTAGATATAATTGTGAAGTTTAGCATGTATCACATCTACACAGAACTGTGAAGTTCAGCATGCAGCACATCTACATAGAATTGTGAAGTTCAGCCTGCATCACATCTAAATAGAATTGTGACGTTCAGCATGTAGCAGATCTACACAGAATTGTGAAGTTAAGCACGTAGCACATCTAGATGGAAGTGTGAAGTTCAGCATGTGGCACATTGAGACAGAATTGTGAAGTTCAGCATGCATCACATCTAGATTGAATTGTGAAATCTGGATAGACTTGTGAAGTTCAGCATACAGTACATCTACACAGAATTGTGAAGTTCAGCATTCCTCACATCTAGATGGAATTGTGAAGTTCAGCATGTAGCACATCTAGCTAGAAAAGTCAAGTTCAGCATGCATTGCATCTAAATAGAATTGTGAAATGTAGATAGAATTGTGAAGTTCCACATGTCGCACATCTTGATAGATTGTGAAGTTCAGCATGTAGCACACCTAGATAGAATGGTGAAGTTCAGCATGTAGCACATCTGTATAGAATTGTGAAGTCTAGCATGTAACACATCTACACAGAATTGTGAAGTTCAGCATGTAGCACATCTAGATAGAATTATTAATTTCAGCATGCATCACATTTAAACAGAATTGGGAAGTTCAGCATGGAGCAGATCTAGAAAGAAGTGTGACGTTCAGCATGAAGCACGTGTAGATCGAATTGTGAAGTTCAGCATGTACAACATCTAGACAGAACTGTGAAGTTTAGCATGCATCACATATAGACAGAATTGTGAACTACAGCATGCATCACATCTAGATAGAATTGTGAAATCTAGATAGAATTGTGAAGTTCAGCATGTAGCACATTTACACAGGATTGTGAAGTTCAGCATGATATAGTAGATTGTACTCGCATTTAAACCATTATGTTATCTAGCTATTTGAATGTCTATAACAACCCCTGGAATGCTCATTACATATTCTTACCCCAGTCACTCAGCCTTTCTTACCCTATCAGCCATAGCCAGCGTTCATCTCACATCTATGAGGTTAGCCATCTTGCAACTGGTCTCTTCTAGACAGAATTGTGAAGTTCAGCATGTATCACAGCTAGACAGAATTGTGATGTTTAGCACGTAGCACATCTAGATAGAATTGTGAGGTTTAGCAAGTATTATATCTACACAGAATTGTGAAGTTCAGCATTTAGCACATCTAGATAGAATTGAGATGTTGAGCATGCATCACATCTAGATAGAATTGTGAAGTTCACCATGTAACACATCTAGATACAATTGTGAAGTTTAGCATGTAGCACATCTAGATAGAAATGTGAAGTTCAGCACGTAGCACATCTAGATATAATTGTGAAGTTTAGCACGTATCACATCTACACGGAATTGTGAAGTTCAGCATTTAGCACATCTAGATAGAATTGTGATGTTCAGCATGCATCACATCTAGATAGAATTGTGAAGTTCACCATGTTACACATCTAGATACAATTGTGAAGTTCAGCATGTAGCACATCTGGATAGAATTGTGACATTTAGCATGTATACATCTAGATAGTATTGTGAAGTTCAGCATGCATCACATCTAGATAGAATTGTGAAATCTAGAAAGAATTGTGAAGTTTATCATGCATCACATCTAGATAGAATTGTGAAGTTCAGTATGCATCACATCTAATTAGAATTGTTAATTTCAGCATGTAGCAGATCTACACAGAAATGTGAAATTAAACATGGAGCACATCTAGATAGAAGTATGAAGTTCCGCATGTAACACATCTACACAGAATTGTGAAGTTCAGCATGTAGCACATCTAAATAGAATAATTAATTTCAGCATGCATCACATTTAAACAGAATTGTGAAGTTCAGCATGGAGCAGATCTAGATAGATTGTGAAGTTCAGCATGTAGCACATCTGGATAGAATTGTGAAGTTTAGCATGTAACACATCTACACAGAATTATGAAGTTCAGCATGTAGCACATCTAGATAGAATTATTCATTTCAGCATGCATCACATTTAAACAGAATTGTGAAGTTCAGCATGGAGCAGATCTAGATAGAAGTGCGAAGTTCAGCATGAGGCACATGTAGATAGAATTGTGAAGTTCAGCATGTACCTCATCTAGACAGAACTGTGAAGTTTAGCATGCATCACATATACACAGAATTGTGAACTTCAGCATGCATCACATCTAGATAGAATTGTGAAATCTAGATATAATTGTGAAGTTCAGCATGTAGCACATCTACACAGAATTGTGAAGTTCAGCATGATATAGTAGACTGTACTCGCATTTAAACCATTATGTTATCCAGCTATTTGAATGGCTATAACAACCCCTGAAATGCTCATTACATATTCTTACCCCAGTCACTCAGCCTTTCTTACCCTATCAGCCATAGCCAGCCTTCATCTCACATCTATGAGGTTATCCATCTTGTAACTAGTCTCTTCTAGACAGAATTGTGAAGTTCAGCATGTATCACAGCTAGACAGAATTGTGATGTTTAGCACGTAGCACATCTAGATAGAATTGTGATGTTCAGTGTGCATCACATCTAGATAGAATTCTGAAGTTCACATGTAACACATCTAGATACAATTGTGAAGTTCAGCATGTAGCACATCTGGATAGAATTGTGAAGTTCAGCATGTAGCACATCTAGATATAATTGTGAAGTTTATCATGTAGCACATCTACACAGAATTGTGAAGTTCAGCATGTAGCACATTTAGATAGAAGTGTGAAGTTCAGCATGTAGCACATTGATACAGAATTGTGAAGTTCAGCATGCTTACATCTAGATAGAATTGTGAAGTTCAGCAAGTAGCACCGCTATATAGAATTGTGAGGTTTAGCAATTATAACATCTACACAGAATTGTGAAGTTCAGCATGTAGCACATCTACATAGATGTGCTACTAGCTAGAAAAGTCAAGTTCAGCATGCATTACATCTAAATAGAATTGTGAAATCTAGATAGAATTGTGAAGTTCCACATGTCGCAGATCTAGATAGATTGTGAAGTTCAGCATGCAGCACACCTGGATAGAATTGTGAAATTCAACATGTAGCACATCTGTATAGAATTGTGAAGTTTAGCATGTAACACACCTACACAGAATTGTGAAGTTCAGCATGTAGCACATCTAGATAGAATTAATAATTTCAGCATGCATCACATTTAAACAGAATTGTGAAGTTCAGCATGGAGCAGATCTAGATAGATTGTGAAGTTCAGCATGTAGCACACCTAGATAGAATTGTGAAGTTCAGCATGTAGCACATCTGGATAGAATTGTGAAGTTTACCATGTAACACATCTACACGGAATTATGAAGTTCAGCATGTAGCACATCTAGATAGAGTTATTAATTTCAGCATGCATCACATTTAAACAGAATTGTGAAGTTCAGCATGGAGCAGATCTAAATAGAAGTGCGAAGTTCAGCATGATGCACATGTAGATAGAATTGTGAAGTTCAGCATGTACCACACCTAGACAGAACTGTGAAGTTTAGCATGCATCACACATACACAGAATTGTGAACTTCAGCATGCATCACATCTAGATATAATTGTGAAATCTAGATATAATTGTGAAGTTCAGCATGTAGCACATCTACACAGAATTGTGAAGTTCAGCATGATATAGTAGACTGTACTCGCATTTAAACCATTATGTTATCCAGCTATTTGAATGGCTATAACAACCCCTGAAATGCTCATTACATATTCTTACCCCAGTCACTCAGCCTTTCTTACCCTATCAGCCATAGCCAGCCTTCATCTCACATCTATGAGGTTATCCATCTTGTAACTAGTCTCTTCTAGACAGAATTGTGAAGTTCAGCATGTATCACAGCTAGACAGAATTGTGATGTTTAGCACGTAGCACATCTAGATAGAATTGTGATGTTCAGCGTGCATCACATCTAGATAGAATTGTGAAGTTCACCATGTAACACATCTAGATACATTTGTGAAGTTCAGCATGTAGCACATCTGGATAGAATTGTGAAGTTAAGCATGTAGCACATTTAGATAGAAGTGTGAAGTTCAGCATGTAGCACATTGATACAGAATTGTGAAGTTCAGCATGCTTACATCTAGATAGAATTGTGAAGTTCAGCAAGTAGCACCGCTATATAGAATTGTGAGGTTTAGCAATTATAACATCTACACAGAATTGTGAAGTTCAGCATGTAGCACATCTACATAGATGTGCTACTAGCTAGAAAAGTCAAGTTCAGCATGCATTACATCTAAATAGAATTGTGAAATCTAGATAGAATTGTGAAGTTCCACATGTCGCAGATCTAGATAGATTGTGAAGTTCAGCATGCAGCACACCTGGATAGAATTGTGAAATTCAACATGTAGCACATCTGTATAGAATTGTGAAGTTTAGCATGTAACACACCTACACAGAATTGTGAAGTTCAGCATGTAGCACATCTAGATAGAATTAATAATTTCAGCATGCATCACATTTAAACAGAATTGTGAAGTTCAGCATGGAGCAGATCTAGATAGATTGTGAAGTTCAGCATGTAGCACACCTAGATAGAATTGTGAAGTTCAGCATGTAGCACATCTGGATAGAATTGTGAAGTTTACCATGTAACACATCTACACAGAATTATGAAGTTCAGCATGTAGCACATCTAGATAGAGTTATTAATTTCAGCATGCATCACATTTAAACAGAATTGTGAAGTTCAGCATGGAGCAGATTGTCTTGATATGGGCAAAATCTTCCTCGGGGCCAGCCCTTTGAGAGCAAAAAATACCCAATTCAGCCCAAAATACAGGTTCTATTGTGCTGAGCAGTGATCTCATGCTAGTGACAAATGACACCTTCAAATAAGTTTTAGCATATTTATTCTAAGCAGTGAATTTCATATACATTTGGGATTCAAGTTAGAGAATATTACAAAGCATAAAACTTAGAGAAATGCAAAATATAGTGAAACATGGAATTTAGATAAACATAGAGAAACATAGAGAAATATAGAGAAACATAGAGAAACACAGTCTTACGTCCCTTTAATCAGCACTGGGAGACCCTGGCCCTCATAAGCTAGCTGTAAACAAGCCCCGCTCAGAGAACAGTGCTGCAGGACGCCGTCAGAGCCAATTCCGGGCACTTGACCTTGCACGAACCAAGTCCACAGGACGATCTCCCACCCGAGTCATGTGAGCATGTGTATTTTATAATCTCGTGCTGCCCGTCCGTGACGCACAGTTCCAGAACTTTCCCTGTGCAAAATATAGGCTGGCTCATGGAAAAAACCCAGCTCTGTTAATTTCCACTGTGCTTCTTCTGAGCCCCTCCCTGCCCCATCTGCGCGAAAGCTGAGGAATGTCTTATCAGTGCCTTCCCAGAGAAAAGGAAGATTAGCTCGGGGCCATGCAGGGTACCGTTAGTGAGGCAGAATATTCTAAGGGAAGCAGGGATGTATTAACCCCATCTGCAAGCTCTAAAAGGCATGCACTCATAGCTTAGTGTTTATAGCGCTTAAGACTGGCTATCTAAGCGCTATATAGGTGCCATAATGTTCCAAACACAAAAATGTCCATTAGCTACAGAGCTAGGGCCCTCTCCCTGCCTGTCTATCAACAATGCATAATGTGACCTATCACTCATACTAGGCCTGCATATTCCTTGTAGCTCACTACTGCATAATGGAAGTGCTACAACAGACTACTGTCAGCATTTTTAGCACATACTTTGAATACACTATTGGCTTTCAGCGGCTAATGCTGTCATCTAAAGCCCTGATTGGCAAGGTTGCAATTTCGTGTATCACTACATTCCACCCCTATTCAACGTGTGTGCTACAAATGCTGACTAATACCTATCAATATAGTATTTAGTGCAGTGATAAAGACCTTGGGGCTTTGCAAGAGGTTTAAGCAAACTACCTTCTAGCGGTTAGTTAGCGTGGCATGCAAGGTAAAACACTACCTAAACAAAAATGTACACAAAGTGAACAGTGACATATACCCTTGCCAAAACCTGGCCTACACAAAAATACCTACACAAAGTGAACATGGACATTTACTCTAGCCAAAACCTGGCCTACACAAAAATACCTAAATAATTATTGTATAACTGATTGTCAGTTAAAAAGCAGCATGCAGTTAAAATGTCAAGGCAATCCAGTGTAGTCTAATCTACAATGCACTATTGCATTTATGTATGGTTACCAATTCTAAAACCTGGCAGCCTTTCACTCTAAGGGCCTACCCTCCCCCTGATCCCAGGGCATTCAAACGTGACTATGGGCTGTGTGACTAGATACTTCCCCCATGTATGTGGAACCCAACCAGAAACCATCTAATTTCGTGAACAAGGTGAACCCATGGGCACCAGGTTGTCTAAATAAAAACAATTCTACTAATTTACATCAAGCATGGCATGTGTTATTCATGCAATCAAAAGCAAGCATTTTGATCCATATATATGCCGGTAACTGTAGCTCTGCGTGCCAGTGTGTGGAGGATGGTCGCCCCCACTCAGTAAAAAGCCAACACCTGCTGATTAAACAATGTTTGCCATACAATGCATCGTGTGTATTTAGCAGTCTTGTTGACCTGCCCTATGGCAGAAAAAATGTCTTCATACCTAAAATTCTGCCATCTTCAGTGGTTGCCAATACTTGTAGCAGTGTTGGGCGGTATCAATGAACCCCACTAGGCTAGAAGTTCTATAGCAGAGCTGGCATCAGAACCCATAGTGGCTAGCTTATTGTGCACAGTTTCTATGTCACAAGCATATAAAGCTCCTGCAATTAATGAATCTAGCTCCCTAGCTACGCGCACTCTAGTGATGGGCCATAGAAATGGACTCCATTTGTAGCAGCTTGGTAGTACTAAGGAAACATTGCCTCATGATAAATCTATGTCTAAGTGTATCACTGTAATAATAGAGGTGTGCATTACCAGCCTACAATTTACATGTTGCCTTACTACTGGAAAATCTAACACGTTCACAGTGTCTACATATTGTGACTTGGAGAATACCCTTCTTCAAGTGGGATATCTACCATATACAATATTAGTTTTTAGCCACAAACACCATACTACTATCCGGCAGTGGCTGTTTCATCACACCATTGTGTAAAATGCATTTAGTCAAGTGATAGTCCATAAAATCTTGGCGAGAACACTCGCTGCAGTTCTTGGTCAGAAAAACATCACATTAAACAAATTAAACAAATCGTTGTTATCACCATTCAGTGACAAAAGATGCCCGACAATGTGCCAGGCCAGTACACTAGCAATTCCATGTGGATACTCATTTGTAGCGCTTTTCCAAAGAATTATTCCAAATGTCTACAATCAAAAGGTGACTCTTTGCATTAGTGTGCTGGAGACAGCTGTCCCCACAAAAACATGAAACTGGTTGGTTTAACAAAAACCGTGTCACACTATGTGTCATAAAATCAAACATCAAGTCAGTCATGGTTTCATTTACCTGCCTTAAGCTGGCTGTAAAAGTATCCAGTGTTTCAAAGGTTACCATCTCAAATTAGAGCTCACACACTTGGCAGCATTACTTCAATTAAGAATCTTAACCTACGCACAGGTGACTTTGATGTGCGCACTCATCTTATCTCAAAATAAATTACGCTCCTACTTGCATGATTCTGCTGCCCCAACAATTCATAAATCATTTTCCTGGCCACGTGCAACGTAGAAGTTTTTTTTTCAAAAAGCAAAACATCTCTGGTTAAAGCAATTCAGTTGGAAGAGTAAAACCATTTCGTTTTTTCAGATTCATCTCAAAAAGTGCATTTAAAAACCATTTTTCAATGTGTTAGCATTGTGGTGCATGATCTTACAGTCCACAACTCATTGTCCACAGTCCTTTAAACAAGAAAGGCAAGACATGTCAATTAAGTTATTTCCAGCAACTGAATCATTTGAATGTGTAGCATCAAATATTTGATAATTAGCCAAGTCTGCACCGTGCCAGTTCAGCAAAAGTTATTACTCTGTTGGACACCTTTCGCAGGTTGCAGAACAAATAGCAGCATTGAGTGCGGTGCAGGACACGTTTAAAGTTGACTCGCATCTCGCAGTAACTCGCATATTCTCTGAGATCAGTGTCACCCACATACTGCACACATTTACGCCAATAAGGACACGCTATTGTCTTGCTTTTTTTGCCTAGGCAAAATACAAACAGAAATGTTAGGATTTCATCAAAACTTCAATATCATTATTCTTCAATATCAGTGTTATCCACCCCTTCCCTGAACACCACCCCCATTTTCAGAAGTCTCATCAGGTAACTACACACTTTATCATTGCTACTGCAATTATTTATCACCCTTCTGCATGTTTCTGGGGGCTTATTTGCACTCAACCATACGGGGTGTAACTGCCTAATCACAAACTCATTTGTGCAATGCGATCATAGTTGGTCAATGGTACCTCAGACTGATCTGTGATTTTTACAAAAGCCATATAATAAGTACCCAGGTCGCACTTCTCAATGGATCAATGCTTTTCTTTGTCACCAAAGCGATCACGAATGCCAGGTGCCAACTTGCTTCCAGTGTCTCATGATCTTGATTTAGTTTGCCCTGCTGGCATCACTCCATTTTTCAAAGGTAAAGTCTTTCAGTCCAATACCGCCTGCAGTTGCACAAGCAGCTTTGTTTATTTTTCTCCATACAGCTAGTGTCTTTCAAGCCTCTGGTTTTTCACTTGTCATTTTGTCAAAAGGTGTTTGCTGTTTCTTGGACCACCCCTTTGAGCGCGATAGTCTAAGTCAGTTTCTTTTGTTGCTTCAACAAATCATTCATTCTTGCACTAAGCCGTAAGGCTTCTGGATCATGGCTAATGTGTAAAATGTCATGTTGTACTCCAAAGCCCCGCTCTGCATGTTGTCTCTTGCAAAACGGCTAAGCACTTTTGTCAGTTTTGCTTCCATCTGGAATGCCATAATGTCTTTGTCAGTTACTCCATCCCTGGCAATGTAGCTTGCAGTTTGCCAGATGTGTATTTCTCTTCTCAAAGCGCCTAGAGGTTTCTTCTCCAGTGCACAGTGCTTTACTCCAGTTCACATCACATGGTGCATGGGAATGCGGTTTGCACAGTAATGTCTGTTGGAATGGGCAGCTGTCTTTTCTTAGCCCATTCACAGATGCACAGGTTCCCCAAATGTTCAGATGTGATGTGCCCGTCTGCCATCCTGCATGCAGCCTTTGTTTTCCTACCAGTGTTACTGGGCAAAATTCTTTACTTCTGATCAGTTCTGTTATTGCATGCCGTTAGAAAGTCTCTTTTCTGCCTTTGAACCCCCTTCCTCAGTTTTCTGCTCACTGACGGTCTTTTCACAGGGGAAGGAATGCAGGAATGTCATTGTTTATCTTTCGTGTGCACCTGGCAGCGCCATGAGCACGCAGCAAGCTTATCTCTTTGCTCTATAACTCTTAAACTGTGGCGGCTTCAATGGAAAGGCACTCGTTATAGACAGTTCATACAGATTAACTCTTTCTTGCACTGCTCTTGTCCAGCAACTCAGAAAAGCTCCCATATCTGAAGCATCATTTCACTAAACAGAAGTGCAGTATTCTGCTTTTGTCTGCCTTCCTTTCGCGCACCTCGCCCAAGACAGCTTCAAGGCACAAGCTCTGCACACACAGCAAGACTCTTATTTTCAAAAGAGGCACTTTTCTTGTCATCAGATTCTACTCCATGTAATTTTGCAAAATGTCAAATCGTCTTTAGCCTGTTTTAAACTGATTAATGTCTCATTTAAAAGGCATACGTTTTTTTTTCTCTTCTTTTTCCTCGTAACCTTGTAGTTTTGCTTCACAAGCTCAATCCAATGCAATGTGCGATTTTTCAAGAGAATCCGCAACCCACTAAATCTTTGTGCTATCTTATCACACACAGATTTTTCATTCTGTTGTACCATTGCCAGAATATAACCACTTATTTCAGTGCATTTAAAAATAAAAATGCCATGTTTAGTGCAGCTCCCTGCACGGTTTTTTCCTGCAAGAACAACCCACACTCTGTATTGCTTGTGGGCTGTTAAATGTGTCAACAACATTTTTCACCATGTATCACAGTCAACAGGTCACTATTTCCAAACATGCATCACTTATAAGGCAACAGTACAAATCCATGGCATAACGTGGGAACAGTCAAAAATACTCCAGGGGCAATTTAGAGACAATTTAGAAAAATATAAATTGTTTTTTCCTCCCAAACCATTGCAAACTGATTCTGCAATTTCAAATCAATACACAAAAATCGAAAATCCAAATAACATTCACTCACTTTCCTTTTAAGTGAGTCTCTCACCCATTATAAGCATGGCACAACTTAAAATGCAATATAATCATTTTAGTGTGTTTCCTTTAAACAGAATTCGCCACCACTAGCACATGGAATTTACAGTTGCCAAAAGAAAAACAAACCCTTTAGGCTCTCAGCACAGATGTTACTCTTTCTCCTAAGCACGGCTCATTCCCCACGTTATTTTTCAGGAATGTCAACACTTCAAAAGCATACATCAAAAAAGCGAACCTTCGCCTCCGAACATTACAGCCCCCCACTCGCTAGCACACTGGGGCTGAGTCAATGGTTAAATTACTATTCACAATTTGCATGTCAAATCCTCGCAACTATTTTTCCCTGCCCTCATGACAGAATAGAGTTGAGAACTCCGTCTCACTTTGCATTTCAAATTACAACTTTAAACTGGGGAAACCGCATGATAAAATTCTTTTCTAGTTGAGCATACATCTTTCTTGACCATTCATCGGAGCGCTTTAAACAAAGCCATTTCCCACTTGTTTATCGCCTTGTACTCCCTGGCTCCATTCCCAGGCAATAAGTCAGTCACGACTGATTTACTGAAGGGAGTCTTAACCACACAAGCTATCAGCCACGGCAAGCAGACACAACGCTGCTGTCTTTTGAAGTCCCAGAGCTGCAGTGAGACCACCAAGGAAATGCGACAGCCTGCTCTTCACTCTACACTGTGTTCTCTCACACAATTTGTCATTTCACAGCAAGGCACTGCTCTTCACAAATCCCACAAAGCTGCCACCAAATGTCTTGATATGGGCAAAATCTTCCTCGGGGCCAGCCCTTTGAGAGCAAAAAATACCCAATTCAGCCCAAAATACAGGTTCTATTGTGCTGAGCAGTGATCTCATGCTAGTGACAAATGACACCTTCAAATAAGTTTTAGCATATTTATTCTAAGCAGTGAATTTCATATACATTTGGGATTCAAGTTAGAGAATATTACAAAGCATAAAACTTAGAGAAATGCAAAATATAGTGAAACATGGAATTTAGATAAACATAGAGAAACATAGAGAAATATAGAGAAACATAGAGAAACACAGTCTTACGTCACTTTAATCAGCACTGGGAGACCCTGGCCCTCATAAGCTAGCTGTAAACAAGCCCCGCTCAGAGAACAGTGCTGCAGGACGCCGTCAGAGCCAATTCCGGGCACTTGACCTTGCACGAACCAAGTCCACAGGACGATCTCCCACCCGAGTCATGTGAGCATGTGTATTTTATAATCTCGTGCTGCCCGTCCGTGACGCACAGTTCCAGAACTTTCCCTGTGCAAAATATAGGCTGGCTCATGGAAAAAACCCAGCTCTGTTAATTTCCACTGTGCTTCTTATGAGCCCCTCCCTGCCCCATCTGCGCGAAAGCTGAGGAATGTCTTATCAGTGCCTTCCCAGAGAAAAGGAAGATTAGCTCGGGGCCATGCAGGGTACCGTTAGTGAGGCAGAATATTCTAAGGGAAGCAGGGATGTATTAACCCCATCTGCAAGCTCTAAAAGGCATGCACTCATAGCTTAGTGTTTATAGCGCTTAAGACTGGCTATCTAAGCGCTATATAGGTGCCATAATGTTCCAAACACTCCAAAAATGTCCATTAGCTACAGAGCTAGGGCCCTCTCCCTGCCTGTCTATCAACAATGCATAATGTGACCTATCACTCATACTAGGCCTGCATATTCCTTGTAGCTCACTACTGCATAATGGAAGTGCTACAACAGACTACTGTCAGCATTTTTAGCACATACTTTGAATACACTATTGGCTTTCAGCGGCTAATGCTGTCATCTAAAGCCCTGATTGGCAAGGTTGCAATTTCGTGTATCACTACACAGATCTACACAGAATTGTGAAGTTAAGCATGTAGCACATCTAGATAGAAGTGTGAAGTTCAGCATGTAGCACATTGATACAGAATTGTGAAGTTCAGCATGCTTACATCTAGATAGAATTGTGAAATCTGGATAGACTTGTGAAGTTCAGCATACAGTACATCTACACAGAATTGTGAAGTTCAGCATTCCTCACATCTAGATGGAATTGTGAAGTTCAGCAAGTAGCACCGCTATATAGAATTGTGAGGTTTAGCAATTATAACATCTACACAGAATTGTGAAGTTCAGCATGTAGCATATCTAGCTAGAAAAGTCAAGTTCAGCATGCATTACATCTAAATAGAATTGTGAAATCTAGATAGAATTGTGAAGTTCCACATGTCGCAGATCTAGATAGATTGTGAAGTTCAGCATGCAGCACACCTGGATAGAATTGTGAAATTCAACATGTAGCACATCTGTATAGAATTGTGCAGTTTAGCATGTAACACACCTACACAGAATTGTGAAGTTCAGCATGTAGCACATCTAGATAGAATTAATTATTTCAGCATTCATCACATTTAAACAGAATTGTGAAGATCAGCATGGAGCAGATCTAGATAGATTGTGAAGTTCAGCATGTAGCACACCTAGATAGAATTGTGAAGTTCAGCATGTAGCACATCTGGATAGAATTGTGAAGTATAGCATGTAACACATCTACACAGAATTATGAAGTTCAGCATGTAGCACATCTAGATAGAATTGTGAAATCTAGATATAATTGTGAAGTTCAGCATGTAGCACATCTACACAGAATTGTGAAGTTCAGCATTTAGCACACCTAGATAGAATTGTGAAGTTCAGCATGTAGCACATCTGTATAGAATTGTGAAGTTTAGCATGTAACACACCTACACAGAATTGTGAAGTTCAGCATGTAGCACATCTAAATAGAATAATTAATTTCAGCATGCATCACATTTAAACAGAATTGTGAAGTTCAGCATGGAGCAGATCTAGATAGAAGTGCGAAGTTCAGCATGAGGCACATGTAGATAGAATTGTGAAGTTCAGCATGTACCACATCTAGACAGAACTGTGAAGTTTAGCATACATCACATATACACAGAATTGTGAACTTCAGCATGCATCACATCTAGATAGAATTGTGAAATCTAGATATAATTGTGAAGTTCAGCATGTAGCACATCTACACAGAATTGTGAAGTTCAGCATGATATAGTAGACTGTACTTGCATTTAAACCATTATGTTATCCAGCTATTTGAATGGCTACAACAACCCCTGAAATGCTCATTACATATTCTTACCCCAGTCACTCAGCCTTTCTTACCCTATCAGCCATAGCCAGCCTTCATCTCACATCTATGAGGTTATCCATCTTGTAACTAGTCTCTTCTAGACAGAATTGTGAAGTTCAACATGTATCACAGCTAGACAGAATTGTGATGTTTAGCACGTAGCACATCTAGATAGAATTGTGATGTTCAGTGTGCATCACATCTAGATAGAATTGTGAAGTTCAGCATGTAACACATCTAGATACAATTGTGAAGTTCAGCATGTAGCACATCTGGATAGAATTGTGAAGTTCAGCATGTAGCACATCTAGATATAATTGTGAAGTTTATCATGTAGCACATCTACACAGAATTGTGAAGTTCAGCATGTAGCACATCTACATAGAATTTTGAAGTTCAGCCTGCATCACATCTAAATAGAATTGTGATGTTCAGCATGTAGCAGATCTACACAGAATTGTGAAGTTAAGCATGTAGCACATCTAGATAGAAGTGTAAAGTTCAGCATGTAGCACATTGATACAGAATTGTGAAGTTCAGCATGCTTACATCTAGATAGAATTGTGAAATCTGGATAGACTTGTGAAGTTCAGCATACAGTACATCTACACAGAATTGTGAAGTTCAGCATTCCTCACATCTAGATGGAATTATGAAGTTCAGCAAGTAGCACCGCTATATAGAATTGTGAGGTTTAGAATTATAACATCTATACAGAATTGTCAAGTTCAGCATGTAGCATATCTAGCTAGAAAAGTCAAGTTCAGCATGCATTACATCTAAATAGAATTGTGAAATCTAGATAGAATTGTGAAGTTCCACATGTCGCAGATCTAGATAGATTGCGAAGTTCAGCATGCAGCACACCTGGATAGAATTGTGAAATTCAACATGTAGCACATCTGTATAGAATTGTGAAGTTTAGCATGTAACACACCTACACAGAATTGTGAAGTTCAGCATGTAGCACATCTAGATAGAATTAATAATTTCAGCATGCATCACATTTAAACAGAATTGTGAAGTTCAGCATGGAGCAGATCTAGATAGAAGTGTGACGTTCAGCATGAGGCACCTGTAGATAGAATTGTGAAGTTCAGCATGTACCACATCTAGACTGAACTGTGAAGTTTAGCATGCATCACATATACACAGAATTGTGAACTTCAGCATGCATCACATCTAGATAGAATTGTGAAATCTAGATAGAATTGTGAAGTTCAGCATGTCGCACATCTACACAGAATTGTGAAGTTCAGCATGATATAGTAGACTGTACTCGCATTTAAACCATTATGTTATCTAGCTATTTGAATGGCTATAACAACCCCTGAAATGCTCATTACATATTCTTACCCCAGTCACTCAGCCTTTCTTACCCTATCAGCCATAGCCAGCCTTCATCTCACATCTATGAGGTTAACCATCTTGTAACTAGTCTCTTCTAGACAGAATTGTGAATTTCAGCATGTATCACAGCTAGACAGAATTGTGATGTTTAGCACGTAGCACATCTAGACAGAATTGTGAGGTTTAGCAAGTATCACATCTACACAGAATTGTGAAGTTCAACATTTAGCACATCTAGATAGAATTGTGATGTTCAGCGTGCATCACATCTAGATAGAATTGTGAAGTTCACCATGTAACACATCTAGATACAATTGTGAAGTTCAGCATGTAGCACGTCTGGATAGAATTGTGAAGTTCAGCATGTAGCACATCTACATAGAATTTTGAAGTTCAGCCTGCATCACATCTAAATAGAATTGTGAAGTTCAGCCTGGAGCAGATCTAGATAGAAGTGTGAAGTTCAGCATGAGGCACATGTAGATAGAATTGTGAAGTTCTTCATGTACCACATCTAGACAGAACTGTGAGGTTTAGCATGCATCACATATACACAGCATTGTGAACTTCAGCATGCATCACATCTAGATAGAATTGTGAAATCTAGATAGAATTGTGAGGTTCAGCATGTAGCACATTTACACAGAATTGTGAAGTTCAGCATGATATAGTAGACTGTACTCGCATTTAAACCATTATGTTATCCAGCTATTTGAATGGCTATAACAACCCCTGAAATGCTCATTACATATTCTTACCCCAGTCACTCAGCCTTTCTTACCCTATCAGCAATAGCCAGCCTTCATCTCACATCTATGAGGTTAGCCATCTTGTAACTAGTCTCTTCTAGATAGAATTGTGAAGTTCAGCATGTATCACAGCTAGACAGAATTGTGATGTTTAGCACATAGCACATCTAGATAGAATTGTGAGGTTTAGCAAGTATCACATCTACAAAGAGGTGTGATTTTCAGCATTTAGCACATCTAGATAGAATTGTGATGTTCAGCATGCATCACATCTAGATAGAATTGTGAAGTTCACCATGTAACACATCTAGATACAATTGTGAAGTTCAGCATGTAGCACATCTGGATAGAATTGTGAAGTTCAGCATGTAGCACATCTAGATATAATTGTGAAGTTCAGCATGTAGCTCATCTACACAGAATTGTGAAGTTCAGCATGATATAGTAGACTGTACTCGCATTTAAACCATTATGTTATCTAGCTATTTGAATGGCTATAACAACCCCTGAAATGCTCATTACATATTCTTACCCCAGTCACTCAGCCTTTCTTACCCTATCAGCCATAGCCAGCCTTCATCTCACATCTATGAGGTTATCCATCTTGTAACTAGTCTCTTCTAGACAGAATTGTGAATTTCAGCATGTATCACATCTAGACAGAATTGTGATGTTTAGCACGTAGCACATCTAGCAGAATTGTGAGGTTTAGCAAGTATCACATCTACACAGAATTGTGAAGTTCAACATTTAGCACATCTAGATAGAATTGTGATGTTCAGCGTGCATCACATCTAGATAGAATTGTGAAGTTCACCATGTAACACATCTAGATACAATTGTGAAGTTCAGCATGTAGCACGTCTGGATAGAATTGTGAAGTTCAGCATGTAGCACATCTAGATATAATTGTGAAGTTTATCATGTATCACATCTACACAGAATTGTGAAGTTCAGCATGTAGCACATCTACATAGAATTTTGAAGTTCAGCCTGCATCACATCTAAATAGAATTGTGACGTTCAGCATGTAGCAGATCTACACAGAATTGTGAAGTTAAGCATGTAGCACATCTAGATAGAAGTGTGAAGTTCAGCATGTAGCACATTGAGACAGAATTGTGAAGTTCAGCATGCTTCACATCTAGATAGAATTGTGAAATCTGGATAAACTTGTGAAGTTCAGCATACAGTACATCTACACAGAATTGTGAAGTTCAGCATTCCTCACATCTAGATGGAATTGTGAAGTTCAGCAAGTAGCACCGCTATACAGAATTGTGAGGTTTAGCAATTATCACATCTACACAGAATTGTGAAGTTCAGCATGTAGCATATCTAGCTAGAAAAGTCAAGTTCAGCATGCATTACATCTAAATAGAATTGCGAAATCTAGATAGAATTGTGAAGTTCCACATGTCGCAGATCTAGATAGATCGTGAAGTTCAGCATGTAGCACACCTGGATAGAATTGTGAAATTCAACATGTAGCACATCTGTATAGAATTGTGAAGTTTAACATGTAACACATCTACACAGAATTGTGAAGTTCAGCATGTAGCACATCTAGATAGAATTAATAATTTCAGCATGCATCACATTTAAACATAATTGTGAAGTTCAGCATGGAGCAGAGCTAGATAGAAGTGTGACGTTCAGCATGAGGCACCTGTAGATAGAATTGTGAAGTTCAGCATGTACCACATCTAGACAGAACTGTGAAGTTTAGCATGCATCACATATACACAGAATTGTGAACTTCAGCATGCATCACATCTAGATAGAATTGTGATATCTAGATAGAATTGTGAAGTTCAGCATGTCGCACATCTACACAGAATTGTGAAGTTCAGCAGGATATAGTAGATTGTACTCGCATTTAAACCATTATGTTATGTAGCTATTTGAATGTCTATAACAACCCCTGAAATGCTCATTACATATTCTTACCCCAGTCACTCAGCCTTTCTTACCCTATCAGCCATAGCCAGCGTTCATCTCACATCTGAGGTTAGCCATCTTGCAACTAGTCTCTTCTAGACAGAATTGTGAAGTTCAGCATGCATCACAGCTAGACAGAATTGTGATGTTTAGCACGTAGCACATATAGATAGAATTGTGAGGTTTAGCAAGTATCACATCTACACAGAATTGTGAAGTTCAGCATTTAGCATATCTAGATAGAATTGTGATGTTCAGCATGCATCACATCTAGATAGAATTGTGAAGTTCACCATGTAACACATCTGGATACAATTGTGAAGTTTAGCATGTATCATATCTACACAGAATTGTGAAGTTCAGCATGTATCACATCTACATAGAATTTTGAAGTTCAGCCTGCATCACATCTAAATAGAATTGTGAAGTTCAGCCTGGAGCAGATCTAGATAGAAGTGTGAAGTTCAGCATGAGGCACATGTAGATAGAATTGTGAAGTTCTTCATGTACCACATCTAGACAGAACTGTGAGGTTTAGCATGCATCACATATACACAGCATTGTGAACTTCAGCATGCATCACATCTAGATAGAATTGTGAAATCTAGATAGAATTGTGAGGTTCAGCATGTAGCACATTTACACAGAATTGTGAAGTTCAGCATGATATATTAGATTGTACTCGCATTTAAACCATTATGTTATCTAGCTATTTGAATGTCTATAACAACCCCTGAAATGCTCATTACATAGTCCTACCCCAGTCACTCAGCCTTTCTTACCCTATCAGCCATAGCCAGCCTTCATCTCACATCTATGAGGTTAGCCATCTTGTAACTAGTCTCTTCTAGATAGAATTGTGAAGTTCAGCATGTATCACATCTACAAAGAGGTGTGATTTTCAGCATTTAGCACATCTAGATAGAATTGTGATGTTCAGCATGCATCACATCTAGATAGAATTGTGAAGTTCACCATGTAACACATCTAGATACAATTGTGAAGTTCAGCATGTAGCACATCTAGATAGAATTGTGAAGTTCAGCACGTAGCACATCTAGATAGAATTGTGAGGTTTAGCAAGTATTATATCTACACAGAATTGTGAAGTTCAGCATTTAGCACATCTAGATAGAATTGTGATGTTCAGCATGCATCACATCTAGATAGAATTGTGAAGTTCAGCATGTAGCAGATCTACACAGAATTGTGAAGTTAAGCATGTAGCACATCTAGGTAGAAGTGTGAAGTTCAGCATGTAGCACATTGAGACAGAATTGTGAAGTTCAGCATGCTTCACATCTAGATAGAATTGTGAAATCTGGATAGACTTGTGAAGTTCAGCATACAGTACATCTACACAGAATTGTGAAGTTCAGCATTCCTCACATCTAGATGGAATTGTGAAGTTCAGCAAGTAGCACCGCTATACAGAATTGTGAGGTTTAGCAATTATCACATCTACACAGAATTGTGAAGTTCAGCATGTAGCATATCTAGCTAGAAAGGTCAAGTTCAGCATGCATTACATCTAAATAGAATTGCGAAATCTAGATAGAATTGTGAAGTTCCACATGTCGCAGATCTAGATAGATTGTGAAGTTCAGCATGTCGCACATCTACACAGAATTGTGAAGTTCAGCATGGTATAGTAGACTGTACTCACATTTAAACCATTATGTTATCTAGCTATTTGAATGGCTATAACAACCCCTGAAATGCTCATTACATATTCTTACCCCAGTCACTCAGCCTTTCTTACCCTATCAGCCATAGCCAGCCTTCATCTCACATCTATGAGGTTATCCATCTTGTAACTAGTCTCTTCTAGACAGAATTGTGAATTTCAGCATGTATCACAGCTAGACAGAATTGTGATGTTTAGCACATAGCACATCTAGACAGAATTGTGAGGTTTAGCAAGTATCACATCTACACAGAATTGTGAAGTTCAACATTTAGCACATCTAGATAGAATTGTGATGTTCAGCGTGCATCACATCTAGATAGAATTGTGAAGTTCACCATGTAACACATCTGTATAGAATTGTGAAGTTTAGCATGCAACACATCTACACAGAATTGTGAAGTTCAGCATGTAGCACATCTAGATAGAATTAATAATTTCAGCATGCATCACATTTAAACATAATTGTGAAGTTCAGCATGGAGCAGAGCTAGATAGAAGTGTGACGTTCAGCATGAGGCACCTGTAGATAGAATTGTGAAGTTCAGCATGTACCACATCTAGACAGAACTGTGAAGTTTAGCATGCATCACATATACACAGAATTGTGAACTTCAGCATGCATCACATCTAGATAGAATTGTGAAATCTAGATAGAATTGTGAAGTTCAGCATGTCGCACATCTACACAGAATTGTGAAGTTCAGCAGGATATAGTAGATTGTACTCACAATTAAACCATTATGTTATCTAGCTATTTGAATGTCTATAACAACCCCTGAAATGCTCATTACATATTCTTACCCCAGTCACTCAGCCTGTCTTACCCTATCAGCCATAGCCAGCGTTCATCTCACATCTATGAGGTTAGCCATCTTGCAACTAGTCTCTTCTAGACAGAATTGTGAAGTTCAACATGTATCACAGCTAGACAGAATTGTGATGTTTAGCACGTAGCACATATAGATAGAATTGTGAGGTTTAGCAAGTATCACATCTACACAGAATTGTGAAGTTCAGCATTTAGCATATCTAGATAGAATTGTGATGTTCAGCATGCATCACATCTAGATAGAATTGTGAAGTTCACCATGTAACACATCTAGATACAATTGTGAAGTTTAGCATGTATCACATCTACACAGAATTGTGAAGTTCAGCATGTATCACATCTACATAGAATTTTGAAGTTCAGCCTGCATCACATCTAAATAGAATTGTGAAGTTCAGCATGGAGCAGATCTAGATAGAAGTGTGAAGTTCAGCATGAGGCACATGTAGATAGAATTGTGAAGTTCTGCAATTACCACATCTAGACAGAACTGTGAGGTTTAGCATGCATCACATATACACAGCATTGTGAACTTCAGCATGCATCACATCTAGATAGAATTGTGAAATCTAGATAGAATTGTGAGGTTCAGCATGTAGCACATTTACACAGAATTGTGAAGTTCAGCATGATATATTAGATTGTACTCGCATTTAAACCATTATGTTTTCTAGCTATTTGAATGTCTATAACAACCCCTGAAATGCTCATTACATAGTCCTACCCCAGTCACTCAGCCTTTCTTACCCTATCAGCCATAGCCAGCCTTCATCTCACATCTATGAGGTTAGCCATCTTGTAACTAGTCTCTTCTAGATAGAATTGTGAAGTTCAGCATGTATCACAGCTAGACAGAATTGTGATGTTTAGCACGTAGCACATCTAGATAGAATTGTTAGGTTTAGCAAGTATCACATCTACAAAGAGGTGTGATGTTCAGCATTTAGCACATCTAGATAGAATTGTGATGTTCAGCATGCATCACATCTAGATAGAATTGTGAAGTTCACCATGTAACACATCTAGATACAATTGTGAAGTTCAGCATGTAGCACATCTGGATAGAATTGTGAAGTTTAGCATGTATCACATCTAGATAGAATTGTGAAGTTCAGCATGCATCACATCTAATTAGAATTGTTAATTCCAGCATGTAGCAGAACTACACAGAAATGTGAAGTTAAACATGGAGCACATCTAGATAGAACTATGAAGTTCAGCATTTAGCACATCTAGATAGAATTGTGATGTTCAGCATGCATCACATCTAGATAGAATTGTGAAGTTCAGCATGTAGCAGATCTACACAGAATTGTGAAGTTAAGCATGTAGCACATCTAGATAGAAGTGTGAAGTTCAGCATGTAGCACATTGAGACAGAATTGTGAAGTTCAGCATGCTTCACGTCTAGATAGAATTGTGAAATCGGGATAGACTTGTGAAGTTCAGCATACAGTACATCTACACAGAATTGTGAAGTTCAGCATTCCTCACATCTAGATGGAATTGTGAAGTTCAGCTAGTAGCACCGCTATACAGAATTGTGAGGTTTAGCAATTATCACATCTACACAGAATTGTGAAGTTCAGCATGTAGCATATCTAGCTAGAAAAGTCAAGTTCAGCATGCATTACATCTAAATAGAATTGTGAAATCTAGATAGAATTGTGAAGTTCCACATGTCGCAGATCTAGATAGATTGTGAAGTTCAGCATGTAGCGCACCTGGATAGAATTGTGAAATTCAACATGTAGCTCATCTGTATAGAATTGTGAAGTTTAGCATGTAACACATCTACACAGAATTGTGAAGTTCAGCATGTAGCACATCTAGATAGAATTAATAATTTCAGCATGCATCACATTTAAACATAATTGTGAAGTTCAGCATGGAGCAGATCTAGATAGAAGTGTGACGTTCAGCATGAGGCACCTGTAGATAGAATTGTGAAGTTCAGCATGTACCACATCTAGACAGAACTGTGAAGTTTAGCATGCATCACATATACACAGAATTGTGAACTTCAGCATGCATCACATCTAGATAGAATTATGAAATCTAGATAGAATTGTGAAGTTCAGCATGTAGCACATCTACACAGAATTGTGAAGTTCAGCATGATATAGTAAATTGTACTCACAATTAAACCATTATGTTATCTAGCTATTGGAATGTCTATAACAACCCCTGAAATGCTCATTACATATTCTTACCCCAGTCACTCAGCCTTTCTTACCCTATCAGCCATAGCCAGCGTTCATCTCACATCTATGAGGTTAGCCATCTTGCAACTATTCTCTTCTAGACAGAATTGTGAAGTTCAGCATGTATCACAGCTAGACAGAATTGTGATGTTTAGCACGTAGCACATATAGATAGAATTGTGAGGTTTAGCAAGTATCACATCTACACAGAATTGTGAAGTTCAGCATTTAGCACATCTAGATAGAATTGTGATGTTCAGCATGCATCACATCTAGATAGAATTGTGAAGTTCACCATGTAACACATCTAGATACAATTGTGAAGTTCAGCATGTAGCACATCTAGATAGTATTGTGAAGTTCAGCATGTAGCCCATCTAGATATAATTGTGAGGTTTAGCATGTATCACATCTACACAGAATTGTCAAGTTCAGCATGTATCACATCTACATAGAATTTTGAAGTTCAGCCTGCATCACATCTAAATAGAATTGTGAAGTTCAGCATGGAGCAGATCTAGATAGAAGTGTGAAGTTCAGCATGAGGCACATGTAGATAGAATTGTGAAGTTCTGCATGTAACACATCTAGACAGAACTGTGAGGTTTAGCATGCATCACATATACACAGCATTGTGAACTTCAGCATGCATCACATCTAGATAGAATTGTGAAATCTAGATAGAATTGTGAAGTTCAGCATATAGCACATTTACACAGAATTGTGAAGTTCAGCATGATATAGTAGATTGTACTCGCATTTAAACCATTATGTTATCTAGCTATTTGAATGTCTATAACAACCCCTGAAATGCTCATTACATAGTCTTACCCCAGTCACTCAGCCTTTCTTACCCTATCAGTCATAGCCAGCCTTCATCTCACATCTATGAGGTTAGCCATCTTGCAACTAGTCTCTTCTAGATAGAATTGTGAAGTTCAGCATGTATCACAGCTAGACAGAATTGTGATGTTTACACGTAGCACATCTAGATAGAATTGTGAGGTTTAGCAAGTATCACATCTAAACAGAGGTGTGATGTTCAGCATTTAGCACATCTAGATAGAATTGTGATGTTCAGCATGCATCACATCTAGATAGAATTGTGAAGTTCAGCATGCATCACATCTAATTAGAATTGTTAATTTCAGCATGTAGCAGATCTACACAGAAATGTGAAGTTAAACATGGAGCACATCTAGATAGAACTATGAAGTTCAGCATGTAACACATATAGACAGAATTGTGAAGTTCAGCATGCATCACATCTAGATAGAATTGTGAAATCTAGATAGAGTTGTGAAGTTCAGCATGTAGCACATCTAGATAGAAGTGTGAAGTTTAGCATGTAACACATCTACACAGAATTGTGAAGTTCAGCATGTAGCACATCTAAATAGAATTATTAATTTCAGCATGCATCACATTTAAACAGAATTGTGAAGTTCAGCATGGAGCAGATCTAGATAGAAGTGTGAAGTTCAGCATGAGGCACATGTAAACAGAATTGTGAAATTCAGCATGTACCACATCTAGACAGAACTGTGAAGTTTAGCATGCACCACATATACACAGAATTGTGAACTTCAGCATGCATCACATCTAGATAGAGTTGTGAAATCTAGATAGAATTGTGAAGTTCAGCATGTAGCACAACTACACAGAATTTTGAAGTTCAGCATTATATAGTAGATTGTACTCGCATTTAAACCATTATGTTATCTAGCTATTTGAATGTCTATAACAACCCCTGAAATGCTCATTACATATTCTTACCCCAGTCACTCAGCCTTTCTTACCCTATGAGCCATAGCCAGCCTTCATCTCACATCTATGAGGTTAGCCACCTTGTAACTAGTCTCTTCTAGACAAAATTGTGAAGTTCAGCATGTATCACAGCTAGACAGAATTGTGATGCTTAGCACGTAGCACGTCTAGGTAGAATTGTGAGGTTTAGCAAGTATCACATCTAGATAGAATTGTGATGTTCAGCATGCATCACATCTAGATCGAATTGTGAAGTTCACCATGTAACACATCTAGATACAATTGTGAAGTTCAGCATGTAGCACATCTGGATAGAATTGTGAAGTTTAGCATGTATCACATCTAGATAGAATTGTGAAGTTCAGCATGCATCACATCTAAATAGAATTGTTAATTGCAGCATGTAGCAGATCTACACAGAAACGTGAAGTTAAGCATGTAGCACATCTAGGTAGAAGTATGAAGTTCAGCATGCATCACATCTAGATAGAATTGTGAAATCTAGATAGAATTGTGAAGCTCAACATGCAGCACATCTACACAGAATTGTGAAGTTAAGCATGTAGCACATCTAGATTGAAGTGTGAAGTTCAGCATGTAGCACATGTAGACAGAATTGTGAAGTTCAGCATGCATCACATCTAGATGCATTGTGAAATCTAGATAGAATTGTGAAGTTCAGCATTCATCAAATCTAGATATTATTGTGAAGTTCAGCATGTAGCACATCTGGATATAATTGTGAAGTTTAGCATGTATCACATCTACACAGAATTGTGAAGTTCAGCATGTAGCACATCTACATAGAATTTTGAAGTTCAGCCTGCATAACATCTAAATAGAATTGTGAAGTTCAGCATGGAGCAGATCTAGATAGAAGTGTGAAGTTCAGCATGAGGCACATGTAGATAGAATTGTGAAGTTCTGCATGTACCACATCTAGATAGAACTGTGAAGTTTAGCATGCATCACATATACACAGCATTGTGAACTTCAGCATGCATCACATCTAGATAGAATTGTGAAATCTAGATAGAATTGTGAAGTTCAGCATGTAGCACATTTACACAGAATTGTGAATTTCAGCATGATATAGTAGATTGTACTCGCATTTAAACCATTATGGTATCTAGCTATTTGAATGTCTATAGCAACCCCTGAAATGCTCATTACATAGTCTTACCCCAGTCACTCAGCCTTTCTTACCCTATCAGCCATAGCCAGCCTTCATCTCACATCTATGAGGTTAGCTATCTTGTAACTAGTTTCTTCTAGACAGGATTGTGAAGTTCAGCATGTATCACATCTAGATAGAATTGTGAGGTTTAGCAAGTATCACATCTACACAGAGTTGTGAAGTTCAGCATTTAGCACATCTAGATAGAATTGTGATGTTCAGCATGCATCACATCTAGATAGAATTGTGAAGTTCACCATGTAACACATCTAGATACAATTGTGAAGTTCAGCATGTAGCACATCTGGATAGAATTGTGAAGTTCAGCATGCATCACATCTAATTAGAATTGTTAATTTCAGCATGTAGCAGATCTACACAGAAATGTGAAGTTAAACATGGAGCACATCTAGATAGAACTATGAAGTTCAGCATGTAACACATCTAGATAGAATTGTGAAATCTAGATAGAATTGTGAAGTTCAGCATGTAGCACATCTAGATAGAAGTGTGAAGTTTAGCATGTAACACATCTTCACAGAATTGTGAAGTTCAGCGTGTAGCACATCTAAATAGAATTATTAATTTCAGCATGCATCACATTTAAACAGAATTGTGAAGTTTTTCATGGAGCAGATCTAGATAGAAGTGTGAAGTTCAGCATTAGGCACATGTAAATAGAATTGTGAAGTTCAGCATGTACCACATCTAGACAGAACTGTGAAGTTTAGCATGCTCCACATATACACAGAATTGTGAACTTCAGCATGCATCACATCTAGATAGAGTTGGTAAATCTAGATAGAATTGTGAAGTTCAGCATGTAGCACAACTACACAGAATTTTGAAGTTCAGCATTATATAGTAGATTGTACTCGCATTTAAACCATTATGTTATCTAGCTATTTGAATGTCTATAACAACCCCTGAAATGCTCATTACATATTCCTACCCCAGTCACTCAGCCTTTCTTACCCTATCAGCCATAGCCAGCCTTCATCTCACATCTATGAGGTTAGCCATCTTGTAACTAGTCTCTTCTAGACAAAATTGTGAAGTTCAGCATGTATCACAGCTAGACAGAATTGTGATGTTTAGCACGTAGCACGTCTAGGTAGAATTGTGAGGTTTAGCAAGTATCACATCTACACAGAATTATGAAGTTCAGCATTTAGCACATCTAGATAGAATTGTGATGTTCAGCATGCATCAGATCTAGATCGAATTGTGAAGTTCACCATGTAACACATCTAGATACAATTGTGAAGTTCAGCATGTAGCACATCTGGATAGAATTGTGAAGTTTAGCATGTATCACATCTAGATAGAATTGTGAAGTTGCATGCATCACATCTAAATAGAATTGTTAATTGCAGCATGTAGCAGATCTACACAGAAATGTGAAGTTAAGCATGTAGCACATCTAGATAGAAGTATGAAGTTCAGCATGCATCACATCTAGATAGAATTGTGAAATCTAGATAGAATTGTGAAGCTCAACATGCAGCACATCTACACCGAATTGTGAAGTTAAGCATGTAGCACATCTAGCTAGAAGTGTGAAGTTCAGCATGTAGCACATGAAGACAGAATTGTGAAGTTCAGCATGCATCACATCTAGATGCATTGTGAAATCTAGATAGAATTGTGAAGTTCAGCATTCATCACATCTAGATATTATTGTGAAGTTCAGCATGTAGCACATCTGGATATAATTGTGAAGTTTAGCATGTATCACATCTACAAAGAATTTTGAAGATCAGCATGTAGCACATCTAGATAGATTTGTGAAGTTCAGCTTGCATCATATCTAGATAGAAGTGTGAAGTTCAGCATGTAGCACGTGTAGACAGAATTGTGAGGTTAAGCATGTAGCACATCTAGATAGAATTGTGAAGTTCAGCATGTAGCACGCCTAGATAGATTTGTGAAGTTCATCTTGCATCACATCTAAATAGAATTGTGAAGTTCAGCATGTAGCAGATCTACACAGAATTGTGAAGTTAAGCATGTAGCACATCTAGATAGAATTGCGAAGTTCAGCATGTAGCACACCTATATAGAACAGTGAAGTTTAGCATGTATCACATCTAGACAGAATTGTGAAGTTCAGCATGCAAGCTATTGGTATATACTTCCACAATGTATTTTCAAATAGGTCTGCTTTGTTTATTTGAGGCCAATGCCCACTACTAACCGACCCTCATTTAGGTATTTCACCTTTAGATACAAACACAAAAGGTTAGAGGGGCTAGCAGTTTTATTTTTGCCAAGTGATAGCCATGGAGAAACCAGTGAAAACCAACACATTTTTTGCTCCTCGTACATTAAATTATGAGGCAAAATCAAATATAGCAAAACATATACAATTTTATTCATATACAAAAATAGGACCAAAAATCGGTCACAATGATAAAAACATTGAGTGTAGTTTTACACAACTGAAGAAAACACAAAATGAAGTCATCCGAGTAAAGATGAATACTCGAACCAATTAGAACAGTGCAGATTTACAGCAGACAGCAAATAGTTAAGATTATGGGCTATTAATCAATTGTCCTATAGTGTCAGTGGTGTCAAGAAAGTGTTGTGTGCTGTGCAAATACAGATGTAAACTACATCCAGCACTCCATTAAATTTCACCATCACTCATTCATCAACATACTAACAACAATTACTTCCGGCTTGTTTCGTTCTATAACAAAGGGTGCAAGGGATGCAAGAAAATTCGTCAGGGGCTGTGAGGGGAAAATAAAGTGTACTGAAGTAAGCAATGTGCAAACCAGCTAGACCAAACAGGAAAATATCCTGTCTACTATAAAAACAATCTAAATTACAGTGAGCACTCCAAAAAGCGCTAGAGAAACACTTCATGAACCTTTTAGTCTGAGTGTATATGCTTACCATGAGCCTTTCAGGTAACAATTATTGAAGTTCCAGATGGTGTTCTGTAGAAGGGTAAGAGGATAATCAACCAGCCTTAAGTCCTACAGTCCAACGCAGAGATCAAGTGGTGTTCAACAAGTTTGAAATCTGTTTGAAATCTGCAGAGGAGAGTGCTGTGGAAGAATGCAAAGGGAAACCGATTAGGGGACTATCCTGAGTTTCTTTGTTCAACCGAGCAGCTCTAATCATCGGTACAAGGACGTTAATCTAAAGCCACTATGAACAGGGCATGGAGTTTTGCCTTATTTTTACTTCACAAGTCTTTCATTATAGGTTTCTACCGGAAGATCAACTCATGACTGCCACAAAAGAGAGTGTGGTGTAACAGCGTCGCTGTGTGCTGTCAACTGGCAAAGTCTGTTGTCCAGCCGCTGTTAGCCCAAAGTGCTTAGCAGCTCAGCGTGATGGCGTGCTAGGGTGAAGAAAGAAACGGAATGGAAGACAGTTCTAGGAGAGGGTGAGGGAGCAAGATACCCATGTCCCCACTCTCCCTCCCTGTCAATGTGGCTATAACCCAGTGTCTTTGAGGCCCAGAACCCAGCCAAGGCCAGACTATAGTGGGCGCAGATCCTGGATCATCCTCCACGCCCCTCCCTTTGCTTTTTTGATCGGAAAAATCGCTGTATTGCATGGGGAGGTTGATGGCACTATAATGCCTCAGGAGTGCATTTATCGTTTCTTTAATTCCCTCCTCCGCTTCCTTTGATATGGGATATTGTTTTACTCTCGGCAGCATTGCACCTGGTTTGAGTTTTATTTTTATTGGTGTCATTTCATGCAGCAGCCCCACATCGTGGGGCCCAGTAGTCCAAATTTCAGGTGCTACCTTTGTCATGTCTTTCTCAAATATAGTCAGTGGCGCTTTAACGCTGGCCATCAATGGGTTATGTACCTCTCTGTATTGGACCATAATATCACATGGTATGATTATTTCCATTATTATTTCTCCATCATCCTCACCATCGGTGAACAATTCCTCATCTGTTATGTCTCGTAGCATTACATTTGCGTCTATGCATAACACAGTCCTCCACTCGCACCCCTGCGCGTCCAGTCCTATGACCACAATACGTTTACTGGATACTTGAACTGCCTCAATGTTTATGGACATTATCGTGCCTGGTACAATGTCTGTGTGTGCAATTGGGCGGAATATGAAATCTGATGGTGTTCTCCATTCTTTTCTCGTTATCTCTGGCACCACCCGTGCCAACACCTTGATACCATATATGAACATGCTTATATCAATGGGTACCCCTCGCACCACAACTTCATTCATCACTGTGCTGATCATCAACATTGCTCATACTGGGCACACTCCCGGTGTTGAGCACACTATTCCTCGTTCTGTAAAAGAGATCGCCATATTCAATTTGCTTAACACATCTCTACCCAGCAGATTTATTGGCGCGTCTTCGTGGTACAGTAAGGGTGCGCGCACGGTTTTACCCCCCACCATTATTTCAAGATCTTTAGTGTAAGGAACTTTTAAAATAGCCCCAGAGAACCCCTGTGTCTCTAAATTCCTGCCTGAGAGCAGAAACCACCCTTCCATAAGGCATGATTTCTCTGCTCCTGAGTCTACCATGAAGATAAACTGCTTATTTCCTATCTCTGCCCCCACTAGTGGTTCCTCTTCTGCACATAGGGTGGTGGATAGGACTGGACACGCAAGTGTTCCCTGTGGGCTGTCCTAATCTGAATGTCTTTCTTGCCCTGGCACGGAGAAGACATTATGTCCGATCACTGTCACGCCGCGGTAGGGTGCAGGTGCACCGTTCGCAGATGTTTCATAACAATTACTGGTTGCACTTCCCACTGCATTTTGCCTTACCATTGGTTGTGGTGGTGGTTGCTGTCCTTGAGGTACCTGAGGTTTGTTATAGCAGTAGTCTTGTTGTCTCCCACTTCCCATTGGTAGCCCATAGGGGCTACCTGGGTGCGGACACCCCCAACCTTGTTCGTTCTCCATAGGCTGTTGCCCCTGGAAATACCCTGAAGGCCGCATTCTACAATCTCTAGAGTAGTGTCCCCTTCTCCCACAGTTCCAGCATGACCCTTGTGGTCCGCCGCTCATTCCTTGGCTGCCAAATCCCCTATTTCCCATACCTCCAAACCCCCCTCTCTGGCCATGGCCATGGTACCCAACTCTTCCTCTTGCCGGTCGGTCTTGCCACTGTTGTCCACCATATTGCTCTTCTCCATTCCACTGTCCTGGCCCTCCTGTAGCCCGTAGTGCTGCTATTGTTGCTGGTCTGTTCTCTGCTCCTTCGTTCCCCTTGTTTTCTCGGTCTGTGGTTGCGCTGGCGTTGACGGCGGTGACCTTCACTAATTTGTTCTGTACCAGCTTCGCCTCGTCTGCCAGCCTTTTTTGTGCTATCTCCTTTTCTCTTTCTTTGATCCTCCTGCAGTGGTGCACAATTATACTCTGTATTTCAGGCCAGCCCTTGGCTTCTGTCACAGCTATTTTGTCCAAGGCCTTCTGCACCTCCTTAGGGAGCCCCTTCTTGATGATAAAATAAAACAAGGCGGTGGACTGGTTCCACGCCGTGGCAGTTTCACTTCTCCATAAATCCTGCACCCGTAGTATGAATTGCGTAGAATCCTCGTTCTCCTCCATTGTACACTGCATCACTAAATGTAAATCCGGAATATCTGGAAACGTGCACCTCAATGCATCCCATACCTGTGCTTGAACATTATTGAACGCTGATCCATCGTGGAGATCACAACTCATCGTTACTCCAGGGAATCCGGCTCTTTCCCACACTGCGTCTGCTTGGTCACCGATTGCTGACACTAATAAGCTCTTCACATCCCCTATTGCTAGCGGCACTCCCGCTATGTTTTTCTCAAAGGCGTGTATTCAATTCCCAGCCCCTCCCGACAGTGGGGGGGAGGACCTTTAGCAAGTTGTTTTTGTCCATTTTTGCCCACGGAATGTAATGTGGCCTACCTGCTCCTTTATGTATCAATGGCATTTGCAACTTGTGCTTCTTCCCTATCTTACTTACCGCACCTTTCTTTGTCTTACTTACCATCATATTTCCCTCTCGCTGCCTTAACCTACCCTGCCATAGTGGTGGCGATGGTGTGTCTGGGTACCGGTGGTTTGGCAGTGGGGACCCTGCCTCGGCAGCTGCCTCTTCATACCCTTCTAAGTCACTCCATACTTCTTCTATTTCTGATACATGTTCATTGTTCCCTTCAAATCCTTCTCCTCTCTCACTTTCTGGGTTAGGTGGGTGTATAATCCTCACAGGTTTGTCATTTAGATGGAATAGGAACTCCCCTGACTGCCACTCCTTCTCTTCTCCTTGTGGTACGCGTGTTCCTTGTGATGATACTGACCGTGCTGGCTCTGAGATTGCTTGCGCCACTTCTCCTGCCATGCTTAATGTTGGTGTTAGATCCGCTATAGATAATGGTGGCACCTCTCCTCCTCCTGGCAGCACCTGGCTCCTATCGCACAATGCTCGTAGCCGCGTTATCTCTATCTGTGCATGCGCTAGCTGGCGGTCTAATTCTCCAGTGATATGTGCTAAATTCACGAGGGGTGCGCTTGTTGGGCCATACAACCCTCCTTTATCATAAGGGGGTGGTGCTGTGGCAACTGCTCCTGTTGTAGGTGTAGGAATTGGACATGCTGGTACATACAGGGGCTCACTATATCCTACTGCTGGTCTGGACATTAGAGGGTATATTTTCGTTGTATCGCCTTCAGCTGTAGTGGTTGTGCACTCACCCTTTGGTGTTCCACTTACCTCTTCCTGTGTTTTCTGTGTTTCATTCCCCTTCTCCTTGCTTACCTCTGCTGCAGGTGCAACTTCCTCAAACCTTCGCCATAGGTCTAGTACTTCCCTTCTGTTTTGCAATTGTTTCCCCTTATACCTTGCTAACAAGTGTGTAGACAGTAGATCTAATACTCTTTTGTCGAATGACCCACCTTCTGGCCAGATTGGTGTCACACTGTCCCCTTTTATCTCCATCAACCATTGATCATGATATTTTTGTATTTTCTCACTGTATAACGGAAGGTGCTGACAAATATGTGCTAGTGGTGTTATTCCTCCCATAATGACGTATTCCCTTCCCTTCCTCTGTCTGTACTTACCTTTTGACCTCCCTTTCCACTTAATCACTTCTTCACCAGTTGGATAATATATCACGAACTTTGTCAATTACTTGTAATTTGTATGTACATATGGATCAAGATATATATATCATCCCCCCTTTCAACGTTAACCTTTTAGTTATTGCATGTTCAAATTCAACAGTTCATTGTTGCATAGTTTGCCACTTTAACCACAAATTAACCACAGTACTTGGATATCCTTGACAAAAAATGGACAGAACATAAAAGCACATATAACACTTATCATGCACATGCACTACCTGTGTGCGTTTTCTTCCCCGTTGCTCCCTTTTTTCCCACTCCCTTTCCCATTTCACCCACTCTTATCATTCACTCCCCACCTCTTACACCTTCTTACTCTTTTCCAAGAATTCTTTCGTACCCAGAAAAAGAATGTTCTAAATAACTACTCCGAGTCTACTCAATATACGAGACTCCTACTATTTTCTCTGTAACTTCACTTATTTATTCTGCACTGGACGAGAAAAATGCTATGCGGTGCCGCCTTCTACCCCGTTCGGGCTAGGATACCACTTCTCTTTTTCTCTTCACTTCTTACCAAAACCTAATGGCCATATAAAGGATAGATCAGAAAAGCCTCATCATCACTCGCACAGGCCCTAGTCTTCCCGGCTACCTGTTACCACCTGTCACCCCTATTTCCCCCTTACCTTTCCTTCGTAACCTTCACAACCGGCACTCACGTGTTCAGTCAGGTGACCCGAGGATCACCGCTCGCAGTCCGACCCCAGTCAGGCTCGCACCCCAACCAAGCCGTGGCCCGCCTCGGCTAGCAGCTTTTCAGTCGGGTATTCGTCAACCGGGAACCCTTGACCCTTCTTCGTAGTGCGCGCAGGCTGGTCGACTGCAGAAGCGATGGTTTTGCTGGGGGGCGACCCGGATCTCGCCGCTCGGCGCCGGCCTCGAGGCACCTCTCCAATCACGTCGGGGTCACCAAATGCTAGTGCCCACCCTGTCTAACATGGGTAAAAATGAATAAGACAGACACTCCCTGGACAGGGAATAAGGCACAAAAGCGCAGGCTGCGAGAGTTCCAAGGAAGGTTTATCTAGCTCTCTGAGAGCGCTCTGACCACATCAAAGTTATAACACATTTATATAGTACATCTACATTTTTGACATATGATGCTACATTGGACCAGGATTGGTCAGCCGTGGTGGTGACTTAGGTGTGGGCATCATCTCGTCCTCCGGGTTGGTTGCTTCGTTGGCGGGAGGATTGACGTCAGACATTGTGCTCCGGATGGGTGAAGGTCAGGTCACTGTGAAACACGGTGGTCACTATCTAAGCTAAGAAAATATATTCTGAATAATGCATGCACTAAATAACAGTTGATCAAAAGACTCTTAGTAGTGTATCATGTCGTTATACAAATCACTCAAGGGCTTACACCATCTACACATTTGGGTTACACAGGTCACAGGCTTAAGAGCCTTGACCACTATAATACTGTCATTGAACTATAGGATTAGTCTCACAAGAATCTCAGGTATGTGGCATTTGTTAGTAGTGGGCACGATATACTGCACCGGGGTCTAATGTTAGCTGGCGGGGTCTGTCGGGTGGGCTTCATAGCGAGATTGGCAGTCTGGCACATGAAAGGGATGCCTTGCAAGGACACAGGGTTAGAATGGTAATAAGTTTCGATTGGTGAGGGTAAGAGGGCAAGGACACGTTTGTGGAGATGGACAAGCTCTGTGCTTGCCTCATGTCGATTCACATGCAGGACAGTGATCTCACAGGAAAAGGGATGTGTTACATTTATTATTTTTTGCAAGCAGCTCCGGCCTCAGTGTGAGAATGGAGTCGCAGAGTTTTCCAGTTGGCGTGGGGACGAGGGTGGGGGCTATGTGCTCCAGGCTGCAGCGGCGGCAAAGGGGAGAGAGGAGTTTTGTACTATCGTAGTGAGGCCTAGTTACCAAGATGGAGTCGAAAGGGGGTACAGAAGATGGATGCCCTGTGTCCTGCTCGGTGGTCCCATCTACGCGAATCTAACCAAAAGTTAGATTCGCATAAGGGCAAGGGGCGTACCCACCACTTAGAGGCACTTGGTCCAAGTTTGGTACTGAAAAGTGACGGTAGAGAGGGGCCCATTGGCCCCTCGCTCCCACACATTCTGAAAGAGAAATACCACACCAAGTCTGCTGTTGGATAACATTTCTTGTTTCACATTCATGTTCCTCCAACACTGACTTTCCTAATTTCTCATGAGTCAGCAGACCAGTGTAAATTGAGGTATATTCCAATTTGATGGTAATAGAATACCACAGTTGAAAACCTTGCTGGTGTCATTCCCTCTTTGTTTTATTTTCTTTACAGGGTGTTAACCCCCTGTACCTCCTTACAAGTATCACTCCCACCTATACACATATATCTTGGACCTCCGTGGAACAATACAATAGGAAGCCACTGTGCCATTTTCAATGGCAGTAAATTTACCTAATGCAGTGCCTGCTTGTGTGCACCGTGTTTTGCTCTTGCTGGAGATCAGAAAAAAAGTGGGGACAGTCCAAACCATGCACTGTGAATATCATACTGTGCAGCTTCACACTACACCCTTCAGTGTCATTAGTCTACTGGGCCTCAACCAACCCTGATTATGAATCCTCATTGCCTGAAGAAGCACAATTGGTGTCTGTGACGATGGCACTTAATGGCTCAGCCTAATACTATAAAGAAACCATAACGATACTCATCAGCTCTTGCTAAATTGTTTGTTTGTTTACACAGTCAGGGATGCTGGTAAGAGATTATGTGGGAGTTCAGTGACATAAATCACGCCCCTGTTTGCAGGGGGCGTGAGTTAGGACACTATGTAATCCAGCTGCATCAGATCCAGGGGCAGCAAAATCTGCAACATTGTAATATGAATGAACTTTGGCTATCTGGATGTTGCAAATCAGTTTCACCAGCTTTGCTTCAACACCAATCTTAAATTCAATGTCATTTCGCTCTGTGGATTTAAGATTGCAAAACAGACGCCCCCAAACCAGGCAAGCAAGTCTTCTCTTTTGAGTAATTTACAAATACAGACTGCTGGATCCCGCGCTAGCATGCTGCTTCTCGATGCCGTCTCGAGGGCACTCTGTCGGCTCCTAAATCTTAGCTTTTCATTTCACTGTCAACATAATCACACCCTTGTCCTGGCTCTTAGGTGTTTTGCCTACCATTTAAAATGAGAAATGAACATCCTTCATCAGGCCCCTGCTATCAGAATCAATTTCTCTTATCCAATTTGTTCAGGAAAAGAAATAGCCCTGTCATTTTTTCGTTCAGTATGAATTGTAGTACTTTTTCTTAGTACTCAAATCTTGCTTTTTTTGTGCTCCTGGGCAAAAATGATTGCTGCACTTTTCTCTGAATTCCAACCATCGTAGCGTGTGCTCACTGCAAACTGAATGGTAAATCTACCAAATAAATTGCCTACCATTAAAAATGTATTCTAGATCCTATGAATTTCAACAATGAAATTTCTTTGGGTGAAATCGCCCCAGGTTATTTAGTAATATTTTGAAACAAAGGACCGATTTTATTGAGGCTTCGAGATCAGCCGCCTTTAGTCCCTGCAGCTGCCGTATTGGTTGAACCTAGACTTCTGCTTTGAACCTAAGTGATAATGTTGGCACACCAAGGAACAACACAGTTGATGCGATACAACAATCACTAGCTGCTTGCTATTTGCATATCCTCATTTAGGCAGCCAAAGTTACACCACAGTGAATTCCGAATGGAAGAGTAAGACATTGCTTGTAAACCTTTCCAACATGGCACATAAAGTTGGGTCATTTTTAAGTGTTAAAATGCTGTCATTCAGACCCACAATAACCCAGTTCATCTGGTCACTGTAAGGTCAAACGTCCTAAGCAGTACAAGGAACCAATTTCAAGGAAGAATGACAACATTGTGATGGATGTCACAAAAGACTTTGCCTCATGAGGACAGCTACATCAAGACTCAATCGAAGATGGACTATTGGAGCTCAGTTAAAATTATACAGTATACACTTGTAGAGGAGCAGTTACATGCCTCTGCAGGAAATCCCGCCCCCCCTACCTCTTATATGTTGGAAGCCTGAGATTGTGCCATCCTTTACACCAGCATTTGTGACCATACCACGGCGAGTATTCGAAAAAAGGTACCCACTGAGACAGCCCTATGGAATGTATCCCGGAAAAGACAATAATCTGAGGGACAAACGCCCTGAAGGAATATGAAAAGGAGCAAAAAGAGGAGCTTGTGACGTCACGAAAGACAAGCATGACGCCCTGAGAATACTGGCTGAAGAGAATGCACAGATCCTACAAAAACTGATGACGAAGTTAAGAATCGAGTAAACTTTCATATGCGAAAAGAAGATTGCACGTGTGCGAAGCACTGCAGAAAATGCAAGCCATTCAATAACTGTACAGATGCAGTAACGCAAGTAGATTAAATAATCTTAGAAGCTGGCTATTGGAAACGAATGGCGAGGCTGTTTGGCCTGGTTTCCAAAGCTGGTATGGTCCCAATAAAAATGTTAGTGGACCTCTAATATGAATATCTCCTCCCAAGGCTGATTGAAATTTTGAAGAAAATTGCTCCTGAGTACATTGAGAAATCGTCTAGGTCTCTGGTTGCGCTGTGAGCTCTGGGCCCGCCTCGGTCCGTGCGACCAAAATCGAAAGCTTACCAGAAAAGAAGTAAGAGACCCCTCGTGATCCAGCGGATGCTTGGCCTGCAGTCTGAGAGCCACAACACCCCTCCGATGTGCTACTGCTAAAGAGGAGGAACAACGCTTCAGAAAAAAGTGGTGGTAAGCGGCCTGACACCTCGCTCCCTCCCGCCCCAGTCCTCCGACATGCTCCGCTCTTCCATCAACTGCAGGGCTCAGGCTGCGCGGGTGGACCAAGAGCATTGAACCTAGTGATGTGTTCCTTTGTCATGGGTCCACGGACCGCTGCAACGCGTTCCCTCCACACGGATCCTCGGGCATGAGCGCAGAGAGTGGCGTATTGCTACAAGCAGCATTGGGGATCAGGAACCCCGTCCAACAAATGGAACGCATGCATGAGAGGAGGTGAAACAAAGCGGATGGACAGAAGACGTCTCAGTAGGAGATGGCCCGCATACGCTTTGTTCCAAAATTATCTCGGAGTACTCCTGATCCAGCAGCAACCTAATTGGGTGAAAACCTCTACCGGAGCAGGTCTAACAGAGGAGAGCCTCTCCCTGAGTGGACGAAGAGTAGATTCACCCTTGCGGAGGAGAGCATCCACGGACACCAGTTCCTTGATCCCATGGAACTCAGTCATTACACGCTATAATCTGACATACGTTAGTCACAGACTACTTACTATAAGGCAACAAGGTGTTGAACAACATACGCATCTTTGGTATCCCAGATAAAGAGGGGGAAACGCAACTGGACTTGAAGATGACCCTCCACACGATTATGAAGATCTTATTTGGAGTCCATCAACAAACCCAAAATCAACCGCATACACAGAGCTGGAGGGACGGCAGGCGGCCCAATGATGGTATTGGCGTGATTTTACAATTACGCTGATAAAGCAAGGGTCCTCGAGAAAGCCATCCACACCCCATAGATTCTTCTTGACACAATGAGGATATTGATCTTTCAGGATCTGTCGTCATTACCTCTCACCATGAGAAGATTGTGTATGCCGCTCACCAAATGGCTCAAGGAGAAAGGGATCCGGTACCGTTGGGGCTACCCATTCTCGCTCACGTTTGAGTGGGAAGGAACGACAATTAGATTGCGAATGAAGAGGGACATTCAGACTTGCATGACCAACCTGTTGGGAAATCAGGGAGATGAGGTGATCGAGGGTGGAAGACGGAATGAGGACAGACAGTGGAGTATCCCACGCCAGAGGCGAGGGCTTGTATGCGGATCCAGAAAAGTTAGAAGAATGAATGACTCCCCACGTGCGGACCACTGATGACACTGAAATGACGGCAGTAGACCGCCTAGATTATTAATTCCAACTGAGATTTATGCAATGGCATGTCAGTGGTCGTATTACCAAGAGTGGAACTAGGGCTTAAGGCACGAGGAGGAGGTAAGGCCTGGCATTTGAACCTAGGTAACACATGTCCGTTGGAGACATGTGATGATTCAGGAGACCATGGGGGCGAAGGAGGAGGGGTAACATGGGGGTGCTCAGAGGATATTGGAATGTTAATTGACGGGACCGGGCAATTCCTGTTCTTACTGGTGGTCCAGCTCAGGCTAGGAAAAGTAGGCCAGGCTGGTTCGGATGCTGTTTAAAATCCTGGGCGGGGAGAGTAGGTACAAAGTGTTTCATAGATATGTTAAATGTGGTTTTATGTGTTACGTAAAGAAACCAGATTTGTCAAGGTCCATTCTGAGCACCCAAAGAACTCCAAATATGTAATGGCAGCAACACTACTTAATACAACAAAAAGTGCGCTCTCCAGAATCTGCACACTTAGGGGGTAATTCATGGATTATTTGCACCCAAAATAAAACAGGATTTGTGCGCTATTCTGCCCGCAAATCCCCATTTGTTAAACAGGGATTTGCAGGCAGAATGGCACACAAATCCGGTTTTTTTTGGCGCAAATAATCCATGAATTACCCCCTTAATGTCAAGGTGCTTAATTCCCCCATGAAGACTTCCATGGTGTGCAGGGAATTTCAGAGGTCTGAGATAGACATGCTATTCCTGCAAGAGACTAAGTATGCAAGAGGTGAGGAACGTAGGGTTCTACAGTCTAAAATGGGGAAGGAATAAGAAGGCGGGGGTGGGGATATTGGTTAGAAAGGGTCTGAACTTAGAGGTCTCCAAGGTATGGATGGATGTGGAGAGGAGAGCTCTGATGGTAGTGGGCAGAACGAAAGGTCTAACATTTACGCTAGCAACACTGTATGCCCGCCAATACGAAACAAGCTGGGTTCCTACAATGCACAATATCCAAGATAATGCTGGAGACCGCAGTCCATGTGATACTGGGGAGGATTTCAATCTATGGGCAGATATTAAAATGGATAGGTAGGCATCTGCCCCAGATTTGACTGAACCAGCTGATGTAGGCCGAACGGCAGTAGCAGGTTTGATGTGAACATATGGACTGCGATATATATGGCAGGAATTACATACAAACATCACAGGTTATACATTTTACTCCGCACCTCATGGCACATGCACCAGAATTGACTATATATTTGTCTCAGAGGGACTGGCTGAGGTGACAGCCACCTCTGAGATAGAACCTGTCGCCTGGTCTGATCATGACATGGTCTCCGCGAAATTAGACTTGCGAGCTCTACCGCATAAACGGGGCAGTGGCGATGCAATGAGACGCTCTGGAAGGACCTGGTCTTCCGGACAGCAATGGTAACCAAGATAGAAGAGTACCTCAAAGCTAATGACACGGGCGAGGTATCCAAAAGAATAGTGTAGGATGCAGTGAAAGCGATCGTGGGATATTGATTAGAGAGGGTGCCATCAAGAAAATGAGAGAGGGCATTGATAGAAAACAGACTACGGAAGGAAATAACACAGCTAGATTGGGAAGTACGGACTGCCTCTGCTGATCGGTTGCAGAAGATTGCTCTAGCCAGCCAGAGGCGAGACGAACACCGCCTCCTTGAAGAGGCTCTGATTGTTCAGAAACTCCAACTCCTCAAGCAGAAGCATTATGATAAGGGGGACAAGGCAGATGCTTTATTGGCAGCTAGGCTAGAGGACAAAGAGAAGACAGATGGGTGTCAGCCATAGATAAAGGGGAAGGAGCTACTCATGGGTCGCAGGGAACAAGCATCCCGGAAGCATTTGCAAGGTTCTATGAACACCTATACGAATCGGAAAGGACCCAAGGTAGTGCTGAAATAGAAGAATACTTAAATGAGGTGGGAATGCCAGTACTCACTAGTGGGGAGGCAGACGCAGTGGACGCCCCAATTATGGCTGAAGAGGTAGAAAATGCATTGAAGAGGCTATCTCTGGGAAAGGCTCCCTGAAACAACGGCTTTTCAGTGAATTTTTATAAGACCTTCCTGAGCCCCCTCCTCCCCTTTATAGTTGACCTTTGTAATGATATACTTGAGACAGGGGTAGCACCAGAGTCCTTTTCAGAGGCATTGATCTCCGTCATAGCCAAGGAAGGAAGAGACCCAAAATATTGCAGATCATACCGCCCAATATCTTTAATCAATGTCGACGCCAAAATATACACGAGAATCCTGGCATCTCGACTAGAGACATATATGCCTCGGCACGTATATTCAGACCAGGTAGGATTTATTCTGGGAAGGCAGGGATCGAACACAATGTGCAAAACTTTACACCTAATACACAAATCGAACATGATGACAGGAGAACCTGCTCTTGTATCTGTCGACGCAGAGAAGGCCTTCGTCAGAGTCGAGTGGGGATTCCTAGAGGCGCTTTTGAAAAAGGTACAGCTAGGCGAGAGATTTAGGAAAGGGGTAAAAGCCATCTACACATCTCCGAGAGCGTCAGTATCGGTTAACTCTAACTACTCTCGGTGGTTTACTCTGAGTCAGGGCACTAGACAGGGCTGCCCTCTGTCCTCGATATTGTTTGCTTTGTCGCTTGAACCTCTTGCGCGTGAAATCAGGGCTGATCATCTGGTCGAGGGAATGCAAGTACGGGGAAAGAATACAAGGTGACATTATACGCCAACAATCTGTTACTACATGTCACAAATTCGTTAGCTTCCATCCCCAGAGCTATACAATTAATAGAACATTACAGACTCCTCTCTGGATTCTAAATTAAATAAAACTAAATCCATTAATTTCCCCCTGAGCGAACCCACACAACAGGACAAGGAGAGGTATTCGGTTCTGGGCCTTACAATAAGGGATACTACCTTGTGATACCTGGGGATTAATCTGGTAAGACACTTTTATACCCTTTATGAAGCCAATTTCCTCCTCCTGCTTGATAAATTCCAATCGGACCTGACCAAGTGGCAGAAGCTCACAATATCATGGATGGGTAGACTAAATACAATTGAGATGGTGTGTCTCTCAATGTTTCTATACCCATTTCAGATGCTTACAATCAAAATGCCCAAATATTTTTTTGGGGAAGTGAAAAAGGCTATTCTGAGATTTCTATGGCAGGGGAAAAAATGTGAATTGCATATGAAGTATTGACACCGCCCAAAGAAAAAGGGGGGGTGGATTTACCGGACCTCGAAAAGTACTATATAGCGGCGCAGCTAAGGATTTTAATACCACATTTGAGAAACCGAACGCATCTGCAATGGGTGAATCTTGACAACCAGAGCTTCGCTCCAGCAACCCTATCTGAGTGGGTTTGGGTGCCAAGGAATAAATTGACTTGCTGGATTTGACAACATCCTATTCTGAGGACTATTTGGGAAATATTGAAGGAAGGAGCAGATACATGAGGCATAACAACGTGGCCATCCCCATTGAGTCAGATTTGGACACCAGAGATTCGGGAAGAGATTCTGCACCATATCATGTTTCAAAAGTGATTTGAGGAGGGTCTTGAGAGGGTAAGACAACTTTGGAGGGGGGGTGAATTCATTACGATCACTGAACTTGAGGGCGCATTAGGCATAGGAACATTGCCCGTTTTCCACTTTCTTCAACTAAAAGGTGCATTGATGAGAGGATCATGGGAAGAGAAAATACAAAGAGACCTCACTCCATTTGAATCACTTCTAGATACCCTCACTGAAACCAGGGGGCTGAACTCAATTATGTCAAAACTCTGATAGATGCTGGGAAAGGATCCATGATCAAACTCAAGAATAGATGGGAGGCAGATATGAACCTGGAAATCGATTCGAAATTATGGTCTAAGATGTGTAAAGGGACTTCCCTGGTATCGATCGCCTCCACTATAAATTTCATGCAACCAAACTTCTTCATAGGTGTCAACATGACCCCCCAGAGGCTGTCAAGATGTTTCAAACAGTGAGTCCCCGATGCCGGTGACAATGTGGTGAACGGGCAAATTATTGGCATATGTGGTGGGGGTTCCCCAGTGTAAAAGTGTACTGGGATGAGGTCCTCGGTTGGATCAGGGATGTGGAGGGGATTCAAAGGGAGTGTTCACCTCTTCTTGTTTTGTTTGGGCTGGAGAGGGATGAGGACAAATTTAGAAGGGTGACAGTGCTGGTTGCGGCCCAAGCATGTATAGTGATCAAATAGAAAGCAGTCAAGGCCACAAGTAAGAAAGAGTGGGAAAAGGTCGCCACTGGCATATGTCTGATGGAAAGGATCACTGCGGCACTACATGGGAAATCCGCACAATATGAGGAATTGTGGCAAGATTACATTGATAAATACATTAATTGTTCCCCGATCAATACAGATATCAGTATACCAACCTGAAAGGATACAACCTAGACAGCTGGGGGATGGGTGGAGAAGAGTTTTGAGAGCTGGGTCGAGTCCAGCAAATATGAGATAACGCTCTGGAGAACATTTTTGCTTGTTGATCATTAACCAGGAATAAGGTGTGAGACCCAAATGTGTACTTAAATGGTAGTTTGAAGAAAGGAAAATACCTATTGTTGGACTCATTTTGAACGAAACACTGTTCCTGAGAGGGAGGCGGGAGGGGGAGGGGAAAAAAGGTTTTAAAATAAAGTTCTAACGTTTGTAGGTGAAGGGGTAAGAAGATTATCCTTTCTCGGCTTGATAGCATTATAGTGAATAGTAACTGTATGTTGAATAACATAATATGTTGAATACTCAATAAAAACAAAATTTAAAAAAAACAGGCCCCAAGTGCTGATCTTCAATTTTGCAGTTGTCGGTTAATATCAAGAGGTTTCTACGCATGGGTTCACTCGATCCCTGCTCATTTTGAAATTGTACAGAGTTTTCCGGATCCCAAGCATAACTACTTTTGGGTACATATTTTGAAACTTTTTTTGTCTGTGTGTGAAATATATAAAGCAGTTTATAGTTAACAGTGACATGTAGAGAACGTTTGGAAAAAAATTAATTCTGCCATTCTAAGAGTTATAATGTGTGTGTATTCTTAACTCATAGAGTGCAGCTTTACCAGAGAAAAGTGATTTGGTGTCCTGTTGAAGTGTAGAGTAATTAATTTGAACTTTTTTATTTGCCTCTGTAAACAAAATGTCCCCTTTAAATTTTGAACTGTCTGCATTTTATCAACCTGTGTAGTAGTTAACTTGATTTAAAGTATTGTTCATTGAACTGTGGAAATACAACTTTTAAATCGTCTTGCCCCATGTCAGATTAGGCTGAAAATATTCTTCCTTGTATACCATTTGATTTCACCTTGCATATTATTTGGCCTTTTTGTGTCTCAATTGCATGTAGCTTGCATTTTTTTCTGTCATGCTGTATATTATTTGCATTTACCTTATATTATATTCTGCCAATTTATTTTTACTAAAGCTAACTTCTGGCCAGCATCCATAGGGTCAGCAATGACTGTCTTAGCTCAGCAGTAATGTATGTGTGCACATTAAGGGCATCATTACATGTTTGGTGGTATCTGCCAGTAAATCAGACGGGATACCACCAAACAGTAATATTCTTACTGGTACCTGGTCTGATGAAATTATTGGCATATTACAAGTGCCGGTAACAGTGGTATATCCCTAATCCATGGAGTCCCATAGGACTCCATAAGGGTTTTTTTAGGTATTAGCAGCACTGGTAGTACTGGTGCCACTAATACCGGCCTTTTTTTATGGTGGGGTGCCAGAATTACCACCAGCTGTGAGTTGGGGGTAATTCCTGCCACCCATCACCAAACTCAGAGTATCCCGGTGCAGAAACGTGCCGGTAAACGGAATTACTCGCAAGTTAATTCTGCACCAGCATACTTGTAATGAGGCCCTAAGACTCTGATTACCTTGTTTCATTGTGAATGTCTTTAATCTTCTATAGTTATTTTGCATTGGTTCTTCACTGCTCATTGTATTACCAGTTGCACACTGAGGTCTGCAGTCCACAATTCACTTCTTTCCTTCCTCCGGTCATCCCTATTGGTGAGGTGCACACTGGAACCATCCCATCTACATTGCTTATACAGGTCTGCCATGACTCAGGCAGATGCGTTGCCCTCAAACTAGGGACTGTCAGAATGCAGATGGAAAGGCTCTCACATTATCACGCTCCTGGGTACCCTGTTGATGTTTGTGTGGGTGGGCCTCTAATTACCTTAACCCAAAGTAGGCCCACCACTTAAGGAGCGAGTGCACATTTGTCTGTAAAGCAAACATCTGGAGGAACTAGATGAGCCTGTTGAGTCAAACTAACACAAGTATCCCTGAACCACACAAACATTTCACATTATATACATTATGCAACAGTTAAAACACTCCCACATATTTTATTACAAATCATCCCCCCACACATGATTGGTCAAACCTATGCAAAGGAAATCCAATCATCTCTAATTCCCATCCACCATCATCAGCTCATATTCATAGCACACCCATTTTCAGGGATTCCTCAGTGGTAGGTCATGAAATCATCACATAGTTACACATTCCCATACAAACATAATTCATTAAGCTAACCTGGGACATTGTAACCCTTAACGTGATAAACATGCTTTGAAAGAACACTTCAAGCTATATGATATGCGGAGAATAAACAAGTTGCCTTTGAACTGGTGATAACTATCTCACCCGCCCCAGACTTTCTGGCATCCTTGTTTCACTTTAATCTAACTACCAATTGAACACGCATGGCCTCCGGAGGAACTGACCGAAACCCATAAAAGCATTTGTCAACTCTGCCCTAAGAGGCTCTTGAACCGAGTGTATTACTTGGTCAAAAGAAGATGGCCGGACTATCCTAAACAATGAGTAACAGACTGCCTTGTACTGAAAAAGATTGCATCTCCTTTCCGCAATGGTGGCAAGTCATAAAAACCCAGCCTGGCTGTAAATGACCATCTGATAATGTTGCAGCTACTCATTGCCTTCCCCCGGCCTCTAACCTTGCAAAACCAGTTTTCCCAGACACACAGAGTTCTCCTCGCAAACCCTGGCTTCGGCATACACATTTGTAAATTTCCCATGTACCCCAATTGTCCCAAACATATATCTCTTAAGATCCCCATGTATATATGTAGGTGCATGCATATTCAAGCCTACTGCGTCCTCTTTACTGTGGTTTCTCCAATGCAAACTTCCTTTCTTGCACGTGCATTATGAATCTCCTCATTGTCTAGTTTCTAGGCGCCTCGTGGCACACCATACCTATATTGCATTTATATTTCATCAGCGATTTTGACATTTATCTCGCTGCTTGCATGCAATGTTAATGTTAATGTTAAAGGATATTTGTACCGTGCACTATCACCACCGGAGTGGTCCCCTGGCGATCTAAAATGTAACAACTTAACTTAGACACAATAGTAACTTTAAAGGTAACGCATATCCCATTCCAATTTACAACACTAAATATATGTAAAATTGCAACATTGCCCCAACGTCGTCATTTCCTCAGTCCTCAATATGGCGCGCAAGGTGAACCCCTCTTTCTCATTGGAACCTTTACTGACCACCCCAACATGTTCTACCGGGTTAACTGGGAAACCACTGCCACCTCAACTTTTGTTGCAGAAACTTTTATGAATAATAAAAATTGATGCAGAGGGGGAGAACCTGATGCCATATCTATTTTAAGCACACACACACAGCCACATACACACACGCACTCACGCACACAAACGAAACAGACCTTTTTATTTTAAAAAAACAATGATTTAAATGGCCTACGGTCTAAGCAAGCCAATAGGACAACTGAATGACTGTGGACAGTGGCTGTACTGCTGCTCACAAAAATCTATAGGGTAGGCCAGTATTTACAACTCGCCTTTCTCTGTCACATATATGGGCTGTATTGTAAACTGGGCTCAGGGGCAAGTGATTGTTGATACTTGGCCGCCCTATGCCCAGGCTCACACACTTTTCCAATGTCCATCAGGTCTTTGCAGCACAACCGGTGATACTTATGGGAAGATCAGCAAGGAATAGACAGGCCCAGAACCCACACAACAAACAATTGGAGCCACCAGGGCACTATATTGAAAGGGTCATCCATGGTTGTGCACAAAAGAAACAAAGCAGACCCATTGAAGTATACATTGTGGCAGTATGTACCAATAGCTCATATACCTGCATTAGTTCTTTATTTACCGATTTTTTACCAAAAATATTTTTTGTTAAATACTAAATAAGCAAATCATGTGAATGCATATATAACTCATATAAAAATATAATTTATTCAAGGTTGTTTTAAAATGACATAATAATACCAATTATTCAAACTGACATGTGCATCCCAATAAAGTGACGTGTGCAATGGCCAACAACTCTACATAATTAAATAATACCAATACAAATATATACTGCTAACGAATAAAAAAAAAAATCAGGGTTTGCAATTGCACAACTGATTGTTGTCAATACCACAGTTTTAGTCTCTTATTCTGATCGCTACTATAGTCCAGCTCAAATAATGCCCTAATCGCTTTTTACACGGCTACTATGTTGTAGCTCAACACTTCCCAAATTGTTTCGTTCCCTCTAATATCAAAATTCAATTATAGTAGCTTCTTCAGGAGATCTTCTTCATTGAACCTGATTTAGCAACCTAAACCCAACAATCCAGTACTCAAACTACAACAAGAAGAGACTCCAGGACGCAGCGCCATCAAATATGCGTATGCTTGATTTTAATTATCAATCACACAATTCATTAAAGCCCTTGTACGGTTGATTACATGTGTTTTGGCTCCCCTGAGCCTTTTTCAAATCTGGGCTATTGGTATGCACAAACAAATAAATTGAAAATTAAATATGTATAATCACGCATTACATATGATTGCACATGAGGTATGAATAATAATGCAAAACCAAAAAATGTGGAATTCACCATTTGCACGGTCATTGTTTCAGCATATCGCAAAATGCAACACAATTTAATGTGAAAGCAATGTAAAACATAGACAGAAAAGCCAGGGTTGGTGAAGGGGAGGATTGAAAGGGATAAGAAAAACAAATCATTTCATCAACAGTTTTTGTGACACAAAGGGAAAGGGGAAAAGAGTACAAACAGAAAAATCATTAGTTTGATTGTTATAAGTAGTTCAATGCTAGCTTAGATTCCAGAGCAGTGAAACATACAGCATCTCACAGGTGTGCGAGACTGTTGTCACCGTAATAATAACGGGGCCAAATCCCCAAGTCAAAGGTCGTCTGAAATCAGAATATTCGTAGTATAATCGCTCAACAAAGTTATCACCACCATGTGTGAGAAATAATAATAGCCAAAAGCTCATCTAATAGAACTATATAGATAGGGTAGGGTGTCAGGAGCCTCTGAGGAATCAATAGTCCTTTAGTATTCCTTAAATATGTATTACACAGTTAATCTTGAGTGATCCTAGTATGTTCACCTAAGCTTCAAAGCTTCAAGTAGTCACACTATCTCCAATATATTTACGCCCTTTTTGATTGGCACTTCATGTTTTATGTAACCTGACACAATTTGCTGTGTAAAAACCTGCAACACAATGCAAACACAGCCTAAATTAGTGCTGTTGAAATACTTCTATTATGCACTTTTCATAAAAGGAAATAAAACGAAGAGTGCTTACCACCATTTCTAACATACATCCTTACTCTAGTGAGAACTGTGCATCTCCTGGCTTAGAAGTTTTGCAATGTAACTATTGACAATACAACATAGTCCAAATACCTATAAGCACTTACTTGAACCCTTCAAGTGTACTTGTACACTTTGGCAGCGAGAATCAGGGTTCCTCATAACCCTGATTGGCCATGTACACTTTCAACTCACGAGCAGCCAGGGCAGCACTTGCCCAAGGGAAGCTCCCAAAGAAGCAGCTCCAGATCATGTCAGTCGGTGTCAGAAGGGGTTGCAGGCAGCCGTCAACCAGCAGCGACAAACAAGGCACGTGGGGTGCGGTTGGGGGGTGACAGCAATCACTGGACCTCATTAAACTGACCATCTCCCTATCTATTTAACTTCTCACCTTTTATATCTTATAACTCACTCCCATCTCACATTATTAGGTTAGCCCTCTTGTAACCATTCTCTTCTAGACAGAATTGTGAAGTTCAGCATGTATCACATCTAGATAGAATTGTGATGCTCAGCACGTAGCACATCTATATAGAATTGTGAGGTTTAGCAAGTATCACATCTACACAGAATTGTGAAGTTCGGCAAGTAGCATATCTAGATAGAATTGTCAAGTTTAGCATGCATCACATCTAAATAGAATTGTGAAATCTAGATAGAATTGTGAAGTTCAGTATGCAGCACATGTAAAGATAATTGTGAAGTTCAGCATGCATCACACCTAGATAGAATTGTGAAGTTCAGCAGGTAGCACATCTAGATAGAATTGTGATGTTCAGCATGTATCGCATCTGGATAGAATTGTGAAGTTTAGTATGTATCACATCTACACAGAATTGTGAAGTTCAGCATGTAGCATATCTAGCTAGAATTGTCAAGTTCAGCATGCATCACATCTAAATAGAATTGTGAAATCTAGATAGAATTGTGAAGTTCAGCATGCAGCACATCTAAAGAGAATTGTGAAGTTCAGCATGCATCACACCTAGATAGAATTGTGAAGTTCAGCAGGTAGCACATCTAGATAGAATTGTGATGTTCAGCATGTATCACATCTGGATAGAATTGTGAAGTTTAGTATGTATCACATCTACATAGAATTGTGAAGTTCATCATGGAGCAGATCTACACAGAATTGTGAAGTTAAGCATGTAGCACATCTAGATAGAATTGTGAAGTTCAGCATGTATCACATCTAGATAGAATTGTGATGCTCAGCACGTAGCACATCTATATAGAATTGTGAGGTTTAGCAAGTATCACATCTACACAGAATTGTGAAGTTCGGCAAGTAGCATATCTAGATAGAATTGTCAAGTTTAGCATGCATCACATCTAAATAGAATTGTGAAATCTAGATAGAATTGTGAAGTTCAGTATGCAGCACATGTAAAGATAATTGTGAAGTTCAGCATGCATCACACCTAGATAGAATTGTGAAGTTCAGCAGGTAGCACATCTAGATAGAATTGTGATGTTCAGCATGTATCGCATCTGGATAGAATTGTGAAGTTTAGTATATATCACATCTACACAGAATTGTGAAGTTCAGCATGTAGCATATCTAGCTAGAATTGTCAAGTTCAGCATGCATCACATCTAAATAGAATTGTGAAATCTAGATAGAATTGTGAAGTTCAGCATGCAGCACATCTAAAGAGAATTGTGAAGTTCAGCATGCATCACACCTAGATAGAATTGTGAAGTTCAGCAGGTAGCACATCTAGATAGAATTGTGATGTTCAGCATGTATCACATCTGGATAGAATTGTGAAGTTTAGTATGTATCACATCTACATAGAATTGTGAAGTTCATCATGGAGCAGATCTACACAGAATTGTGAAGTTAAGCATGTAGCACATCTAGATAGAATTGTGAAGTTCAGCATGTATCACATCTAGATAGAATTGTGATGCTCAGCACGTAGCACATCTATATAGAATTGTGAGGTTTAGCAAGTATCACATCTACACAGAATTGTGAAGTTCGGCAAGTAGCATATCTAGATAGAATTGTCAAGTTTAGCATGCATCACATCTAAATAGAATTGTGAAATCTAGATAGAATTGTGAAGTTCAGTATGCAGCACATGTAAAGATAATTGTGAAGTTCAGCATGCATCACACCTAGATAGAATTGTGAAGTTCAGCAGGTAGCACATCTAGATAGAATTGTGATGTTCAGCATGTATCGCATCTGGATAGAATTGTGAAGTTTAGTATGTATCACATCTACACAGAATTGTGAAGTTCAGCATGTAGCATATCTAGCTAGAATTGTCAAGTTCAGCATGCATCACATCTAAATAGAATTGTGAAATCTAGATAGAATTGTGAAGTTCAGCATGCAGCACATCTAAAGAGAATTGTGAAGTTCAGCATGCATCACACCTAGATAGAATTGTGAAGTTCAGCAGGTAGCACATCTAGATAGAATTGTGATGTTCAGCATGTATCACATCTGGATAGAATTGTGAAGTTTAGTATGTATCACATCTACATAGAATTGTGAAGTTCATCATGGAGCAGATCTACACAGAATTGTGAAGTTAAGCATGTAGCACATCTAGATAGAAGTGTGAAGTTCAGCATGTAGCACATGTAGATAGAATTGTGAAGTTAGCATGTAGCACATCTAGACAGAACTGTGAAGTTTAGCATGCATCACATCTACACATAATTGTGAGGTTTGGCATGTAGCAGATCTACACAGAATTGTGAAGTTTAGCATGCATTGCATCTAGATAGAATTGTGAAATCTAGATAGAATTGTGAAGTTCAGCATGGTATAGTAGATATTTCTCACATTTAAACCATTATGGTAGATAGCCATGTGAATGTCTATAACACCCCCTGAAATTCTCATTACATATTCTTACCCCTAGTCACTCAGCCTTTCTTACCCTATCAGCCATAGCCAGCCTTCATCTCACATCTATGAGGTTAGCCATCTTGTAACCAGTCTCCTCTACACAGAATTGTGAAGTTCAGCATGTATCACATCTAGACAGAATTGTGATGTTCAGCACGTAGCACATCTAGATAGAATTGTGAAGTTCACCATGTAGAACATCTATATAGAATTGTGAGGTTTAACAAGTATCACATCTACACAGAATTGTGAAGTTCAGCATGTAGCACATCTAGATAGAATTGTGAAATTCAGCATGCATCACATCTAGATAGAATTGTGAAGTTCACCATGTAGCACATCTAGTTAGAATTGTGAAGTTCAGCATGCAGCACATCTGGATAGAATTGTGAAGTTTAGCATGTATCACATCTGGATATAATTGTGAAGTTTAGCATGCATCACATCTAAATAGAATTGTGAAGTTCAGCGTGTAGCAGATCTACACATAATTGTGAAGTTAAGCATGTAGCACATCTAGATAGAAGTGTAGCACATGCAGACTGAATTGTGAAGTTCAAAATGCATCACATCTAGATACAATTGTGAAATCTAAATAGAATTGTGAAGTTCAGCATGTAGCACATCTAGATAGAATTGTGAAGTTCAGCATGTAGTCTGCCAAACGCCACAAGGGAACAGCAGCAGCTCACACGGGCGCGCTGCTCGTCACTTCCAAGCTAAATGTGTTGCCATGGGAGCGGCGCGCAGACGCGTAACCGTGCGGGGCGCCATCTTGGTGTGGGACAATAAATCCTGTGTATGATCCATCTGGATATTAGCCTAAAGTTTAGTGTGGAGATACCACTCAACCTCAGAGCAGTGCTACAATCATTGGCGCGGTGAGGCGGATTAAAAAAGGAATGCGGAAACAGCTTAGAGTCGTGTCAACTGAACACGTCATGACACGCATGCGCGTTCAGTGTTCCGTTGCTAAGGACGCATAGCGCTACCGGGTGTTTGCATATTTCGGCCTGGATTGGACGGGAAAATGCCTCGACCGCTGTACCCAGGTGGGCAAAGTGGTCGCTTGCAGCAGTTGAGCTGTATTGCGATCAGGATCGTTCACTGGATGTTAATGAAGAAGACTGTCTGCGCCAACGGGCGGGTATGGGGACAAGATCCCTCAGGTGTTCAGGGTGCGGGGGGAGGGGCGAGACGGCAGTGCAATGGCCCCAGCGTACGCAAATACATACATGTTACATCTGGAAGAAGAAAACATCCTTACATCGGCGAGGTGGCTACGTCATCTATCCATATTTGTAAGGTACATTGATGATGTGTTTGGCATCTGGGCAGGCCCAGATGATGAATTGAATGAATTCTTTACCATGATGAATGCCATGCATCTGAGAATTAGTGGTATCTCCACACTAAACTTTAGGCTAATATCCAGATGGATCATACACGGGACTTATTGTCCCACACCAAGATGGTGCCCCGCACGGTTACGCGTCTGCGCGCCGCTCCCATGGCAACACATTTAGCTTGGGAGTGACGAGCAGCGTGCCCGTGTGAGCTGCTGCTGTTCCCTTTTAGCGTTTGGCAGACGAGCCGCTCGTCGTAAGTATCCATGCACATGATGCTTACCTAATGACAATCACAACAGGTGGGTGACCACTCAGAATATCTTTCCCCCTTTTGAAGTACTCGCTGTAGACATCACAGCTGATGCTCGCTATTGGGGCCACGGACTCCCTGAGTCATTTTAGCTCCTTAATTTTGGTATATTTAGATTTCACACGATCTTACAGTAACAAAACTTATGGAACCTATGGTGATTTTTGTTCACCATGTTCATAGTTAATATTCAGCCGTATGTCTTGAGTTGATAGTAACCCAGACCTTTTTCGTGCTTCCAGCTACCCATTCCCGCTAACACAGCCCGACACTGTCCTCGCACCCGGCGAGACCTTGCTGTCTTGTGACTGGGTGAGTAACAACAAGTTTACAGCATGAGTAACTCTGTTAATATGGTTTCACTTATAGGGTCAAACCTTTACAAACTGTATTTGTATATCATTTCAACCACACAGCTGATCATGATTCGTCTCTGCCTCTCACAAAGAGCAGGACAGTGTTCTTCCATGTATATGAGTTTAATGTTAGAGTCCTCTAAACACGCTCTAGACTTAATGAGTGTATCCTTATACTTTGTAGGAATTGCGACTGGATTTTGATGAAACTAAAACACGTCCTGCCCTGAAGATGGATTTGTACTAATCCGAAACGCGTAGGCACTGATTACACAATAGGAGTGTCTTTAGGAACACTGAGCAGAGTCAATGTAACTGCTCAGTAGTAGGGCAACACCAAGGTGGTGACTGCCCCTCATATGAATTACCCTACCATTGTTATCATGTAAATGTATACTACATATGAGTGCGCTTTCCTTTACCAAACAGGTTTTGTTTGCGTGTTTTACTCAGCTCAAATTTAAGTTTGTCCCTTGTTTGGGAATTATTGACCTGTACAAACTGACCTGTGAATACAATTTGCACTAACACACTCAAATTGAGTAGTATGCTTAAAAATAAAGTGTTTATGTTCTGTTATTCTGCTTACTGGGTCTACTCTATATCTGTTTTTTCTCAGCCTGATATTGTCTTGTCTGTAGATTCACAGATTTTCAGAGCCCCAGACCTACTATCAGCTTTTTGAACTGTATATAAAACCCATAACAATTTTACAACAATTGATTGGATTCTAATCCTTGTATACCCAACACTCCCCAATCGGGGTCTTTGGTCTATACAGGGAATAGCTACCACTTGGGACTAGTTCCCATGAGGAGTGCAGCATAGGGTTACCGACTTGCAACAATCGGTGTGTGTTTTCTGCTTCATTTTTGCTGAACCTCGAGTGGCTTCGAGTTTCTCCCTCCTGCACCTGAAATATACGTACCATAGCACTAGATACCATTTAAGAACATTTTGGGCTACTTAATACCCTTCTTGAATTTTTCTTAATTTTTGGAGTGCCTCCCATCCCAGCTCTCAAGTTCAGCATATAGCACATCTAGATAGAATTGTAAAGTTTAGCATGTATCACATCTAAATAGAATGGTGAAGTTCAGTATGTAGCAGTTCTACAAAGAATGGTGAAGTTCAGCATGTAGCAGTTCTACACAGAATTATGAATTTCAGCATGTAGCATATATAGATAGACTTGTGAAGTTCAGCATGTAGCACATCTAGATAGAATCGTGAAGTTCAGCATGTATCACATCTAGATAGAGATGCCATCATACAACCTTACTAACAAATCTCACCCTCTGCTTACACATCTCACACTCTAACTAAACAAAAACATACCTAAAAAAAAAAAAACACATATGCCTCACTACACTGCAACAACAAAACATACCACACATAGCCTTGCACAACAGCACATGATGGCTCCCAACCGAAAAAGCACACCTATGCTCAGCGAACTGTGAAAACCGAACTGAGGCTGCCAACAGCACATCATAGTTCACTTGCCTTTCTCCTGCTCAGTCCTACTAACCTTTCTACCCTCTTCCCTTTTCAGATTTACCAGAGCACCAGGGGACCACTCCGGTGGTGATACTGCGTGGTATAAATATTTATTAACATTAACATACATAACTGTAACACACAAAGAGAAACGAGGGAGGAAAAAGGGAAAGCCCTTTAATTCCAGCAATCTATTGCCCACCATGAAATACTCAAAATATTAAAACTATCAGTGTGAGAGTATCCATATCTCACCTTCATCCCTAAGAACGGCCCTTTCATGGTGCTGCGCCCATCTGCAATTGATTGTCAGGCAAAAAATCATTTGGTATGGATTATTCATAAATATGCAGAATTGTGTCATTAAGCTCAAAGGTATACGAGATATTGGTATATACTGCCACAATGTATTTTCAAATGGGTATGCTTCATTTCTTTGAGGCCCAGATCCCAGCCAAGGCCAAACTATATCTGAAAGAGAAATATCACACCAAGACTGCTGTTGGCTAACATTTCTTGTTTTACATTCATGTTCCTCCAACTCTGACTTTCCTTATTTCTCATGAGTCAGCAGACCAGTGTAAATTGAGGTCTATGCCAATTTGCTAGTAATAGAATATCACAGGTGAAGACCTAGCTGGTGTCATTCCCTCTTTGTTTTATTTTCTTTACAGGGTATTAACCCCCTGTACCTCCTTATAAGTATCACGCCCATCTATACACATATAGCTTGGACCTCCGTGGAGCAATAAAATTGGAAGCCACCGTGCCATTTTCGGTGGCAGAATTCTTTTGCAGCAAATCTACCTAATGCAGTGCCTGCTTGTGTACACTGTGTTTTGCTCTTGCTGGAGATCAGAAAAAAAGGGGGGACAGTCCAAACCATGCACTGTGAATATCATACTGTGCACCTTCACACTGCACCCTTCAGTGTCATTTGTCGACTGGGCCTCAACCAACCCTGATTATGAACCCTCATTGCCTGAAGAAGCGCAACTGGTGTATGTTACAGTGGCACTTAATGGCTCAGCCTCCCACAAAAAGGAAACCATAACGATACTCATCAGCTCTTGCTAAATTGTTTTCTTTTTTACAGAGTCAGGGATGTTGGTAAGAGATAATGTGGGAGTTCAGCGACATAAATCACGCCCTTCTTTGCAGGGGGCGTGCTATAGGACACCATGTAATCCAGCTACATCACATCCAGGGGCAACAAAATCTGCAACATTGTAATATGAATGAACTTTGGCTGTCTGGATGTTGCAAATCAGTTTCACCACCTTTGCTTCAACACCAATCTTAAATTCAATGTCATTTCGCTCTGTGGATTTAAGATTGCAAAACTGACGCCACTATCCAGGCAAGCAAGTCTTCTCCTTTGAATAATTTACAAATACAGACTGCTGTATCCCACGCTAGAATGCTGCTTCTTGATGCCGTCTGGAGAGCACTCAATCGGCTCCTAAATATCAGCTTTTCACTTCACTGTCAACACAATCACACCCTTGTCCTGGCTCTTAGGTGTTTTACCTGCCATATAAAATGAGAAATGAACATCCTTCATCAGGCCACTGCTATCAGAATCAATTTCTCTTATGCAATTTGTTCAGGAAAGAAAATAGCCATGTCATTTTTTCGTTCAATATGAATTGTAGTACTTTTTCTTAGTACTCAAATCTTGCTTTTTTGTGCTTCTAGGGAAAAATGATTGCTGCAATTTTCTCTGAATTCCAACCATCGTAGTGTGTGCTCACCGCAAACTGAATGGTAAATCTACCAAATAAATTGCCTGCCATTAAAAATGGATTCTAGATCCTATGAATTTCAACATTTAAATTTCCTCAGGGTGAAATCCCCCCAGGTTATTTAACAATATTTTGAAACAAAGGAACAATTTTATTGAGACTTCCAGATCGGCAGCCTTTAGTGCCTGCAGCTGCCATATTGTTTGGACCTGGATATCTGCTTTGAACTTGAGTGATAATGTTGGCACACCAGGGAACAACACAGTTGATGTGGTATAGCAATCACTAGCTGCTTGCTATTTGCATACCCTCATTTAGGCAGCCAAAGTTACACCACAGTGGATGTTGAATGGAAGAGTAAGACATTGGGGGTAATTACAAGGTAGGGGGTAACCATGCTGCTATTAGCGGCATGGCTACCCCCTTACTGGGTACTGGGTCTGGGTTCCTTGAATGAGGAATTACCGGACCATCCCGACCTTGGAGGGCCCGGTAATTCCCCATTCAGGGAACCCAGACCCTGAACATCCCCATTCCCATTCAAGCCTCCAAAGGGCTCAATGGGAATGGGGAGGGATTCTAACGTTAGCACCCTGGTCAGCTCACGGGACTCGCTAAGGGTGCCTGGTAAAACCAGGTGTCCTTAGCGGGTTCCCGCGAGCAGATCCATAATGAGGCGGTAAGCGGTTGACGGCTCTGGCACCTTTACCGGCTCCATTAACCCCTTACCGCCTCACTCGTAATGACCCCCATTGTTTGTAAAGCTTTCCAACGTGGCGCATAAAGTTGTTTTCATTTTTAGGTGTTAAAATGCTGTCATTCAGACTGACAATAACCCAGTTCATCTGGTCACTGCAAGGTCAAAAGTCCTAACCAGTACAAGGGACCAATTTCAAGGAAGAATGGCCGCATTGGGATGGATGTTACAAAAGACGTTCTCTCATGAGGCCAGCTACATCAAGACTCAAGCGATGATGGACGACTATTGGAGCTCAGATAAAATGATACAGTATATACTTGTAAAGGAGCAGTTAGATGTCTCTGCAGAAAATCCTGCCCACCCTACCTCCTACATGTTGTAAGCCTGAGATTGTGCCATACTTAAAACCAGCAATTGTTACCATACCACGGGGAGTATTTGAAAGAAGGTACCCACTCAGACAGCCCTATCGAATGTATCCCCGAAGAGACGATAATCTGAGGGACAAACTCTCTGAAGGAATATGAAAAGGAGCAAAAAGTGGAACTTGTGACGTCACCAAAGACGTGCATGATGCCCGGAGAATACTGGCTGACGAGAATGCATGGAAGTTACAGAAAACTAATGACGGAGTTAAGAATCTAGTAAACTTTTATATGCAAAAAGAAGATTGCACGTGTGCGAAGCACTGCAGAAAATGCAAGCCGTTCAATAACTGTACTGATGCTGTAACACAAGCAGATTAATTAATCGTAGTAGCTAGCTATACGTAGTGAATAGACTGCAGGTGAAGCGCCATTGTATAGAAACTGGACATCAGTATCATGAATTTAGAAAGCCAGGACCCATGGAGAGGGAAGGCCATCAACTGTGTTGCAGCAAGAATAAGCTGAGATCATGGAAACAAATGGCGAGGCTGTTTGGCCTGGTTTCAAAGCTGAAGCAGCCACGGTCAGTTATCTATTCTTAAAGGCAGTGAACGTGCAAAGCTGAATCAGTCCTTGTTAAGGTGCAAAGAAAGAACACCAAGTGTGCCAAATTATATTCATGTAAGACATTTAAATGCTGGATAATAGACGAAATCGTGGTCTGCTGTCATGTGAACCAAAGATGGAAATAGAGTTGGGCGTGGAGTTCTAGAACAACCATAGTGAAAGCCTGTACTCCCATATATTCCCACAGGCAAGAATACCTTGCAAAGCCAAGTTCAAAGACAATCTGCATGGCAGAAGGGATGGGTGATGAGAGATGTTGGGCTAATTGTGTGGGGAGGTAAAGTCAAGTCCACCTCATGGCACATGGGTTTGAGCTTACGTGCTGCTAAGTGAACCGAATGTATCAGACATTGCACGAGCGTGCCAACCAATTGTAGAGGGCTATATAACAAAAGGCCCTATAGTTTGAGAGCCAATGTTATACAGTGTACTTCACAGTGTTGAAGATTACATATTTTAGAGGTAGGCATATGTTGTCCACCTGACAGGACATAGCCAATCGCAATCCCAGCCCTTTTTAGAAAGTACACTTAGATGTTCCCCTTGAACGTATCACAAACCCTTGCAGGTTTTTCTTATTTGCCGCAAAGTATGACGTCACACCTGACATATTTTCTGCATATAAGGATGTGTTATTATGAGAAATGCACTGAGAGCTCGAGCCAACTTCCATTGAGGTCTGTTTTAGCTCCCTGTTTTAGATAATTGTTAATAAAACAGTACCTTTGCTATCTTCCTGAGTTGGTTTGATTATTTGGTGTCAGCATTATTCTGCTTCCCCATCCATTGCATGCACGATACCCAAAGGGCCATATGCTCACATAGTAGCAGTGCAGATGGTTGGGAATGATCCAAACTAGTTTGTTGCCAAATTCTCAGACGATCAGGCATCTTGCACCATTAGCCAGAATATTGCAAGGTTTCTTGTGGAGAGCGGCCGACAGAAATAAACTTGCAAGAAAAAATCAAGATGTGGGCACGTCCACCTTTGATGAAATCACTGCCCGGTTTCCACAGGTGCTCTGCGGACGGAAGGCGAAGTGGTCGGATTGGAGGAGGAATCGATACCGAAGGCCTCAAGTTGATTAACAAACGAATGGTGAGTAGACCAAGGGGAATGGCAAATGAAGGGGATGAGATTGTGATCATTTTTAAGTAATGGGAAATATTGTGTCAAGAAAAGGTAGCACCTAGAAGTCCAGGCTTAAGGGAGTTTCAAATCCCAATGGGGATAGAGCAGAAACATATAACATGTAAAGAGTTTTCCATAAGGTGACTTCTCAAACCCTGTATAGGGTACAAAGTAAAGGCGGGAGAGAAAAAGGTGATCAGTGTTTATTAATGTGTAATGTCAACCAGTATGTATGTCGTTTGTTGAGTAAAAATGTCAAAGAGCGATAGAAGTCGTGAAGTAATTGAAAAAATTGAGGAGCAAAAGTTATTGAGCATAGCAAAGTTATTATTACCAATCAAAAGGTAGAGATAGCTAATTAAGAAATAAGAGGCTTGAGCAGCGATTGATAGTGCATGCTCATATTGGTTGTTTTAAAGGCGTTGAAAAAGTAGTGGTTTAACCAAAAGTATAAAGTTATGTCATATGTCTGATAAGTATTGACAGTCAATTGAGACTTGTCATTGTGGGAGATACTCCTCTGATGCACGTATGTTAAACGTTACCAAAGCATATGCCCAAGCTCAAACAGTATATTGCGGAATGGATGAAAGGCACAGCAGATAAAATGTTTATGCCGTGGCCACAAGGGGGATCATTGTCAAAAACGGTATTGCAACATATAACCACATACTTGCATGCTGCATACACAGGGAAGAAATTAGAGAAAAGATTAGCAATTCTAGAGCTCTGGAAAATGTACCAAGAAGAAAGGGAAGATCCACCACCTGAGGAGTGGATGCTTAGTCAGCGTAAGGAGGAAGGTGTTGAGCCCTCCGCTCCCCTTACCTCACCCAAAGAAATAGGGTTATATCCTTTAAAGGAGTTGAAAGCGGCGGCAGGGTATAGTAATCCAATATAAGAACCCCCCGCTTGTAGTAGCGATGGTAGTCCAGAGGAGAGTAAGAGAAAACAAGAGATCTGTAATATCATATAAGACAAAGAAGAAAGGATTGAGTGTTTGAATCTGTCTACAGAAATAGAACAGAAATTAAGAGATGGAAAGGAGAGAAGGATAAAGCTGACGAGATAGCAGTCATGCAGAATGAATGAATGGGAGAAAAGATATTTTTTGTTGTTGTCATTCTTTATTTGTTTTGGTTGAAAATGTCAACCTTTCAAATTGTTCACATTTCAATCAGTACATGCATAAAAAGTGTTTAACAATTATAAAATCCACATTATGGATCAAGTTTATTACACAGATATACTTTCTTTAAAATTGATTTTGGTAAAAAAGACTTTTCATCTCAATAGATTACAACTAATAAAATATGCATAGAAAATTTAAAAGTTACTAAGAAAAACAACTGCATTACAGATCAAGTTCATTAGATCAAGTTCATTATACACATATGTTCTCTTTAAAATGAATACATTTTGCTAAACAGAGTTTTCACAGCAAGTGATTACAACCAAGAAAACGCACCTTTCCTTTCAACTATAAAAGTATAATTTGGCTATCTTTAGGCATCATCATCTATTTTCAATGCTAATAGAAAAGAAACAATTGCAATAATCAATGAAGTTGTACTAGCATTAAAAATCATGTCCCACAGTTTGTTCTCCTCAAGATTAACACATTGAAAAATAAAACGATTATTTTCTTAATTGCATCAAAGATTGGCATTCTATGAACAAATGCTTCAAGGTTTCCTGCTGTTTTTTATCATTGCGAAATCTACAAACAGCATTGATGGTAAGCGTTTTGTTATGTTTATCAAGTTGGACTCGTGTTGGCCACAGGTTCATTCTTATTCGCATTATCACTCTAGCATTATATCAGGATACATTTGCAAGTATATCGGAATTGTATTTAGTGAAAATTTGACATTTTTAAAATCAGTGTATGTATTACAGATATCCCAGGTGGCACACCAATCCATACGGAATAACTTAGGTTTTGCTTTATCAGGAAAGGCCATCAGTAGTTCAGAGATATCTGCATTATAAAAGATCTCTTTGCATTTTAAGTTCCAGGCATAAATAGATTTTTTGTCAGTTACAAATGCTTCATTTAGAGCCGGGATGACGGTATTCTTATTCAACTCTGGCAGAAGACATTTTTTCCAAAGACTTAGAATTTGCCATGCTACAATAGCTTCTAGTTACAATAAGCCTAGCTCAAAGCAAACAATTGGCATAGGTATAGATTTGGGAAGGAATAACACTTTTTTCCAAAATGTGCCTTCTAGCTGAATTAATTTTGGGTGTTTCTTTGGATGTATCGCTTGAGCTCCATATACAATAATCTGGACAACTTTTGCATTATAAAAGTTGATAATGAGTTTATGAGTGAATTTGCCAAGCTTTGCTTGGATGATTCATCCTTGGGAAGCTAGAGTCAGCCTTTTTCTAGATCTTGTTTATAAGGATGATTATTTATTTTATTATATTTTATTTATTTATTTTATTATTAATATTTTGGCCCAAGTATTTGTTCTAAGTATTTGTACTCATCGACAATGGCAAGAGGTGAGGCATTCAAAGTCCACTTAAAGTTTGCAAAAGGTGATCTCATTTTATGATGTAAAATAAGAACATTTGATTTTAGTGAGTTTACCATCAAACCATTATTAGCAGCCTACTCATCAAGGGCTTTCAGCTTTCTTTGTAGGCCTATCTGAGTCTGGTCAATAATGACCAGATCATCTGCATATAGCAATGAAGGAATTATTGTGTTGCCAATCCTTGGCGGGAAAGCCCACACCACATTAAGATGATTATTAATCTCTTTAATATAAAAGTTGAATAAAACAGAACCTAAAATGAAGCCTTGTTTAAGTCTGGTGTCAGTTGGAATTAAGTCTGTGAGCATGCCCTATCAGTTCAATTTTATTCTCATTGATGTGTCATTATAGAATTCATGTATCCATTTGTCACACTTTCGGGAGGTTGGAAGCTTTGGAGCCGCTGGGGAAGCAGACTCCATTAATGTTGCCACCATGTTTTTGCCGCGTTTGTTTTGCACAGTCTAATCTTTTCTAACATGGCCGCCGCCAGCAACCTTATATTCAGTATGTTTCCCGCCGGCTGGCGCGTTACAACTCGTATTGAATTTTCTCTGCTTTGTTGCACTCGCTCCTGATCTTTCCTTTCCTATCTTTGTTCATTAATTTCTTTTTCACCTTTTTGTTATCCCTGTAGCTCCGGCTCCTTTGCGAGTGTTTGCTCTTCTGTCTCCCTCCCTCCTTACCTTCGGTTATGTCTCCGGTTCTATAGCCGGTCATTGCTCTTCTGTCTCCTTCTATCCTTTCCTTTTGTGGCATCTCTCGGCTACTCCTTTCCACTTCAGCTTCCTTCAGCTTTCCAGCATGTCCTTACGGGCACTGGTCCTGTTTTTCCTGTTGTCCTAAAGCTTTCTTAACATCTGCTTTGGTACTTCCAGCCTTTGGAACTTTTGGAGGTTTCCTACTATACTCACTCCAGGATCATTTGTTGTTATCTGAAATCTTCCAACTCCATTCACTCAGGACGTTTACAAGAAGACTACCAGCATCTCCCTTTGGATACTGCGGAGCACTTTCTCCTCAGGGTTTTTTTATGCCTCAAAGATTTTTCCCCTCTCCACCGGCTGTCCTGGAAACGAGGTCCCTATTCTGCCTTTTAGGCAGCCGAGGTGGCTTCCTTTCGTGGCAGACCATATCTACAAAGAAAAGAGAGATCCCCCAAAGAAGAAGGAAGACGGAGCCATTGCCGGATCCCAGCACATCAGGTGAGGCGGAGGAAGGGGATTTTCTGACTGAATCCAGCACCTCTGGAGAAGGGGAGTTTGATCACGGTGGCACCATTGTACTATATAGTGAGGACAGCTTGCTTTTAATAACTTTTCAAATAGTATGGTTCTTGACACCGAATCAAATGCTTGCTTAAAATCAATAAAAGCTATAAATGATGGTTTTTTGGTTAAAATCGCTTGGTGTTTTAAAATAGCCAAAATAGAAAGGTTAATTGATCTGCCTAGACCGTTGATAAAAACCGATTGATAAATATCTAGCATATTTGCTTCCTTGGGCCAATTATTCAAGTCCCTTATCAACAATCTGGCAAAAGAAAATCCAGCTATATCTAAAAGTTCTATTGGGCGATAGTTTATTGTACCATTTCTATTCCCGTTTTTAGAAATTGGAATTATTGTTGTTTGCTTCCATGACAAGGGGATTCACCCTTTCTTTATTATTATTGAAAATATTTTTTTCAAGAATCTCTGCCCATTGCCCAAGGTTTTCTTTTATTGTTGCATTTGTCAGCTCATCAGAACCTGGAGCTCTAGAGGAGCTCATTTTTTTTATTATTATGAGAATATCAATCTGGTCAAATCTCATATCCCTGAGATCTTTTTGTGAGATTGTTGGTATTTGAATTTTATGGAGTTTTTTAATAAAATAAACTTGTAAAATGCTCAATCCTTGTTTTTTCAGTTATCGTATTGAGTAAGCCAGTGGTTTAAGCGTTTGAGAAATTGTTATTTATACGGCTCCATATCTGTGCACTCGATTTCTGTGTTATAGTTACCAACATTTTTTCTCCATCTAATTGTTGTTGTAGAGCTCGATGCTGTTTTATTAGATTTTTATTCTGAGTATGTAGATGTGTTTTTTCATGCGTTCGATCACTTAAAAGGAGATATTTGATTATCTTACGGAGTTGGCGAAATCGTGTTTTTAGCCTATGGGTATAGGGATTATATCTTTGAGTATGTTGAAAGTTTGGGTGTTTCGAAAATGAATAATCCCCTGCAATCAATTGCAATGAATCTGTGTATTCATACGCAATAGCTGATAGGAGTTTATTTCCTTGCTGATTTATATCCTCCCTTAATAGATTAAGATTTTTAGCTGTCCATTTCATTCTATTCCAAGTTTGATTCACAGAATATGTTCCTGTAGTGTAACACTGTGATTCTGATGCTTGAGTCTTAATGGCTAGTTGTAAAATATTGGGATTGCTCGTGTCAGTCGAATTGACAGTAAACGTTTGAATTGCATTTGCAACATGTTGTGAAATGAAAATATAATCTATAATGGACATTGCTGTCTTACTAGCCTACATTGGGGTGGGAGAAATGTCCCCCAGAAACGATCCATTTACCATAAAGGCCAACCAAGTCATTGCCTACTAGCATGATTGTGTAAGAGAGGGGTTGCTCCATGATTAAGTGCAACATTTGTAGTATTAAATCCATAAATGTTTCCCCCTCTGAGTAAAGGGGATTCCAGTAGATGTTCAAAATAGCAAGTCTTGGGCCCCGTAGGGTGGATTGATTCCCTGAGGTCACTTTAATCAACTGAATTCTAAAGATGAGAATAAATCTTTATCGCTGTTAATAAACCAGCCGAGGGCCACCCTGAACTTTTTTTAGCAACGGATATCCATAATACTTTAAAGTCAGGCCATACAGGTTGGGTAGTGATCCACGTTTCTTGAAGAATCAGGGTAGCAGCAGAGGCTAATGGGTGGTTCTGTTCTATATTCAATAAATGTGAAAAGCCCCTTGTATTCCACCCAGATATTGTTATGGTCTGAGGGGCTTTTGTAAGTTTACATTATTTTTTTTAGAGTGTTTTGTCTCTTGGTTGGCTTTCATTAGCCAAGACCAGTTACGCATTTTAGGTTGGGCTGCCTCATCATTATAACACATTTCTCTCCTGAGCTTTCCACTTGTCCTCTCACCTGTAATGAACAGGGGTACAAACACTTCATGGAGTTATTGATGAGGTTTTGTTGTTTCTATTGAACTTGGATTATGTGTTAATACCTCTTGATCTTTTAAAGGAAAGGAAGGTGCTCTAGACTTGAATGTATGAATGTCCCAATTTGCCTGGGATCTCACCTGTTTATCTTTCGAAGTCTTGGTCTGGGGTTTTTCCTTATTCCGGACAGCTCAGGTCTTGTAGAGACACAGTCGCATATTCGCCATTGCCAGCGTGCAGGTGAAATCCGACTGAGGTCAGAATGCGTTCAACTCCAGGAAGGAAAGGAAGATTTTGCAGAGTCTCGGGAGGAGGGAAGCCAGGAAGGGACCAGGACAAGTACAAGGCGGTAAGGGAAAAGTGCTAAGGGCGGCAAGGCCCAGGGAAGGGAGAGCGCTAGTAAGCTAAGAGGAAAAGGGGACTTGAACAAAACCTGGAAGGAAAAATGTACTAAGCACAAGGGAAAGTACAACCACACTTGCTGAAGTTCGGAAAGTTAGCGTTGAGACGCGAAGCGCCGCAGGGGCGTGTCTCTTTTCAAGAGACTGACAAACTCCTGGAAACAATACAGCGGTAGTGATGCACTAGCGTCGGCCATGTTGGATATACTTTGGAAGGGATGTAGCAGTGTCTTATGGACCACGTAGTCCAAAAGGGACTGAAACGTCGAATCATGACAAAATAGAGGTTTGTTTTGGGTTTGCAGTCTAACCATTTTGATAGTCAATTCAAATCCAAACTGTCTCATGTTGGTTTGGGCTTGCCATATCAACTCTTTAACAATTTGTGAGGGTATGTTTAGTTCCACTTGATCATATTTGGAACTCTTAAGGCATCGAATAGCTTTAATATCTTGAGATTGAATATTTTTTATTGGGCTTTCGTTTTGAAGGCAGCAAACAAGGTCGATCAGTTTGGAAACGGATCTTGCCTATTAATCATGGCTACCCATATTGTGTCAGAATATTTTAAGATTTCTTCCTAACATTCACTCTTCTCGCTCTCTCTGGTTAAATTATAGACTTCTCTCAATTGTATAGGGAGTCTGCTGGGTTCTGGGCGGGTAATCTATTTTGCTCCCCTTTCCACCTCACTAGACACCATGCTATTTTGTTCTTCTCTGTTCTAGTGTACAGAATTTCGGATATTCATCTTCCTCGTGAGTGGGTGTCAGGGGCAGACCTGGGGTGGCACGCAAAAAGCATGCAGCGAAACCTAAGGTGAAGAAGCTGGTGGGTGCCCTGCACTATGGGCCACGTGTTGTGGATGTGTGTAGTGTTCAGGTAGGATGGGGAAGAGTGCTGCCATACAGGAGACTGCTTTGTCCTCCCTGTAGGCTGCAGGCACTGCAAGTGCATCGAGACTACACTTCCCAGCATGCCTCGCGCACAGACAGCCAATCAGGGATCGGATCGGGCGTGGTACGCCCCAACGCGCATGCGCGAAAACATCAGCACGGGGCTTGTGCTCGAGATCGCCGGGGAGAAGGACGTGAGACACCGAGCTCCGCAGGAAAACTCGTGCGAGGGGCCCCGCCCCGCCTGATTGAGAATCCGGCCCCTCGCCTACACTCAGATAAGTTGGGGACGCATACCCAGGGGATCGAAGCCGCGCAATACTCAGTCCTGAGAAAGCCCGTAGAGGGAGTTTTGGGAAGCGCAGGGGGCACAGTCTCCCAGTCCATATCGCTCGCCCCTGCGCCGGCATACGAGATAAGTACTAGCCCTGGGATAAAAAGTGTTTAGCAGCGCGAGTCATGCAGATATGAGGAACGCAATATTGGCATTGTAAAATGGAGAATACCCGCGCCCCAAGCCACGCGCGGCGAAGCTCGCGCTGGCATTTTTACTGACGACTTGTTTGCTAAAAAGACGAGCACGGCGAGCGGCATAGTCCGTGGGGAGCCGTATCATTAAGCCTGGGAAGAAAGTATGAATGCGGCATGGAGTGAATGACCATGTGTATGTGTGACCAAGAATAACACATATTCTTTCTTTGTAGCGGAAGACGTGACCAGTCTACACCGTTTCAGAGATGCAGCACAGACTGACAGCTTATCAAGGACCGAGCACTTGGACCGGACAATGAACCCAAGCTAAGTGTTGCATGCTAGTCTAACTGTGACAGTGGTTGCCCACTGCCAATTGAACTGCTCAAAGGGGTCAAATGTTTGTTTATGTGATTCATAATTCAGAAAGGGTACTGTTTGGCCCAGCCTGTAGGCACTGTAGGAATTATCATGTGGTGTGTTATGAAGATGACGATGAAGGTGTGCAGCAAATCAGCCTCACCCAATCTCCCTCTACCTACCCATTACCTCGCCCTACTCCTTTTCCCGGTTTTCCCACAACCCCCCAACCTATCCAATCAACGAGACCCTAACTCTCTTTCCCTGCCCTGGTCGCGAAGGCCTGCGTAAGCTTAGTCTTGCAGGTATCAAGACCAGTGTGGGGGTAGTTGGTACATCCACTCCTGCGCCAGGTACCGGTGTGCAACCCTGACAGTGGGTCTGGACGGTAAAAGTGGTTCACAGGTTCTAGCAGGCATAGCTGAAGGTAAATTAGCATTCTGATTTAGAGAGGTAATGGAGTATATGGATAAATTCATAAATTATTGGTCTAAATCCTCATCATTTTATCTGAGAATGGCGGGATTCATCCAGCATTCAACCTCTTCAAAAGGGCAGTTCTTGAGTCTACCCCTTCATGAGTCTCAGATTAATTCCATCTTTAGTTTGTGCTACACGTTTAACCAAATGCGGGGTGGATAACTTGTGAATACATTTGGCCTACTAGCTTGCATTTTTTTTGTTTGATCTAGTTTTTTCATTTTTTTTGTCTGTTGTTGAGATAATAATTACAGGTTTGTTCCTTTTGTCTTTGTTCGTGTTATTCAAGGTAATGGGGCCCACGTTCATCTGAAACACTTCGAACAACGGAGGGTCATTTAGGGGCACCTGAGTTATCTGACCAGGTGAAACAATAAATGCAGGGTGGCATTGAATTTGGTCACCAACAGAATGGTGTATGTCCTGATTGTCACACTACTCGAAAAGAGATAAATGGTTAGAAGATGACAATGAGGCCGAGATCACTCCTCTAGCCATTACTTTGCCAGAGAGGTCCACCTTTTGCATTTCGCTGTTACCTGGGCCCATCAAGAATTGAGATGAATTATGGGCTAACCAATAAATTTTATTATTAATAATTTGAGAGTCATACAATTTTAACAGACAATGCTTTCCAGTATTTATGGTGGTAATACTAGACTCCAAAAAGGAGTTAGGTGGATGACTCAGACCAAAGGAATGGCAGGGAGTTGGTCTTGCAAAAGTAAGACTCGCTTAGAAAACTCTGAGTATTAACCGCGTTTTAAATAACCTACCATATTATATCATAAAGTGTATTTCGATGAGTCGGAGGAGTCGGGGGAATCCGGGTATAATATGGGTGAGTTGGAGAGATTCATGGCTACATTATTTGATGGATTAGGGCTTTGTGTCTCCATAATTACAATAGGCTGGTCTGGGCATTGACGGGTTGCTTGCGTCTGAGAAAGCTGATCAACACAACGCTCAAGTTTTTCAGTAGAAGTATCAACTGCTTTTGAATTACAAATGTATCGTCCATGATCACTAGCCTCTTGTAAAGTTGCTCTGGTGTGGGCTCATGTCGGGTTGCGTTCTCTCTGGAGATAACAAGAGGAGCGGCTTTGGAGAGGCAAGGAGGCAGCTGGTGCTTGTGCTTGGGCCTCATCACCTGGCCTTTCTTCTCATGATAAAAATGCCTGATATCTCGAGCAAATGGCTTTGCTGTGGCCACTTTAGCTATTGTAGACAAAGTGACATGGATTGATGCAGCACAGAGCAAAGCAGCTTGAACAGGCATATTAGATTTCAGTTTGCACATTACTACTCACACTAGATGAGATAAGCTAAAGGGCAAGGAGAGCTTGCTGGTTTGCTGGAACGCTGAACCGCTTAACAGCGTAACAGCACTCCACAACAGCATTCACACAATTGCATGAGTGTGATTGTGTGCACGTGCCTGTGAAATTATGCAAGCCTCAAAGGGGGCATGGATTAAGCTGTGCTATAAAGAAACAGATGAATTAGGTACCAGTACGCTTATATCGTTTTGTTGCTTGTAGTAATCTCCAGCAATATGTCTTTCACGTACAAAGTCTTTTGCTGTGAAATTCTCGTGGAGTGTTTCTCACGTTAGAGTCTAGGGCAGGATAGCGGGCAGGAGGAGGCAGCAGGCAATGTAATAACACTCCACAACAGCCCTCTCACAATTGTGTGCACATGCCTGTTAAAGTATGCACGCCTCAAAGGGGGCATGGATCAAGCATTGCAGTCTTTTGCTGTGAAGTTCTTGTGGAGTGTTTCTCACGTTAGAGTCCAAGACAGGATAGTGGGCAGGAGGAGGCAGCAGGCAGCATAACAGCACTCCACATCAGCTCTAACACAATTGCACAATTGAGGACAGATATTACTTAAAATTGATGGGAAAAGAATTGAGGAAGTTAGGCAAAGAATAAGGATGAACAAGAAAGGAAAGAAAAGGAACGAGAGAGGAGACTGAAAGAAGACGAGAAAAAAAGGAAGAACACAGAGCAATGAGAACAGATATATTAGGAGGAACAAGAGAAAAAAGAAGAACAGGCAGAAGAACAAAGAAAGTATGACAATTGAAAGAGAGCGATAGAGGATAGGGATAGAAGAGAAATGAAGAGAGAAGAGGAGGAAGCGCAAAGACTAAGCAACACAAGAATTTAGAGACAAAGGGAAGAAGAGGGAAGGACTAAGGAGAGAAGAATGAAGGCACGAGGAAGAAAGAATTAGAAGGGATGCGAGAAAGCAAAGAGAACTAGATGAAAAAATAGAACGAAGAAGAAGAAGACAGCAGGGTCTTGATACCAGTCTCATTCATAAGGAACCAATAGGGCCAAGCCCAGAAATACGATGTGACAGAATAGAAGAGATTCCTCTGATGAAGGAAGCAAAGCCAACAGCATCTAGAGTAGTATTGGAAGAAGAAAGCTTTGATGCATTGAGCATCGGAAAAAAGATCGATAAGGCCTATCAGGAATTAAAGGAAGGTAGCAAGTATGGAATTTGAGGAAAGAGGGATCAATGCCTAGCATTTCGATCATGAAGTGAAGAAAACATTCTGTGCAGTCACAGACGTAGAGCAATCTCCCTCAGCAGACTGGACCTAGGCAAAGTTGACGAAGATAATAGTCACACTAGTTGGAGAAAAGACATGTCAGACGAGGAAAGAGGTAGAAAGAAGGAACATGTGCACCCCTGAAGGAAGCCTGCAAATGGATAAAGAAGTAAGATGGTTGGATTTGGAACAACCTAAAGATAGGATGGCAGATGCCATAGCCTGAGGACGATCGTATAGTGAGAAGAGAGAATCGCTCCCATTTGTGAGAAGATTAAGGTTGTTACCGACAAGGAGACAGACAGGGACGTTTGTCCCTGCCATGGATAGACTAATGATGGGAGCTGACTCTGCGTTAGGGTTCACACAGTTTCCCTTATTGGAGAAAGGGGGAGCAAGATCACAGTATATCCCATGGCCACAGATGGACAAGGATAATTTAAAGTGTAAGCTCCTAAGTTTGACTTTGGGCACTGGGAAATGGATATATGAATTAGAAAAAAATGACGGGAGGAAACACGCTGGCTATAGGGGACATAAAAGGTCTCCTGGCAGCTATTCTTGGAGAAAGGGCTGATGACATATAGAGGAGAGCAGGATATTCAAGTGTGACAGCACAAATAATAATAATTGCAGAGCAGACGTGTGGGGGGCTCTTAGTGTACAGTAGCCCGATACATCAGATATGGGTGCAATTATAACACATAAAATGAAGGAAGATGAAGAAACTATTTCTTACATTCACAATATTCAAGATAAATGGCAAATTGAAACTTGCGAGCCATGGGAAAAGACAGTTTTACCACATTTTATGGCAGGGGTTGCCTGAGCCAGTGCAGAGGCAGATGAAAAAACAAGTGGGGATGGAAGCAAAGCCATGGGTTGGGATACGGCTGATGATAGTACACCATTGTTGGTTATTACAAGAGAAAGAAAGGAAGAACAATGAGACTAGGAAAATCTAAGACGCCAAGTTAGTTCAGAAGAAATTGTCTAAATGTGCCATATAAGGGCCGGTATTGACAAGCGGAGAAGGATTGGGAATGCAAGAAGCAGTGGGTACTTCACAGGCGAGTTATCAGTGCCCGATGGATCAAGGTGAGTATGGGTTTGTGCCACAAGGAAGTGGTATGGGCTTTAGCAAGAGGAGGTGGATTTCAAAATATTCAAGGTGGGTTTCAGGATACACAAAATGAGAATCAGATTACCTAGGGAGGATATAGCCAAGTGGCTCTGCGATGCGTTCCAGTTGATGCAGAGATTTTTATATATGGAGTTAGCATTCTACTGACATGGCTACCTGGCTTGGTGGGAAAAACTTTGAGGATACCTGATGAGTTTTTGTTTAGACCACTAATACCTATGGACGAAGAGGGGGGACAGACTATCCCTATAGAATTAGAAATAGCCATAGTACGAAGGGAAATGGCAATGCTTGAAGGAGTAGATGATAAGGGTAGACCACGGAGGACAGTAATAGCTCTCGAGGAAGAGTAAAGATTGACTGATATAACTGATGACGACATGTTCAGGGAAGACCAAACAGACGATGAAGTGTTGTTCTTTATGAGCATCAAATACTGGATAAAGACAGAAAAGGGGTAAGTCCCACAGCAAATGGCGATAATGCGGCAGCGTCCAGCATTTTTTCAGGAAGATTTGGAGAAGGTGCCAAGCGTCCTTTCGACCACAGGCCCTTATGACGTAGGCTTATTAAAGGGAATAGTGGAGGTTAAAATAAAGCTTAAACCAAGAGTGATTTTACCTTGAGCAAAACAGTACCTCATGTCTCGAAAGGCTGATGAAGGTATATTTCTGACCATTTCAGCATTGATGAAACAAGGGATTCTGGTGACATCGGAATCATCATGTAATACTGCAGTGTATCAAAAAATCTAAATGAGGGTCATGGAGATTTATACAAGATATGAGACCGATTAACCAGATTGTAGAAGCAGAGTTTCCACTAGTTCCTAATTCGGTGATGATACTATGCAGTACCCCCATGGAAGCACCAAATTTCATAGTGATGGATTAAAAAAAAATGTTTTTCTCGATCGCGTTGCACAAAGCCACATAAGACTTGACTTCCTTACGTTCCGCCAAACTCAACTGAAAGATACTAGATTGCCCCAGTGTACTGTGAGTCCCCATTGATCTTTAACAGAGTCCTAGAGATGGATTTAGGCAATATTGATCTTAAGAGTGTGGTGCTATAATACGTCAATGACATTTTAATTTGTAGCACCACAGAAGATGAGTGCAAGCAAGATTCTATTCAGTTGATGACTATTCTAGCAGACAGGGGATATAAGGTAGACAAGGAGAAGTTACAATACTCCCATGAAGAGGTGTTATACATAGGGCAGCTGATTTCACATGAATGAAAGAAGGTGACACCTCAAAGAGCTGAAAGAATACCAGCTAATTAATAATAAAAAGCTGACACTTTTCAAAAACTTAAAGATGTGAGATATGTGTTTGTTTCTAACTATGAACGCCCTAAACTCACGGGCATCCAAAAGGGTTTAAAATCAGTACGCATTGCAATTATTATGCATGATTTTGAACTACAGAGGGTAGGACAACCCCCCAGTTATAGAACCTCAAAGAGCTGAGGCAATTATGAAAACCTCAAAGCCAAATGCAGTGAAACAGATGCAATCGTTTTTGGGATTATACAACTATGTTAGAGCCTGGGTGTTTAAGTACAGTACATATCCAAGACTCCTTTTGCAAGCTTTAAAGAAAGCACAAGTGGATAAAGTAAAAATAGAATGGACTGAGGAAATAGAGGAAGGGTTTGAGGAGCTGAAAAAAGCAATTTGTACAGCCCCTGTTTTAGGATTTCCCAATTATGCTGAGGAATTTTATTTGTTTTTGCACACAAATTGGACAGTCATTTCAGCAGTGCTTATGCATAGAACTACATAGGGGTACAAGTCTTTAGCGTTTTATAGTGGGATTTTAGACACAGTTATGAGAGGACACTTTTCTTGCGAACAATCTTTAACTGATGCCGCGTTCCCAATTGTGAAGTCCACAAGTATTGTTGTGGGTTGCTCCATGACTCTCTTCGTGGAGCATGTTCTATTTGCCATTTTAGAGAAACCCAAAGGCACATTGATATCCCAAAGAGCTTCAGCTTATGAGGTAATGATTTTGAATCAACGATTAAGATTGTAAGATGTAAAATAGTGAATCCTGCCATGTTTATAGCTGAACCAATAGAAAAAGCGATCATGTGCATGACTGTGCTAATTATTTTGAATTTTATGATGATATACCCCAAGTGAAGGAGAATGCTTTGGTGGAAGGGGAAATTCTCTTTATTGATGGTTCTTGAAAAATTGATCAGACTAGTGGGGAAAGGCATTCAGGCACAGTGGTAGTGAGACAAAGATTAAATGGAAAATTTGAAGTTATAGCAAGTGCAAGGCTACCGTCTCACTTTTCAGCACAAAGAGCAGAATTAGTAGCGCTTATTGTCGCACTTCAGAAGCACAAAGGACAGGAAGTGACAGTGTACAGTGACTCTGCCTATGTGACTTCACCGAACATGCAGGAGTAGCATGTTGGAAAATGAGGGGCTACATCCGTGTGGACGGCACTCCAGTACAGCACGAATCCTTATTGCACAGGCTTATTAAGGCACTACAACTGCCAGTGGCCAAAGTGGTCATTAAATGCGCAGCGTACACTAAGCGAACAGATTTGATCTCTTACAGGAATGAAGCCGCAGACGAAGAAGCCAAAAGGGTTGCATATTCCCCAGATATTTCGAGTTTTGATACTGAGAGTATTAAAGAAAAATTAGTTACAACTATGTTTGTGCAAGAAGGGTTTAATACATTGTTGATAACCAAACTAATGGAGATTCAATGGAGTGTACCACAGGAAGAGCAAGAACTGTGGAAATGAAGGGGGTGTTATTTATCCCCCACAGAAGCATTATGGCAACAGCATAGCACTGGAAATCCGGTGATGCCAGTAACATTATTAAATGTTAAAGGTCACGCTTGAACAGCTGCATTACCCTGTGCATGTAACTAGGGAGAGTCTTGCTGCTACAATTGAGGAAGACAGGCTCATTCCGAATTTGTTGGAGCACGTTGCACTATTTATGGTAAACTGCATCGTGCGTCAATAGTTTACTGCTGGGCATACAATGAGAACAATTAGAGGGGTATTACCTCGACCGAATGGTCCATTTCAGCATTTACATATCGACTATGTCAATATGTTGCAAGTATGTAATCGATATAGGTATCTTTTAGTGGTGGTGTGTCCCCTTTTTAGGTGGATCAAGGCAGATCCATGTACACACCCTGATGCCACTTGCGCATCAAACATTTTAGTGTGCAAAGTTTTCCCCAGATGGGGTGTGTGTGAAGTGCTAAGATTTGACAATGGGCCACATTTTTTATGAGCTATTTCAACAAATAGGGCATGTATTGATTATGACGCACACATTTTCTTCTGCTTATAACCCGCAAGCGAATAGGATATGTGAGCGACTCAACAGCCTCCTTAAAGAAAGGATTGCCAAAATTAAATTGACTTTGAAGAAGGGATGGCTATATTGCCTACCCCTTGCTTTATATGCCCTTCAGAATCAGCCAGGATCAGACCACCACCTCACCCTGCATGAACTAGTGACAGGTCAGCATATGAGAACGCTCCATATACCTCCATCTAGAAGTAAAAGTGATGTCCAGAGTGCAGCTAAAACCTTAGGCGATGAGATGCAAGAATATTAGACATGTATGAACTCTAGCATTTCTCTCATTTGAGATCAAGTCAATCGCAAGGGGGGCTGTTCTCAGAGCACAGAAGAAGACAATTCAACAACCAATCCAAGTCAATTATTATCAGCACCAAAGCTATATGTTAGAGACCTAGTTCTCATTACAAACTTTACTAGATTCAATTGTCCCTTTTTGCGTTGAGAATATAAATCCTTCAGCTGTAAAGGTCCAAGGAAGACGAGCTTGGCTTCACCTGAGTGACGTAAAATCCTATAAAGGTGAGACCTGCCCTTCCACCATTGCTGACCCAGAAGGAAGGCAAGAAGAAGAATTTCAGTGTGTGCAGACTCGATCGATGAGGAAGAAGAAGGACGATGAAGCAGCCATCTGATAATACAGATTTTGTATTGAACTAAAATTCAGTCGACCCTCCTTATAGATATTTTAGCAGGAGTGCAAATACTTGCCGATAATTTCAGGAATTCCAAAAATGAACTTTCAGAAACACATTGAAGTATCAAAGTTATGCCCAAATGTCAGTTATTGATCATACATTGAAAACGAGATCAGTATCCAGATTCATGTTGTGGTGAATACCTGTTCTAAGCAGCTAAACATATGGTACTTACCAAAAGTGATGTTCATCGACTTGTGCTTGCTATACTTCAAGCTTATCCTTCTCTTTTCAGAAGAGACATTGATATTCACTCTTTTTTTCGGGATCCTAAAAATGACCCACTGATAGGAAGGCTTCTCATTGCAATAATTGAGCAGATTTTACAGTTGCAAGTATAATGAAATTTGATGATTGTATTAAAGATGTGAAATGTAGAAGCCGGCACTGGTCTAGAGAATGAACAAATGCAACAAGTGCCAGGATGACGTGAGAAATGGACGGCTATGTTTTTATGTATAATATATGCCTGTATGATTACTCTCTTCATCTTTCTGTTCCTCAATTATCATAGTCAATATCATGTTAGTACTTCTACTGGGGTAGAGGCCCCTATGGTTCTTCCTACCATGGGAACTTCCTTTGATATTCTTCATGAATGGTACAAAGCTTCCAAAAGACACACGATAGATGCAGAGGAAGATAACAAGGGGATACATACCTATCTAGACAATGCAGCACACTTGGGTAATAACATGTGGTACCAACACATAAGGAAAGTAGGGGAAAAAACATCTAAGGAGAGTTGCTACATCTGCGCTCTCATCCCCTATGCCATGAATACTGGGCGAACTTTCATCTCCAAAGAAGTCCCAGAGCACAAGGCCATGTGCCTCATTCATCTTGCAGCATGTATGACCAGAGAAAAGTTTCAGGGAAGTTGGGCCACTTTACGATGGAGATCGTAATGGTCGTTTCCATTCCAGGATAAATATATCAAGACTACACAGATGGAAAAGGATCCTGGATGGGAGAGCAATATGCTTGTGTATCCTGCAGCAGGACAGGAAGAGGTAGTCATTGAAGACGTGAAGAGAATGGATTTCCCTGATGTAACAGAAATAGCTGGATCACATGGATGTTGGGAACAAACTCAAGTGTTAGCATATGGACAAGAGAAGTCCAAGAAGGGATGGGAAGGAGGACTGATGTCCTGTGAAGCTCATTTACTGAAGTTAGAATATGTGCAGGAGCTGCATAGAGTGAACAATGGATGTTTGAAGTCATGGGCTAAACACGCCAAACTGCTGACATGGGTAGAAGATGAATCAGGCCCAATGGTTATGATTCTATTGGCGAATGTGACATTGTGCTTTTGAAGACACAGAAATTATCAAGTGGGAGATAATAAAGACTGCAAAACTACAGTTGATGTTTCCAGAATGGGAGAAGGGACAGCTGTCCTCATGGATCGATATTGGGCTTGTGGGCCTAGGGCCTACATGATGTTGCTCAAGGATTGGGGTGGAGTATGCTCCTTGGTGCTCCTCCATATTCCAGCATTAGTGATTAGATAAGCCCTGGTGTGAAAAGGGCTGGTGCTGTTTGGCTGTGGTCTGCCTTTTAGTACCTGGAGCTTGAGCAGAATGTCTTCATTTATTATTTTTACTTTTCTTCACAGGAACCGCGGCAGGAGCAAGGGGCTCCTTTAACATTCTTGTCAACACCCAGGATCAGCTGATTGAGCACGCTTGCAGCGTGTTACTATAAAGGAGACAGCTTCCAGACCTTGCGGCGATAAGCCCTGGTGTGAAAAGGGCTGGTGCTGTTTGGCTGTTCGGCTACCCGGTGTCAGGAGAAAAGAACAGAAAATAAATCTCTTTGAAAAGATAACCCTGACTGCGGATGGTGGCCCCCAGACACGCCGGAAAACTCTGCAGCATCGGTGTATATTAAATCCTTGGTCCGCCATGAAAGCAGCCACAGATGCGAAGGAAAAGGTAAGCAAGTGTGTGAATTCACTTTTGCCCCCGCAGCCTACAAATCAATCATTGCCCCACATCTGCGACACGATCGATGCCTGTCTTGACACTCTCTCATTTCATCAGACCCATTCCTGTGCGGAAACGCAAAACCATACATCTACAAGTATGGGAAATGATGAGGGTGTGCACAGCCAGCAGGTTGCTGGAGAGGTAACCGGAAACTGCAATGGACTAGAATTGCTGTTACCAAAAAAAACGTTCACCTTGTTATCACTGCGTGATTTGCAATCAACAACCACTGCAGTAACACCTGCAATTCAACTGTCACAATTACACTCAATGATGGCAATGACTACTGACAGTAGTGAGACTTCTGATGCTTTTCTTTTCACCATTCTGTGTTACAGACGCTGAACTTATCTTTCTATCTAACGCTGACACAGTGACGGGAGGGGTTGGAAAAAATTACATTCCAGAGCTCATCGAGCATGCTTCACAACAAGTATCAGTATCAGTAAAAGGAAATGGAAATGCGAATCAACAACGTCTCATAAGTGTATCTTCAAATAGACAAAAATGCATGTCCATTCCTGCTGCTTCTTTAGTTCAATCTGAGGTAGCCATTTTTCACGGAAATATGCAGGATGAGACAAATGCACTAAAAAAGGATATGAGAGCACGTGCTACAGAAAAAAATAATACTAACAACTTGAATGGATATGCAAATAAATCTCTGGGAACTTCATTTGATGACATACAGGAGCTTGTTAACAATGATCAGTCCGACGAAAATGGCAATCAAAGCGCCTATGCATGTCAAGTACCCGAGATGAAAGGAAAACATTCCCGGGAAACTATTGGCATGGAGACTGAGCGGGCAAATGTACCCGCAAAAATCCTAAGTGCAGTTCTCTCAGCATCCAACATAGATACTGCAGACTTGAGTGATACGGCAAGAGCTCGCAGATTACAAAGAATTGTAGAGCTAAAACAAAAGTCAAATCAGTTGACATCAAAGGAGCCGGAAATTTCGTTCATAAATGCGAGCACCCCACGTCCCAAAACAAAAAGCACTTCAGTCGAAGCCTCAATATACAATAAACCACAAAAATGTTCTTCCCTTGCCATATAACATGGAAAGCCCATACGTTTCACCAAACAGGAATGAGTTGTCAATATCAAATGATCTAAAATCCAATTTATCCGCTGATGCTATAACTCAGATACACAATAATGTCTTAGCAGCCTCTTCACTTGCGATGCTCCCATTTACAAAACTATATGAATCTCTCATTACAGCAATCAGCGATCAAGGGGCTATGCTGTCAAATTTTGCAAAAAAATGGAAAAATTGGAACTCTTTACAGGTTTCTTGCAAAAGCAACTGGAAAAGGAATCCAAACTTTCTGTGAGATGGCAAGAACGCCTCTGTGACTTAGCCGCTCGGCATCATTGTCAAAACGACAATTTAATGGACTGTCTCCTAGAAATGGTGAAATGGCTACCCCACAATTCTGGTGAAGTGAAAGAAAATTAAATGAATACACGAGAAACCATTAAAGCGAAGGAAACTGCACCTAAAGTACCAAGTCAACAAAATCTGCCCAAATTGTTGCAGCATCCGAAGCCACTGAATGAGGCAGAGATAGATCATGGTTCTTTGCCAACTGAAATCTTACCCCCCAGCTTACTATATCCAGTCCAAGAATCTGATACCATTCCAAGAAAAAAACGTAACCAAACAGGTGAACTTTATCCAAACGAAATTGCTCCCTCTGGAGAAAATAGACAATGTCTGGCTGGTCGAGCTGTGGAACCAACAAATTCCAATCTATGCCCTGTTGGCATCTCCCATGGGCTGGCAAACTCAAACAAGATTAAGGCCTTCAGCAATCAACTGATAGTTGATGCAACTATCGCACCTAATAATATCACACAATGTTCGTTTGGCATCCTTAATGGTCTGGCCAAATCAATCCCAACGAATGGGAAATCTACAAGCAACCCTAAATACGCTAAAGATGGCCAAACCAAAGGACTAAAAACCAACAAACCAAAGGCTGCTCGTCCAAAAGTAAAAAAATTCATAAGGAATTTGACTACGCCGACTAAAACTAGCATGTTTGAACGACCAAGCAGCACAATTCAGCCGGCCTCTTGGCTGGCATCTGACAAAGGCTCTCCCAAAGATTCCAGTAATCTATCAAACAAACAAACAGCAAAACGCTGCTGCCTTGACTCAGAAGAAATGAGCAACGCCAGTACATCTATATATTTGGCGGTTGATCTATGTGACCTCTCTACGTACTCAATTGATGCTGAAGATTCAGCTGAGAGCACAAATCAAAATCTTGTCCCGAAATCTACAAGACATCCGTGCATTCAAGCGTCGGAAAATCAGAGACAAGCAAAATGATCTCATTGTAAAAACAAAGTGAGAATGCTCTCGCACGGGAAAGTGACAAAACTCTGCAACCACCAATGTCAAATCTAGCTTCCAAACTCAATCCTAAATTGACTATGAATCAGCGGAAACAAGGAGTACATTATCATTCTAGGGTTCACCTGAACAAAAGTCCAAGGAAAAACAGCCGCCTCTGGAAATTGCGTCTACAAAACATTCAAACTGATGGCAACGAGGTTAATCTAAATAGAGCCAATGTAATGAAATTATTTGGCTGCATACCACTATTGCGAAAAATAACCTCGGACGATATAAAAATCATTGAATACCCAACAGAAAAAACCTCTGATCAGGTACTATTGCACATTAGATCTTTTGCTGTGAAAAACATGATATTACAAGCTATCGAAGAGCTGCTTGTATTTGGTTTTGATATTACATTGGAACCTGACCAAATACTGGACAATGGAAAATGGTGACAAAATTGAACAACGACGAGCTGCACTCAGGAAATCATTATCTCATCCTTTTGTAACCCGGAATGAGGGCGTCAATCAAGTCCATTTGTTGAAAAAGAGAAATGGATCTCAAACAAGTAATGTAAAACATCAATAACAATGATTGATGAGGGACGAACGTGTACAAACTGTGCTATCATGGAATACACAAGGTTTTGTTCACCTGTTCAACCATTTTGAGGTACCAATGAATGAAATTCTTGCACTATGTCTGCAAGAAACATGGTTACGTGAACCACCAACACGTGATGGATTCAGTATCTTTTTAAATCCTGCTAGAAAAAATGCAAGGGGACGCCCTTTTTCGGGTCTTGTGACCTTGTTGAAAATTCATAACTGGCTCACTCCTCTGGAGTCGCATAATCCCAACCCCTTTGTCCAAGGAACAACAGTGCAGATAAGATCTTCAAAAAATAGTGAGAAGTAACATTTATTGTTAATAAATGGATATTGGAATTCAGCTATGATAACCACAATGAACTTTATAAACGCAGTAAACTCTTTAATTGATGAAGTGATACTGACTTATAACAATCTGTCAGTAATTTTTTGTGGTGATTTAAATTGCAGTTGGTTTGAATACGACCAAAGCAAAGCGATAAACCAGTGGTTTCCAGACCACGCACTTCCTAATAGAGGGCAAATTTGGTCAGACGCTCTTGAAATTAGAAATTGCACAATGTTAAATAGCAATACAAAAGGTGATCAGCCATGTAAACCAACGTGGCACGGACCACGAAGTCAAACCACATTGGATTACATCTGGGCTTCCAGAAATGTCTTCGAAAGGGTAGTTCACTTAAAAGTAATTGCTATGACAAATAGTGACCACGATATGTTACGTCTATCTTGGCAGGCTGATTGGGATGAAGCAGCCTCCACATATGAAGCCCAATTGTCAACAAATGCAGCATGCAATCGTTTGATGATAAACGGCCCACAAATTGAAAGACTACTTTTTGCATTAAATAAATCAAAGGACGTGGACTACGCACCTTTGCTGATGGATTTTACGATGAAGTTTGTCTCGTCAAGAACCCTCGGCCACACTCAAAAACATCTATTTAGTAAAAAGATTCTACAAGCAAAAAGGATCTAAGAAAAGACCTGCGACAAATCAAGAAGACAAAGCGAACAGCGGAAAGCAAATACATTAGAGTTAAAGAAAGACGTCAGGCATATCGTCATTGGCTTAAAGCCCATGCGGCGGAAATGGAGCAAAACCATGCTGAAATAATGTTGGAACTCTTAATCACTAAAAATACGAGAGATATCTGGGCAATCTTAAATAATAGAAACACAAAATCCCTGCCCACAAATATAAATGAAATTGCCAGTTCGAAATGGAAAGAGTATTTTTCTCAGATTTATGAGAAGCCACGAAGTGAAATCCAGCCAGAAGTCCATCATCCAAACAAAGCATGGGACATAATGCCGTTGAGAGACAAAATTGAATTAGCTATACAAAAGCTAAAAAACTCTAGAGCTGCCGGTCCCGATCAAATCTCAAATGTAATGTTACAAAAACACAAACAACAATGGGCAAAGTTCATTGAACACTTATTTAGTAAAGTATCTTCCAGCAAGACTGTTCCAGACTCGTGGTTGAGGGCAATTGTCATCCCGATTTATAAGAAGGGCAATAGGGATGATCCTGAAAATGATCGCCCTATTGCCCTTCTCGACACAATTGGGAAGATCTTTGGCTCATTTCTTCGACAGAAGCTTGCTACATGGGCAATCGAAACAATGATAACAGATATCTGTCAGACAGGCTTTACCGAGTGAGTGGGAGTTGAAGTAAAGTTATTAATATTAAACATCCTAAAGTTGGAGGCTCAAGTGTCAAAGAGAAAGATATTTTTTGCATTTATAGACTTGAAGCAGGCTTTTTACGGAATAAATTGTGAGAAATTTTGGTCAAAACTACTTAAGTGGAAGTGTCCATCTTTAATATTAGAACCTCTAAGAACTCTTCACGCAAAAACAACTGTGCAAATAAGGGTGTACCAGCAAGGCGATCTGTCCCAGCCAGTATCAACGTTTAAAGACGTTAAGCAAGGTTTCCCCTTGGCAGCTGAATTGTTTAAATTATTTATAGCTGACTTGCCCTCTTGGCTGGAGACAGTTCATTGCTTTCCTCCGAGGATAAATGGAACCCCAATAAAATGCCTCGTCTATGCGGATGACTTGGTGCTGACCGACTATACCCAAATTGGTTTGCAGCGACTCCTGAATCGTTTATATGAATATCTGAAGGAAAATTAGCTTGTGATAAACACAGAGAAAACAAAGATTATGTGCATTGGCAAAGCGCAAACAAAAAAAGACAAAACATTTAGATGGTTGATTGCAAATACTGAACTAAAAAACGTAAAGTCAATAAGATACCTTGGCATAATGTTCAATGACTCAATTTGTGAAGCTGCATGGACCAAGGATACAACAGACCGAACAACAAAACTTGGCCTACAAAGCGCAAACATTTACAAAGAATACGGAAAATTCACGATTGCCCCAATAATGACCTCCAGGATTGGATAAGTACACTGGATAAGGCATCTGAGTACAAGCTAACTAGTCACTTACCTCCAACATGCAGAAAATTGAATGCAATTCAACCTTTTCTGATAAAACATCCTGTTCTGACTTGAGTGTCATGTAGACCGTTGAGACCTCCGTCCCCAAGTGACGCACAGGGGAACCAAAAGAACTCCGCTGTGCGACCTTTGGGGCCACAGGTGGGAGATGTTACTTCCCGGATCCACAGAACCTCTGGAACACCGATGCTGCTGCAAAAAGAACGAGGTTAAGTACCAGGCAAATACAATATAGCACAAGAACCAAAGGATCTGAATAATCTTACCTATCCGGTGTTTGGAAAACCCGGGAAACCTAGGAAGGAGGTTCAAGACTCAGATGAGAGGTGGTCCCCAGAACAAGAGGGAACGCAGACAAGCGTGGACACAGGATAGGCCACCTGTAGAGCTGAAGACGAAACTTGAGTTCCCAAAAGGGAAATGGCGTAGAAGTCCAACAAAGTACCAAGGGATGATCCGAAGACAGGTGAGGGTCGTGTCGAGATTCAGCAATAGGTAAACAGTTCCAAGCAAAGGTACAAAAGGGTAGTCCGAGGGAGTCCAGGTGAGAGATCCAAGATCAAGGTAAACCAACAGAGTTTATCAAACGTAGCGCCAAACAGGGTCAGAAGACAGCTGAGAAGCGATGAGTGCTCCGTGCATCAGGCTTTATATACTGTGCGCTTCTGGGTCATGTGACGTCCACCAAGGTCACGTGGGAAACGCCGCTCTGAATCACGTGAGCAAATGAATGATCGATGCGGAGGTGTTCCGCCGCCCCTTCTGCTGTATGTTCTCCATGGCAACTTCCAATGCAGGAAGGGCTGCAACCGGGCACGTAAATTGCACCTGGTACGGAACTTTCGGTCCTTTGGGGTAACCAAATCACATGAGTCTCGAACCCTGGAGGGAGTCGTGTGGGAACCCGGGGAAGGTGTTGTGGAGGTGTTAGCAGTGTTCTGGTGTGCAGAGGATCGTCTAATATAGCTCCCCTCCAACGGACCACGACCTCGTGGGCAGGATGGGTGATCCCTATGGAACTGGGCTACCAACCGAGGAGCGTTAACATCCAAGGCGGAAACCCAAGAACGCTCCTCCGGGCCATAACCCTTCCAATCCACCAAATACTGGAGCCCACCCCTAAACCAACGGGAACCCAAAATAGCTGACACTTCAAAAACATCAGGGGAGGCCAGGGACACCGGGGCTGCTGGGGCCCGAAGGCGGGAGGAATCAGGGCATGGCTTGAGGAGAGAGACATGAAAAACAGGATGGATTCGCCAAGAGTTCGGGAGAACCAGACGAAAAGCCACTGGATTCACAACCTGAGAGATCACATACGTACGGGCCAACAAAGCGAGGCAGACGTTTCCGACAACCAACTAGGCGAAGGTGACGGGAAGACAACCACACCCTGGAACCCACTGCAAGGGGAGGAGCAGCCAAGCGCTTGCTGTCAACACGGGACTTCATAGAGGCCTTTGCTTCAGTAAGATGGACCAAAGTACGAGCATGAACAGCAGACAGATCCCTAAAACAGGCCGTGGCCGCAGGATTCAAAGAGACAGAGGCGTCAGGGACAGGCAAGACCTTGGGGTGTTGGCCATAGAGGGCGTAGAAAGGAGAAAAACCTGTAGCAGAGTGAGCCGCGTTATTGTATACGAACTTGGCAAGCCGTAAAGCACTCAACCAGGAGGACTGCTGCTGCAGGATAAGGCACCGAAGATACTGCTCCATAGATTGATTCGTCCTTTCAGTCTGCCCATCAGTCTCAGGGTGATAGGCCGAGAAATACCTGGTATCGATGCCAAGTGGCTTAGTCAAAGATCTCCAAAAACGAGATGTGAACTGCGACCCACGATCGGAAATAATGACAGAAGGAAGCCCAAACAACATGAACACAGATTCAAAAAACAACTCAGCCAGGGCCGGTGCCGAAGGGATCCCCTTACAGGGAACAAAGCGAGCCATTTTTGTGAATGTGTCCACCACCACCCAGATGGTATCAAAACCCCGTACCTTGGGGAGATCGGTCACGAAATCCATAGTCAGTGTATGCCAAGGTCTTGGGGGTACCGGTAGCGGAAGGAGCAGGCCGATTGGACGACCTCTTCGATGTTTGGCCTGAGTGCAGACAGAGCAAGAGTTGACATAGCATTCCACGTCGCGCTTCATAGAGGGCCACCAGCACCAGCGCTTTAGGAGATCCATGGTACTCTCCTGGCCGGGATGGTCATTAAAGAGGGCATCATGAGACCATTCAAGGGCCAGGTTACGGGTGTCAGGCGTGGGGAGGAACAGGCGATCATGCACGAAAGGCAAACCATCACAATATACGGGATCCCAATCCCGCAATTGGTCAGAATGATTGCTCGTCGATGCTCGCACAGAATCCAACAGTGACAGAGAGGGAGTGCAGAGACAAATCACATGACTCTTACCTAGAACAGTATCGGGGAAGGTTGGCAACGAGACTCCACCCGGAGAGCGTGACAAGGCGTCCGCTTTTCCATGAGTGATTCCAGGACGATGAGTAATGTGAAAATCAAAGGTGGAAAAGAAGAGATGCCACCGGACCTGTCTGCTGTTGATGCATTTTAAGGAGGCCAGATCCTGTAGATTCCGATGATCGGAGTAGACAGTGATTGGATGCTTAGCCCCCAGGAGATGATGGCGCCAGACACGAAAGGCGTCCATGACAGCCAGAAGTTCCTTTTCCGTTACAGTATAATGGGTCTCAGTATTGGAAAACTTTCGGGAATGGTATGCCACCGGGTGCAACTTGCCTGTCGTAGGACATATCTGAGACAACACCGCACCGAGGGCAAAAGAAGAGGCATCCGCCTCGACTATGAATGGAAGTTCGGGATTGGGGTGCTGAAGAATCGGTGCGGTGGTGAAAGCGGTTTTCAAAGCCTCAAAGGATTCCTGATGTTGCTTTTGCCACTGATAGGGTACTTGAGGGCTGGTCAGAGCCGTAAGTGGGGCCACAATTGTGGAAAAGGACGAAATAAAGCGCCTATAAAAGTTGGCGAAGCCCAAAAAGGCCTGCAAGGCCTTGAGTGTCTGAGGAACTGGCCAATCTAGGACTGCCTTAACCTTTGATTCGTTCATTGATAGTGCCCCAGGGGTAATGTGGAAGCCTAGAAACTCAACAGACGTTTTATGGAATTGACATTTCTCGGGTTTGGCAAATAGCGAATGTTCCCTCAGACGGGTTAAGACCTCCCGAACATGCTTTACATGGTCATCAAGATTCCGTGAAAAGATCAAGATGTCGTCCAGATAAACAACCATGTAAACGTCCAGAATGTCCCTGAATATGTCATTCATAAAACGCTAGAATGTTGCCGGGGCGTTGCATAGACCGAAGGGCATGACTAGATATTCATACAAGCCGTAACGGGTGCAAAAGGCAGTTTTCCACTCATCGTCCTCGGACGCGCACTAGATTGTATGCGCCGCGAAGATCCAGCTTGGTAAAAACGGAGGCATGGGATAAGCGGTCCAGAAGAGGGGTGATCAAAGGGATTGGATACCTATCCTTTTTCGTGATGGCGTTAAGGCGCCGGTAATCCACACAGGGACGTAAGTCCCCCTCTTTCTTGGGTACAAAGAAAATGGGACTTGCAGCTGGTGAAGTAGAGGGGCGAATGTGTCCTAGTCGTAGGGCGTTCTGTACATACTGTTTCAGAGCTTGTTCTTCCGAGGGGGACAGAGAATAAATCCTGCCCGAAGGAATGTTAGAACCCGGGATTAGTTCAATCGGGCAGTCATATGGTCTGTGTGGAGGAAGCACCTCGGAAGAACCGCGATCGAAAACTGACTCGAATGCTTTGTACTCAGAGGGAATCCCGGTAACTATCCCTCCGACGGTATGGGAATTCACAACCTCTGATCCACCATCATTCAATGTGAGTTGAGCAAGAGCTCCCAAGGCCCGTGAAGGAGTATCTGTTTCTTGATGGGTTGGGAGACAAAAGTTCTGACAGATATCTGACTCAAAGAGCACCGTGCCTGTTTGCCAATTAATCAGAGGATTGTGTTCACGCAACCATGGTATTCCTAATATGATACCGAACGGGGTTGTGGTGATCAAGTCAAAACTTAGTGTCTCTGTGTGAACGTCTTGTATAGTCAATAATAGAGGAGCAGTTTGGTGTCTAACGGGACCAGAGACTAGGGCAATGCCATCTACGGCCTGAACCGGTTCAGGTCGAAATTTCACCACTAAAGGTAGATTGAGAGAATGGGCTAAAGCAATGTCTATGTAGTTCCCAGTGGCCCCAGAGTCAATGATGATCGTGAATGCGTGAGAGATACCCGTAGAGGGACAAAGAGTGGCTTGTACAAAGATGGGCTGGACACGAGCGAAAGCAGGAGTGGCACCCGGAGATGAGGGCTGGAAACTCGACCTGGTCTCCGGATCTAAAGTCGAGCTGTCCGAAAAACCTGGGACTTCTTGGGACGCCGAGGGCATTCCTTAACATAATGTCCCGTGGTGCCACAATAAAAGCATGCATTATCCACCCTCCTACGTTCTCTCTCAGATGTCGTGATAGGACTACATAAACCTCCCACTTGCATAGGTTCCTCAGTGCTGGAAGCGGGAGTACTGACAGCTGTAGGATGAGAAAAACCCAACTCAGCCCTGCGCTCTGAACGACGTGCATCTACCTGCAGGGCAAGATCCACTAGTTCTTGATACTGAGTGGGCACGGAAGGAATCACTGCTAAGGCATCTTTCATTGGATTATTCAACCCCCTATAGAATATGACCGCCCGCTTGCTTTCTGGCCATGATGTCTCGGCGACCAATTGGTTGAAGCGGGTGATGTAATCTATCAAGGTCCCTCTACCCTGGGTTAGCTCTAACAACTCCAGATCCCTAGATTGTGCCTTGTGTCGGGTGTCGAAGACTCGAGACATCTCTGTAACTAACAAATCAAAATCATAGAGAACCGGGCTATTGTTCTCCAGTAAAGGATTAGCCCAAGCGGCAGCCGTTCCGGCCAGGTGGGAAAGGGTAAAGGCCGCTTTAGCAGTGGAATTAGGAAAGGCCAGAGGTCTACACAGGAAGTGTAACTTGCACTGATTGATGAAGGTCCTGAACTTCTTGGGGTCGCCTTGATAACGTTCAGGAGCGGCCAAGGGAGAAGGGGTTGGGAGGACCGCCGGGGTTGGAGCTGGGGTACTTGCCAACGGAGGAAGTGTGGTTGAAGTGGCAGCATCCCCGAATTCAGAGTATGCAGGGAGGGGATGCTGGACACTCTGTATGGAATCTAGCCTTTGGTGAATCACCGTGTTAGCGGCGTCCATATCTGCCCTTAATACTGTAATTGCCTGAACTAAAGCAGCTATGGGTTCTTCCGTGGACCCCTGCATTATCTAACATGACTATACGGCTTCTCAGTCTGTTCTGACTTGAGTGTTGTGTAGACCGTTGAGACCTCCGTCCCCAAGTGACGCACAGGGGAACCAAAAGAACCCCGCTGTGTGACCTTTGGGGCCACAGGTGGGAGATGTTACTTCCCGGATCCACGGAACCTCTGGAACACAGATGCTGCTGCAAAAAGAACGAGGTTAAGTACCAGGCAAATACAATATAGCACAAGAACCAAAGGATCTGAATAATCTTACCTATCCGGTGTTTGGAAAACCCGGGAAACGTAGGAAGGAGGTTCGAGACTCAGATGGGAGGTGGTCCCCAGAACAAGAGGGAACGCAGACAAGCGTGGACACAGGATAGGCCACCTGTAGAGCTGAAGACATAACTTGAGTTCCCAAAAGGGAATTGGCGTAGAAGTCCAACAAAGTACCAAGGGATGATCCGAAGACAGGTGAGGGTCGTGTCGAGATTCAGCAATAGGTAAACAGTTCCAAGCAAATGTACAAAAGGGTAGTCTGAGGGAGTCCAGGTGAGAGATCCAAGATCAAGGTTAACCAACAGAGTTTATAAAACGTAGTGCCAAACAGGGTCAGAAGACAGATGAGAAGCGATGAGTGCTCCGTGCATCAGGCTTTATATACTGTGCGCTTCTGGGTCATGTGAGGTCCACCAAGGTCACGTGGGAAACGCCGCTCTGAATCACATGAGCAAATGAATGATCGATGCGGAGGTGTTCCGCCGCCCCTTCTGCTGTATGTTCTCCATGGCAACTGCCAATGCAGGAAGGGCTGCAACCGGGCACGTAAATTGTACCTGGTACGGAACTTTTGGTCCTTTGGGGTAACCAAATCACGTGAGTCTCGAACCCTGGAGGGAGTCGTGTGGGAACCCGGGGAAGGTGTTGTGGAGATGTTAGCAGTGTTCTGGTGTGCAGAGGATTGTCTAACACATCCTAACAGAAAAACTCGGAACACTCTTTTGTGTGCGAGGTTAAATCTGTTACCCACGAATGAAATCCTGCACACAAGGGGCCTTTCTCCATCTAATACTTGCAGCTTTTGTAATCACACCGAACAAAGCGAAACATTACGGCACCTCTTATTACTGTGTCCAGGAACAGACTAATTCAGATCACCATACATACTGCACCACCTAAAGAATGCCTACCTGAGGGAAGAAGAACTTTGGTGGGAGCATTTAATAGGAGGCTTGAGACCATCATGGACTATAGCAGCCACCAAAATTTTGGACCAGATTTTTGCACACGTACCTCTGTAGACTTGCTAGAGTGAGCCGACACAAACAGATGGTGGGGAGTGATCTCATTCTGTGCCTTCGCCTTTGTTTTCACCCTCACCATTCTCGTCTCCACCTTTACCTCCATCCTGCTTCATCTTCATCTTTGCTTTGCACTTTCGTTTTTATTTTTGAAACCTCATAGTTTCTTCTTCTCTCTCCTTCAGCTACGACTTTTTTGTTTCATTTTTGATTGAACAAATATGCTGTGAAATTTCTGCTCATCTTCTTGTAAAAATCACTTTGGTGATTATATACTCGTATAATAAAAAAATAAAAAAAAATAATGACCTTCTATCTTCAGAAGGTCTTACCAACAATTGTCTTTGGAGCAGAAGCAGGCTGGAATTTAGACCATCATTTATGGCAAAGACTAGACGGCACATTTTGGCGCCAAGCCCTTATGCTCCCTAAATATATTTCAATGATTGCACTGAGATATGAATTGGCCATCAATTCATTACACATGACAATCATATGGAAATCTCTTACTTCCTTAAGGAAAATGTATCTTGATGGGAAAATTCCGGCATATCTAATGTTTGCGATTGAAAATAAAGGGGCCCAATCTAACCGAATACAAATATGGAAGCTAAATCTAGATGCCATCATGGAAGCAGTCTGTATAAGTAGATCGGATCTACTTGATCATCCACAAAATGCAAAAAAAACCTTGAAATCTGGGACTGGATTATAAATTCAGAAAAGCGCAGAAAACTTAAAACTGTTCTTCCATCATTAAGAGGAGAAGTTAAGCTACATGATCCCCCGAAATATCTACTAAATTGTCCATCACATCACCACTGAAATCAATTCCTTAGATTCAGGCTAAATGCTCTGAATAATAGGGAAATGCTGTGGTTAAGACGGAATAAGGAAATCACTGATAACATCTGTAGATTCTGCAACACTGGAGAAATGGAGTCTTTAAAGCATTTAATAACTGCTTGCACTGGAACAAACCGTCAGCAGAGACTAAACTTGAGTAGCTTTAAACCACAAAATAATGACATGGAAGAATGGTGGAATTACGTTGCAGCAGGCCAAAACATCAAGTTATCATGTCGATTAATTTACTATTTAGACATGATTCTGAGTGATGAACAGAAAGTGAAATGAAAAGAAAAGATTAAACGGTCAAAGATCGAAAGACTCGAACTGTGGCCAAACTGCTGGTGGGATTCTTGACCGACTTTAAGATGAAATAAGCCTTACGATTTTTGTCAAGAAAATGACTTTGATCTTGAGTCCGATTTTGACTCTGACTTCGGCTCCGATTTTGAGTTGGATTTTGAAAAAAAAATGTTTTGGAAAATGAGCACTGACAATGACGATTGCCCAACAATGTAACAAAAGTTCAGTATTGATTTACTGTTCTGAAGTTTTACAATAAAAAAATAAAAATAGTTAGTGATTCCTCATAGTGACCTGCACATTGGAGAGTTTCCAAAAGTAGATGCCCATTTGAGAAAAAGATTGCTTAAATTTCTCAATAGAACGAGAAGAGGGAATTACTTCTCAGCCAAGTCAATAGAAGCATACAAATCCATCCATTATGAACACAGGTTGTTCAGCAAGACTGCTTCCATATTTACGATTATCTTCATGCTTGTGATCCAGACGATGGCCAATGCCAAGTGGTTGCAGATTACGAGATGGGAGCTTCTGCAGACGATCAATGCCACCATAAAGGGATTGAATGCTATCAAGGAAGAGCTGAGGGCCATACAACTAATGAGCCTGCAGAACAGAAATGTCCTTGATATGATCACAGTGATGAAAGGAGGAGCTTGCGCCAAAATCCGGCCATCATCTTGCACATTCATACCTTCTCACAATAATGAGAATGGGACCTTGACAGGGGCCAAAACGTTGCTAATGAACCTGCACAACAAGATGGAAGACGAGACAGAGGACATTACGGGTGACAGTTGGTTTGCTTCTATATTCTCATGGATTCCGCAGTGAATGGCAAACATCTTCAAGTTTCTTTGAGCGATATTGGTCATGGTGAAGTTTGGATTCTTTGTAATCAGGATAGTGATCGCACAATGCAAGAAGATGGGAAAGAAGGCAGAAGGAATGAAGATCATGATCGATATCGAATCAGGATTTGGACCCAAGGTATTGACTGATGAAGATGTCAGAAAATACAGAGAGGCCAGCATTGTAGCACCTGAAGGAACAAAGTTCCTTTATCCCAAGAATCTCAAGAAGTACGTGGGACTATGGGTCTATTGTAATCCGAATGGACAGTGCAACCACATGACCTGGAGTGTAGATGAACATGTTAAATCAGCCAGCACCCTAGGGGGGGTTGATGAAGATCTGGACGCTGAAGAAGCATTTCTAAAAGAGAAAATACCAGGATGTGGAGGCCATGGAAGAGGTCGTTGATGACTCGACCAGTTTGGGGAATGAAGAGGAGCAGTTACATGTCTCTGCAGGAAATCCTGTCCCCCTACCTCCTATATGTTAGAAGCCTGAGATTGGGCCATGCTTAGCACCAGCAGATGTGACCATACCACATCGAGTATTTGAAAGAAGATATCCACTGAGACAGCCCTATCAAATGTATCCCTGAAGAGATGATAATTTGATGGAGGAATTCCCCGAAGGAATGTGAAAAGGAGCAAAAATTGGAGCTGGTGATGTCACGAAAGACAAGCATGACGACCTGAGAATACTGGCTGAAGAGAATGCATTTACCTTACAGAAACTGATGACGAAGTTAAGAATTGAGTAAACTTTCATATGCAAAAAGAAGATTGCACATGTGCGAAGCACTGCAGAAAATGCAAGCCGTTCAATAACTGTACAGATGCTGCAATGCAAGTAGATTAAGTAATCTTAGAAGTTGGCTATACGTAGTGAATAGACTCCAGGCAAAGCCACCATTGTATAGAAACTGGACAACAGTGTCATGAATTTAGTAAACCAGGAGCCAAGGAGAGGAAAGGCCGAGAACTGTGTCGTAGCAAGAATAAACTGAGATTGTGGAAACGAATAGCAAGGCTCTTTGGCCTGGTATCAAAGGTGAAGCAGCCACGTCGGTTATCTATTCTTAAAGGCAGTGAACGTGTGAAGCTGAATCATCCCTTGCTAAGGTGCAAAGAAAGAACATCAAGCGTGCCAAGTTTCATTCATTTAATACATTTAAATGCTGCAAAATAGACTAAATCATGGTCTCCTGTCACATGGGCCAAGCATGGCGATAGAGTTGGACGTGGAGTTCTAGAACAACGATAGTGAAAGCCTGTACTCCCATATATTCCCACAGATAAGAATACTTTGCAAGGCCAAGTTCAAAGACAATCTGCATGGTAGAAGGCATGGGTGATGAGAGATGTTGGGCTAATTGGGTGGGGAGGTAAGTCAAGTCCACCTCCTGCCACCTGGGTCTGAGCTTACATGCTGCTAAGTGAATCAAATATTCCAGACATGGCACAAGCGTGCCAACCAATTGTAAAGGGCCATATAATGAAGGGCCTTATAGTTTGAGAGCCAATGGTAGTTCATGTACTTAACATTGTTGAAGATTACATGTTTTTTGAGGTAGGCATAAGTTGTCCACCTGAGAGTAGATAGCCAATCACAATCCCAGCCCTTTTAGAAAGTATACATAGATGTTCCCCTTGAATGTATTACAATCCCACTTAGGTTTTTCTTATTTGCCACGTAGTATGACATCACGTCTGATGTATTTTCTGCATGGATGTTTTTATGAGAAATGCACTGAGAGCTCGAGCGAAATGTCCGTTGATGTTCGTTGTAACTCCCTGTTTTAGATAATTGTTAATAAAACAGTACCTTTTCCATCTTCCTGAGTTGGTTCGAATATCTGGTGTCTGAGTGATTCTGCATCCCCAACCATTGCATGCACGATACCCAAAAGGTCATTCCTGCTTAAAATTCTGGACAAGTTAACGTACCTCCAAATTCAACAATATGTGGAATGCAACCATCTCCTTGGAGTACGCCAGTCTGGTTTTAGAAAGCAACACGGAACGGAAACGGCACTGATTGACCTTAAAGCACAAATAGACACCCTGAGAGATAATGGTAATACAGCACTACTTCTGCTGCTTGACCTCCCAGCGGCGTTTGACTTGGTCAATCATAAGACTCTCTGCCACTACTTAGACTCGGCCACCCACTTCTCACAAGAAGCCATAGATTGAATTCAATCCTTCTTAGATAATAGAACGATGCGGGTCTTCGCACCCTCAGCAGCCACAGACCCCATTCCTATCACTTGTGGTGTGCCTCAGGGCTCATGTGTTTCGCCCACTCTGTACAATATCTTCACAAAGCCCCTTTTTGATGATCTAGATGGCCTGGATATCACCTACACTAACTATGCAGATGATACACAGATCCTCATCCCGTTGATGGGAGATTACGACAAGGATTTGGCCTTTGTGAACAGAGTATATCTCATCACCCAGGCATGGATGGCCTCTCATGGACTATGCCTGAATGATAAAACGGAACTCCTCATTTTGGGCACCACGGCCAATCTCAATAAATTAGGCCATCTATATTCAAACTTCACCATAGACAACAACAACATCCCAGTAGCCAAGGAAGTGAAAATTCTTGGCTTCTACCTAGACTCCACTCTTACCTTAAAAAAACAAGTAAACTCCATGGCCTCGGCCACCGCATACACGTGTAAGTTAATTAGAGCAGCTAAGCCATTCCTTACACCTAACAACTGCATTACTCTTGCAAGAGCCTTGGTATTACCTAAACTGGATTACTTCAACGCACTATACATAGGCTGCAACAAATATATTACCAACAAGATCCAGATCCTACAAAATAAGGCTTTAATAGCAGCCCTCAACATTCCCAAGAAAGCCCACATATCTGACTTCAGAAGATCCAACAACGGGCTCTCCACCAAAGATATAATTCTCCTCAAATCAGCCTCCCTAACTCATAAATGCCTACATATGGCTGCCCCCCAGTACCTTACTTCCAGATTCACGAGACAATCCACAGCCGCCCCTCCAGAACAGCCAACACCAATCTACTTCAAGTGCCTAGATTCAAATGTATTAAGACTGGTGGTAGTAGCTTCCCAGTCAAAGCTGCCCAAAACTTGAACTCACTTCCATCCTCTTTAAGAGAAGACATGCCCTACCCACGCTTCAGATCTAGCCTCATCCAATGGATTAAAGAGCATGACATTTGACCATATACCACACTGCTATACCACTCTATTACTGCGTATAACTGTATATACATCTGTATCTGTATAATTGTATACACTGTACATAACTGCTGCTTGATGCTTTCTGACAATTTCTGCTCATTTGTATGATATAGGCCAGCACTGTTTATTAATATTTTGTACTGCAACGCATAGCAATGTAACCTAAGCTGAACAACCCTCTTTTCCTTCTTCTGCGCCCTAATACCCTTGGGTCTGGTGCACATTATAAATAAATAAACAAACAAACAAACAAACGCTCGTAATGGATGGCCCAAATAAAGGCTAAGCTAGGATGGTAAAACAAAAGGAGTTGCAGTGCCCAAGAATAGGGAATAAGGAAATGGTAGGACTGCCCGGATGCCGGGAGAGACCTCAACTGTTGGTCTATGAACAAGTGTTCATGGGAGAAGGTTGGATGGAGGGGACAATGGGGTGCAAAGCACTGGTACTCCTGACGGTTCCAGTGGCAGTGATACAGAGAGAAAATGACGACTGTCTCAAAGAATGGGAAGCAAGTGCTGGGGTGCTCAAATGGATAGAGAACAAAGCAGGTCTTATGTCAATAATACCACTTGAGAATGCTTTCCTGTGTTTCCAGAATGATAGTCCAGTAGAGGTTAGGGCAAAGGATCCAAATGAACATCGAAGATACTGCGTATGAAGGTCAGCACTGCATTAATAATGGACCATGGGCCTGTGGTTCCAAAGCATACATGCAACTACCACCAAACTTTGTAGGGACATATTCTCTACTACAGCTGAATACACCAGCATTAGTAGTGCCTTAGAAAGACATACAAGTAAATGGATTCACACCAGAGGAAGAGAAGATGTGTGGCGTTAATCAGAGTGACGAGAGGAAACTATATTTCAACAAAGTTGGAAGAAGCACTTGATGCAATGCCACCAGAGCACAGACTGTTCAGCAGGACAGACATTTTTTTCACTTCAGTTATCCCAGGGGGCCAAGCCAACATGAAAATCAATTCAACGGTTAAAGGGTCCAATGCCATAAAAGAAGAACTAAGAGCCATCAGACTCATGACCCTTCAAAATAGATACGTCTTGGATCTCCTCACAGCTATGTATGGAGGCATGTGCACAAAGATTGGCCTGTCCTTTTGCAGCAATAATGCAACTGTCAGACCTGCATGCCAAGATGAAAGAAATAACAAGCCCAGCAAGGGAATATGAAGATGAAGAAACTACATGACAAGCCTGTGCCCAGCGAGAGAGAACATTGGAAATTTTGAGATGTCCATGTCTTTTTCTATATTATGAGATCTCTTATAAACAGTGAGTTTTGGCACATTTTTGGTCTCTTCCGTGGTTAAATGCCGGGACTTTCCCCATAACCAGTTCCTCTTGCTTGTATTTGGGAAAATTAACACTCTGGCAACTTACTTCAGTTCGCCGTGGAGCCAGTGGGCAGAAGGGAGGTTGAAACACACAATGTAAACAGGCCGCTGACAGCACTGTAACCAGACTCCTGACAAGTACATTACTTGCCATTGAAATGTTCACAATTGGCTGACAGTTAATGCACTCTTTGCCATGATACAAGACCCTTTGTCTCAGTGAGCAGTTTCCCCATCACCAATAGACCGAAAAGCAAACTAAGCACACTTCTTCAGTGTCTCCATGAAGTAGTACCAGACACAAACATGTCCGATTATACACTGTCCTCCAAAGTAGGCACTTAAAGTCGGCCCCACAATGGTGTTGAGTGCAAAGCAGTGTACTATGCTGGACTTCAAGCTTATTTATGATTGTACCTATTTCATGAGGATGACATTGTAGAGTATAGGTATGCAAGCACAACTTGGAAAAAGGAGCAACCATGGGAGCTTTGTTCGAAGGTGAAGTGTTATGGCCTAAAATGCCCAACATGGCCTACTGTTAAAACACAACAATAATAATATGATCAGTTGTATTGAGTATTATTTTTGTTTTCAAACTAAGGAGGCACTTAACTAGTTACTTTTTTATTGTGTACAGATTTCTACAAATATTACAACTAAAACACACTGCTGCGATGAAACGTGCTGAACGGTTTGTAGATCGAGGGGAGGGGACGCCTTTCAACTGTGTAATTAATGGAAAGCTCATTGCAAGCTGAATGTTGTAATTTCTATCATGCAATATGTTTAGGTTTACCGGTACCATAATGCATTTGGTAGAGAAATGACAGCTCTGATAGCTGTGTTCCTTTTGTGGTTAGGTAAGCAGTGGCTAGCCACAGGTGAGACACGTGCAAGCCCATGGACCTTTCTCCATAAAAAAACAGATGAGCCACAGCATACAGTCAATGCAGAAGAAATACAAATGTCTTTCATACATTTCTTCTTTACTCTAAAGTACTTCAGCATAAAGTACTTGAGTTATAAAATTAGGATTACTTCGGTCTTGTCCTTTTTACTGGATACTGTACTGGGTTCCTGTGGAGGAAAGGCTTCCCCATGATGAGGCATAAGATTGCCTGTAGTGGCTAACATGTGGTGTATTGCATACTGTGCACCGATTTGGGAGGTTCAAACAGGCTCATTACAAGCCTAGTGATATACGTTAAAAATGGTGGTACCTGTATTACCTCAATTGTACCCTTCTGCGAATTAAGAGGCAACAGTATTACTGTCCCTAAACACCTCCCCAAAAACCCTCCCAAAGCACTCTCCCCAAAAACCCTCCTAAAACAACATCCACAAAGCACCATCCCTTCAACATTTCCCCTCCCAAACAATCCTCCCAAAACACCATGCCCAAACACCATCCCTTCAACACTGCACCCCCAAAAACCCTACCAAAACATCATCCCGAAAACACCCTTGCAACATCACACAAATAGTCACTTCCGGTGCCTCTTGGACTTGAAAGCCTCATCCAGCACCTTTGGGCTATGAGCGGCGCGTTGGGATGCTGGGTTGTGACCCTGCTGTGATAATTACAGAGGTGCAGGGCTCAGACACCTGTCCCCGGAAATGCTACAGGGGCAGCAGCATGCATGCATTTAGGTACTCAGCATACCCTTTGTGTGTTTGCACATCCTCTGCTTAACTACGGTCATAGCACTGGTGGCCTGGCGGAGGGAAGGGGACATCCAGCGTCAACATCCCTGCAGGCAGTCCTGCATGGCCTGCATATTTTCTACCTGCAGGCCCGCCAGTGTCTCTAGTGAGGCCTGCCAACACTACGGCATCCAGCCTTGCCTATATGGCAGCCATATTGTGCATGGGTTGAGGTGGTTGGCTGTGCAGAGGGTTTGGGCTGAAGCACGGTGAGCGGAAGCTCATGTCCTGCTCCTCCTCCTCCTCCTCCTCCTTGGTAGTGCGGTTTCTGCCCATGCCATGATGGGGTTGGGGCTGCACTACCTGAGATGATGATGAGGGTGTGCTGGTGCCTGATGTGTGCGAGCCGGAGAGGGAACTGCAGCAATATGGATTGCCACAAGTGCTATCTGTGGTGTGGCTTTGGCAACTTCAGTGGCAGCCATGCCACTTGCATGGCCGGTGGAGGGGCCACTGGGCACCAATGTGGAGATGGTACGGTCCTCCAGATCTGCCAAAGTTCCGCCGTGATGGTATGTGTCGGTCTTGCTCCGTCACTTTCACTGTCTATGGGTCCAGCATGTGCTTGAGTGGAGGTGGATGGTGTGGCAGCAGTGAGGTTTTTTGCCTCTTCACTGTCCGTGGACTCTGCACCTAGTGGGAGTACAATGACATGCTGTCATCCATCTTGCAGACATGTCAGCGGGCTTCCAAATTGTGCGTGTTCTACATACGCACATTTTGTATGATCGGCATTGGTGCTATTAGGCCAGTGAATGCAACTACTACTAGTGGAGGTAGTGTCTGCTGAGGGTGTACATAGTGCATGCATGTGCACATTGCCTGTTGGCCTGCCTGGGTCTCTTGTGTGGTGGTTGCACTGGGGCTTCATTTGACAACATGAACTATCATGGCACACATGGGTGCTTCTCATGTTTCCATGTGTTGACATGCACATTTCACCTACAGTGCATGTGCATTACTACATTTCCCCACCTCCCTTGCACATGCACATGCTCACTGTTCATTTACTGTGATTTCCATATGTTTGCTCATTCTCTTGCCCATTGTGCTCATCTATGCTGGGGGACGCAAGCTATTTGCCACTGCATTCACATGGATGTGGGGTCTGATTTACTTACCGCCTTCGCAGTGGTTTCCTGCTATGGCCCATGCACTCCCGATCCCCTCAATACCATGGAGGATGGAGCTGGCCTTCTCCTCCCATGGCATGATGGTGAGGGGTTCCTCTGTTTTACCTCCTGTGGCAGCACTCTCCCTCCTGTGACACTAGAGTAGGCTGCGGACCCTCGACATCCGGTCGTTCCAATGTTTACGGCAGTCCTCCGCATCACCTCTAACGGTTCCCACAGCTGTCATCTTGTCCTGGATGGACATCCATTTAGCTGCATTCCTCTGTACAGAGGTCTTCCGCTGCCTGTTGCCAAACAGCTCCTCTGCATGCTGCACTACCGCCCCTGCCACAGTGTTGAGCTCCCTCTCTGAGAACTTAGGTTTGCACAACGTCAGTTCAGTGAGGCAAGCCTTTCCCTTATCATGTGACATGATGATCTGCCTAGTATGGTGTTCAGATGGCAACAGGAAATGTGAGATTCAGAGAGAACAGAGTTTTTAAAGATGGCTGCCGCTGTGCTTTGTGTTCTGGTGGCGGCATCATTTCTCCTTGCGATAATACCACAGGGCATGCCCGTGGTAGCATTGATACCATTGAATCTGGGCGTTATTACCACCAGCCAGCCATAATTCTGCTGGGGAGTTGTGCGTGCGCCATCAGGTCATGATGCAGCAGTAATTCTGCTGGTCATCATGGTGGTAACAGTAATACCGCCAGGGCAGAATTACTGCAGTATTTGCACCAGACTCGTTATGAGCCCAATGTTTTGCTTGGTTCTTGTGTATTTCTGATGACTAACAATCTTTTACTTTCCTTTTCTGTATTTTTAGGGCACCGTGTGAGAAGGATCATGAAAGACCTGTACCCCAACTCAGATATATTCTGTGTTTAATTCAGATGATCCAAGTTAAAAACATAGCATTTTCCATTCTCGGCAAGTTCTGGTTTGGTAATGGTGGCCTGAGACCCAAGTCGACAATACAGATGTCCTGGAAGATGGAATGAGATGGAATAGTTGGCTTGACATTTATGGGAGTGGTGTTTGCTGAAGTCAGATCTCTAAATCTCTTTATACAGTCTCGAGGATACTCTACAAACTGGGAAAGTAAGACCAGAGCCATGATTTACCTGGAAGAGGAACATAGTGGGATCTACAGAGCTTGATGAAACACAGGTTTCCTCTTGCAGAAACCCTGTCCCAAATCTGCATGCACTCCGAAAGAGTGATTTTAGCCATAAAAGAGCCCTAAACTTTTAAAACTGTAATGATGGTCTCCACACGTTGAAGAGTTGGCATACATATATTTATTATAAGTTACATGAACAATAAAGACCCCCAACCTGTGTCCAGCAAGTCCTTCAGCCAACTGATCTAAGCCAAAGCATAACATTCTACTCAGGTGCTGGACACTCCACCTTCCACTCCCATATTCTATTCCTTCTCCTAAGCACATACATCACAGCACACCTCCCCCTTTACACACACACACACACACACACACACACACACACACACAAAAACTGTGTACATATAACACATTGCACGCATTCAAAAATAAGTGTAAAGTACACTATGAAATATCTGCTAATGAATGAACAAAAATTTGATTAATTACACAATCCAAGCATGATACCAGTGCAGGCATGATTGTTCACCCGTCGAAACCATACCTCACCGCCGGCTTAATCTTCACCTTTGACACTGTGAACAAATTCCATACTTATCCACCCTGAACCCTCACTGCAGCATTCAAAACTTGTGTCATCCCCGCTTTCTCAGAATATATCAGATCCCCTTCCTTTTAATTGCTTCTTTCCTGATGCAAACCCAATCTCCTATATCAACCTTGAGTTCCTTCTTTGTCTTTGGTTTTTCTCACCCACTCACTCTTTTTTTCCTGATCATCCATCCTTCACCTCTTCCACCACATAATCAGACTCACAAGCTCTCCATAACCATGGTGGTGACACTTTAGTGTTGGGTTTTCTTCCTCTCATCAACTTGAACGCACTCACACCAGTGTTGACATGGGGTGCCAACCGTAATGCTTATAACCTCTCTCTCACCACCGTCTTTCCACACGCTCCACTCATGTGCACAGCTTCCATAATACAACGATTAATTCTCTCAACCATTCCATTGGTCTGGGGCTGGTACAACGCCGTTTTCTTATGTTTAACCCCAGCCAAACTCAAATATCCTTGAAAATATCCACCTATGAATTGTTTCCCACTGTCCATCAATATAGAAACTAGAAAACCCTCTCTCTCAAAAATACTTTGTAAAAACTCCACCATACTCTGGGCTGTTATATCTCTCACTATCTTAAAATCTATCCACCTTGCAAACAAGTCAATCAATCACAACAACAATGAACCTAACATGGCCATTTCCCATTTCCATCGGCCCTACAATGTCCATGGCTAAATCAGTCCATAAACCAGATGGCGCACCAACATTCACCACTGGCTGTTGCTTTGCCACCATGTTCTTACCAGATACTTCACATTCTACACACTTTACCAACATCCTTTCTACATTACGATCGAAACCTGGCCACCAATAGTCCTCCCTGAGAACTCCCTGAGAACTCCCTTGGTCTTTTACACTCCAATAGGTCCTTCATGACCAATTTCCCCCAACCTCCTACGTAGAGCACCAGGGACCACCACTCGATCCCATTTCTCAAACTCAATTCAGACCTCACTTCCCACAATTCCCTCTCCTCCCCGTACAAAAGTTTATTTTTGGGCCATTCCTCCCAAACAAATTACATGACACACACCCAGATCTCAACCAACCTCAACGCCTCAACCCATTCTCCACTGGTGATTCCACCATCATGTGACACATAAACCATATCCGTCACATTATCCTCTGTCACCCCTCCATGTGTTTCACCATCCACCTCACACAACCTGGACGCATGATCAACATTTACATTCTCATTCCATAGATAACCTATATATCAAATTTATGGCCTTGTAACCTAGCCACCCAACATGCTACTCTCCTTGACACTCTTTCCAAACCTTTCCTCTCAAAAATATACTTGAGGGGTTTATGGTCAGTTCTTAGGGTTAACTCCATTCCCCAAACACAATTTCAAAACCTCTCAACTCCCCAATGACAGGCTAAAACCTATTTGTCTAGGACTGAGTAATTATTCTCAGGTCCCCTAAGCATCTTTGATGCATGTGTTATAACCATATCCTGACCGTCCTTTCCAATCTGAGTCAAGACCGCACCAATACCAATTTCACTGGCATCTACACATATGGTACATTTCTTTCTTGTATCAAACATCGTCAACGCCTTGGCCATGTTGATTTCCTTTTTTATACCTTGGAATTCCTCCTCACATCGGGTATCCATGTCAAACTCTCATTCTGGTGAACTTATCAGCAAAATGTTCCACAAACCTGTGATAAAATTCTATCATGCCAAGAAATTAGCATAATGCCCCCTTATCTTTGGGTGATCTCACTCACCTGATGCCTTCCACCAACTCTTTCTTTGGGTGTAGACCATCTCTGCCAATATTCATTGCCCCAAATACTCCACAACATTCTTTCCAAAAGTACACTTTTCTTACCTAAATGTTATGCCCCTCTGTTCCAACACTCTCACCACCTTCCTCATATTCTTTTCATGCTTCTCCCAAGTCTCACCACACACCAAGATGTCATATTGAAAACACCATACTCCTTCCATGCCACCCAATAATTTGTGCATCACTTTTTGAAAGACAGAGGATGTGGACACTAAGCCAAAAGGCATCTTACAAAATTGATAGACAACTTTGTGAGTAATGAATGGGGTGAGCTTTTTAGATGACTGGTCAAGCTTTATCTCGTGGCATGCCAAAGCCATATCAAGCTTAGTAAAATACTTGGCATTACTGATCATTGCTACCATTTCAGACATGTTGGGTAACGGATGCCTTTTCCGCAACCACACACTTATTTAGCTCCCTCAGGTCGATATACACCTCACGTCCCCACTGGGCTTTTTCACAATGACCAAAGGTGATATCCACTCGACACTCTTCGCCGGCTCAATTATACCTGCCTCACTCAACCTCTTAAACTCTTTATGCATTCCATCCCTGAGAGCCATCGGAACAGGACGAAGCTTCACCCCCCCAGCCTTGCTCCCCTCCTTTATGACAATTTTGTGAACCATCCCATTAACACATGCAACCATTTTGGAAAACACATCAGGGAACTGTCCACCACGCTTACATTTTCTGTTACATTCAACACTTGCTCCTGTGTATTGGAATCTAGTGTTATTTTTAACCCCTTTTGGTCTCTCCACCCGAGGAGCCTCTCAGCACTCTTCGTAACATACACATTTCCTTGAATTTCCAGCCCTCTGAATTGAAATACTGCAACAAAATACCTTATAACTTAAATCTTTCCACAATTATATCTGCAAGGTCTTCTGTCTGACGGAATCAAATTCTCTACTTTCCCACCTACAACATCCTCATACACTTTCTGCGACATTAAGGACAATTTGGCACCGGAATCTGCCATCATGCAAACTACCTTACCATTAACACAAATGTTTGCAAATGCACTGCCTTCTTCAGCACACATAACCATGTTAACGGTAACATTTTCAACCCGCTCTTCCTCCTCCTCACCCGATGATTGTCGTATCTCCTTACCCACATAAAGCACTTTTCTTTCACCTCCAAATACAGAATTCTTGCAACAATTTGCATAATGCCACGACCTCTTGCATTTGTTGCACTTTACCTTTCTACCTGGACTCACTGGCGAAATAGCAAAATGACTAGAGCTGGCACAACGGAAACACAACCTCTCTTCCCTTCCGGTACCTTTTGCTTTGTTATTTCTATCATCTCCCCTCTCGAAATTTTTAAAAACCTTATCTTTTGCCTTCTTTCTCACATTTATATATTCCTTATTGGAGTCATCCACTCTCAATATCTCATTAGACATGGGCTTGCACTCCATTCTTGGTAACTTAGCTACACATTGCAAAGTGTGTTCAACTCTTTTCGCTACGATTATCACCTCCTCCAAATCAGGCTCATCCCTTAACCATATGCCTTCCCTTATCTTATCATTTGAACAATGTATCATAAACTGATCATGTATGTGTTTGTCCAGTTTCTCTTCAAATTTGCAGCTTAAAGCAAGATGACGTAATGCCGTCATGTATTCTTCTACACTCTCTCCTTCTTGCTGCCCCCTTACTCCCTTATTGCACATCACTGTGAGACTAACCTCTCTCCACGTTTCTGTGTTGACTCACAGGGTGACAGCAGCAGCCTTCTTTGTCCTCTGGTACAGGGTATTATTGGAGTACTGCTTTCTCCTCTTCCATCTACTTCCCAGTTTCCAATGCGTGAAGTTGCAGGTACCACTCCATTCCAGGTATTGAGGGTTTGCCAGGGCCTTTTGATCGGCGTTGCCAATTAATGATGGTCCCCACACCTTGAAGGGTTGGCATACATATATTTATTTATAAGTTACATGAACAATAAAGACCCCCAACCTGTGTCCAGCAAGTTCTTCAGCCAACTGATCTTAGACAAAGCATAACATTCTACTCAAGTGTTCGACATTCCACATTCCACCCCCATATTCTAACCCTTCTACTAAGCACATATATCACAACACAAACACTCATAACTCGAGAGTCCACAGCCGCGCTTTAGCTCACAGTACCTTTCACAGAAGGACTGCTCCTGTGAGCAGGACAAAGACTGATCTGCAAATGGATATTTCCCATCTGTGAAAGGTACAGTGAGCTAAAGTGTGGCTGCGGACTCTCAAGTGGGTACTAGCAGAAAAAACAGGTCAATGGGCTGTGTTTGTTCTCGCAGAGGGGAGTCTGTGACTAAATGTTGGTTATTTCAAGGGCCTTAGGTCTAGTCACCCTAGGTGTCCCAGGGTCATCCAGACATGGACACCTTGCTCACTGTGCTCAGAGAGGCACAGCTCCACCTCACTGATGATGCCCAACAAGGCTGAAACACATGTATGGGGTTGCTGTTGGCACTCTTGTTCAGAAGGGAATTGCCATTGCATTTGGTTGCTGTACTGTCCATGTGGGCGGGACAAAGACTGAAATACAAATGAATATTTTCCCATCTGTGAAAGGTACAGTGATCTAAAGTGTGGCTGCGGTCTCTCGAGTGGGAACCTTCCCAAAGAACAGGTCAATGGTCCGTGTTCATTCTCACAAAGGGGCCTATATGACTAAAGTGTCATTATTTCAAGGGCCGTAGGTCTAGTCACCCTAAGTCTCCCAGGGTCATCCAGACATGGACCCCTTGCTCACTCTGTTCAGAGAGGCATAGCTCCACCTCACTGATGATGCCCAACAAGGCTGAAACAAGTGTATGGGGTTGCTGTTGGTATTCTTGTTCAGAAGGCAATTGCCATAGCATTTCAGAGCGGGACTGCCCATGTGGGAGGGACAAAGATTGATATGCAAATGGTTATTTCCCCTCTGTGAAAGGTACAGTGAGCTTAAGTGTGGCTGCGGACTCTCGAGTGGGAACCTTCCCAAAGAACAGGTCAATGGGCTGTGGTCGTTCACGCAGAGGCGCGCCTATGATTCAATTTTGATCATATCATAAGTTAGTTTGCTCAGAGAGATAGCGCAAAAAAGTCCAAAAGAGCTGGACTCTAACACAGAAGATCAAGATCAGCTTAATGGCTAGTGTAGATAGAACACGGCCCTATGATGGGTGGCACATCACTGCACAAATAGTTTATTGGAAATCAAAATGGGAGACGTCCTTCATAAAGGCTCAAGCTGTGAACTGCTAAACATAGAATTAAATATATTAAGGCTAATCATAAACCTTGACTACCCAGGAGGTCCTGGTATGGACAATCACTAAATTAGGGGAGACTAGGGTCAGATGCTGCATTATAAAGGAGTAGTTTTATTTGGCGATTGTCAGAGTTGGGAGTAACAGTGTGCAAGACAGCCATAATGTGTTAAGGAACAGTGAGGAGGACAAACCAGAATGAAAGAAGAGCATAGGAATGCATGTTGGAGTGGCGAGGTGGAAAGGTAGAACAAGAGATAAGCAGAGTGGTGGTACACGAAGAGTCTGCTGGAGGAGAAAAGATCTATGGGAGTAGAAGAGGTGCAGAAAAAGTAGGAAGGAAAGGAAGAGAGGAAGGGTATAAAACCAAGAGGAATAGGAGGTGGAAACATTAAGAACAAACAGAGGGGAAGGATCGACCAAGAATGAACTAAAGGAGGAAAGGTGGAAAAAGAACAATCACCGATAGCAGAGGAGGTGGAGAAAGAAAGGAGAGGAAAGGAGAGGTGACTTAGCGAGAGAGTGGAGCAGACCAGGGAGACAGGTCACCCTGAGCAAGGTGAGGTACTGGAAGGAAGAAAGCAAGATAAGAGAGGAGAAATGGAGAGTTAAAAAACAGAGAGGCAAGGGCAAGAGAGCGAAAAGAGAGAGGCGAAGGAAACACTCCCAAGGAGGGGAGAACCATAAGAGATGGAAGAGAGGGTGCCATCTTCGGGAATATAAGAGAAAAGACCTCAGAAGGGGGTGAGAACGGGACAACCCATAAAGGGAGAAGACAGATAGAGGGAAGCCATCGGTGGCTAGAGAAAACCAAGGAGAGGGAGAAAGGGAGGAGGACAAGTTGCAAAGGAACACTGCAGAATAAGAATATCCGAAGAACAATATGAAGAAAAGGAGGGAGTGGAGGAGGAGGAGGAGAAAGGAACAATAAATATGGCTAGTGAATCACTGAAGCCAGTCGAAATAGGTTTCAAGGCAACAATGAGGCCAGCGAGATTGTACTGAAGGAAGGTGGGAATGAGAACATCACCACTGAAAGAGGGTAAGTGTACCTGCAAAACCTCACAGAAAGGATGGACTCAGAGACCAGAGCAGAAAGCGAATTGTCTACCCACAGAAGGGTTACCCCAGAAAACCCCTTGCATATAGGTGCCAGTCATCAAGGACAATGCCCATAAACCAGGCAAATAAGCAGAGGTGTAATATCCATTACTAGAAGCAGACATACAGCATCCTGACCAGAAGCACAAAGCCTCCAAGAAAGAAGCAGAGAGTGGCCATTAAAACACCAAGGACTTTTGATCATTGGCAAGGAAAGGTAGACACTAAGGAAGAAAGTGTAGGACAAAAGGACTACGGTCCACCGAGAAAGTTTGAGTTAACTTCTATTGTGAAACCCACCCCACGCAATCCAGATTTCACACAAAAATCCTTAGTTTTACGTTCTTACATAAAAACGTGCAGACCCATATCTCTGGCTGCGAGTTGTTTGTTGATCCCTCGACTTATGACTCTACATTTATTATGTAGTGTAACCCTGGCCCAGGTCTCCATTGGCCAGCTTCAATCACACCCATGTATTTTAACATGAGCAACATGTTAAGGGTGTCGCCTGCCTCACCCTACTTGTTGCTATTTTGCTTGCAATCAACATGGGTAAGTTTCTATTATTGTACTAAACTTGGTGAAGTTACTGAGTGTGTTTGTAGGGGTGGCTGGGGGGGGGGTGATTAGGGGATGAGGCAGATTCAGTCGGGGGATTATGATTTATTATATTTTGCGATGTATATAGTTGTATTGTTAAAATGCTTTGTATATTATTATTTTGTCTGTTTCATAGGATGATTTGTACTATTTTGTAACTTGTAAATAAAAGTTGGAGAAAATAAAATGGGTGAAATGAACGTATATGCATAAGATATTATGTTTACACTTAACAAGCCAGGCAAAGATGGCCAGATGATCTTGTCTCTGGCAAAAGAGTATCATGAGCCTGGTACAGGATCAAGTGGCACAAAGCAGAGCTGTTGCCATTGCCTCGGAGGGAACCAGCCTAGAAATGTGCAGGAAACACAAGGCTTAAAGTTCACTAAAGCATCTTAATATTTAGGATTTGACCTTAAGGAGAATGTTCACACCATAACAACGATCAATGTTGGCAACCTACTGTTCTGGAAAAGGAGCGCAAAACCTGATTATCGATACAAGATCAAGGGAACATGTAATTCATCAACAACTGCAGATCGAAGTCAGTATTAATCAGAGTGCCCGTTCATAGTGTGTGTTCCCCCCTTGATCACGCCCCCTCCCTAAATCAACGTCATTTCCTTGAACTTGGCCCGAAGGAGGGCCTTCCCACACAACGATGTTGTGGCGTTGGCCCTTTAAGGGCGCGCACGCGACGGGGTGACGTTCACTCCGTTGCGTGCACAGTTAAATAAACGGGGCGTGTCCGGTGGCGACACACCCACCGGGGAGCCCACACGAGAAACATCTCTGTCTCCGTGTCTCTGTGTCACGAGGGGTGGGGGGCTCACGGACGGCGGAGTCCGGACACCGGCAACAGTGGCGACGAGTGCCGGGATCACTCCCCGGAACAGGCGGAGATATTCGCTCATAGCGTAGATGATCCTACGTGAGCGCTTCAGCGAATTCTGACCGCGGAGAGGGGAGAGACGCACGTGGCCGGCGGCCATTTTGATGAATAGGCCTCGGATACTCACAGCTTCATAACGAAGCGCCGGTGGGCCATCCGAACATAATTTTTGGACAATCCAGCGGCGGACAGCCACTGGAAACAGCATGTGTCAATTTTAAAATGAATCATTGACATTTTCACTGTTTTTCACCGAGTGGATGGGTGAGACTCCATTGGAAGCCTGCTGAATACACGCGGGGTCTCCCCCCCTGCTCAATTTTTGGACGCTTCATTGTCCTGCCTGCTGGCGGGAGCGGTACATCCACGAGGGACACATCTGGAGAGAGGCAGAATTTAGACCGTATCAGGAGGCTGCCTGCTGGTGGTGAGTTGCGGCCCCATTAATCATATCATCTGGGGTGCCTGTGCGCTATCCACCATGAGCCAAGCTGCTGCTGCTGCTGCTGCTTCTGCTGCTCCTGCAGCTCAGCCTCCGCCCGCCCTCCCGCTGAAACCACCTGGGTCCCTACAGCCAATGCCTGAGTTTGATATCTCGGGCGCACCATCAAGCCTGGGACAGAGGTGGAAGATGTGAATGGATAGACTCGAGATGTACTTCAAGGCGACGATGGAGACGAGCGACGACAGTAAGCTGGCCACTCTCCTGTACTCTGCTGGCCTGGCAGTGCATGAGATTTTTCTGTCCCTGCAACCAGCGGATGGGTCGTTTGCGGCGGCAAAGGATGCACCCCATAATCATTTTCTGCCAATGGCCAATGCAGATTATGAACGTTTTCTCATGGGGACGGCTCGACAGAAGGATGACGAGACTCTAGATGTGTTCTATGGGCGGCTGCGGAGACTGGCAGCGCCATGTGCGTGGAATGACCCTGAAGTCATGATTTGCAACCAACTCATTCAGGGGTGCGCCTCTAGGAAACTGCGGTGCCAGATATTGCGCGAGCCGGGCATCACCCTTCCCCGCATCTTAGAACTGGGAAGATGCCACGAAGTGTCTGAACTGCGGGCGACCAGAATGGAAGCTAGTGCCCGCCCCGGCAAGGTGGAGGAAGTCTGCGCGGTCAGAAGAGGCCGTGGAGCGAGGCGCCCCATGAACACCCAGGGCCCGCGCCCGCCAGGGACAACCTCATCGTGCCCAAAGTGCAGGTACGACCTCCCGCAACCGGCTGAATGCCCTGCGACTGGGGTGAAGTGTGGTAGGTGCGGAGGCGCGGACCATTTCGCCAGGATGTGCCGTTCTGCAGCTCCTAAGGTAGTCCCTAGGGGGCCTCTTCGAGCCGGTTTCTTCCGCCCCCAGAGGGCGTCCAACGTTGCTCAAGTGGACCAGGCTGACGAAAGGGCTCCTCAGGAGGGGGAGGAGGAGGAAGAGGATGATGAAAACATTTTCTTTGTGTCCAGTGTGAGCATGCTGAAATCCCGCTCCAAGAGGCAGCCCAGATGCAATGTGCTGGTCAATGGGGATCCATACCAATGCTAGTGGATACCGGTGCATCCGTGAATGTGATGGCCAGACAGCACTATGACACCGTGCAGATTTTGCCCACGCTGACCACGCCAAGGGCACGCATTTTCGCTTTCAGGGGCGACCAGCCCATTCCCTTGGACGGCGTGTTCGTGGCTGAAGTTCAATATGGCGACTCACATATACGGGCCAGGTTCTATGTCACGCCGGTGAGCAACAACACACTGATGTGCTGTGCTGCGGCTGAAGCTCTGGGCATTGTAACATTCGCATATTCGGTGTACCTAGATGACATTCAGGTGCTCCTGGCCAAACACAGCTCCCTGTTCGAAGGCATTGGACAGTTGGTGGGTGAGCCGGTCCGACTCCACATCGATGAGTCGATCCAACCAGTGGCGCTGAAGCACCGGCGAGTTCCTTTTCATCTCAGGGATCTAGTGGATCGAGAGCTGGACAATCTCGTAGGGCTGGACATTATTGAAAAGGTTGAAGGCCCCACCCCATGGGTGTCTCCCATTGTCATCGCACGCAAGCCCAAACAGTCTGACACGGTGAGGATCTGCGTGGACATGCGACTCCCCAACAAGGCCATAAAGAGAGAACGGCACTTGACCCCTACCATCGATGACATTATAGCGGAACTGCAAGGGGCGAGGTTCTTTTCCAAACTGGATCTGAGAGCAGGCTATCATCAGGTGGTCCTGCACCCTGAGTCCCGCTACATCACAACGTTTACCACTCATCGAGGTCTTTACCGATATAAGAGGTTGAGCTTTGGGGTGTCTTCCGCGGCGGAGGTGTTACAGAACATCATAAGAGGAGCACTGGCTGATCTGGATGGAGTCCTTAACATCAGCGACGACATCCTGGTGTATGCCAGGTCAGAGACGGAGCATCTGGCACGCCTGGCCATGACCTTTGAACGCCTTCGCTCGCTGGGACTCACCCTACACAAGGACAAGTGCGAGTTCCTGAGAACAACGATCGAGTTTTTCGGATTCGTATTTAAGGCGGATGGGGTGTCACCGGACCCCCGCAAAGTGAGAGACATAAAGGAGGCGCGTCCGCCAGAAAATGTTGCGGAGGTGAGGAGCTTTTTGGGCATGGTCACTTACTGTGGCCGGTTCATCAGGAATCTGGTGTCCCGCTCAGAGCCGCTGAGATCTCTGACGAAGAAGGATACCGTCTGGCAGTGGGGCCCCCTTGAGCAGGCGGCATTCGATGATATCAGGAGTGCTTTGGCGGCAGACGACACCATGGCGTTCTTCGATCCGACCCTGCAGACAGAGATCGTAGTGGATGCCAGCCCCTATGGCCTGGGGTCAGTGCTTACCCAAGTGGGGAGTGACCAGGAGATTCGACCCATAGCATAAGCCAGCAAGTCGCTCTCCGACACCGAGCAAAGATACTCCCAGATTGAGAGGGAAGCCCTGGCGGTGCTGTGGGGTTGCAGACATTTTCGCCTCTACATCCTGGGGCGCCCCGTGACTGTGGTCACGGACCACAAACCGCTGTTGCCGATCATGGCGGGCTCATCATCCCGTCCACCAGTGAGAATAGAGCGCTGGATGCTCGCCCTGTTCGAGTATGGAGTGTCGTTGACATATCGTCCAGGGGCTAACAACGCGGCGGACTACCTCTCTCGACACCCAAGAGGGGACTCGCAGGAGTCGACGTCGGCTGAAGAGGCCGATGAACATGTCCGCCTGGTCGTGGAAATGGCCACCCCAAACTCCATGCAGGTGGAGGAGCTGGAGCTCGCGTCGAAGAGCGACGAGTGTTTTGCCATCCTGAGGGAAGCAATGCAGCGGGGTGCCTGGAAGATGGTGCTGGAAGCGGTAGAACGCAGGACATGTGAAGCCAGAGTGGCTTTGGAGAAGTTGTGGCGAGTGAGAGAAGAACTGACATTCTCGGAGTCTGGGCTGCTACTAAGGGGTGAGAGGATCATGGTGCCCCAGGCCAAAGTTGCACAGGTCATCGCCCTGGCGCACCAGGGCCACCAAGGGGCGCCCAAGACAAAAGCTCGCCTCCGCCAGAAGGTGTGGTTCCCGGAGCTCGAGCGGAAGGTGGAGGCATTTGTGGCATTGTGCGTATGGTGCCAGGCTGCGGCACCGGCCCAGCGGGAACCGTCCATTGAAACGATGCCAAGAGGGACTAGGCCATGGGAAGTAGTGCACGCAGACTCCGGGTCCACGTCGAGAGGCACTCACTTCCTAGTTGTGGTGGACGAGTAGTCTCGATACCCGGAGATCGAGTTCATAGAGTCTGTCGCATTTGAGAACATGGTGGTGGCGCTGGAGAAGATTTTCGCCACCCATGGCCTGCCCTCCGTGCTGTGCTCCGACAACGGGGCACCATTCCAAGGCGAGAGCTTCGCTGAGCTCATGAAGGAGTATGGCATTCAGCACCGGCGGGTAACCCCACTTTGGCCCCAGGCCAACGGTGAAGCAGAGCGCATGATGCGCACCCTCAACAAAGTCTTCAGGATTGCCCACGGTAAAGGCGAGTGCTTGCAGAGGGCACTGTATGTCTTCCTGCGGGGATATCGGACCACACCCCACTCCTCAACGGGTGTAGCACTGGCAGAGGCTCTCTTCCAAAGATGCCCGAGAGACATTATACCGGAGGTGGGGGACAGGGACCCCGCCGTCATTGACAATGAACAGGTCGAGGAGGACAGACGAACAAGGACGCAGATGGAAAACATCCAGAGAGGCCTGAGATCCCCACACATCGCGTTGGGGGATGAGGTGCTGGTGAGGAATCGCCACCCACAAGGCAAGTTATCCCTCACGTATGAACCTGCCCCCCTGGATGTCGTGGCGGTGAAGGGCTCTATGGTGACGGCCTCTGATGGGACGTCGTCCGTGACTAGGAATGCCTCCTTCTTCCGGAGAATCGGCGACCCGAGAGTGGACAGCCCGGACAACCGAGAGGGTGAGGATGCATTAGATGAAGGCGGGGGTGAAAGCCCCGCCGTGGACTCTCCTGCTCGGGGCAGACCAGGTCAAGAGACACCGGCCAGGGACGTTGGCAGGAGGTACCCCCTGAGAACAGGGCATGGGAAACCCGCCCGTCTCACAGACTATGTAAAGGACTGAGCTGGGGAGGCTGACCGGGGGACATGGTCAGGCCGTGACAGGCACCCTCGGGGGATCCAGGGTGGCTGTTAATAAATGGGGGTTTTTGTTGTGTGCGTAGTTGCGTGCTTTACAAATGTGTGATAGTTAGTCCCTCCTGTTTCTAATTTGTTGTTATGGAAAAGGAGGAGTGTGGCGTTGGCCCTTTAAGGGCACGCACGCGACGGGGTGACGTTCACTCCGTCGCGTGCGCAGTTAAATAAACAGGGCGTATCCGGTGGCGACATAACCACCGGGGAGCCCACACGAAAAACATCTCCGTCTCCGTGTCTCTGTGTCACGGGGGGTGGGGGGCTCACGGACGGCGGAGTCCGGACACCGCCAACAGATGTGGGAGGGCGGATGACCCTGTATTCAGGAAATGACACATACCTAGACAATACACATTTTATATCACAATTATAGAGCCATTCTTGTGAATTCGACAAGGAAGGGAGTAACCGTTATAACTCAGGCTGAAATCACAAAGTACAGACCGTGAAAGGGAACGTACAGAAAGTAAGCGATACGAATATCGAGTTGTCTGCACGGTGAAAGGCAGTTGTAGGTGGGAAGTGGTCTTAGCCTAGACTCGAAAGTTAGTATGCCACTAGATAATGAATACAATCTCATTTCTAAGCTTATAATGTATAGCCCATGAGGCCCCTTTAAAGCATGCCACGGGTAAATGAGACATGACGATGTACAGAGCCAGCAGAATGTACATTCAATGAGGCCTGCTGTTTGAGCATTACAATTTTAGCATAGTGTCACAGTAGATGCGATTAGACACTACGGAAAAAAAGGTTGCGAACAATTGTAAGAAATGGCTCACACTTCCCACACCCTTTATGGAAAGAACGTATTTGTTTATAATGATTACAACCCCGCAAGTAAATGATCTTTTCAGCTGTATTTCACTGCACATTGCTGCCAGACGTTGACAACTCTTGGGAAGTGGTTAGTTTGAGTCTTCTGGGATGATGGGAAAGCTTGGCTCAAGATGATGGAACTATTTAATACCAAAAGGGATTGGTGAGTGGCCAGTTTGACATTACATACATGGGCCACTGGACTGGCACAATTTGCAAAAACTCTGATTCATGAATGAGAACACCCAGCATGCATGGTTTCAATAGGAGTCTCTTTAAAGCTCTTCATACTCTTTGCTGCAGTTCCAGGCCGTTTAGTTCCTCTGCTCTTTCAGAATCCCATCTTGGCTCGCTCTAAAGAAATATGGCTGCCCATCTATAGATGCCTGGATCTATCTCCCAAGCCGTTCATTCACAGTTGATGAGGTGGAAGCGCTTTGGTGGCAACAGGTTGCGAAGCGTCTCTTGTTTTCGGGGCAATGTTTTAACAATGGGCCTCATTATGAGTCCGGTGGTAACACTGCCAGTGCTACCGGCGGGTTGCCGACGGACTCGTAAGTGTTACCGGCACCTAGCTTTCCGGTGCCACTGGGACATTACAAGTCCCAGCGGACCGGGACCTAGGTGCCGGGAAAAATGCAGTTCCCCATTCCCGTGGAGTCCCAGAGGACACCACGGGAATGGGTAGACGGAAGCATCAGCACTGTTTTTAACGGTGCCGGTGCTTCCTTGATGGGTCTGCTAACCATGGCCCAAGTGCCCGGCAGGGTCAGACCTGTCGGGCACGGCAGCTCCGGCAGGCAGACCTGTAATATGCCGGTCAAGAAACAACGGTCCCGGTAAGCTTACCAGCACCCTTGTTTCCAGACCGGCACGGTCAGAATGAGGCCCAATGATTGTTTCCTTGCATTAGAGATATTATGTAACAACTTTAACATGAGAAAAGGCATTTTTAAGTTAAAGTATTCTACCTCTTCTAAACTGTTATATATAAGCAATCCGGATCGACATAACTCAACGCTGGACACATTCGTTTGATCTATGGGTCGTGGGTTTATGCGGTTCTCTGGCCTTCTATGGACCTTCCAATGGAAAGTCGGCAGAGAAAAAACGAAAGAGATAAAGGGAATTCGGCCTAAAGCTGAGCCCCGATCTGAGGGCTTTTAGAATAGCATTGGAGCTCTAGAGAGACCCGTACCCAGCTTAGTTTGTATAATGTCATACGTAGTATTTATTGGTGTACCATGCAACTCCATACGACTAACAGATCGACTTACCAGAAATGTTGGTGGGATGAGGACAGGATGGCATGTTTGTACATTCCCTTTGAGATTGACTGGTTATGTGCAAATCCTGGTCTGAATATTGTCGCTGATTAGAACCATTATTTTTCAAGCTCAGGTACTTTTCCCACTAACAAACATTGGCAGGAACAGATAGACCACCCGACCCTCTTCTGGGTATTGTAGCAAAATGGAGAAGTAGAGCTCTGATGTGGTGAAGACAGAGAGCTTTGAGACACTTCAAGGGGAATAGCTCTGGGAAAATGCAGGAATGAATGAGTGTGATGAAGTTGTTCGCACCCTATGAAGAAATGATTGCAAAAGATAAAGCTTTAGAAAATACATTTTTAAAACTCTATACTAGGTTCATAGCAGTCTAGAAGAATATAATGAATCCATGTGATGGTTTGCAGAAGGAACTGTGGGGGAAAGTGTCTTTTCCTATAGTTTTAGTAGGTACCATGCTGGTTTTAGGCTACTTTGTTTGGGTGAGTGGCTTGCAGCGTAGGTTAGAGGAAGGCTGGGAACATTTCAACATTTTGATACTTAAGGAATACATTCTCTTGTTGCTCTTCTACTTATGTGTTTTTATGGAAGTGCTTTTATTTTGTATTTGCAATGATTGATAAGTGTTATGGCGGCTTAAACAGAAGCACAATACAGCGGATCAAAATGGCGGCCAGAGCAGTCCCTTGATGTGGTGAATTACAAGAGAGTATTGGTAGCAGGCTGAGGTCCTGCTAGTGGTCGAGGTTGAAATGCAACCTTCAGTAGGTTCAAGGCAGATAAGCATATTAGCATTATATGCAATATTGAGACATAGCAGAACTTTCCTTAAACAGTTGGTAGCATTGTGAACAGCTAGGGGGGCTAGTGGGATTATGATGTGGCACAAGGCATTAGCTACTGGAAGACCAAAGTGATCCGATTTCATGCAACCAATGCCCTCAAATTTTCCTTGCCCATCTGTTTTACAAACTGACTTACTCTACCGCCACCGTAAAGCATGCAACGTTCGGGTCCTCTTTGATATGAACCTTAACTTGCACCACTGTATCACTGCTAGTGCTATGCGGCCAAGATTGCCCTGCTCAACATCAGGAAAATCGGCCCCCATCCTCACTTCCAGCACTACTAAAATAACCTTGGTACTCAGCTGCCTTGACTACTCTATGAGCCACCTTCCTTGCCTCTCCCTCTGCACTTTCTCCCCACTTGCCAAAGCACTCAACATCACCATCTTTACCCTGCAATCTTCATGCCGGTTGGCTGTCCATGAAACACTGGTCCCTCTTTAAATTCCCGCTTCTTGTTCTCAAATCCCTGCATGGGCTTTCGCCCTCTACACAGTCGTTGAAGTGTACAAAAAGAAGTAGTGGAACTTTGTTCACTGCTGGCCTGCCCCGGTTCCTCCCTACAAAACCCCATTGCCACGCCCCTCACACGTGCAAATAAAACCCCCACAAAAACACACCTGCTGTTTAAGGGAAAGTTCAGTGCAGTGCACTGAAGGCAAAGTTTCAACTTCTTCCTACATTTTTATTTTGAAATGAAGCCATTCGGGAACGGTTTCTTTTTAAAATAAAAAGTATAGAAATAGTAACACTTTTAAAGAAAGGAGAGGAGAACTGCTCCCAAACGCTCCCACCCACTTCGACCACTGCCTTTACCTAGCTCACACTATCTCCTACTGCTCTCCTCATGTTCTCTACGAGTACACTCCCGAAACTCTCTGTCCCTGTCAACCACGTGCCTTCTCTTGCTTTCGGTCCTTGTCTCTTCTAGCCCCGCCCCACTGGAACTCCCTTCCTCCCCATGGTAAGAAGGCTGCTACTATCCAATCCTTTAAACCTGCAGTAAAGCACCATTTCTTTAAGCAAGAAGGAGCACCCTCCAGGTATTCCCACGTTTCTCTCCCTTCCTGACGACCCTTCGCTAATCCGACTACATAATCAGTCAACACAGACCACTATCTTTTATTTGTCTGTCTTGGCCCTACTCTTACATGGATTCCTAAACCCCCACCAGTGGGTTACTCACTAACTCTATGGATTACTCAAGGGACACCATGATTCGGGATGACCGTGTAAGGCTGTTGTTTTCTCTTGTAAGTGTTCCTGGGAGAAACACCATGCATGCCCAATATAATCAAATACTAACACAAAGGAAGAGGAGATGTTATTTGAAAGACGTTTTGACTGCTGCAATCATGGTAGTAGCCTTGATGTCGGTAGCAGGGATTGCCAGTTCTAAGGAGCAGGACAGTTGATTGGCGAAGCAGAAGTCTTACTTCCTTTTAAAACATGACTGGGGTGATTATTAGAGATTCTTGCTCGGAAAAATAAGAAGGCAGCAGCCCTACACCCATTCACTGTGAAGAGAAGAATCTCTTTGTGAGTGGTTGCCAAGTGTTGAAGTTGGGAATTTGAAGATCCAACCGTTCAGGCTTCGGTGACTTGTCGTGAAGGAAACAATTACATTTCAATGAATTTCTTTTGTTAGATAGAGCTTGGCAATTGTCATCCCAGTCAATAGATTTTGGTTGATTTGGGAACAGCTGCAAAGTTTATAGGTGTGCATTATATAACTGAATAACAATCCCCCTTGTGAGAGCAATATAACAGAGACAGAGCATTAGATGTGGGTCTTATTACTTATCAGACAGGCACTCTGAAGACGCAGATAGTAAAACATAATGACGACATTTATTTCATGTCACTATATTGGGCATTAATCTTGGAAGTGCGAGGTGAGGCCATTTTGTGCTGTCTTGTGCCATGTTATGCATTGTTTTATCTTTTCACATCTTGTTATGCCTTTTCAGGCTTTGTTCTGCCTTCTATACCTTGTTGTGCATGTCCATGCCTTATTTTGCGATGGCATTCCTTTTTCTTGTTATGCGTTATACCTTGGTATGCCTTGCTATGCCTTCTTCATCTATGTTATGCAATTTTAGATCATGTCACCCTATCTCAGCTGAGTTTATGCCAGGGCATCAACTCAATGTCCGAAAATGGTTGTTAATTGGCGAGGGCCTCCCTCCTGACTGCTAACTGACTTGGCACAGGCATTCCAACACCAATGCCACTCAGCCTGGCATGTGGTAACAATACATTGCGGACGGAAACACACCCTGCACTACCAGCTGACATAGCCAAGCCTTACCATCCTGGCAGGTACTGTTAAGGGCCATCCTACAAAACTGATTTCTTATGTTATTATTCTGCATGGAATGTCATGTTAATGCCCAATGCAAATAATGTATAATATATAGGTGCCAAATGTCTACTATTCTGAAGAATCATACTCAATCCCACATCTTACATAATGTATTACTGTCCCAGGCTACCCTATTATCCCACCAATGACAACTTACTGTGATCCAGCTGACACATGCCACCTCACACCATTGAGGAGCATGGGTCTCTACAGCCATCCTAGCCACACACTGGGCCTCATTACGACTATGGAGGTAGCCATGCCGCTTTTAGCGTTAATGACGGGCCCGTTGTTAGCATCCTGCTCTGCTCGCGGGTCCAACTAAGGACGCCTGGTTTTACCAGGCGTCCTTCCAGGCATCCTTAGCGGATCCCCCGAGCAGACCTCGTAATGAGGCGGTAGAGGGTTAACGGGTCCGCAGCTCTATCAGCGCCGTTAACCCTCTACCGCCTTTCTCGTAATGAAGCCCACTGTCTCGACTGTTATAGACGCAAATCCAATTCACCAGCTCAGCTCCTTGTGGACTGCATCGGTACTGGGGTCTAGCTGGACTTGCTTGGTAGTGCCCTGCAGTGGCGAAGCCAGGTTTTGATGCAACGGGGTTGGGGCGGGCAAAGTGCAGCTCAGGAGGGTGCCAATGCTGCATGCAACGCGCTGGCCAAGTCAGAGAGGGGTCGGGGTTGGGCAGGGGGGTACCATTTCCTTAATTTTGCGGGTATAACTAGGAACTGTTGATGCTTTATATTCAAATTAAAACTGGCAGGGTTTTTTACCTGATATATATTTCATTATTAAAACCTTAAACTTCTACAAGCCACATCTATTATCAGTTACACACCACACATTTGTTATGGAGGGAACGTCCAATTACAATTTAATTTCAATTTGACAATGGAATCTAGAGAACTGAATCAAGGAGGCAATGTGGAAAAAATTCTGAGATCCAGAGAAGTGTACTGTATATGTACACTGGACACTTGTCATAGCTGCCTAAATTCGGACGAGGAGATGTTTCATCGTCTATAAACTATCACAAACTAGAATAATAAGACTGTTTAGCCCAAGCAAGTACAAAGTGCAAAATCAGATTCTATACAACCATTGTATAATTTATTTTCCTTTCATATTTTACTATTGTTTTTTATCACTGTAAATTGTTTCTAACTATATTGTTTACGTTACAAAAAAGAACAATGATCGTAACCACAGTGAAACATCAGCATACTTACTGAATAATGGACTATAAGACATAACAGTATAGACCTTCATAAGATTAAGTAACACTGCCCAATAGCAATCTTTACCCTATCCAAGATGGAGAATCGGAGATCATCTGATATCAAATCATATGTAACCACCACTCCACACTTCTGTAATCGTTCCAGATTACACAACAGTGATTAGTAGGCATTCATACCAAAAAGAATGCCGACCATTTAATAAGCCCGTTCATTAAATAATTATAGAGATGAACGGTTTTGTAGCCTAAACAAACATACACAAACTTTCTATATTCTTCCCAAACTAAGATGGCAGACTCGCGATCACGTGACAAGGAGTCACACTTCATCGCAAGCCGATCAGACTTGAAATTCACAATCCGGCGAGCAGCGTACGCTGGTTATCATGCCACAATGCGAAACCTACTGAAATAGACCAAGGGCAACGTGCTAAGTGGTAAGACAATACAGAAGTTCTATCCATACATCCTATATTTAGATAAAGAGTTTCTTGAAACTGAATTTAATTATGCTGTAAAAGCACACCTGATCCTAAGCCCGCTCGTCCATTTTTCATTAGGACAACCATAAAGTCGAGCTATAACGCTGGCTGATGAGCTCCTAACAGCAATAATCAACATCACAACACCAACCAATGGGGCAAACAACGTTTCAAGTAAAATTGTGAGTAAATGACAAATAGATTTTTGTGTAAAGCTTCGGAGGAAACCCTCAAACATTTAAAATTGTTCTGCCCTTCACTCAGGCGGGAAAGAACAAATCATTTAGGAAGATTCATCCGAAATTGTTCAACATTAACTGCTCTAGACTGGTGGCAATTAATGTTCGATGAGACCGACAGGGCATTGACGATAACAGTAACTTTTTTTCTTGAAGACATATTGCTTCGATTTCGTGCTGTAAATGAGGAACTGTAATAAGTTGTTTTCATCTCTCTGGGTTTTCATTTGATATATACCATAATGATGTGAGCTGGAAGGACCAGTATATGCACTTGAACTATTTTTTTGTATAGTGCTCATACTTAAGTTTTTCTTGCTTGTTATTAGTTAACTCATTTACAGGATGCCAGCCCGGTCTTCTTTGAAGAGTGTGTTGATCTTATCGAGTTAATGTGGATGCAATTTATGGATGATCTGTAATGCTTTCTTTTTTAAAGGTTTGTAATAAACCATATACATTTTTTTTTTTAAAAAAAAGATTTTTGATTATGCTAGTCTGCAATTCAGTAAGCAATATGCTGTACAAATGAAATTGCAATGCAGGTATATATTAGATAATTGATATTTTCTGAAGAACTGGCATTTTTTGTTTAACACATTTTAGCTGAATCGTAACAAAGCCGAAATGAAGGCGTATCCCTCCTGAAGAACCATCATAAATTACAGAAGGGGAAAAACGTGGGTCAATTATTTACGCTATTAAAGACACTTTGATGAAAAAGTCATTACAATACTGTCAAACTTTCTTGAAGACAAATGGAACTTAGCAAAGAAACATACTCAAGGTTTAAAAGGATGCAATTAAAGTGACACTATACTACAGTTGGGCGCAACTCAACAGATTTCCATTTTTTCTTTTCTGTTCATCAATTTTTCTGATCAGCCTCAGAAAGGGAATCCAGATGCAGCCTAACACATATGAGATAAAGAATACTTACACTTAAACTACAGGTTCGCCAGAAGTTGCTTTAAGGCTGAAATAAGGCTGAAATAACTCCATTAACTTTTATCATGAATCCAATTCACCAGCTCAGCTCCTTGTGGACTGCACCTGGACTGGGGTCTAGCTGGACTTGCTTGGTAGTGCCCTGCAGTGGCGAAGCCAGGTTTTGATGCAACGGGGGCAGGGGTGAAGTGCCACTCAGGAGAGTGCCGCTGCCGTGCGCAGCATGCTAGCCTAGTCAGAGAGGGGTTGGGTCGGGGTCACTACCATTTCCTTAATTTTGGGGTATAACTAGGAACTGTTAATGCTTTATATTCAAGATAAAATGGGCAGGGTTTTTTATTTTTACCCGATATATATTTCATTTATAAAACCTTACACTTCTACAAGCCACATCTATTATCAGTTACACACCACACATTTGTTATGGAGGGAATGTCCAATTACAATTTAATTTCAATTTGACAATGAAATCTAGAGAGCTAAATCAGACCCATCCATCAGCAAGGCAAAAAAGAACAACTCAATAAACATTTGCAAACAAGCAATACACCATGGCGTGTTGCTGGTAACCAGGCCAAGCAATACAAAACCACAGACTGGAATGGAAAAATGTTTTAACAATGTTTGTAGATTCTCTGACACAAGGTTGTCTGTCTGGCACAAACAAGCCATTTGTCCAGGCATTGAGTTTAAAATAAAATACCCTGACAATATTAATGCCAATATAATACCAGATTGAGAGTGGGAACAAAAATAACCTTTATCCCACCAACAGACACACGGATCCTCCTGAAACAAAGCTAAACATTAGCAAACAACTTAAGTACAATTGTATACATGTTTCAATGTAATTGCCATTATTCCCTAAGTGCATCAGTGCAATATCGTTTGTAAAAATGTCTTAGTACCAAAAAGGTCAACATGTGGCCAATCATTTGAGCTAAAAATAAATATCCATAACATCAAATGCTTGTTGCATAGCATTGACTCGATAAATATATACAAACATATACATGCCATGTGGATGAAACTGTTCCTTTAAATGCAAGGTGAGAATGAGATTGTGTCCCATGCAGCGGTAGGCTACGGAAGACTAATGTGCTTGAAGATGTTTTACTGTGATGTTTTTCTTCTGCCACTGCAAAAAAACCCATGGAGCATCTGCGCTACAAAGCCTTTCTGCATGGTTTAATTGAAGCAAATGTCTGAATTACTTTATCAAAGTCCACAGAGTCAGTCAGGTCTCTTTCAGTACTAAGAAGGACTACATTTGAAAGTCCCTCTTCACCATTGTTTACCGTAAGTAACTTTTGATTAACTTCAGCCTGCTAAAACTTCATTTTATGGCGGCACTACTTACAGGCAAAGTAAGAAATATTATATACAAATTAGAAAGGTTTGGGTAAGCACTATGCCTATCATTGGCTATCAAGAACGGCAGCACATTGTTTATTAATAACTGCTTGTTGTCAGAGAATATTGCCCCGTACAGTGCGCAAAGTGAAGAATACTCTTCCACAGCATCGGGCACAGAGACATCACCTGCATAAAATGTAGTTAACTCTTTCAATGCGTCAGAATTATCTGAGCTAGTAAAATGTTTAGGATTCAGTGCTGAGAATTTATGCACAGTATTTCTAAAATCTTGAAATGTTGCTGTCAACTGAGTAACAAAGTTATCAACAAGAACATAGAAGATTTGTACTTTGAATGCCGGCCTCCCACTCTAAAGGTTTATCATCAGCTTCTTCATCAGGAAAACTTCTCTTAGCCCCCTTCCTTTTTTTCTGAAAGTGTGTTGATGTCCCACACTGTTCAGCCATGTTTCTAGCACCTATTTCAAACCAAGAAAATATATCATCTGACCGAAGCTTCTCTAGTTCCTTAAAGGATGTCACAGCCATGTGTTCATCAGTTACTAAGTCAATACTTTGCAAATATGCAGATAGTGTATGCACAGTTTGCAGTACTTTGTGCCAAAAACATATTGAGAATTTAAACTCTAAGGTTCCAATTGTGTTCCAGAGCCCCTGTGCATCCCAAAGTGCTTTTCCATTTCCATTTGGGATGCATCCAGTGGATATTCAGTGTAATGCTGTGCATATTGGTACAATGCTTTATTTCACAGAATCCTCTGCCCTTTTATGACTAGCCCATCTATTGTCAGATACCGTTTTTAATGCCAGGGCTTCCTGCAGGTCATATTCCTGTTGCCCTTCCTGCAGAAATTTCAAGCAAGGCAGACTGCTTGTAAGGAAAGTGTACAGTGCCTTAAGTGAACCAAAAAATAACTTTCCTTTTATACATGAGTGTGCAGCATTAATCAGAACAAGGTTTACACTGTGCGCACAGCAGTGACCATATATAGCTCTGTGCAGACTTCTCTCACAACTGCTTGCAGTCCAGGAATGCATCCGGACATTAAGGACACATAAAGTTCCAGGGACTCTAATATTGATGCCAATAGTTTATACAAGTCTGCCGATCCTGCTGCAGGAAGTTCAGCAATTGTTACAAAATGTTCGGCTGCATGACCAGATGATGTAACATATCTAAGAAATAAAGAAAATTGATCAACTCTGCATGTCATCTATTGTAGAGTCAACAATGACACTATAGAATTTGGCCATTTTAACTTCTTCAAAGTTAACACACATTGGGCCTCATTACACGGAAGGCGGTAATCCAGGGTGCTATTAGCACCCTGGACCATGCCGGTAAATTACCGGCACCGCCTTGGCGGAAAGGGGATTTACCGCCCCATTCCAAGGTTGGAGGGGCGGTAAATCCCCTTTCCGCCATTGCCCTTCCCCATTCCCATTTCAGCCCCATAGGGCTCTATGGGAATGGGGAAGGCGCTAATTACGGCACCGCAATTTTGCGGTGCCGTAATTAGCTCCGAGGTCCCTTAGCGGGTTGGTACTTAACGCCTGCAAGAAGCAGGCGTTAGTTCCTCCAACCCGCAAAGGGACCTCGTAGTACGGCGGTAAGGGTTAACGGTCACCGTTGCCATTAACGGTGACCGTTAACCCTTACCGCCTTCCGTGTAATGAGGCCCATTGTCTCTTTCCTAGTGCACTTAGGAAATCATTCTGAATGTCATGGCTCAAGTAGGTTTCATTCGGGTTACCATGAGCAATATGCTGTGCTAAACCATTGTCATGCTTGGACATCATCTTGAGTAAATCCAAAAGGTTTCCTTCATTGGACGTACTTCCCAATCCTGCATGTTCTCTGTATCCATGGAGAAGCATCCCTTGCTTGGCAAGATACATTATAGCATGAAGCAGTCGGCTTAGAATACCATGTTTTTTCTCTACCTGTTCCCTTTCAGCTTGTGTTAGCTCAGAGGCAATAGTTCTATCTTGGCTAATTCTAAATTCGGTTATTTGTAGCTATTTTTCAGCTTCACAGTGTATCTTTGAATGGTCAAGCATTACAATGTTTTCTGTTCCTTTTCTAAAATCGGAAAAACCACAGCTAGGATAAGACCAAACCTTTGAAAAGCATTCTTTTTTTATCGGCAAATAGCCAACATACAAAGCTAAAAAGACACTTCTTGGAGAATACACTAACAACTCATTGCTTTACTACAGGGAATGCACCTTAAACCTGTGTCATACCACTCTGGGCTAAATCTCTGAAGATTGGAGTCACATGCACATTTTTTATAGCCATCTTTCAATCCAGGCTTACATGGACCAGCTTGTAAAAAGTGCTTGAACTAAAGGTGTAGACATTGCCCTGCTCTGAAAGAGGTATGGATCTGTTGGGTAATCTTGCTGTAGGCCAAGTGTGACCTGCATGTTTACATTCCCACTCTATTTTTACATTTACATTGCACTCCCCAATGTCCTCGGTATCCATGTCTTGTACTACTTGAGTGCCAACATTTGTATCTTCAAGAGTTTTAGTGCAATCAGCAGTTGTGCGACAAAACATAACTACAGTCTGGGTAACAGTTTCTGTTGAGTGATCATCAGGACCCTCTGTAGATTCACTAGAGCATTGTGGATGCTCAGGAATGTCAGTACATAATGGGTGATCTGTGGAATCTATTGTCGCGATAGGAGGAGAAGCAGTAGACAGATGTTCATCACCAGAAGCATGAGGGACAGAATCAGGGGGAGTTTCCTGCAGAGTTCTGAAAACAAGGATTAAAAGAATCTTGTAACTACAATAATATCATTCAGTGGTTAAAAACGTTGGCATTACTTGAATGGGCAATAATTTACCTTTTCTCCTGCTTGTCAGTGGAACCTTTGGGCTGGATCTTGAAAGCAGACAAAATATCTTGAGAGGATTTTGATGCTTTGGCAAGTTTCTGTTTGCTGACCTGTTTTTGTCTTGTGGCACCAGGTATTTTTGGTTGAACAGCTGATGACTCTGGATTCATGGTATTGCTCTATTCCCTACTTCTGCAGAAAGTGAACGAAAACAACACAGATGAGTACATGTGTAAATTAAGTTTACACAGCTAATTAACCAATGATTCAAGTTGAACTGCACCACGATTGTCTCTCTCTAATAAAGCGATGAGCTAAACAGAATGTTAAATTCATGATCAAGCCATTTCCCAGAGCAGATTAGGCCCAGCAGCCCACGCCCTCCAAACAAAGGTCAGTGGTTAATGAGGCTCCTTTCCAATTTTGAAATGAGCAGCAGTGGCTATTTTTTTCTAGATGCATTACTAGTAACACATCACCAATTTCAATCTGTAACCACGGCTGTACTCTAATTGAAGTTGCCCTCCTCCGCGCCACTCTAGCTAGCTCGTTCCTCGTCCCTGCCCACCTTGCTGTGCTAACAACCAAATTGCCCACTCTCTGCTTAATTCTAATTGTGATACTTTGGCTCATGCTCACCATGTTTCCTTTTTGCATCATAAACAACAACACTCCATGTAGCAATAACAGCTACATACCATACAACAATGGACTAGCTAAACTAGGCTGCCCCACACCCTTCCTCCCCTCCCTTTCACCTTTCACACACACCACTCACCAACAACTCATTGCTAAAAGTAAGGCCACACCAGCCAATGTCCTACCTAATAGTACCAACTTAACTAAAGCTGACCACATTGCCTTCAACCCTCTCCTTCCCAATCCATTAGATCACTGCCCCACAATCCACCCCGCCCTCCAGGACCACAATAATAGACTTGAGCCTAGACTCCCTACCACATCTAGCAAATTGCCTACCACACCTGTGACCAAGACCACAACCACTAAGGACAGCACTAAGGCCACTAACGCGACTTCTCTAAAAGGTGCACTACTCAATGTTAGAACTCTAGTAGCCCACCCCACCGAAATTGCCAACATTATCCTCTCACGAGACCTCGACTTCCTTGCTATTACAGAAACTTGGTTACATGAAGCAGCAGGACCCTACCTTACTCTTGCCATCCCCGACAACTACTCTATCCTCAGAGCAGACAGACCTAATGCTCGCGGAGGAGGTGTAGCTATCATTTTCAAATCTTCACTCGACCTCAGATTAATCACCTCCCCCTCGCTAAAGTCCTGCGAGCACTTCACCATTAAAGTACAAACCACCCCTAAGACTACCATTACTTTGCAACTAATATATAGGCCCCCAGGCCCCACAGGCTCTTTCGAGGAAGACATTACCACTCTCATAGCAGAGAATTCCAAACCCCACTCCCAAAATATTATTCTAGGAGACTTTAATTTAGGATTTAATGACCCTAACGACTCTCCAGCTGCCTCCTTGGCCAACGCCTTATCCGAGCACGACTTCACTCAAGTCGTTACACTTCTTACCCACCAGAAAGGTAGAACCATTGACTGGGTCGCAGCCCACAACTGCAATATCACCTGCAAAGCCCCACAAACTCTTGTATGGACGGACCACTCCCACATATCATTCGACATCAACCAAAATAATCCTAACCCCAAGCAGCGCCCCTATGCACCAGCCTGCCTGACTAGAAACAAGCGCAACATCTCTGCAGAGACCCTCACACCTCTCATCCTCCCCTTTCTAAACACACTCCCTGCCACCGCCGACCTTAACCTTCTAGTCAACACCTACAATGATGCCCTTACCAGCGCCATTGACGCCATTGCACCCCTAAAGGAATGCAAAGGTAATCCCATAGCTCACTTGAACCCTTGGTACACACCGGAACTCAAAACTATAAGAAAAAAGAAAACCAAGATAGAAACCCTATGGAAAACCAACCCCACTGCAGAAAATACATCCAATCTCAAAACCATTTCCTCCCTATATAAGAAAGAGAGAATCCGCACTAAAAAAGAAATCTACAATACTAGAATAAATAATGCCCAATCTTCTGCTAAAGAACTCTTCACCATCCTGAAGGAATTAGAAAACCCGAACCCTCCTACTGATACCTGCGTGAAGGACAAGCCATGGTGCACCAGTATCCAAAATGCCCTGGCCAACAAAATTACTGGTCTCCAAAACAAAATTGAGGCCAAAAGATTACAACTCTCAAATAGCAACGCCTTCACACCTAGCACACCCACCCCGACCAAAAACACCTCCGGCTTCACATTCAAACCGGTTTCTATACCCGAAATCCAAAAAATCATAGCATCCCTTAAACCTTCTAATTGTAAAGGGGACAGTTGCCCCACCCAGATCATCAAAGATGCTGCACGAGACCTAGCCCCCTTCATCTCCAAACTAGTAAATATATCCTTCTCAACCAATTCTGTACCCAACAACCTGAAACAGTCCTGGGTTCTCCCCCTCCTAAAAAAAACAATCTCTCGACCCGCCCATTCCCACCAATTACAGGCCTATCACCACGGTCCCTTTCCTGCTAAAAATCCTAGACAGAGTTGCCTACTTGCAAATCCAAGATTACTTGGAGACCAATCAACTGTTAGGCCTGCGTCAATCTGGCTTTCGTCCTCAACACGGAACAGAAACGGCCCTTGTTGACCTCAAAAGTCAGATTGACGACATCAAGGACAAAAACAAAGCAGCTATCCTACTCCTCCTAGACCTTTCAGCAGCCTTTGACCTGGTTGACCACAAAATACTCTGCAAACACCTCTCCTCTGCTGCCCACTTCTCACCCTCTGCTGTCACATGGATACAATCCTTGTTTGCCAACAGAACCATGAGGGTTTTCTCATCTGTGGCTGCAGCAGACCCCATCCCCATCACATGCGGTGTCCCACAAGGGTCCTGCGTCTCCCCTACCCTCTATAACATCTTTACAAAGCCTCTCTTTGACAAACTGGACCATCTGGGTGTTACCTACACCAACTACGCAGATGACACCCAGATACTCCTCACCATCACTGGCAACTACAACACTGACGCCACCAGGATCAACAAAATCTTCGCTATCATTCAGGCATGGATGGCCACACACGGCCTCTGCCTGAATGATGAGAAGACAGAGCTCCTCCTGGTCGGGTCACCCAATAACCTACAGAAACTCAGCCCCGATTATTCCAACTTCATCATAGATGGCAACATCATTCCAGTTGTGAATAATGTGAAAACCTTAGGCTTCTAACTCGATGCCAATACCAACCTCTCCAGAAACTCGACTCCAACACTCTGTCTGTTCTCATTCTGCTCGATCTCTCTTCTGCCTTTGACACTGTCAACCATGCCATCCTGCTCAACCGTCTCAGTGATAACCTGGGTATCACTGGTCAGGCTCTGGCGTAGCTGACCTCTTTCCTTTCCAATCGACCCTCCCAGGTCCAACTGGGGTCCTTCCTCTCTGACATCTTCTTCTCTACCTGTGGTGTCCCCCAGGGATCTAATCTCTCTCCCTGGCTGTTCAACCAGTATCTGGCACTCCTTGCCCACCGCATCGCCACTCTCTGCCCCAACTTTCAGTGCTATGCGGACAATACCGAGCTCATTTTCAGGCTACCCTCGGCCTCCTCCTCTCCTTCCCTCATCTCCAACTGTTTGTCTGCTATCCAGGTATGGTGTGCCGCCAATGACCTCTGCCTTAATACCAGTAAGACTGAGATTCTACTCATCGGCACACCCACTTCCTCCTTCCCTGCAGCGCTCTGGCCAGCCTCTCTTGGCCCGCTTCCTGCTCCTACTTGCAAGGCAAAAAACCTCAGGGTCATCTTCGACTCCACACTCTCCTTCTCTCCTCATATAACTGACGTCTCTAAGAAGTCTCACTACCAGCTGCACCTCCTCAGAGGTATTCTTCCCTTCCTCTCCTTCCCCCAGAAGCTCACGGTCTCCAGAGCCCTGGTTCTCTCGAAGCTGGACTACTGTAACAGCCTCTATCTTAATCTGCCTGCCTCTACTCTCTGCCCCCTCAACTCATCCAGAACAGGACTGCGAGACTTGTCCTTGGCCTCAAGCCCAGGGACCGTATCTCTCCAGGACTGAAATCTCTACACTGGCTCCCTGTGGCTGCGAGGATTAAGTTCAAAACCCTCTGCATTGTCCACAAGGCCTTCTGGGGCCTGGGGCCTAAATACCTTCAATTCTCTCTTCCTAAATATCTTCCTTCCCGAGCCCTTCGCTCATCTGTCTCCAACTCCCTCAGGGTCAGCCGCTTCTCGAAGCAACAAGCTGGGGGTAGATCTCTCTCTGCAGCAGGGGCCTCCCTATGGAACAGCCTTCCTGCCTCCCTGAAACTTGAAGAGAACCATCTTCGGTTCCGGAACAACCTCAAAACCTTCCTCTTTGCTTCTGCTTTCTCTCTCCCTCTCCCCTGCTAATTCTTCATTGAAACTGCACTGAACCTGCACCTGGGCCACTCTCACCGACCTCGGTCCTTGGCCCAGCCACTCTCCACTTGCACTGCCTCCCTGGCAACCCCTGCACTGCGGGACTGTCTCTGCATCCCTTACAGCCCCCCTCCCAGCACTTGTCTGCACTAACCTTGCACTTGCCACCAGCTGGCCCTATTTATTATTTATTTTTTTATTCTACTTACCCTGTTCAGCACTTCCTCCTCTACCCTTGCACTTTTTCCCTTCCCCCTACCCCTGCACTTGCGCAATCTGAATGACAACTGGCCTAGTAGGATCGTTGTCTGTCTTTCCCCCCTGTTCCCCCCTCCCTGCCTCGTCGCGCCTTGAAACACTTGTGTATAGGCGCGTTACAAATGCCATATCATATCATATCCAAACAAGTTAATAAGACCGCCTCAGCTACTGCCTATACGGGAAAATGAATCAGGGCTTGTAGACCTTTTCTATATACAAACAGCTGCCTCATTCTGGCGAGGGCCCTCATACAATCAAAGCTTGATTATTACAACAGCTTGTACCTTGGTGCCAACCAAGCCATAATCAAGAAACTTCAGATCCTCCAGAACAATGCGCTGAGAGCAGCATTAAATATTCTCAGGAGAGAGAACATCTCCCACATAAGAATATCTTGCAAATGGTTATCTATTCAACAAAATATTGACCTGAAAACCCTCTGCCTCACCTATAAAGCCTTAAACCACCTAGCTCCCCAGTACCTCATCAACAAACTCTCCCTCAAGCCAAACACAAGAATCGCCAGATCTTCCAATACTCTCTGCCTCACCGTGCCCAGATTCTCTGCCAAAAGAGCGGGGGGCTCGAGCTTTACTGTCCTCGCCCCTCAACTCTGGAACACCCTGCCACTGAGTATTAAACTGACCAAATCCTTCCAACTATTCAGAAGACTAGTCATTAGTTGGCTTCTGGAGAAGGCAATCCTCAGATATACTTAGCTCAATACCAACTGTATATACTGTACATACTCTGAAATGCTTCCTTCTACCTGCCTGTACATATTATATATGGCATATTAACGCCACAATTGTATAACTGCTTATGTACTGTAACTATTTAACCTGTCCTTACGCGCCCATCTACCCCTGGGTCTGGAGCGCTATACTAAATAAAACAAACAAACAAAAAAACAAACAAACCAAGCCTGCAAGCAGGAGAAGACAAGGAAACCCTGTCACTCAACCAGTGATTTTGCTGAGCATGGCAAGGAGAATGGGTGCACCTAGGCCCTGGCTCTGCCCCCATGTACTGGGTGGCTATGCATATACTAATGAGTCCCCCCCCCCAAGGCTGGCAGACGCGGACTCAGACTGGCCTATAGCATTAGGGCAATAGGAAATGCCTGAAACAAAAATGCAAAATGGCAGTGTGTACCAGTTTTCTGGGGTCAAAAGTGGGACATTTACATGTGGGCCAGTTTGATAAGTTACTACATCATGTGGCTAGTAGTTTCGAACAGTGTTACTGAATACATATTCTTTAAGATGCACAATGTGCATCAAATTTAATCGAAATCCTCCCCCTTGGTTACTACTCACCAGTCTTTCAAAAAAGGAATGAATTACCATTTGCAACTACATTTATGGAATGAGTTTCAGTACCACGGCTAAAACATGATTTATGGGACTGTGGCTGACAGAGCCCTAGTAAGAGGGCAGGAAGGCAGTTGTGTAGTTATTAGTTAGTTGCAGTGTGCACCCCGTATTTCACATGAACTCAGGCTCTGGTTGTAGTCACATACACTGTAAAAGGACTAGAAAGTGATATTAACCATACAGGTCAAATGCCAAAGTCTAACGGGATCAATGGGGAGACATTTGCTAGGCACTGCCATAACGGGAGTACATGGCTATATGGCATTATCTGGAAAATGGTGTTCTTACCTGGGCATGTGATTGGAGTGCCTGGCAAGTGCCTATCCCATGACTACACAAAAGTAAAGCTGTTGGCTTTGTCTATGTCTGTATCAGGACTCACTTGAGTGCAGGGAACATATCTAAATCAAGTGAAGTGCTGATAGCACATGGTGAAACCTAATATTTCTATTACATTTTCACATGTACAAATGCAATTAAACAATTACCTAGCAGACTGCTTAGAAATAACACTGGGTGTGCAAAGGTTCATGTTACTGCTTGATAGAGCTAATTCAAAGATAGCCTAGAAGGAGGTGTTTTGGGCAGGAATAGCAGATAGTGGAGGGAGGGGAAGGGCGTAGGGGCTAGTGTACCGCGGGTTGACTGAGAACTCACCAATACAAATTACAAAAGCAATCCATAAAGGAGTGTACACCAGGCAAGAAATAACTCAATTTATTCTGGATCCAGTCACAGCGGGTAAAGCAAAATTCATACAGAATGTGGAACAGAACTGCATGAAAGGCACTGTCAAAGAAACGTCCCTAAAGCAAGAACTTTTATAATCATACAAAGGATTAGCATCAACCCACATTGCAACATTATGTTAGTCCTCCATGTGAGGCTCATTGGTAGAGCTAAATCATTCTGCTTTAGTGTAACATACATTATCCTGAAATGATTGGGTCATGCAAATCTTGCCACACCACAACCTTCAACCACCTCTGTGACGTCACAGTCCAACCCATAATTGTCTCATGATAGTGCCAAAACATTGGGACATTTGAGATGACCAGCAGAACTTTATTCATCTGCCGCTGGTCATCTCCATCCATTTCTCAGGGGAATACAACTGATCATGACACTACAAGAGCCTTGAACCATTGACAAGTTACTGTTTTAATGTTTCATCTTAGTTTATTTATTTATTTATGTATTCATTTGGATTTGTACAGCACACATCTGCCTGGGGGCATCGTGACGCTGTTAAGGTAGGCTCACTTAGTACATGTCATTCACAAGTGCTTACTTTACAACAGGTAGGTAATTTGAGTGCATTACATACATTAATTACATGTATTCATTGCATACGATCGATACATAAAGTTGTTACATAAAACGATATATAAGGTTGTTGCATACAGTTGTTACATACAATCATTATGAGGAGTATGGAGAGGAGTTAGTTGAAGAGAGGAACTCTTTAAACCACTTCCTAGGTTGAGATGTGCTAAGGGGCAATTTTAAACTGCCATGGGACATTTTGCAACTGTCAGTAGACCAGTTTCATAAACTCATGTTGAATAAAAAAATGATTGTGCATTCACTGCTGTCCCCGGGAGCCCATGAGCTTTGCTTCCTGACCTCGAAAGTATCAAAGGCTGTTCGGTTCTTACTGTATGATCCTGGGAACAAATCATTTGCAATGTGCTGCAAGCCTCTGTGGCTACTAAGCAAGTTAATAAAATTTGAATTTGTTTCTAGTGAGGGGCATGCTCTGAGGCCTGTGTACTGTGCGTAGGTCTAATATTAAGCCTGTATACTTACCTGCAACTCACACTTTATTGCCTATATGTTATTTGCTCGAAACACAATTATTTACGTCATTCTCCAGCCTTGTGCATAGAACTGTGTGACTATCAACAAAGCCCACTCCCTTTTAGTGAGCTAATCCCACCCCTTTTTACCAGGCTGAACTTGCGGTTTTACCACATTATCCCCCGCCTTTTATTGACCCATCATTAACACACTCTTCTCCCCAGACTGCAATCTGCTGCTCTTTTTTAGTTATCCATTATCTTTTTAGTCTACTCATGTCACCTACATCTTCTTCCCAGTTTTCCAATGTTCCATCTATCAACACACACCCTTGCCCATCACATGAAATCCAATAGGCGTCATAGTTTTTTATATCTCCGGGTGTGTTGTAACCCAGTCAACATTATCATCAATTTCTTCACCCTTCATTACTTTGTTAATTGGCTTATTTTTATCATTTACCCCTTCAACATTATGGGGCAACATACATTTTCCTCTCTGTTTGTTAGTATAGTGTCTGCCAATGCAGAAGGTGATGAGCATGCAGATAAAGGTGGGCACAGTCACTGTAAATACTCCTGAGAGTCAAGTGGGCACGCAGGCAAAAAGGATGCCCAGCCAATTGTTCAATTACACTCCATTCACTTAATGTGTCTTCTTCTCATGGAGTGTCTGTATTTCATCAATAGCTGCTCTCAATGTCCCATTTGATGCTGCTCCCTATTTTGCTGCAAACTCCTCCCTCGGAAGCCGTGAGACAGTCCAGAATGTACATATTCTTGAGTGCCAACAATCGTAGTGCCATCAGCACTTCCTTTACTGTGTTTAGGCCTTTTTCGGTTGAATTGGTCAATCGCACTAAGTCATATCTGGTTAGCTGCAGCCACTTGGCATTAGCCTCAGTTTGCACTCCTGGTAGCAGTAAAGAAATGAACAAATTGGTTGCCTTGGAAAACAGTCGAAACTCACCAGGAATTGCTGCCAGATTTTCTGCACTCTTCTTGTACCATTAGTTGTTTAGTCTACCTTTTTCTGTTTAGTACTCCTCGCATAGTTTGCTCCTTTCTTTGCTGCACCACTTTTTCCTTCAGCATGATTGGCTGCTCCTTTAACGAAAGCCCCATGTTGTTGTTGATCCGAAACACCACCAGGGCAGGCTGTGCAGTGTAACAATCACACAAACCCCACTCCAATCAGGAGGAAGCTGGGCGTAGGCCTTTGATCTACATGCCCACCACAGGTCCATAATGACATCTGCCCTCTGCGTCAGTGCCACACTCCTCATCTCCTTGGCACAGCCGGTGTTAGTTCCCAAATTAATGGACCCACTGGACCTGAAACAAAGAGGGAATTGTGTAAAGATGAGTTTCACCTATTCAAGTTAATGCATATGTTCCCCAAATTGCCTTGCAGATATTGTTTACTTTGACACCACATTTTGTTCGTTTCCCACCAACCCTCCTAACACATTTAGTGCCTCAATTAATGCCATCATTCTGCAGTTTGTGTGGATTAGGGTGCTGGCAGTCGTGTTTGGGAAAATCTGTGAATTCCCCTTCCTTATGTATTCCATGTTTGGGTCATACTACTGCTGAACCAGAATTCCTCTGTCCGAATATGGGTCAATACTTGAGGACCCACCAATAAAGATCATGTCCCCCCACCTCAATTACTTCTTCTTTTACCATGGGGGTTCCTTTTGTTTCTGTCCCTGCACACTACATAATCATGTGTATAATCTCCCTCCTCTATTGGTTCTGCAATTAATTCTGCTGTGTTTACTGTCCTGCACCTTACAACTTCTATTGCAGGGGTTGTCAGTATAATTTCATAACCTGTTGCTCTCTGAGTTGTAATGTTGATTTGGACCTTTCTAGTACTTTGAACAATGCACATTCCATGTACAAAATTACTGGGCATCCCATTGTTATTGGTGATGCCTTTTCAATTGCGAATGCAGCAGCAGAAAGTGTCTGCTCACAAGTAAAGTGTCCCTGCTATGGGCTAGTGTTGCACTGTAATATGCCAGTGGCTTATGTCCCTGTCCCTTCTTTTGTGTCATTACAGCTTTCATTATTTTACCGTCTGAGTGAGAAAACAAATGTAAGTGGGTGTGGCCAATATTGTTGCATGCGCCAGCTCATTTTTTAGCTTGTCAACATTTGCATTAATCTCAGCTGTCCATTTTGTGTTTCTTTTGTTTTTCTGAGCTTCTTTGAGTGGCTGGAGCAGAGGCCTAGTGTATGTGGAGTAATCAAAGACACATGTTCTGCAGTAATTTGATAGACCTAGCAACAGATGCATCTCTTTCACTGTCGTGGCTTGGGGAGTTTTATGTATTGCTTCAACCATTCTAGTGTTTTTTTCTCCCTTCTGCTTATACAATCTGCCCCAAGTAAACCACTTCTGTTTGACAATACTGCAATTGTTCTTTGTCCACTTTGAACCCCTTGTCAGCCAGAAACGTTAGTAGAGTCACTGAGTCTTCCTTGCACTCATCTTCTGTCATGCTACACACTAAAAGGTCATCCACGTATTGTATCACTGTACTTGCTACTCGCAAATTGCTCAAATCCATTTGTATTATTCTGTTAAATGTGCTGGGTCCCTCACACTATGCTTGGGGCATTCTCGTGTGTTCAAAACTGGTCCCATGACACGTAAAGGCGGTGAGATAACTGGAGTTCAGATGCATGGCAATGGAGAAGAAAGCATTCTTCAAATCCACTACTGTGAAGTAGCGTGCCACTGCTGGGATGCTGCCGAAAATTGTTACAGGGTTTGGAACTAGCGGAAATTCTTCTTGGATGACGTTGTGAAGAGGATGGAGATCTTGTATGAATCTCCACGCCCCACCCATTGATTTTTTTATTGGATATATTGCCGTATTGCACAGTGATATAGATTCCTGTATGATACCTTGCTGCCATAAGGCATGCAGTGTCTTATACATGCCCTCATCTGCTTCTCGTTAGAGTGGGTATTAATTTACTCATGGCAGCAGTGTTCCTTCCTTTATCTTAATGCACACTGCTCCTGCATCTTTCAATATTCGCACTTCATGGGGTCCTTTGGTCCATAAATTGTTTGGAACTTTTTCCAAATCCTCCTGCCTGTATTTTGTCTCTTTTTTCACCAATTGTGTCATCCGGGGCACTGCTCTTTCCATTATCTGTGCTAGAGAAGGTTACCGCTCAACTGAAACACTATCTCTCCTGCCTCTTTGTCTTTTGTTGCAAACAACTCTGTGTCTGTTACCCCTGTCAGTGTTAGTGTGGGAACACAGTATTGATCACCACTCCATGTTGTCGTCATCTGTAGCAACCAGTATAATCATACCTTTTCTCACTACTACTTCCTCTACGTATAGCAGAGTATGTGTGCCTGCTGTGATTGTTGATTAGCACCGTGGCCTGAATATAAATTCCTTTGACAGTTGAAAAACCTTTCCGTGTGTCACGATCCCATTGCAGGCCCGGGGGTGGCAGGTCAGGAGGAGGGGTGGCCCCTCTTCCAATAAGGTAGGGAGACGGTGGCCAGGTATGATGGCTGGCTGGCGCGAGCATGTGGGGGGGTGCAACATTGCTGCCTGTAAGGAAGGGCCTACCACAGAGGAGGCAATGCCCGGCACGTGCTAAGAAACACCTAGCACGTGCGAGAAACCAATGCCCCAGACGGCACCATGTGCTTAGCGTTTCATCTGCTCCTAGCAAGAGTAGTGTTCCACTTACCACTCCTGTTGTCAGCATCCTTCTGCATCTCTATGCTTACTGTTTTGGCCTGCAGCATCCTTGAGTATTCCTTTGGTTGCCGTCCTGGTCTTCAGTGCTCTTCTACAGCCTTCAGCATCCCGGTAACAGCAATTCATCTAGGGACTTTCGGTTCTTCGTTGCATCTCTGCTTTGGACTTTTGGTTCTTCTTCACATCTCTGCTTTGGACTTTTGGTTCTTCCTCTCGCCTTCGAAGCATGCCTCGGCTGCAGTGTCCGAGAACCTGGAAAAGCAAGCAACTGGGTGAGACTCTGCATTCTGCTCCTACCCTCGCCCTACCCGCCTCCTCGAGAACTCACCTGTGCCTTGAAACGAGTTCTCCTGCTCTGGCTCACCACTTCGGCTCCTCCGTTAGCTGCTCTGCTCCTGTTTGGGCAAAGGACAAAAGACAGTTAAAAGCAAGCCAACAATCGTGGAAAACAAACTCCTGTTCCAGTTCATCATGTTACAAATAGACTTACCTGTTCGCCACCGTATCCTGTGCGCTGCAGTTGTCTGACAACGTGTCTTCAGTGAAGTAACTGGAGATCGATACGCCCCAGGCGCCTGGAACCATCATCACTACCAATAAGGTGAGCTGCGCACACGCGCTCCAGTCAGCCATGTCCTGGGGAGAGGAGCGAAGAGGGGAGATCCCGCTAATATACCATAGACTTACCCTGTGTTCATCTCCAGGTTCATCTAATACCCCCAGAACACCACCCCCCGAAGCCCTGAAATCACCCAGGCCCCTCCCATCCTCACGGTCCCTTGGAGGATAATCCCCAGTGGGCCGGTGGGGGAAGGTGTGGCTGGGATAAATGCCCAGGCGAAGGTCACCAGTAAGGGGGCTACTCTGCCTTACAGACCGGACCAGGCACTCCTGCAGGGCACCAGAGGTAAGCGTGACAAAACGCTAAGCCCACGTCATAAGCCCTGCCCGAGTATCATGGATCCTGGGGTAGATCAGCTGTCCATCCTTTTGGGGGAATTGCAGGCCGAGGTGTACGCAGCCCGCTCTGAGACAAACGCAATTAAAAGAGAAGTGGTAGTTAATCAGGAGAAAACAGAAGACTTGGCTAAGCGGTTGTTAGTCTCTCAAGCTGGCCAGGTTCCTCTCCCAGGTCCCACTGAAAAGGGTTTGGAGAGGGTGCCCCATATCCAAGTTACCACACCACAGTCAGTTTGTTTGGCCCCGCCAGAGTGATTCCTAGGAGACCCACAGCGGTACGCAATGTTTATGAATCAGTATAGGCTACACTACTTTTGCCGACCAGGGGCCTTCCCCTCAGACCAAACCAAGGTGGCCTTTATTTTGTCCTATTTGGGGGGTCATGTGGCCAATTGGTCGGTGCCCTTAGTGAATAGAGATGACCCCATCCTGCATAATTTTGGTGCCTTCCAGCGAGAACTGGACAAACTGTTTGCTCGTAAGAATCATGGGGCGGCTTTGGATTGCGAACTACTGGCTCTACGGCAGGGGTCACAAGTCCTGTTGGTGTATGTCACAGCCTTTAATCGACTCATGGCTGAAACGAATTGGCCACAGGAAAAAAGGACCACACTGTTCTATCGTGGAATACCGAGGAGAACTGAAAGACGTCCTGGCGCAGATGGTCAACGCACCTGAGCACTGCACAGACTACATTGATTTAGAGATCCAGTTGAATCACCACCTGCAAGAGCGAAAGGCCGACCGAACCAAGGCTGAGACTCGGCCAGTTTATGTGCGCCCGTATGAAGTACAAGGGCACCCCTCGGAGAACGTCCAAGAGCCCATGCAGTTGGGTAGTACGCGAGGACTCCTCTCAAAGGAGGAACGAGGGGTCGTTTCACCGGCCACCTGCCTCGCCTTCTTATCTCGATCCTTCAGAGGATATTCTGTTCTTAGCTTCAATTAAAAGTAGCTCCTCTCTGTAGCTTCTATTGATATGACCTTGGCTTCCATGGCACAAGCTGTCTCTGCTGAGTTTTGATTCAGCCTTCTTTCCTCGTGTTTCGAGAATATACAAATTCTTGTGTTTGGCCTATAGTAACCTGAGTTGGTTCTGCTTTTCATGCAAAGTGGACTCGCACTTGTATAAAATGCTTCATTTTGCGGTAGATTGCGTATAATGGCGCTTGCCGCTCTATTCGTCTACTTAGCATAGCAAGCCGCACAGTTTTCTTAGCTTTCTTGCGGTTACAAGCATATCTGGTTATCTGCAACCATTTAGTGTTTGCTCCAACCTGAAATCTCAGCATCAGAATTGTCGTGAACACTGATGAGGTGAGGCTGAACAGCCTGTGTTCATGTGGGATTGCATGAAATGCTTCTTCTGATTTGGCAGAGAAGTAATTTGCTCTCTTCATTCTAGTTATCAGTTCCACAGATTTTATCTTCCTCAGATGAGCATCTGCTTTCGGGAAACTATCAATATTCAGGTCACTTTTCAGGATCACTAATGGTGGAACGTGGACATTCTCTATAGTGAATATGCCTCCCCAGTTTTTCGGCAGTCGGATGTATGCTTTGGGTCCACATGCCCAATAATGATCCATGATCACTGCAGTCCCATGAGTCATTCCTGGGGCTTCAAAAATGTTTCTGCAGTTTTGATTCTCTCCCATTTTCCTTGTGCCATTGTTCCTGAAGCACAATTTCGGACTTTCTAGCGGCACTATCTGCAGGGGTCCTCTTCTGTCTTCGACCCATGTTAGTAATTTTGTAAGTTTAGGCCATAGTGGTTTGCATAGTCTTTGTGAGTTTTCGATGGCTTCCTTGCAGGCTCTGAGGACCATCCATGCTCTGCAGATCATCACTACTCCTTTCTCCCATCTGTCTGGTGATAGCACGGTTCCCCAAATCTGCATCTGGCCTCTGTTTTCCAAATTTGAGCCTCTGCTGGAGTTTTCCCTTGGACATTTAGTTTTGGGTTCACTTCCCATCTTATTCCTGCTCCTTTAACTCCATGCTTCTCGTACCTGATCACATGATTCCTAGTATGGGCTCTGTTTTTCGTCTTAATGTCCTGAACATAATCATCTTCATCGGGGTAAGCTGTTTCAGTTGCCCATATCAATGAGGCATCACTTCCCATGAACTGGACTCTGGTGTTGCACATTGCTACGTGTGACAGACAGTGTGCTGTCTGGGCATCGATTTCTACAGCTACGAAGATCTTGGATTTCGCCATGCTGTATGGTGGGATTGCGCAAACGAAGCATTCCCCTTCGAAATTCCGTCTTCCAGCTTCCTTCATGTGCTGGTACCAAATGTTGTTTCCTAAATGTGCTGTGCTGTCCAGGTAGTCATTTAGTTCATTATTCTTTATTTATTATTATTATTATTATTAATATTATTATTGCTTCTCTTTATTCTTAAGGTTTTCTTATAGTTTGCTATAACTACATCTCTGAATCCCTCTGTATGGCTTTTTTTGTTGGAGGATCCTCAGGCATCCTGGTCCATGGTGCAGGTCTCTTCATCTGCACCATTTGAGTGGACAAGATTCTGGCAGCTCTTTCCTGGTCCTCATGCATCTTTTCTCTGCTGCGTGCAAGTGCCCATGCCTACCAGCCTGACACCGGTCCGGTATATGGCTGTATTGTAGACCTGGTACTTGTCCCTTGTGTTAGAACATGTGTGTTTGTTGATACAGTCAGCCGTTTTATTCTTCAGTTCCTCTTGTAGTTTCCTCGCTCTGGCTATGTGTGGAAAGAATACGTCTACTATCATTTGTGCTCATGCAGAGAGTTTCTTCGAGTTGGTTTCTGTTTTCTCAAGAGTCTCTGATGTGACTGTTTCTGTTGGTCTTTCTCTTAATTCTTCTTGTTTTCTCGCACTATCTTCTGTGAAGGTTTTTATGGCAGGCAGTCTCATCTTCTCTGCTGCTTTCGTTTGTGGTTATGTGGTCATTGACACTAGGCCTGTTTTGTGTACATTCAGTGTGTGAGTGCGTGTAGTTGTCAGTGTTTTTCCTTCATTCGTTTCATGCCGATACTGTCCCCGGCTTTTCCTGCTCATTCGTTACCACAAGTGTGTGTGTATCATTGCTAATCACATCCATTTCGAGTTCATTCACTCCATATCAGATCTTCTAGGGACTGAATGACTATATAAGGTCTGGGTGCTTTTGTTGGTTTCATACCTACATCATCAGGTGGGTGTACTGAAATTGGAACGCTTTGTGCACCAATGTAGAATGCAGTTCTGATCGTTAGTGACAGTAAAATAATAATAAACACAATAGCCCTCATTCCGAGATTGGAGGTAAGTACCGGGCTTTACCGGCATGGCGCAAAGAACGAGTCTGATCTGACCTCAGATCGCTAATTGCGGGCCATTACGACTTTGCAGGCACGAGCTTTGCGCCATGCCGGTAAAGCACTTAGTGACATGTCGCAAAAGGGCCTGTAAAACCCCCTAACGGCATGATGCGTACCGTAAGTAACAATACCGCCATGGAAATAGCGGTGTCTGTAAATAGCGGAGACCGTAAATTACGGACACCGCTAAATAACGGAACCGGAAATATCGTCATCACACAGGAATGGGAAGGAGCACAGCAGCCATCTTTTAAAACACAATCCATTGCCATCCTCATCAGGCAGCACCCCTGGGAGCATTCTGAACTACAGAAATGACCATCACACCCTGCAGGAATGCCAAAAGCCCCGAAGGAATCAGCAGACTGACTCCGCAAGCAGCGATTTAGCCCGGAAGAGCTGCAGGCCATGGTAGACACCCTGGAGGAGCACGCTGACGTTGTGTTCAGCGGGGACATGCGCCGGGAGGTGGTGCTCCGTAAAAAGAACATCTGGGCACAAGTTGCCCAAAGGGTGAGCGCAGTAGGCACCACCCCCCGCATCCCTAGGGACTGCCGCAAGCGGTGGGATGACTTGCGGATGAGGGTGCGGAGCATCCTCTCCACCAACCGGAGTCAGGCACAGCAGCCTGGAGGGGGCCCAAGTTCCCCCATGAAACTCATGACATGGGAGGAGTCATGCGCTGCACTGATTGGGACCGCATCCATAGAGGGCATCGGCGAAATGGATTGTGGGGCACCGTCGTCTTCTGATGGAGGTGAGTGTCCAAAGTCAACACCGCCAATGGCAATTACATGATAAATACACACCCAAGGGCCGTCCAAGGCACCTTGTCATGGTGCTTTCCCCCCCATCCAAATCATGCTGAGCCAACTGCCACCCAAGAAAGTGCCAAGTGCAAGTACATAACGCACATCACACATAGTGCACAAACTGGCACATCCCATGATGCACACTGTGCAGCTGGGTTGGCAGTGTGCGAATCAGTGTGCGAGTCAGACTGCACAGTACCAGGCCAGGATGAGTGACTCCGACACCTGTGTACATATCAGACACATGTTGCAACGCCCAAAAGGCCACAAACCCCAAATCACTGAAATGTGAATGCAGCCATTAATGTAATTAGCGTCTCAAACAATCACTCATGACGTCCCTCTCTTCTACCCCCACAGGCAGTGATCATGAGAGCGAGGAGGCCAAGACGAGCCGTCCCACCACCTCCAGGGGCAAAGGCAGGGTCCGCCGCATACCAGCCCAGAACGACACACCCACCCCGGCTCCTCCAAGGCCCCATCCCTCCCTGCATCGGTGCCTGCCACAAAGCCCACCCCAAGGTCAGAGGAGTTAAGCATCGCTGGGGAGGAGGCAGCCACGGCCCCCCTGGAAACCGTGGACATCCCCTTGTCCATCTGTGGGGCATCAGAGGAGGACTTCTACCCCACCGTCCACACCCCAGAGCCCAGCAATGTCCCCCAGGTATCGTGCAGTGACTCAGGGGAGCCTGACACACCTGGCCGATGTGCACATGGCAAAGCACCGGGAGATGCCAATCCCGTGCCCAGTCCCCCAGCCGAGGGCCTGTCAGGGCATGTAAGCCTAATCCCCTGCAGGGATGAAACCCTGTCACTGGATGCACTGCGTGCGGCACAGCTCACTATCCTCATCACTGAGGTGATGGAAGACCACTGCCAGGGCAGGGTGGAGTGGCTAGACGAACTGAGGGCAATGCGTCAGGTGGTCACGAACAGTACAAACCGGTTATGCGAAGTCCCTGGACGCATTGTAGATGCCCTTGAGGCTGCACATCCCACTCAGCCGCCTCAGCAAGAGGACACCCCCTCATCCAGTCGCTCTACCCAGGCAAGCCCACTGCGACGTTCTCTGCGTTCTCTGCGCCGCCGCGACATGCCTCCCCTGGGCCCCGGGAGCATGGAGTAGTTGGCATAGCTGCCACATGTGGCCTTGATGGTCACCATGGGACTACTGTTGCGGAGTTGGGGGGTAGGGGAGTGGTGGGTGAGGGTTTGTTGCAGAGTTGGGGGGAGGGGGGTGGGGGTGAGGGTTTGTTGCACAGTTGGGGGGGAGGGGGTTGAGGGTTTGTTGCAGAGTTGGGGGAGGGGGTGGGGGTAGGGTGGTGGAGGGAATGTTTAGACTTATGCATTTAAAGTTACAATACACCATTGGTGTCGCAAAGTTTAACCTGTGTGGACATTCATCATTGAGCATGTGTATTATGATGTCAGACAGTGCATGGTCCACAAGTATCCACACACCCAGTGCCCTGTGTGCCCATGTCATGCCACCCTCTGCTGACTTGTGTTCCGGTTTTGATGTCCAATCAATGTTTGCCACACGACATGTCCCTCCAGTGCACCGGCTCCATGATGCTGTCTTGGCCCTTCCTCCTCCTACTTCACTCCATCTTCATCTGGTGTTAGCAGTCCCATGTCAGGGGACAGGGCCACGTTCCAAGGGATGCAAATTTTGTTCAGCTTTACACATGACATGGGGGTCTTGGACACCTACACATTGCAGTAGATGGGTCCCCCACCAGACCAGCTTCGGCAACTCATATGTGCCTTATGCAAGCCAAGTGGCTGCTTCATCTCCGCGCATGCACGGGTATGGGCAGTATTGTAGGCCTCCTTAGGCCTGTTCTGTGGGTTTCTGACAGGGTTCCTGTACCATGGTGTCAAGGGACAGCCACCAACACCTGCATGTCTAGCCAATGAAGTGTCTTGACTGACTGTCATGGTGGAGAACTGAACTTGTCTTACATGGCAGCAGGTCATTGATGCCCATACGCACATGTCCATGGATGCATTTAGCCCATTCATGGCCCCAATATGTGTCTTGTGCAATGGAATGCTGTAGGGGGGAGCGTCTTCGAGATGGTCTATGAACAATAGCAAGCACATCACGTGGTACGTGCTTCCTTGATGCATGCAGCAGTCTTGTGGTTAGATCCATGAGTGCTGTGTACTGTGTGATTCCGTAGTTGGGTGTGTTGGCTGTAGTCAGTGGCATATTCATCATACTGCTCTGATCCGTACTATGGTGAATTCCACCACTTCTATGGGTGTGCCAACCAAGTGATGTGGTGTGGTATCCCTGCTGCCCTCAGTTCAATCCACTCCCAGGGATAACTCTCCGGTGTGGTGACATGCTGGAGGCAGCCACATTCTGCATATGCAGTGTGTCTTCCTATATGCCCTTACGGTGAGTGGGGGCCGCCAATGAGTGGTGCAAGTGTTGTGGGATTTGACCTTGTCACATGTTGGTTATGCTGTGTTAGGTGTGTGCCTTACTCCATCAATGTGGGAATCTGTACTCATGTGCCGTTACACTGGATCTGTGGCACGGTGTTTGGTGGGGTGAACATCGTGCACTGGCGTCATCATTTCAACCCAGTTTGCTTATGCAGGCACCCACCTCATAACACCGATGCGCTGGCATGACACAGTCAGATGACTCACCAAGCAGCCAGGCACGTCATCCTGCATGTCGCCCCATGCGGCAGGGTAGCGTGGAGTTCAGCTGGCCTACTGAGTCATGAGTTGGTCCTGGATGTCGGGCCCACCCATGTGTGATGTTCTTGCTTGCGTTGCATTCCGTCTGCACGTTGGTGGAGTGGTATTGCTTGCGGTTTCGATACGCCTAATCCACGTGGGTGCAGTCAGGGGCACCCATGTAATTTAGCATGCCTGCCAATGCATGGGGGGCAACTTTTGTGTCGTATATCTCCTGGGTAGTCCATGATAGGGATTTGTAGCCCCTTCTGTGCTTGAGGAGGCGATCCAGCACTTGGTTCTGCATCCGTGAAATGGACGGTTGTGATATGCCATGCCTGGGCCCCACTGTGTGCTGGTAGGTGCCTGTGGAATGGGTGTGGGGCACAGGCACCACCTTCAGTTGAGCGGGGATAGTGGTGTGTATTTGTTGTATGATGCTCACTTATCTCATAATTTCTCAGGCCAACTATGGTGGTGATGGTGTCACAGTCAAGCTGGTAGAGGGTGTGTATCTGCTCAGGTGTTCACTTGAGGGACCGGACCTGATGCGTGGGAATGGGGGCTGCTGGGGTGGTGACGGAGGCTGCACTGGTGCTGCATGCTGGGCCTGTCTCACCCTCCTTCTCCCCCTGTGTCTCCTCAGTGGTGGGGCCTGGTGTTTGTGGTGGTGTTCTTGTGGTTGTGCCCTTGCAAGCAGGGCCTCCTGCTTCATGTACTGCTACCGCTATTGGAATCATCCTCCTTTGGTAGGGGGTGTGGTGTGTGGGTGTCATCCTTTTGTGCTGTGGCAGACTCCATTGACTACACCTGTGCTGATTGTGTGCACCTGTGGCTCTGGGAAGTACTGCTCAGGGTTCTTTACTCCTTGGACGCATTGCGGGCTCCAAGGTACTTTACGGGCTTAAGGAGGCCGTTATTTACGGGTGGCCGTTATTTACGTGTGCGCGTTCCTTGTGATCATCTCCGGTTTACACCATGCCGCTAATATCGGCACGGTGTCTCGCGCGTGCGACACGAGACCGCTATTTACTGCATCGTACTTTGCAGTGCTGTAAATAGCGGTCTGGTTGGTCGGAATGGGCTGTAGCGGTATACGATGCAGGTAATCACTTACCGGCACCATTTTGCCCTTTACTCCAACCTCAGAATGACCCCCAATATATAAGTACATGATAATCTTGTATGTCAAGCGGTAACATTTACTTCCAGAGGAGCGGGGATGCCTCTCTGCTTGTGGGAGGACCAGGTTGCTGCTCTGGGCCCCCATTTCGATCATTCGCTAAATGTCAATGTTATTGTTCCCCCTCCCAATAGCGTTCTTTGAGTTCTGTGTCAAAAGTGTCAGGTGCGGGAGATCCACCAGGGGGCGCAGAGATGGTCTGACGCATCTCGGCTCGTCTCCCCGCCAGGGCGCTGATTGTGGGTCCTGAGCCCCCCCCGACACCCACGGAGTGAGGAGCCGACACCGCCCCCGCCCACACGAGTGCCCCGGGCACCCCTGGCCCGAATTTGGGATCCCGAGGTGGAACCGTGCCGGAGAACAAAGCCTCCGAGTTTTGAGGGACGGAAGCCCCTCCCCCCTGTGGCGCCGCGGCTCCGCGGAGATCTATTCTACCCCCGGGCCTGAGCGAGGCCTGCAAAGGGGTCGGGCGACCCGGGCTGGCAGCTCCCCCCCCTGCCGTGTGCAATCTCGTGGGGGTCGGGTGTACCTGGGGGCACCCGCGGCGGATCCGGGAACGTGAGGCGGCCCCGCGAAAGTACAGCGGAGTTGTGGGCCTGGACGAGGCCTATGCAACCAGGTGAGGAGCAGAGCACGGCGGCCCCCAAGAGAGTGGGTGGAACTAGAGGAGCCCGTGTAGGGCGAATTGGAGTCTCTGGTGTGGGCTCGCACTGGCCCATGCTGGCAACCCACGGTTTTCCATGAGTGGCGACCTCGCACTCAGGAGGTGAGGCAGTGCTGGCCCAGTCTGGGCAACCCCCCTGGGGACCGACGGCACCACAGGAAGAGACAGGAGCGAGGCTGGGGAGAGCCAGCGACACACATACAAGCCTCGGAGGGGTCATGGGCGACGGGGCGTCCCCCGAGCACCGCATTTCCTAGGCGGACTGACTTGCCGCGCGGGGCCCTATTGGGAGAGTTAGGCCCCGGCAGGCCACACCTCGCGTCCAGCCACTGGTGCGTTGAAGGCCCTCACAGCTCCGACGGGAGCACAGTTGCGCAATTTGGGGAGGGGAGAGGCGAGGTGAGAACCCTGTGGACGAAAAAACAATACCTACGGGAGGGAACTAGTCAGGGACTAGGACCCCAGGTGCTGGGTCTTCGCTTCCAGCTTCACAGGGGACAGCGGCCCTCGCCCCCGGCGGCTCTGTCTCCGGGTGGACCAGCGGGTCACGTTGATCCTGAATTTCTGGGGGGACCCCCCGCGGAGCAGGGATGCTTGGGGAGAGTCTATGAGCTGGAGAGAATCCCTACAGAAGTTTTGCCGCACGTCCCCTGATCCCCCGAGGCCACCTGGAATGGCGACCCAGACGCAACAGGAGCTTGCTGATGCTAACACAGTCACCAAAGGCATGGCAGCCCTACTGGAAGAAATTAGAGGCTTTAGGGCGGATATTGCTCTGAGACTGGACACCTTAGTCCAGGCACTAGAGAACACCACAGCTTCGAGCGACATCTTTGAGACACAATTCGACATGCGCCTGTCGGAGCTCGAGAGAAGAGAAGAGAAGAGAGATGCTCTTTAAAAATGGACGATTTGGAAAATAGGGAACGCCGCTGTAACCTACGTTTCCTAGGCTTCCCGGAACTCGAGGGGGAAACTCAAGCAGACGTCATCAAGGCTGTCAATGCAGTAATAGGGGTACTCTTCGAAGGAGCCAATACCAGCGAACCCACCATTGACAGGGCCCGTAGAGCAGGTGCACCCTCTAGAGGCCCCAGATCCGTCTTAGTTCGTTTTCATTACTTCCCGGAAAAGAGCAGGATCTTGGAACTGGCTCATAAGAAGGGCCCTGTGGAGTGGGAGGGGGCCTGGATTTCGGTGTATCAAGACCTGTCGGCCTTCACCCTTGCAAGACGCCGCCTCTGCTCCCCGCTGACAAAGATGCTCCAATCCAAGGGGTTCCACTACAGGTGGGGATATCCTTTCTCCCTCTCCTTTGAATTCGAGGGCTACAAATATGCCCTGATCACTGAAGATGATATCCAGAGAGTGTCAGGTGAACTTTTGGACAATTCAAACATGGTAATGGGGGAGCAGGAACGCGAGCAATCACCGACAGACCCTAAAGGGAACAAAGCTCCCAAGGAGAGGCGCAGAGTGCGAGGTCAGAGGAAATTTAGGAGAGTGACCCCAGCTTCGCCGGGCCTACCAAATAGTTGAAGCGAACATTTGGTGCCTGACGACTAAACCGGCATCTGCCTATGCGAATGGAGGGTGATGTAGCTGTTTGTACTTTACATTGAACCTGGGGGCGGGGGGGCTCGGAGTGTTGGTTATGACGAGTTATTGAGCCTGAGGGGGGTGGACAATGGTGGCCTGGTCTGGCGATCGGATGAAGCCATAGAACGACCAGGCGATTAGGGTGGAGGGGGGAGGAGGGGAAAAGGGGGAGTTATGTTGTTGGGGTTACAGTTACAGTGCGCCAAGTTTTTCGGGTATTCTCGCACCCCTGGGGCTGTCTCGAGTCGTCAGTGGGTTGCGGAAGTATTGTGGGAGTAAAAACGCTTGCTTTTCTAAGAATGGAGCTATGAGCCTTTATCTGTGCTTTAATGGATGATTCGCTCCAATTCTTTACAGTGGGGTCACTGAATGCTCGCGGGCTTAACTCGCCTACAAAGAGGTCCCTAATTGTGAGGGAATTTGCGAGGCTGCGGCTTCACTTTCTTTTTGTGCAGGAGACTCATTGGGTTCGGGGAAAAGAGCCTAAGCTCAGGGCCAGACCCATAGCTCAGATGTACTCGGCCTCTGTTCAGTCTAAGAAGCGGGGAGTAGCTTTGTTGATTTCTCCTGGGGCCCATTTTGCGTTTAAAGCCTTAAAAGCAGACCCGGAAGGCCGGTATCTCATGGTGAAGGGGGAGGTGAGGGGTCGTTTGTTCACACTGGTTTGCATATATGAAGCGCAGGATACCTTCTGGGAAGGGATGAGAGGGATAATAATATCACTTTCTGAGGGTACCCTTCTGGTTGGGGGAGATTTTAACATGGTGCTTTGCCCCGAGAGAGATAGGAAATCTGATAAGCCTTGCCCCAATGTCCGTCACCACAAGAAGTTGGCGTTGGCCTTCCAGGAAGTGCACGTGCATCCCCGTGAAAGGCCGGAACCCAGATTACACATATTATTCAAAGACGCATGCTGCCTTCTCTTGTATTGATTACATCTTGGTTGATGCCTCGCTGCAGGGAGAGGTCACTAGTTCAGGAGTGGAGATTGTCCCTTGGACGGACCACGATATGGTAAAGATTAAGATTGGCCTTCCTCCTGTCCCGGCAACCGGATCCCGGTGGAGGTGTAATGACCTGCTTCTGCAGGACAGGGAGATTCGCCAATCCCTCCTAGCAGCCATTGAGGATTATTTCACTCTTAATGACAATGGGGAAGTTGGAACTATGGGAGTGTGGGAGGCATTTAAGGCAACTATTAGAGGCACCCTTATCGGTATTGGATCCGGGAGAAAGAAGGAGAGGAGAAAGTGTTAAAGGACAAAATAGAGGCCATCCAGCCGGGGGGGAAGTTAAGGTCACAGATGTTCCCCGGGCAATGGGAGGAACTACAGGGGTTGCGAACCAGGCTGGCAGACCTCCAGGTGGGTCAAACGGAAAGGAAGCTCTCTTTTTTGAAGCAGAGGTATATGGAAAGGGGGGAAAAGGCAGATAAAATTTTGGCTTGGAGACTTCGAGACCTTAGAAATAGCAGGAGGGTGAACTCAATTCACACCCCGGAAGGGGACTCGACCGCGAGAGATACCAAGATAGCTGAACAATTCAGGCTATATTATGAAAAGCTGTATCGCTCGGAATATACAGGGGATGGGAACGACATTGACAGCTTCCTGGACTCCCTCCCTGTTCCGGGCCTTCTCCCGGACAAAGCGGATTCTCTAGAGAGTCCCATCTCCCCGGAAGAAGTAATAGATACCATATCCTCTTTGAAGAGCGGCACAGCCCCTGGGGACGATGGTTTCACAGTCAAATTCTACAAGACATATAGGTCCACGCTTGCCCCATTCATGGCTAAGATGTTCAATGCGGCACGTGACCAAGGTTCCCTCCCTCCCACAATGATGTCAGCCTTGATTGTTGTCCTGCCTAAAGAGGGCAAGGATCCCTCATATTGCCAATCATATCGCCCCATATCCCTCCTTAATACCGATGTGAAAATATTAGCCAAGCTCCTAGCGAATAGACTGGCCAAGCTGCTCCCTACCCTAGTGCATGGAGATCAAGTGGGCTTCATCCCGGGCCGCCAGGGGTCAGACAATATAAGAAAAACCCTCGACCTCATGCATGAGGCATCTAGACAGGGAGTGGAAGGGTACCTCCTCTCACTAGACTCAGAAAAGGCCTTCGACCGTGTCATGGGCAGGGTCCTCCGAAAGATGGGGCTGAGTGACAATTTCTGTGGGTGGGTCACAGCGCTCTACAATGGCCCCTCGGCGAGAGTGCTGGTCAATGGGGGCACCTCAGAGCCCTTTTCCCTCTCTAGGGGCACTCAGCAAGGATGTCCCCTGTCGCCCCTATTGTATGCTCTGGCAATGGAGCCTCTAGCCATAGCGGTTAGGAATGACCCGGAAATTACGGGAATACATTGTGGCGAGTGCGAGTTTAAGCTTTCCCTCTTTGCAGATGACATTTTGAGCTACCTAACCAACATCCAAGATTCCTTACCCCGGCTGTTCGATCTTGTACACCTCTTCGGCTCCTTTTCTGGACTGAAGATAAATACGTCCAAATCAAGTATCATGCCCATGGGTTTGGGGGATCAGGACATCGGAAATAACACCGATATTCTTGGGGTTAGAATTGAACGGGTATCCACAAGGTACCTTGGCACCACCATCCCCAGGGATCTATCCCAACTATACCAGAGCAATTTCTCGGAGATCCTCGCTCAAGTCAGTAGTGACCTCAGGCGTTGGGCATCCCTCACGCTTTCCTGGCTTGGGCGCATGGTCACAGTGAAGATGAATATCTTGCCCCGCCTCCTCTATCTATTCGCAGCGCTTCCCACTGTGATACCCGAGTCTTTTTTCGAGGTGCTTCAATCCCGAGTCCTTATGTTCATTTGGAACGGTAAGAGGCCAAGGGTCAAGACCTACACCCTGACCCTCCCGAAGTCCCATGGAGGTTTTGGCCTCCCCGACTTCCGGTTTTATTACAAAGCAGCCCAGCTCCGGGTGATGTTGGAGCATATGCGGGACGACATGGGTACCTATTGGACATATATTGAAGACGTTCACACCCACCCGAAAAAAGTTAGAGACCTCTTATGGGACCCTCCAAGGGTTCTCCCCTCTCAGATCAGAACACACCCCACCCTGGCAGCCCTGTGGGCATTATGGAAGCCCAATAAAGCTAATAAACTATTGTCATCATGGCCCTCCCCGCTGTCCTCGCTCTGGGCCCCCCCCATAGATCTGGGCTCTAGGGGTTTCCAAGACACTCAGGCCTGGTCAGATGTGGGGTTGGAGAGGGTCTCCCAACTCTCGCGGGAAGAGGGCTTTATAGAGTGGGTTAGCTTGATCGAGGCTTTGGCAGGTAGACCCCCCACGGTCTTTGAATACCTGCGGTTGAAAGGGATTTTGACCCACCCTAGGTGGGCCGACCAGCTTAGACGCCCCCTCACTCCATTTGAAACCATACTGGCTAAAAGTATAACTCGGAAGGGCTCGTTATCCAAGTTTTATGGGGTTTTGATAACTGCTGACCTAGAGGGTAGACAGCCCTTCAAACGCATATGGGAAGAAAGGCTGGGCATGCCATTGGATGACCATACTTGGAGGGCTGTATTCAAATGTATTTTCTCGGGTTCCCTATACACCGCTGCCATGGAACATAGTTTCAAGATTCTTCATTCGTGGCATCGCCCCCCGGCCTTGTTGGCCAAGATGTTTCGGGATGTGTCCCCCTTTTGCCCAAGGGGCTGCCACCAACGGGGAACCTGGTTTCACATGTGGTGGGGTTGTCCGGCCATACAGGTTTATTGGTCGGAGTTGCTCAGCTGGATTAAGGACATTGAGGGGTTCAGCCCGTCTCTTCACCCGCTGGAGGTTCTGCTGGGCACTCCCATGCCAGAGACTGAAGCTAATGTGTATCCCAAGGTCATCGGTGCCATGCTGCGAGCAGGGAGATTGGCGCTTGCCCAAAAGTGGAAGAGCGTCCTGGCTCCCTCTAAAGAGGAATGGCTGTGCAAACTTAGGATGATCTTTATATATGAAAAACTTACCGCAATAGCAAATGATACCATGACTGATTTTGTATGGACTGCAGTTCTTCTGCATGATGATTGTGTTTCCATGAGGCTGTAAAATGAATACTGAGCTAGGTTGTAACGGCATACCTTCTTACGCCTTCCATGAACCCAAGATGACTCCTGATCAATGGTCCTCTTGTCGGGCCCCGCTGTCTCAAGTGATATTTATTACAATCATGTGATAAGCAAGTGTTCTCCCCTAAGGTTGGATAGTTTGCAACACCCCAAGACTTGGCATGTTAATTGTTTGGGGGGGCGGGGTGGGAGGGGGGCAAGGGGGAAAGGAGTTAATGTAAAAAAAAGAGAAAATACTACTGACAACTTGGTTCACTTTGATGTTTTTGCCGGCTGGGTCAGCATTCTCGCTCAACCTCATTTGAGTATTGTCAATAAAAACAATTTAAAAAAAAAAGTGTCAGGTGCTTCACAAGTGTCTCCCTCTTGCGAGCGACAATTGTCTCTTACTCCAGGGTACAAATCCCTTGCTAGACTATGGGAAAAATAAATTAAAATAATACTTTGGTGAGTCACTTTTACTGTGCATGTTCAAAGTACGTGAGCTCCCAGTCCACCCCCTGAATCTGCTTCAGTCCTGGGGACATGCTGGACACTGATCAGTATAAGAAGAAAAAGGAAGGTAAAATAACAACAGGTGCAACAAGTGAAGTTTTCAACTCTTCTTCCTTGATCTGTCCCTCAGTGGAATGTTTCACGATCTTCTCCTAAGGATTCAATGAAGATTGTAAATTTTGATTTGAGCTATAATACCCTGTAAGAGCATGTTTAGCTGAGTACACTTTACTGGATCTCCGAGAAGTGTAAGTACGTCAACATTGATAGGTCTTCCTACAAGCTCTGGAAAGTTCTCAATGAGATGAAAGAAGACGCTGCATGCCAATCTGCTGTCTTCCGGTGACAAGGACATCTGTTCTGTCCTCTTTGGGATTCAGGATCATATGTTTTTTCCTTGATGTAAACAATGTATGCACTGTCCGTTTGCGTGGAGTGCGACCAAAATGATTATTTTATTTAAAAGATGGCTTAAATGTTCAGTGTTCGCTGGGTCTCGCAGAAACGTGATTGTGTCTGTCATCCTTCCAATAAGAGTTGGACAGTCTTCGGTTATGCGAAAGAACAGTGTGTTGATGAGCTCATCTTTTTCCGCCAGTGTTGGGAGCATTTGATTCTTTCTCGCTGTACTCAGGGAGTATAATAAATTGTTTGGCAATGATAATAAGCAGTTGTCTGATTATTTTTTCGTTTTCAGGATCTTGGAGAAAGTCTGTGACACTGGTGAGCCTCCCTACCAGTGACGGGTGCGATCTTAGCACTAGGTTGAAATAGGTGACCACGTCCTTTGTGAAATCCCTACTGTGGGACACCATAAGTGATTCCAAATAGGGTCTCTGTGTGGAAGGAATCAGGGTACTGCATCTTCTTCCAAATTATGTGTCCTTGATCAACATTTGGCATATTCTTCCTAATTAAGGCTTCAGAGTACCTCAGTCCAAAGTTCAAAGTCAACAGACTATGTTGTGGCTTACACGTGCAATTTTCTTCTTCACCCTGCAACTAGGATGCACACAGTGTCCGTCTTTTATGTCCTAATCCCCTTTTCTGCTTAGAGGAATGTCCAAAATGCAGCCACAACTTTTGCACACAAGTTCTTTGTCCTTGTCTGGCTGGTCATGTGTCCTCCTTCCACATCATGGATCTCGTCGGCACGTGCTGTGGTTCTTCCCCGTTGCTCATCGATTCCTCTCGTTTGGGTCCAGGCAGGGGGGTTTCTCCGATGTAGAGTTTGATATCACAGAGGAAAATCCATACTTTCCTGCCCTGTAGCTTCACAGCGGACGGAGTGCAGTCCTCTATGATAAAAGGACCGTTGAATCTTGGCTCGTCCCACCTTTTCCTTGTATAGTTTCTCACCAAGACAGCATCTCCAGGGAAGACGAGTGGAACACATAGACCTTGAACTGAGTCTGGTGTAGTGTCTCCTTCTGTGTTCTGTGGTGCACTGCACCCTTTTCGTTGTCGCTGCAGCTGGTCTGAAATGACAGTAAGGCAAGATGTCATACAGTTCAGATAGGTTTGCATTTCAGACCCTAAAACCTCTCCTGTTGACTGGGCATCACATCTATCTCTATCTCGGGGTGTAAGAGTATTATTTGTGGTTACACCAGGGTAGCCTGCTCGTGCACACACATCGTCTGCTCTCTCACCAAGTATGGCAATCAGGAGACCTTTGATGTCCCCTATAGCTAGCGTGTTTCCTCCTGTCATTTTTTCTAACTCATGTATCCACTTTCCGCTCCCGATGCCAGCATTGGAAGCTTGTTTTTTAATTTTTCTCGATCCATGTGTGGCCATGGAATGTATTGTGGTCTTACTCCCCCCTTCTCTAGTAGCGGAAATTGGAATGCGTAGCCCTCTTTCTCTTCTCCCATTGTTCTCCTGTCTATTGCAGGGTAATATTCCTGCATCACCATCTACCTGGCAATGTCCTTAGCCTGTCTACATAGGGCAGTGAAGACACCACCCTCTGACCATGAGGTACTCCTTCATGTCGGTCAGACTGCGTGGCTGACTCTGATGCCCTCGGTACAGACTTGTTAGTGTCTGACCATCGTATCCCTCTTTCCCTTGGGAGTCGTCTTTCGCTCCGTCTCCCTACCTCGTTTTCCTCGCGCTCCTCCTTTTCGGAGTCAGACATTGTTTGTCCCCAATTCACATAACTTTTTGTGTCTTCATTTTTTCTACTGATTTTTAATCTATCCAGGGACAGTTCCCTATTCCCACTACTTCGGGTGACATCCTCAGTGTCATACAGCTGAGTGCTTTCCAAGCGCTCTTCCTTCCCCTCTCTTTGCAGTATTTGTTCTAGCCCCATTTCATCATATATTTTATCGATCGTTTCCCCGATGCTTCTGGTGTCGAAGTCATCATCAATGTGTGCCCTAGACGTGCCTGGTACTGAATCGTACACAGGAAAGAATTCTTCAATGTCTTCACAGTCTACAACTGGATCGTGTTTTTTAACTTCCCTCTCCAAATATTCCAGATTGCGTGCTCTCTGTATTCGCTTTCGTTCTACATAATCATCAAATTCTTTGCGCTTCCTCGCCTCTTCTCTGACCCTACCTTCTTCCCTTCTCTTTTCATTGTTATGTTCATCTGCCCCCTCGAATTTCCTCATCTCTTTGTCTCCTTATCCTTTTTTCACGTACCCTTTGCTCTTCTTCTAACCTTTGCTGTTTCTGTCTGTCTTGATCATAGGCTGCTCTTGGGTTGCGATTGAGCTGTTTTCCTTGCTCTCCACGATACAGCTGTTCTCGCCTTTGCCTGTCTTTCCTTCTTATCCTTTCGTCTCTTAACTCCTTCTCTTCCCCCTTTCCCTATGTCTGTCCCATCTAACCTCTCCTTTTGTCTCATGTCATCACTGCCTTTCCTATAGAGTTTCAATAAGATTTGTCCTCCCATCCATTCGTCTTTTGCAAACGCTATCTCATCAGTTCTGTCTTGGCTCCCTTTCCATCTCTTCCCTTCTCTCTCTTTGTTGAGAGATGCACTTGTCTGTGCTTTATCTTTTCTTTCATCATTGCTTCTCCCCTTGTCCCTTGGGACTATGGAAGCAATATTTTTGTCCCTTTCTCCTATGTGTAGATGACTCATATGCGGGGTTGCTTTACCCTGTGGCTGCTTTGAGCTCCCTTAACGGGTATAATTCCTCGTCCTTACTTTCTTCAATTTTTGTTTCGGGTGGGGCAGGTGGCGCGGTAGGTGTCTCACCCCCCTCTGTGCATACATTAATTATCCAATCTGCAGGCGGCTCTTCCTCCTTTACCTGTTCATACATTTTCCACAACTCAAGAACAGCAAGGCATTTTTCATCTTCTTGCCTGTATATGTGACGTGCAAATATGTTGTCATATGTTGTAAGATGGCTTTAGATAAAGACCCATTTTGTGGCCATGGCATAAACATCTTGTGGGCGGTACCTTTAACCCACTCGGTACTATTTTTCTTTAGCTGGGGTGCGTGTTTTGGCAATTGCTTGCATAAGTGTGCTAATGGAGTAATGTCTTCCATGCTTAAATCTGTTCCCTTTCCTCTTATATAACACTTGTCAATGCTTTCATGCAAATTCAGCACTACAAATAATATGAGCGAGCACCAAATATCACAAGCTCCAATCCCCCCCAAAAAAATGTTGTATGAAATGTTTATACTTCCAATTTGTTAAAAAACATCAATTCACGTGCGATTATGTCTCAGCAATCAAATCGCATGAAATTTTAACTCAATTTCCTCAAGAAAATGTTCTGTTTTGCCTAGAGCAGGTTGGTAGTATGTCATGATTTTCCAAAATGAAGCAGTATGACTACATTGTCTCCCAACTACTTTTTCCAGATTCTGGTCAAGATGTTGCACTTTGGGATTCTACACCTATTATCTAGATATCAACCTCAAACAGACGGGCAAACAGAGAGGTTGAATCAAATGTTTTGTATAGAGGTTGATTCAAATGTTTTGTTACGTAATCTCGTGTGTCCTCCATCAAGATAATATGCCCTTGGTAAGTGTACTGTGCTAGTGAGAGATTTCATATAACAGCCCCCAGTATCCCTCCATTCTTTTTTCACCATTCAATCGTAAGACAGTCACGGGAGGATAGCTCAGGTGCAACATGTTTGTCTTGGATGAAAGACGACACGGAGCATCACAGGTTTGCTACGCGGGTCACGTTTAGAATTCTCTGGGTATTAAGCGTGTTATAAATAACCAATTACAATTTACAATTACATTCCAACATGTAACCAGTGAATGACTGGATATTTTACAGTCCCTACAATGCACTTCCTTTTGGGCATTGTAGTGCTTGTATCATTCCCCTACGCATAGCAGTAAAGGATACAGATGTTCACTGAACCAGCATAAGTGCCAGTATTGATCCATTTATCCCAGCAAGTGAACCACACAGAATTATATGGAAGGTAAGTGTCCATAGTAGCTTAAAGGAGATAATCAGGGGAGTAGATGATCACAATTTTGACAGATAAAATCTTCTCTTTTCATGTCAAGTAAGGAAGGGTGCTAATATCCAATGTTCACAGACAGTAAGTAGGAGCCATCAGGTAGGACTCCAGATATGTATCTTCATTTAAACTTTTTTTTAGAAGTATAAGAAGAAAGTACATTCAGCAGTTACCCACAAGCTCCGGCCACCCAAGATGACCAGCTCCAACTGATACCCTATTTGAATAAACACTCTGTTGCCACAGAACAATCTATATACAATCGCAGCGTTCACATACACATGCACAGCTACACAGACAGGTATTCTGGGAGGGAGGACGGGATGCCACACACCTCCCTCCTGTAATAGCTTCACAGCTCTTCACACATTACACTACTGACTGCAGACATGCAAAACAGGAGGATGGGAAAGGACGAGTGGAGGCATTATAAAGGAAAATATCCCAAATGAATGACACAGCAGATACAACCAACCTCATATCGGCACCACAGAGGTTCAAGAGCCAGAACTTGGTGAAGCAAAGGAAACGTCCAACAAACACCTACCACACACATACACAAAAAGCACCATGAGGCAGACAGTAGGGCATTACAAGTCTCACAAGCCCTATCAAAGACATTATTTAAACCCAGCAAAAGAGTAACAAAAAAGGGAACAACTGCACCTAGATCAATTCATGACAGATGGTGACCCACAAGGATAATGGTGCGTGACCATGAGCAACATAGCTATCAATGGTTCCCCAGGCACCCAAATAACCAGGAGCATATGGACTGCAAATTATCACAAAATCATACCTATGCTAAGCACCATTCTTTTTTCCATGGTGGTTCACTTGACCACTGAAGTGCAAGCTCCACATATTCGCACACCTGGTCCAAAACAGTAGCCCATTCTGGCCAACGCTACACTTCATTAGCACACCTCACAGACTACCTATTGACCTATCTTGGCAAACGCACTTCAATCACCTTCAGGGTTTCACCTGAATACCAGGCACTACATATTAATGACCAACCTTCTTCTCCAATTGTGGCAACAAGTCTTTGAAATTATTATTATCTGGAAGAAACAACTCGTTTCAACAAAGGAAACTGTGGCTTCACAAATGGTGCTCACCTCGGTAAGAGCTATACCATCTAATCAACTAAAAATAAAACAAAGCAGTTAGCTCACATGTGACGTTGCAACTAAAATGTCTGTCTATTTTCAAGATAGTTAATCGCACTACTTCTGGGCTGCTGTTAACCTATAGAAAATAGACAGACCTGGATACAGGATAGTGGAATATTGTAATCTCATAGCATCTACTCAGAACAGTTGCTCTAAAACTCCATGCTGCTATTTGTAACTCTAAACCTGAAAGCAGAATGAGGCCTAATTTGCATTACAAATGTGTTGTGATTTATATGTATGTGGGCTGTGTGATTGCATTGAGAGGTCCTGTTGGACTGTGATAAGGTGTGTAGAACCTGGTGGACCTGGAGGTTCCAAGAAAGGCGGTTGGGGACTTGAAATGAAGATCGGAACCAGACTGGATGCTTAGACCCTGCTCTCCCACCTCTAACCTGCAAACTTCACCTAAGAATAAAGAAGCATCCTTTTTTTTTGCATCTACCTGGGTCAGACTGGTTCCTGCTCCTAGTCTTACTCCTGAGCCCGAGTACATCATTTTGTTGAGTTGGACCCGAAAGCGAACCCTGAAGAGGGGGAGAATGGTGGAGCCTGATGTGGAGTGCTGGCCATGGGAAGCTGAATAGTCTGTGGATGCAGTGGAAATGCCATAGAGGAAGAGAAATGTAGTGACATTCATGGGGTTTTGAAAGTGTCCATGGGAAGACCAAAACAAGTAGTGGTCCTGGAGTGTGGAGAAGAGTGGCTGGACAGAGGTGCATCCATAAGGACAGCCAGGGAAATGGTGCCACTGGCTGTGACCATTGAGATGCTGCTAATACCGCCGCAGTATTGGGCACTGTTGCGCTCAGAGGAGAAAGTGAACTGTGGGACTTGTAGTCCAATCGCCTGCAGCCTAGCAACTTGAAGGTACATTTGAGAGCGTAGGCACAGAGGAGTAACTGGGGCTTTTGGTGAGGATCCATGGGGCGGTTGGTGAGGTGCGCCAAGCTGTGCCCCTCGTTCCATCCAGCACAGCCGTTAGCTGGAATGCAAGAAAGGACGCTGCGCCATTATCCTTCCTTCGGGAGCCAGAGAAACCAAGTATTCAAGTAAAGGCCTTCTGTGTGTTCAATGAGCATGATGATGCACAGAGAAGGAGTGGACACTGTTCCGGGTGACAGAACCAGTGTTGCCAACTTGGTGACTTTCTCACTATATTTAGTGAGAAATCACAGCCCCCCTCCCCCTAGCGACTTTGTGCTTAAACAGCAGCTAGTGAGAAATCTAGCTACTTTTTTCTATCAATAGAAAAAAGTGTAAGTCTCCAAACCAATAGAAGTAACGTTACGTGTTAATATTTATTATGTGGCAGAAACATAAAACATATCTTTTCAGATTCTAGAAGTTGGCGCAACATTTAGAGTTGTTAATAGACATTGTTTGATAAGATTTGAATTTTACAGGTGTTTACCTTTTTCATGGCAATTCATAAAGAAACAAAATATAGTTATTACAATTTCTGATAGGTATTTACTTCTGGCTATGACATATCGACTTGCATGCTGTACTGCACTTATGCATTATGTTATGTACTGCCATCTGTAGGTCATCAGACCACGCCACACATTATACAATACCTTTAATAGAAAAAGCAAAATGTCCTTTTGCAGACAAATGTCCCTCATGCCCAGTCCCCTCTTGGCAAGTTCAGTGTCCCTGTGCCCTCTGCATACAATGACACTGGTCAGCAGGCCATCTTCCGACAAGGCCCTCTACCACATTCACCTGCACATCTCAGCATGCTTGGGTTATGAGCCAATACACAAATAGTACTGCGTGGTATGAATTGAAGCCATTTTTTAGGGTTGTGGCGAAATGTACAATTAGGCAGCTAGCTGGCTGGAAAATTGAATGAGAGGCTATAACAACCGTGCCCTCGGCAATCACCCATTATGCACATGGCAAATTATGCAAATTAGGCGATGACGTCATTTAGATACTCTTACCTACTTTTAGGACATCCACTACCTACTTTCCTTACTGAGGAGTTGGCAACACCGGACAGAACAAGGACGTTTTCATCAGTCCACGCTGGTTGCAGATTATCCAGATCATCTGTTGACAGAACTGTGGTAAGAATGTTAAGTCACGGCAGTTATGTGAGGCGGTGCTGGGAGACATGGGAGACAAGATTTAAAGCTACTTTGCCGGTCTTACATAGACTAATGCGGCGGCGCTGGGAACTTACTTTGTCGGTGGTTCAGGTGAACTACTGTGGCGGTGCTGAAAGGGGAACTTAACGGACATTGCTGGTTGACTGCAGTTGACATTGCATTCTTGTCAAGCGTTTTACTGCCAATGGAGAACATTTATGTGAAACTCTTTGTGTGGCAATGACGCCAGAAGAATAATTCTAGAGGAGAATTCGAGTTCACACTGCATTCCCTATTAGTTATAATTCTGTATGTACAGTTTGGTCAGCGCAGTGTGTTATCATTACTGCGAAGTGGTGTTGAGAAGCCTGAGGGCTTTAGAGTTTATGATACTACAACTTTTGCTTTAGTGTTGCCAGTGATGCGTTTGAGCAAAGTTGCAATTGTGGTCTTACATGACTAGAAGTTTGAAATAGCACGTTACTGAAATGAAGATGCTAATGATTAGCTTTTGAAGAATTGTGGCGCATGTGCACGGTGGTGCATTTTAAAGTGTTTTTAACAGAGCTACAATGAAAATAGTGCTTTCATTTTTTGACGATGAGCAGTGTGAGCAAAGAAGATTGTAAAATGCATTTGGTGCTTCAGTGCACAGTATGAGAAGTGAAATTGAATTAGGATACAATAATTATGTTGCTATTAGTTATGAGGTTGGAGAAATAAATGCACAGAATGTAGATAATGAAATGTTTTAGTGGAATGTTTATCAATGTATTTTGTGATCACTAACAGAGCAGCGTCTGATCACCACTGCACTGCCTAGTGCTGCTTTACATTCCAACAGTTGTCAATTTCGTTTTAAGGTGAATGATGTGTGCATGTTAAAAGTTTAGCGTGCATGTTATAGATGTATTGTTGCATGAGGTGATGTTGCGGCTCACATGCTGGCCAGGTGTGTTGCCCACATTTTAAGGATGAGTGAGATTTCATGAAGAGTGAAACTTGAGACTCAAATTGTGAGAGCGTCCAAGATTAGATTGTGAATACATGAGTCACATATTGTGTGAGAGCGACCATGAATTGAGTTTTATGCTGTGGTGGATACTTGTGGTGAAATGAGATGCGTATGTGTGAGAGCAAAACAAAAGAGGTGATGGCTGGAAGGTTTAGAATAAATATTAACCTCTGGCATTGCTCTGGGCAACCATCCAGACCATCGTTCTTCGCCTGCCAAGCCATTACAAAAGGGGAAAGACCATATGCAAATCAGGCTTGGTCCCACCCTCAAAGGGGTAGTCCAGTCCGAACTGCTAGGTCACATCCCTTCTGCACGAGATGACAAGCATACCCAGACATGTTTCAACCTTGTTGGGAGTCATCAGTGAGGGGTAGCTTGGGTCTCTAGACAGATGAGAGCATCCATGAATGGAGTTTTATCTTGTAGTAGATATTTTAGACAAGTGACGTATGGAGGGTCCATTATTAAGAGTATAGGTTTACGTGAGGCATAAAGGTGAAGTGTGTCCTTGGAGGTAAACTAGAGACATTTATAACGTGGGCTAGACACCTACATGCATGGGCCTTTCCACGCAATGTGTAGAATATGGGACGTATTTGTTGGTAAGCGTCCATATCTGTCTCTCGAGTAGTTGGCAAGCAAAAGTCGCTGGAGTGTTCTAATGAGAATTGTTTGGGGAGTCCATTGTTGGAGTTCTGTGGTGCCAGGTGATGTAGTTTAGAGAATTAGGGTTGGAATTTCTATTTTGGCACACAGAGTAGGAACCAGTGTATATTGAAGTATCCAGTTGACGCTAATATGACAAGTGATGATTAAAGAAGTTGGTAGTTTAGAAGACACTGGTAAAAGAAATTAGAAATTCTAATTTTCAGGGATAAGTGATGTGCACATTTCTAATATCTTCATCGCAAGCACATGTAGTTTCCATCTTCGGTATTTGCATGCAGATTTGCACATTACACTTGTGGATGTTTCCACTGTGTTTGCGTTTCTTTACATGCCATGTCTTTGTGGTTGCATCATTGTTTCTTTTGTTCTTTGTGGTGTAAGTCTCTTTTCTTTCACATTTGATTTATGTTATGTGTTTTCTTGTGACAGAAGGGATGTGGGTAGATTGTCACTTGGATGTGGTTCATTGTTCAGGCAGAAGGATGACTTGCGACATGTTGTGGCCAGTGAGTTTTGCCCCTTTGGTGGAGTGAGGTGTGTACTCAGGTGTGGCAGACCTGTGGCCAGGGAGTGGCAGTCTCTGGCGGAAGGAGGTTCAGTTCCTTGGTGGCTGCGAATGTTGGAATGAAAATGTGTCCATGTGTGGCATGGTTGTGCTCGGGAGTCGTAGTATGTCGTGGCAGGCCAGCGTAGGAGAAGTTTTGTGTTATATCCTTGCGCACCCGATGGCATCTCAATGTTCCATATTGGAATGCCATTGCGTGTGCGCTGTGATGACAGTTGACAGTTGGTGGACAGCCAGAGTCCATACCTGGCTTGCTTGGTGAACAGACCTGCATGGGGTCTTACCTTGAATAAAACCTATACTTCTTAACTTTATAAGATGTACAGTGTCTACTTACCACATTTTGGTTTATTTTACGTTGTTCGTCCTGGCACTTTGAAGAATGGCGATTGTTTGAGACCTCACAACTGTTTTGTTTTTAACGAAGGAGATGTGTTGTGACTTGTATGTATGTGGGCTGTGTGATTGCATTGAGAGGTCTTGTTGGAATGTGGTGAGGTGTATTTTACCTGGGGGACCTGGAGGCTCCTAGAAAGGCAGTTGGGGACTTGCAGTGAAGATAAGAACCAGACTGGATGCTTAGACCCTGCTCTCCCACCTCTAACCTGCAATCTGCACCTAAGTATAAAGAAGCATCCTTTGATTTTGCACCTACCTGGGTCAGACTGCTTCCTGCTCCTTGTCTTACTTACCTGGCCCAGGGTACATCAGAATGCTCCTATATCTTATTCTAGTAGGCTTGGTGATCACTATATTCACCAGTTACTGACATACAAGACATATTGCTTATCAAACTCTTCTAGAGTGTAGATTGTCATCTTTTATGACTTATTCTACACGTATTGAGAACTTGTAACAAAATGGACTCCACATTTTGGCATATGTTAATGTTATTAACTAATCAGCCCGTCTACTGATTACCAAAGACGAGGTCACTTTAGTCACACACAGGTCATTCCAAACCAGGACCCATGTTCCCAGCCTCTCATGACAGCTGTCCTATGGAAATTGGGAGAGGTTCCCCCATAATCAATACACTATTTTACGTCAACTATTATTGATACACCACTATTAAAAAGAACAGCATCCCAGAAATAACATGGAGACACACAATTTACATCTTCCCCGGTTGACATCCATAGCTTGCTTTGCTAGCAACAGTTTTCTGCAAATGCTCGAGTGCAAAGTTGCTCTCATCATCCCCTGTTCACATTGCAGCATACTAGGCTTGATAAGCCTGTAGCACAGTCACTGCACTTTGATCAAGGTCCATGAAAAGGGACACTCTATATAACGTCCACTGTCCTCAAAGGGAGGGCTACACAATAGTCACATATTTAAACCTGGAATCATCACTTGCATACCCACATTCGCAGCTCACAGACGTCTACTTCAACACTCTCAATGACGCGGGACAGAATTACAAGTGTATACCGCTGCACCCCATTGTCATCAGAGATTATTATAGGAGTAGATACATCTGGGGCATCCCTGTACTTTACAACTGTTCAATGGGATTTCCGTTCCGCAGATGTGTTTTCCTCCCTTATGGGGAAACTTTCTTGCATCACACCAGCCTCCAACTCAAAGTACATCAGTGTTACTCACCACTCCGTTGGGCCAAAGGAAGTAGCTAGCTGACCTCGGAGATGATAGGTGTGCAAGAATCGATCTTCAGCCTTAACTTCCAGCCCCCTGAGTTCAAGAATCAGGCTTCCTCAAAGAGGGTCCCTTTTCTACAATGTACTTCTGTGCTGTTTCAATTGGGACAGACAGAGGTGTCAATTGAACAAAAGAGCGGGGAGAACACGCAACCCCAATACCAAAGCTGTAAAGAAACACAATGAATATTAGACAGTGGTTGAGTATTCCAAATAACCAATTAGCAAAAAAAGGCAATTAATTACCTAGATAAGTATTGGAGTGGAGTTTCCCCGGAATGGATCTGTGTAAATATAAGGAGCTAGACTTAGTGATTGGAACTGAGGAAGGGATACCCAAAATATAGTATGAAGCTAGAACAACAGACCTGAGTAGTGGTTATAACGGTGTTGGAGTAAGTCCTTCTCTGAAGAAAACGACAGGAAAAAAATCACAAACAGAAATATTAGTATTGAGAAATAACCCAGGCGGCACGAGGGACGCACTAGAGCTGGGGTGGTGCAGAATCTGGAAAGCGTTCGGCTGCACTTGGATGGTAATACCCCAATGTCTATTAATCCACCTACTTCCCAGAGTCACCAACAGGAAAACAAAACAAGTTCACACAACTCAGTAGGATGAAAATCAAATAAAGGAGGGAGTTGGAAAAGCTCACCCGAATCCCGTTACAGAATCTTAGGAAGACACACGTTCAGGTGTGGAGCGGCGAAGCGGGTGCAGCTCGGGTGGAAGTCCACCGGTAGGGTGCGGATGGCGGCTGAAGCAGGTCCGTGATGTTCAGCCCGGTAGGAGCCACGAAAGGCTGAGGAAGCAAGGAGAAATCCGATAGCGTTGCACGTCTAGATCAGGAGGGCATGCCAGGGACCAGGGGAGCAGGAGGAGCAGGTCAGGAGCAGTCTGGGTTGAATAAGCCGTGAGTAATCAAACAATTCGAATGAGGGAGAAAGAGTCACAATCCAATAGCCAGGCGAAGGGTCGGAACCAGAAAGGCAGAACTTTGCAAAGATAGTACAGACGAAACCGCGGTAGCGAGTAAACGCTAATTAGCAGCGAGTGTCCGCGAAAGATGGGGATTTATAGCCATATGGGGGTGTGTCCCGTAATACATCTTTCACATACAAGCCGTGTCAGCTGACACGGATGATGCCTCTGTTTGTTCAGGCGCCATGGCAACCTGTACCGGTTCCACAAAGGAGCATGCCGATGAATGGAATACTGCAAAGGACACTGCATGGGAACTCGAAGTGTAACAGCATCCTCCCCCAAAGACACTGGCAACCCCCGGGTGGAATGAAACTCCTTCAATAGTTGTGGGCAATGTAGGTTGGCCAAAGGCTCCCAGGTAATGTCTTAGGCCCATAACCCTTCCAATCTACGAGGTAGAAAACCGTGCCTCTAGACGTCCTGCAGTCCAGGATGTGCGAAACCTCGTATTCCTCCTCACCCTCCACCAAGATTGGCGAAGGACGCGCAGGCAGGCGTGTACCCCGGAGGAAAGGCTTGATAAGAGAAACATGAAAAACTGGGTGAATGCGCCATGACTGCGGCAGTGACAATCTGACCGCCACAGGATTGATACTCTTGGCAATGGTATAGGGCCCCACGTATCTAGGCAGAAGGGAATATTTGCCCGCAATCTGTAGATTACGGGACGACAACCATACCTTCATACCGCTCTGATAACTCGGTGCCGGAGAGCGATGCTTATTCTCGTATTTCCTGGCACGATCCTGAGCTCGGAGCAAGTGACACCGTACGTCACGATGAATCTGGTCCAGATCTCTTATGCAGTCCTTCGCAGCCGGACTAGCCGACAGCAATATGGGGTCGAGTGGGAGAGACCTAGGATGACCACCACAGAGTGCAAAGAAAGGAGAAATACCCGTAGATGAGTGCATGGAATTGTTGTACGCAAACTCAGCGTAGGGCAGATAAGCAAACCAGGATTGTTGAAATTGGAGGCATAAACATCGCAGGAACTGCTCGATGGTAGCGTTGGTCCTTTCGGTCTGCCCATCAGCCTGCGGATGGTATGCCGAAGAGTATCTGTCCTCGATGCCTAAAGAGGATTTAAGAGCCTTCCAAAACCATGAAGTGAATTGGGTCCCACGATCAGAAACAATGATCGATGGTAGTCCGAAGAAACAAAAGACATTCGTCAAGAATAGTCTCGCTAATTCAGGAGCTGAGGGTAAACCGGAACAAGGGATGAACAAGGCATATTTGTTGAAGTAGTCCACAACCACCCAAATGGTGTTGTGCCCCTGGATGTCGGGCAATTCTACAATGAAATGTTATCGACACCATCTGCCATGGTTTGTACGGAACAGGCAAAGGCTGTAGCAACCCCACCGGTTTAGCTCTGGAGACTTTACATTGGGTGCATATGGCACAGGTCAATATATAATCCTTTACGTCACGTGCCATGGAGGGCCACCAGGCCCACCGTCTCAGTGCCTTGAGGGTTTCTGGTTTCCTGGGTGTGCCGCAACCAAAGAATCGTGAGACCACTGGAGAGCCAAGGTTCTGGCCTGACCGGAAGGAGTAAAGACGCGCCCTTGGATGAATGTTAAACCCTGAACCACCTCCAGGTTCAAATCCAGGATTTCCTTAGGATGGGTAGAAACCCATGCAAGAATCAATGAACGTAAGGACGGCTGAACCGAACACCCACAAACAACCTTGTTGATAGGTAAAAGGGGGGGTGCTTCGGTCTGTTAGGAATGTTCACCTGGATGGCGGCGTGAAAGGGCGTCAGCCGAAACTTGAGCTTTGGCAGGACGGTAGGTGATGAGAAACTGGAACTATGAAAAGAACAGATGCCACCGTGCCTGTCTGGCCGTAAGGCACTTCATGGATTTGAAGGCCAACAGACTACGGTGATCCGAATACACCGTCACAGGGTTCTTAGCCCCCAGGAGGTGATGTCTCCATTCCAAGAAGGCATCTCGGATGGCCAGGAGTTTGCATTCCGTAATGGAGTAATTCCTTTAATAAGGTGTCAGTTTGCGGGAGAAGAAGGTAACGGGATGTATGTCACCCAAGAGGGGACATGATTGTGACAACACAGCACCGATGGCATAGCCCGAGGCATCAGCCTCCACGAAGAAAGGGAGATCAGGGTCAGGATGTTTGAGAACCGGGGCCGAAGTGAAGGAGGCCTTGAGCTGATCGAAAGCCTTATGAGCCTCGGAGGACCACACAAAAGGCACCTTGGCACTGGTCAAAGAGGTGAGGGGAGCAGAGATCTCTGAAAAGCTGCTAATAAAGCGCCTATAAAGGTTTGTGAATCCCAAAAATGATTGTAGCTCTTTGACAGACTTGGGTAACAGCCATTCCAAGATCGCACTAATTTTAGAATGACTCATACGAACCCCTTTGCTGGTGAGGTCATATCCCAGGAATTCCACCTCTGAAGCGTGAAATATACATTTCTCGGCTTTTACGAACAGTTGGTTTTCTCTCAAACGTTGGAGCACTGTTTTGACATGTTGTTCGTGTTCCGTTAGGTTTTGTGAATAGACCAGACTGGCATCCAGGTATACCACTACGAACTGATCAAGGATTTCATGAAACAGATCGTTCATAAACACCTGGAAGGTGGCTGGGGTGGTACAGAGCCCAAAGGGCATCACCAAGTATTCATACAGGCCGTAACGCGTCTTGAACGCGGTTTTCCATTTGTCCCCACTTCTCATACGAACGAGATTATACGCCCCCCTGAGATCCAACTTAGTGAATACCTTTGAGGATCCCGATTGATCAAGGAGAACAGAGATCAGAGGGAGGGGGTACTGGTTTCTTATGGTAGCAGCATTCAAGGCACGATAGTCAATACAGGGGTGTAAATCTCCCTCTTTTTTGGGACAAAAAAGAGCGGGGACGCAATTGGTGATTTAGAAGGACGGATAAAAACCATGGCCAGAGCCTTGTCGATGTACTCTTTGAGTACTGCATCTTCTTTGAGTGTGAGTGAATACACCCTCCCAGCTGGAACCTTCATCCCTGGTATCAGGTCTATAGGACAATCATAGACCCTATGTGGGGGTAATGTCTCTGCCATCCCCTTATCAAAGACATCTGCATAGTCTGCATATTGAGAAGGCACCACGGGGATAAGTTTATTAGAGATGGCTCCGATGTGCAAGGACAGAGACACTAGTGCCCTAGCAGGACGTTCTTGGCTGATTCCAAGCAGGGAAGTGCATCGGGTGTTACAGATGGCCGAAGGAAACTTGATCTGAGAGGTCGACCAATCGATAGCAGGATTGTGGAAGTGCAACCAAGGAATACCCAGGATGACCCCATAGGCAGGCGCTTGAATTATGTCGAATGATATCTCTTCAGTATGGCCATCATCTGTACTCATAAGCAAGGGAACCGTCTGATGAGTTACCAATCCAGAAACCAGGACCGATCCATCCACTGCATTCACTGTTTCAGGTATGGCCTTGCGAACCAGTGGTATTCCAGAACTGGAAGCAAAGCATTGGTCGACATAATTGCCCGTTGCTCCCGAGTCGATCACTGCCATGGTTTGGAATGAAACACCATGGTTCACGGAAAACGTGACAGGGAGGCAGACTAGTTGTACCGAGTTAGGTAATGGGGAGTCCATGAATGGCCTTCCCAACATACGGACTCCATCTACTGTCGGGGTTTGGCGTTTCCCGCCTTTCTTTTGGGTTTCTTGGGGCACTCAGACAGTACATGGGCAGAGATTGTGCGATCTACGGTATTCCTGTTGAGCAGGGGTAAGTGGACCCCTGACCACACCAATCTGCATAGGTTCTGGCGCAGCAAGTGTCAGGTGGAAATGTCCGCAGGAGAAGAGTTAAACACAGGAGCTTTCTTCTCTCATCGTCTTTCAGCTTTACGGGCATCAACCTGAAGGACTAAGTCAAGTAATTCCCCGAAGGCCGTGGGGACCACCGGAACAGTGGATAGGATGTCCTTCAGCTCGTCCGACAGGCCTTGATAGAAGACTGCAGTCTTCTTCTCTTCGGGCCAGTCCGTTTCTGCTACCAACTGATTGAAGCGGGCCAAAAAAACCAAGAGGGTGTTGTTCCCCTGCCTATGCTTTAAGAGCTCCAAGTCAGTGGCTTGAGTAGTGTACCGTGTGTCATACACTTTACTCATCATGGCCAGAAGGACATCGCAATTGTAGAGAGCATGACTGTTTGATTTTAACAAAGGATTAGCCCAGGCAGCCGCAGTGCCACCCAAATGAGACAAAACAAAAGCCGCCTTAGTCGTGGAAGTAGGAAAAGAGGCAGGACGGCACAGGAAATGCAGTTTGCATTGGTTAATGAAGATTCTGTATTGTTTGGGATCACCCGAGAACCTTTCTGGAGGGGCCAGAGGGAACTGGGTTGTAAGCATAATAGGGTTTGATTCATGCTGGAAAGGTGGAAACCCAGACCCCGAAGCCGTAACACCGGCACCTGCCATCTGTGGAGCTGGGGTAGTAACCAAGGCTTGAATGGCGTTCACACGTTGGCGCAATGCCTCCTGTGCATTGGTCAAATCGGTTCGTAAATCCGTGACCATTTGCACAATTTGATTAAATGCATCGCTGGCTTCCGTGGACATTATGGCTGCTAATTCTGTTACTCACCATTACGTTGGGCCAAAGGAAGTAGCTAGCCGACCTAGGAGATGATAGGTATGCAAGAATCGATCTTCAGCCTTAACTTCCAGCCCCCTGAGTTCAAGACTCAGGCTTCCTCAAAGAAGGGCTCTTTTCTACAATGTACTTCTCTGCTGTTTCAATTGGGACAGACAGAGGTGTCAATTGAACAAAAGAGCGGGGAGAACACGCACCGCCAATACCAAAGCTGTAAAGAAACACAATGAATATTAGACAGTGGTTGAGTATTCCAAATAACCAATTAGCAAAAAAAGGCAATGAATTACCTTGATAAGTATTGGAGTGGAGTTTCCCCGGAATGGATCTGTGTAAATATAAGGAGCTAGACTTAGTGATTGGAACCGAGTAAGGGATACCCAACATACAGTATGAAGCTAGAACAACAGACCTGAGTAGTGGTTATAACGGTGTTGGAGTAAGTCCTTCTCTGAAGAAAACGACAGGAAAAAATAACAAGAAGAACAGGAATAACAGGAATATTAGTATTGGGAAATAACCCGGGCGGAACGTGGGACGCACTAGAACCGGGGTGGTGCAGAATCTGGAAAGCATTCGGCTGCACTTGGATGGTAATACCCCAATGTCTATTAATCCACCTACTTCCCAGAGTCACCAACAGGAAAACAAAACAAGTTCACACAACTCAGTAGGATGAAAATCAAACAAAAGAGGGAGTTGGAAAAGCTCACCCGAATCCCGTTACAGAATCTTAGGAATACACACGTTCAGGTGTGGAGCAGCAAAGCGGGTGCAGCTCGGGTGGAAGTCCGCCGGTAGTGTGCGGATGGTGGCTGAAGCAGATCCGTGATGTTCAGCCAGGAAGGAGCCACGAAAGGCTGAGGAAGCAAGGAGAAATCCGATAACGTTCCGTGTCTAGATCAGAAGGGCACGCCAGGGACTAGAAGAGCAGGCGGAGCAGGTCAGGAGCAGTCTGGGTTGAAAAACCGTGAGTAATCAAACAATTCCAATGAGGGAGAAAGAATCACAATCCAATAGAAGGGTCAGAACCAGGAAGACAGAACTTTGCAAAGATAGTACGGACGAAACCGCGGTAGCGAGTAAACGCTAATTAGCAGCAACGAGTGTCCGTGAAAGACGGGGATTTATAGCCGTATGGGGGCGTGTCCCATAGTACGTCTTTCACGTACAAGCCGTGTCAGCTGACATGGATGATGCCTCTGTTTGTGCAGGCGCCATGGCAACCTGTACCGGTTCCACAAAGGAGCATGCCGATGAATGGAATACTGCAAAGGACGCTGCGTGGGGGACTCGAAGTGTAACAATCAGATGCCCTGCAGCAGATGTGCCCTCTTGACATGATCCATTGGTATGGCAGAATCCATGGGTGGCAGACTTCCCAGCCGGCACCAACAGTCACTGCCAACTGCCCTTCAACGGTGAAACTCTCTGGGCAGTCGCTGTCAGCTGCTCAAATCAATGTGTGTCTGTGTCACTCACCATGTTGGTAGGACAGTGACTTGCAGCCACCTCTCTGACATCACTTCTGACACCTGAGTCTCCCCCAATTTAAGCAAAATGCTTGGATAACCACCTTTCAGACAGCTCTTCTGACAACTCGGTCTCCCCAATTTACGAAGCCACTTTGACGGCTCGACTGCTTCCAAATGGCACTCTTCCATGCTCTATTTGGCATCGGTTGGCACTGGGGACTAGCGCTGTTCTGGCTGGCCAGAAAACTCCTATAAGCTTCTGCTGTCCCTTTCACTACACTGTAACACTCATGGGATTTATAATAAGCCTTACCTGGCATCTTCAACCTTATCCCTGGGTGGTGGGCCATCCTTGGGGAGGTTGGATCCTTCTACCGGCTGCAACCCCCAACACAGCACTTGGGTCTAGATACAAGCCTCTAACAGAGACAGCTCACCATCAATGTAATGCTTAGGGTTCACAGGAAATACATTAGAACTATATGGTGTGTTTATTTAAGCTTGTGTGACAAGTATAAAAAGTAAGTACACTCAAGGATAGGTCCGCCTACTTCCACCCTCCTGGTTGGCCACCTCCAATGGCACCAGTGGAACCCTGGCCGATGTAACACTTTGTTATGACATCACAAACTACATGACATCAAGGCATTCAGGAACAAAGCTAGACAGACAGGCATTTCTGGAAATGAGACGGGACGGCACGCCACAGGTGTTTTTTTTTTACATTTCCCTTTTTCAGGCTTGGGAATGGAGTTGGATGAGTAAAGGGCAAGCAGTTTTTGCACTTCTTTAGTAGCACGATTAAAATTATATTTCTACATTCGAATGTACAATTCTACCTGACATTGTTTCCAAGTACCCCAAATATTCCTAGAGGTACAGTTAATAATGATCTAAACCACCTCAATACATCCCCTGAACATACAATGACACACTCAAACAGCTTTAAAATATTTTAAAATACATTGGTATCTATATATATATATATATATTTACATATGTATACATACATACTCACACAGAACAGTAATGGTCTTCTACAGATAACTCAATCCATTCATCCAGTCCTCAGATGTCCTTCGCTCTTATCATATCCTTCACATGTTTATGCAAAAAAGAACATGTCTAAAAAAATCAGTTTTGAGTCGTTAATTGAGGAATGTCAAATTGGTTTCATGGAATGTGTCAAACATGTCAAAATCTTCAATCGGCAAAACCAAAACTGGATTTCCATTAATCCTTGCACCTAATACGGCCCTATAAAAAGGAGGGAAAGGACACACACACATACCACAGTGTGTGTGTGATGTACTGCAAAAGGCTGTTTCCTACCTCAGCGCTGGCCACCGCTTTCCGCATCCTTAGGAAGCTTGTCTAAGCGTGCCAAAAGCTGCATGCACGAGACCTATAAACTCTCTATTTCCATGAGTCTTCTAAAGAGGTTTGTGGCAGAGCATGGGATTTCATTTCATGTTTAAAACAGTTATTTCTCCTCTAGGTTTGTGGTAAGTATATGTTTCTGTTCTAATCAACCATAGCAGACACCCTTTCAGAATGTGCAGGGCAGCTGCTCTGGTCCATTGCCACAAACAAAAGGGCTGCTCAGACAGGACGTGTTAGTTCTCTAAGAACAATGTGGGTTATCATTGGGGCAGGGTTAGTAATTAAAATGAGTAACTAACATATACAAAAGTAGCACTCACTAGTTATTCCCACTGTATTATATGGAAGTACAAGTGGAGATGTGAACATTCACCCCAGGAAAGAATTCGGCCTGCCGCTAGGGCCATGGAGAGACATTCCAGAGGCTAGTGGGGAGTAATAATTGGTCAAGCAGGACATAGACATTGGGCCTCCTTCCGAGTGTGGCGGTCTGGAAATAAGGGTGGCAGCAGCAATGTACTGGCACACTTTCTGGACAACCATACTACGAGAATGCCGGTAGATGCAAGGATACCCCAGCAGGCCTGACCTGTGGGTTGTCATGCCCCTACTGGAATGTCTCTCATTGAAGCACTGACACCATTAGCAACGGTGCCAGTGCTTCAGTGTTCCCATTTCCATGGAGTCCAGGAAATTGGGATTTACCGGTACTGCCCACACTTGTGATATCCCGGTGGCACCGGGATGTCAGGCGGTGGTACGACTGTTACGGGGTTGCCGGAAACCCACAGCGAACCAGCAGGATTTCAAGCAACCCCATAATGAGGGCCATTACTTCCATAAAGTTATTTCAGACAATTCACACACCCGGCATTCAGTACCGGAACAATGGTTCAAGCACTTGCCCCAGCAGTACAGAAACTAAGGTGGATATTTCCATCAGCATTAATTACCAATAATATGAAAAGGTGAAATCAGACTGCCACATTGCTTTCCTCCTTGTTTCGGAGGTGCTGCATTATTGCTGCCAGTGCCTGCTGTCTAAAAGTGACTCCAAGCAATTTATCCAGAAATTATTATAAAACTGTAAACATCTGTGGGTGAGCATGAAAAGGTACGTCCATAAAGACCCTGTAAACCTCTTTTGAATGAGATGTCCTGTCTCCAAAAGGTTTTCTTGCTAACATATCACAAGAAAATGAACAGAAGGCCAATATAGTTTCCCTGTAGTCGCTCTGTTAACAATTCTCACATGGAAGGGTCAAGCGATGACAAGAAACCAATGACAAAATGAATGACAACTACACGGAATCACACCTGCCGGTTATCAAATCCTAAATGATCTATTTCTAAGCATTTCCGTAACCTTCAAATTGCGCATGCGTCTGCCTGCCCTTAGGTTGAGAGTCATTATTTCTAGTTACTAAGTGGATTCTGTTGTCTGACAAGAAACTCTCTGGTTCCCTCCGGGCTTGTTTTCGTGCTAAGCTGCCACATCGGATAAACACCCCTGATTAAAAGGCCGTATTGTTCTTTCATCAGTCATAATTGGAGCTTCAGTGAAAGCTAGACAGGGATAATTGACTCATCCATGGAGGGCATCGTAAGAAAATTGAATGGCAAGCATGGCGCTCGTGCACTCGCTCTGGGTGCCCAAGTCACTGGTTAGATTCCAAGCAGGACAATGGCTAATCACAGAGAGCAGCGGTGCGGGGGCAGGGACGCATGCATAGCTCTCAACCATTTGTGTCGCAAAGGCGGGTGAAATCACCCTATTTTGTTTTTGGCGGGTGAGACGCCCATAGGAATGAATGGGCGTGCAGGAGGCTTGGCGGGTGAGTCAGCTCTTTACAAGGCGGGTGACACCCACCAAAAGCTTGTGAGTTGAGAGCTATGCGCATGGCGGCGATGATCTGTATGCAGTGTACGCACCGCTCAGCTGAAGATATGCCGCTAGGTCAGGAAGCGAACTCATGTATAGAACGTGGAGAGGATCCGTGTCCATGGAACAAAGAGGAAAACATCTGAGTATAGATGAAAGGACAGAGAAGAGCTGATGCGTGCAAGAGCATGATCTATGGGCTTCCACCATCATCTTTATTAAGTATTCTCCATTGAGCGTTCGAGGAATAGTTCCAAGCAGGGATCCCAGAACTGAGCAGGGGTGTTGCTAGGTCTGGAAAAGATCCGGGGCCATGCTAATGTCGGGTCTGTCAGGACTCGGGCCTAACTAGCCTTTTGGTGGTAGCAGCTGAGCTTCTATCCGAGGCTACAACCAAAAGACCCAGGGCTATAGCCCCCCATATAAACCCCTAGCAACGCCTCTGGAATTGAGTCTGAATGAATAGTCTAATGAAAGCCCACCAACTAACCCAATGAGGGGAAATGAAGGCTGTGACACACGCTGTGAACCACACTCAGAATATAATGCATACACCCACTGCTTCAACACGCAGAGGGCTGGATAAAGATATGTGCCCGCCACATGAATCAAGTTAAGGAGTTTCTGGCTGTCATTCAAAGTGCTAAATAAAGACCGCAGACACTTTAAGTGAAAAACATGTTGTACCCTGAACACAGGGTAGTAACATGTTTATTTAGCAGAAGGGTAAATACAAGCCTCCCTCCTGATTAGAGGTAAACTCAATGCACCCCTCTGTACACTACAACAAGTTTCTCAAAGAAATACAAAAATACAAACATTGAGGGAGGGGGAGAAAATGGAATTTGGATGTATGTCTATTGCTCGAAAAGAAACAGCTCGAATTTCGTCTTTTGTTCGTTCTTTTTTCATAATTTGCTACCACATAAAGTAGGCAGCACCCCCCTCCCCTGGGCCCCACAGCCTTCCCACCACCCCTCCTCATGCCCCACACCCAACAATATTGCCATCTATATTTTGGTGGTACATTCAAGGAAAGAAACTAGCACAGTAACTTCGAGCAGTTTTTGGTCGAGCAATAGACCCACTGGCTGGAATGTTTCATTCTGCAGAGTAAATGAACGACTGTTTTAGTGAAATAGAAGGGCAAATAAGGATGACACACGCCACGAAAGAATGCGACCGGAAAACAGAAATCATCATAGACATGTATTCATAGGAGAGCAAACAACCTGTGCACAGTAATTAAAACTGCAAACACACCCTACCAGCTTAATTTTGATGGCAGTGAAAAATGGCATGGATGCCGCAAAACATGCAGAGATAAGCTGCCCGGGTGCTTTAGTGCACCCATGCCATTCCACCAGCATTCCCTGTTTTGGGATACATGCATAGATAGAATTATGCTGCATGCCTTTCCCTCCAGCTTGCAGGAAATCTGAATGCATCCCTGCCTTCATCTAAATGTTGATGTGATTTGAAAGGCATGAATCCCTACAGACTGTCTCACCATTTTGCGTGTTAAAAGGGCAGGTAGAGTCCATAGGGATTCATAGTAACACAGCACCCTCTGTCCATTTTGGCTACCTATAAAGCAAAATTGTATTGGAGTACAGATGGGAAAGAGATGACTTGAGGAGGAACACACCACTTGTGTGTTTTGTTGGGTTATATATCCACTCATAGACTGCACATGGCCATGCTAATCCTTATGTCCATTCCCATCCATGACCTGTGCCTACCCACCCAAAACACATCCCCCTGGGATCTTCTTTAGCTAGCTCTATCAAGCAGTTGCAACAGACATTGGCCTGCCAGTGTTCTTTCTAAGCAATTTGCTGAGAGTTAATGGTTTAACTGCAGCTGTACGTGTGCTACTATTGTAATAGATATATCTTAACCAACTAGCATTCAGTCATTCGATTTATATCTGTCAATTGGATTTTGGGTTGATATGCTGATGCAGAAATATTCGAGGGAGAAAAGACCGAAGATTATTTTTTCGAAATAATCTTCGGTCTTTACTCCCCTGAACATTACTGAGTTACCCAAACCCCTACCCACAGCCCCACCCACACCCCAACCCACACCTCCCAGCTCCTACTTACCTTGCATTCCATCTCGCGCTGGTCCCTGTGACATCTGTTCCCTTTCACTTCCATGATCGGGAACCAGCGCTGCAGGGTCCTTTCCTTTTTTTTTTTTTCGGGTCACCAGCAGAGTAGACCTTGAACCTGGTCTCAGATGTGGTCCGTGCCCACTCCGCCAGCTATCCCACTTCATCATAATGAGGCTGCAAACAGAGGTAATCATAATGACAGCAATTATGCACCACTGTGGTATAGCAAGAAAGCAAACAATCCCCCTCCCCACTCCGCCGTACCGCTGCGAATGATAAAAAACAAAGCAAAACAGCAGGTAGAAGGGACATGAAAGACACAAATGGGTAGTCGCAAAGAAACGTTGCACATTGCAAAGACCGCAAACTGAACATTGAGACATAGCATATCCTTTACAAGCGGTAAAGATGGCAAACACCTCAGATCATAATAAATACAACTAACATCCACCGGTATAAAGAAACAACACAAACTTTCCAGATTGGTACAGATAGACACCAGGTGACTGCATCGGGAAAGCGAAAGACAGCAAATTGGTACATAGGGACAGCAAAGACCCACTCCTTAAAACAGTCAACACCTTACAGGGGGTTAAACAATCCCAATTAGGCAAAAATACACAGAAAACACTCCCCTCATGGGTAAAATGGCAGTAAATGTACCACAAGGAGAGGTATAAATACCAACATCTTCCAGAGGGGTCAAAACATCCTACACATATGTCAGCTTAGAATCTACATTTTATAATCTCTGAAATTCACCCATAACATTAACATTGCACTCTGCCTGACAGCCTTCTGCACAACCACGCACTAACAAAGCTAATAGCTCTGCCTTCATTGCTTCATAAACAGCTTTTACGTGTTGAGGAGGAAGATCCGTTGCTTGCATTTGTCATTAATGTGTGCAGGGCTCAAGTCGAGCGAACACGCGGGTGTACGGTGTCCACCCACATTTTTCAGAGGGTGAATGACGCCCCCACGGTATTTTAGAGGCAGTGTGTAAAATGAAAAACATTTCAGTGCCTTTTTTTGGTGTTTGTGAATTGATGCCGAACTGCGGTTACCAGGTTTGCAGGCCGGGCACTTTACCTCTGCACCATATAACCTAATGGAAAACGGCTAACAACTAACATCAAGGTGAAATGCCACATTTCCGGACTGCAGCTTCTGATCAGGGGTTTGTGATTGGTACAAATGGTAAAGTCCCGACCCCACAAGTACATTTTAAACTTCTCCACACCCCATACACATGCCAGGGCCTCCTTCTCAACCACAGAATACTTAACATCTGCATCTTTCAAAGTTCTTGAAGCAAAAGCAACAGTATGCAACTCCATTCCAGACTTTTGCATCAGAACTGCGCCTAATCCATAGTTGCTGGCATCCACAAAAATCTAAATCCTCCTAGAGACTCCACAAAACTTGCCAGCACTGGCGCATTGACCACAGCCTGTTTGATATCCTCAAATTCCTTCACACATCACTCATCCCATGTAAATGACACGCCTTTGTAAGTGAGCTTCCTCATGTTTCTTGTTCTGTCCGATAATCCCTTAATACATTTACCATAGATCTCCACCAACCCAAGAAATGATAAAACACCTCTCTTACTCTTGGGAAACTCCATACTCGTTATTGCTTCCACTGCATCCTCTTTCGGCTTCATCCTTCCCAGGAAATTTCATGACCTAGGTACACTACTTTCTCTGCTTTGAAAGTGCACTTCTCCTTAGCAATCGTCAGCCCTGCCCACTTTAAGATCTCCAACACCCTCTTCAACCATAGGTCATGCTCATGCTCACTACTACCACACACCAGCACATCATCCTGATAGAACAAAACACCCTTCTCACCCCCCAAAAGTTTATGTATGACATTTTGAAACCTCTGCCCGCTGACACCAGACTAAATGGCATCCGTTTACATCTATAAAGCCCTATTGGAGTCATAAATGTTGTAAGGTCTCTCGAGCTTTCAAGCAATTCTATCTGATGATATGCAGATTTAAGATCCAGTATCGAAAATAGTCTTGCACCTGTCACTCCTGCCAACAAGTCATCATTCTTGGCAACTGACTTTTTTCTGCAACCACCATACTTTTCAGATCTCTCAGGTCTATACACAGCCTAATTCCACCATTCGACTTTCTCACAACTACAATGGGGCTAATCCATTCAGACGTTTGCATTTTTTTCAATGACTCCTTCTCCATCTTGACAATTCGTCTTCCACATTTTCTCGCAATGCCAACAGCACCATACACAGTTTTGCTATTTTAGGTTTAACCCCACTTTTAAGTTGCATTATGTGTACAAAACCTTTGAGACACCCAGGTTCATTACTGAAAAGCTGTTATACCTCTCCCTCAATCTTCCACACCTTCTCATTCGACTTGACTTCTTCCACAGCCAAAACCTGTTCTGGATGACTGGCATCCAACCTGATTTCCAAATCTGCCTGATCACTCCATAAGAGCAGCTTGCCCCCTTTGTTTGCCACACATATCGTTCCTTCCGACTTTCTCCCTTTAAATTGTAGTTCACCATGAAACTTGCCCACTTTCTCTATTGGGGCATCACCATAGGCATTTGCCTTGATCCCTGCTTCCCATAAAGTACAACAGTTGAATTTGTCCCTCAATACTTGCACACTGATAAGAGTATAATCAGCCCCTCTGTCAATTAACATAGAGATAGGAATCCCTCAAACTGCTATCATAGCATATGGTTTGCGCTTCCTCACCTTCCCCGACACAGCATGCACAGAGTTAACAATTTCTCTGCCTACATTCACATATTCTTCCTCCTCATTGCCAGCAGTAATTTCCTGTGCTTGACCCCCAGGATTAAAATACCTACAACATCGGGCAATATGACGCTTCCTACCACACTCACGACAAACAATGTGTATTGCTATGCACTCCTTGTCATAAGCGAGATGTGATCCACTGCCACACCTGTAACACCTTTTCCCTGTTGTAGTGTTACATTCCTTGGAGGGACACCATGATCGACCCATACTTCTACTACTGCTGGGAGTGGCATCACTGGATGCATCCCTTGCCCTCCTATCATACTTTTCACCTCGTCTCTCAAACCCTGCTATGGGTTTATACACTTCTCAGTATGTTCCACACTCCTTGCAATTTCTATGGCTCTCCCCAGGGTAGGATTTCGCTCCCTCCGGCCTGATCCTGTCATTGTTGCACTTTATCATCAGTTGGTCCCTAAGATGTTCATCTTGACAGTGGGTAAATTGACATTTTGCAGCTAACCCTCTCAACGCTGTTATAAACTCTTACATACGCTCTCCTGTTTTCTGCTCCCTCGTTGCAAACCCATACCTCTGAAGAATAATATTTTCTTCTACTTCAAAGTGCTTATCAAGCTTTGCCAATGTTACCTCATAAGCACCCGATTACTCCATTCCACCAGGCTCAGGCAATTTCCTTAAAATGTCCTGACCTGCTTCTTCTAGACAATGAAACAACAGAGCGTCTTTCCTCTCATTGATTAGAGCCAAACATGGCGAGTGCGTATTTTGTGAAGCCCTCCCTCCAATCGGACCAACGCACACTAAGTTCACCAGGCACGGCCAAGAAAAACACTGGAGATGGAACATTAGCCATGTAGTGTAATTCTGAGACAGTCACGCAACTCTAGTGCACCACTGGGTTTCCAGAGACCTCTGTCTTTTAATCCACTCTGCATTTTGTAACATTGTCAAAACTCTTCTCAAATCACATGCATGCCATGAACTGATTAGCTTTGTTTTAGTTCCTTAGTTGACACGTGTGTAGTTCCTACTCTCGCTCTGTCCCTATTTCATGTGCATCACTATTACAACGTTGTCATCCATGCGCAGGCAATGCTTTCATGACTCACCCTTCAAATGCAGCCAAGCAACTGCTGCAGCCTGTTTCCTTAAAAAACAGCAAGAAAATGTGGTCACTCCAGTGCCCAGTCTTCCGTAGCTTGTTGTCGTAGCCAACGTTGATGCCCTTGGGACCACAGCGATCCGTCGCTTGCTTCTGCTGTGGCTATGGCAACCAGTTTCCCAAGATGGCTGTCAGGCCACTCTGCGTAGCAGGGTCCTTTTTTTCTCGTTGCGAGCAGCCATGCCTGTTGTTTGTTTACTCCGTAACCAAGGCAACCACAGTTGTCACACCCATTGACACAGTGCCCATCAATGTGAGGCCCAATACTCCTTGAATGCTGATCACTATGGCAACCTTTGCCTTCGGCCTCCCGGCCCTTTCGCGCTCATGCAAGTTGGTGCTTTTGTCTGTAAATATTTTCGTAGACCTCCTTAACACTCCCACAGTGCATTAGCCGGCCCTCATGAGTCTGCTCCAGACGCTGGAACGTCCTCTCACTGCGGGATGAGAGAAGTCTTCACACCTTCACTCCTTCCTTTCTCTCATAGCGCTGGAACTCGCTATACACCAGCGCTTCTCACTGTGCCATACCACTCTACAGAGGTAAGTACCTACACACGGCTTACTTCTCACTGCTGTCCTTGACTCATTGACCTCGGCTCACGGCTTGTCGCAATTTGAAGGATTAACAACTATTTATTGAGCCATCATCAAGTAACGACCCCCAGGTGGGGAAAGGCCTCCTCAATTGACTCTTGATGGAATTAGGATCGACCCATGTAACATAGTACTATATACAATACTTCAATGCTAACATATACACATGTTCAGACAATGCGTCAATGTTACTATATACAAACGCACATGCCTACTTGCAAGCACCTCTAAAAGAGACCGAACAGCATGTGGTGTTAATGTTGGCAGTAGCCCACATGCAATTACCACTTTTAACAAAATGAGCGTGTCTCCTTAAATTGTTTATATAGTTAGTGAGAAAACATTTTATTTAAAGACACTGATATATTTACAAACTGAGCTGGTAAGATGTATTTATAATATGCAGAGTAGGTGCCAACAAGACCACCAGAGATCATTCTGTGCGACACACAAATACATGTTTTCAGGGTCTCATTATTTATTGCTTGGGGCAAGCACCGCCCTTCCTCTTAGCAACACCCATCATTCTTTTGTCATTCCCCCTTTTTAAGAGACAACCCGTCATTGTGTCACTTACTGCATTTCCTCCTGTATTACCCTACAGAAGAAATTGAATTGGCTTTTACCCAATTTTGATAAAAAACTAGCAGAAGTACCCGTTCTACGAATGGGTTCTCTAGACAGAGATGATAACACTCTAATCAATTGTTGAAAATGACTGATCAGGTAGGTCACTGTTCCACCTCACCCTGGCATGGTGCAGTTTGTTGCAGTGCAAATATCTCGGAAACCGTGCATCCTAGGGCCCTGAAACGTGTTTTTGAGACCTCAACTTGTGTTCGTCGTGTCGGGACCGGTTGAGAAACAATGTTTTTTTCCCTTCCTGGTGAACATGGTTTACAGCATCATCGGCAGGCACCATCTCGCAAAAATACTCTGGAAAAGTAATTTCACCTGATGCAACAAACATTTTTCTTTCCCTTCCCGGTGAACATGGTTTACAGCATTGTAATGCTTGTTTAGAAACAAAATGTGTTGTTTGCCTTCCCGGTAAACATGGTACACAGCTTTGTCGGCAGGTACCATCCCGCAACAATTCTCTGGAAAAGTAATTTCACCTGATGCGGCAAAAATTTGGAAACTTCTGGAATGCAACGTGCCTTCACCTTTGCCTCTCGGGTCCATTCGTCTCTCATACATGTTTTGCTTCCCTTCCCGGTTAACATGGTTTACGGCATCGTCGGCAGGCCACAAATCCACAAATTTGAACTTTTGTTGCAATGTGGGAAAAGGGGTGGGGTGTCCAAATGTCATGTAGCCAGTAATGTCCAAAGGGTCCTAGCAGGAAACTATGTAAAATATGGTGCAGATTGGCAAAACGGTGTGTAATTGTATAATGAACAAGGCTTCGCCAAGCCACAAACCCACAGACACATTTTTACTTTTGGTGAAATCCGGGGAAAAGTGTAGGGTGTCCAAATGTGTTGTAGCCAGTAATGTCCGGAGTGTCCCAATAGGTGAGTAGGTACAGTTTGATGCAGATTGGTGAAACGGTGTGGAATTGTATGAGAAACATTGCTCCACCAAGCCACAAACCTACCAACAAATTATGTCTTGTGCTGAAATCCACTGAATGGGATGGGATGTCCAAATGTCAAATAGCCAGTATTGTCCAGAGGGTCCTAACAGGTAACTATGCAGAATTTGGTGCAGATTGGTGAAATGGTGTGGAATTGTATAAGGAAGACGCTTCGCCAAGCCACAAACCCCCAAATACCGCCACAAACCCACAGACACATTTTGGCTTTTATATATAGAGATAATGCTGCAACCCAGCTGAGCCTCCTCACATTAGTAAAGGCTATATAATAGACCGATCCAGGGGTGGAGGAGATGGAGGGGGGATATTTACAGGGCTGAAGTTGAGGGCACACGCGGGGGGACGGAGGCCACCCACTTTTTTTAAAGGGTGGACTCAGTGCCTCCCGGCTAAAATGAGAAAAATGGAATGTCCTCTTTGAATTTATGCTTTAAAGCCAACCACGGGGATAGAACCACAGTCGTCAGTTTTGTAGGCCGAACACTTCACTGCTGCAATACATAATCTGATGAAAAATAACAAACTAAAAGGTAAAATGTCACATTTCGGTACTGCAAATCCCAGGTAAAACATTTGTATTGGTTCTTGGAGATTAAAACATGCACACCTTTTAATGTTTTCAAAAACACTATTAGTTGGAGCCACAGTACATGCAAAGTCCTGCATCTCTGCATCTCTTGTGCTCCTCAGGGGTCAAAGTTCTGCGGGTTGTTCCTATTTGCATGGGTTCTTCGTTAGCAGGAACTTCCTTGGGAGGTTGGAGAGAGAGACCCGAAGGAGGGAAAGATCGAGGGCTTCTCTTCTTTTGACGTCGTTCAAGTAAACAGAAGTCTATCTGTAAAGCCAGAGTCATAATTTCCTGGAAGGAAGCAGGTCGAGCAATACGGGCCAGGTCATCCTTTGTGTCGTCATGTAATCCTCGCCTGAAGATGGTCTGTTTGGCCGAGTCCCACCAATCAGCTTTCGCTGCCAGTCTCAGAAATCTGGATATATAGGTCTTCACATATGTGGTTCCTTGTCTGACATCCAAAATTGCTTCAAATGTGGTGTACAACCCCTCTGCATGATCATACCATTCTCTGAATAGTCCTACAAAGCGGTCAAAGTCCTTCAAAGCTTGATCATTGTTTGTCACTACTAGGGTTGCCCAAGCTAATGCATTTCCAATCAGGTTTGCTATGATAAACTCCACTCTGGATCTGGCAGTTTCATAGGTGTGTGGTCTGAAGGTAAAATATACCTGGCAAGCATCTAAGAAATCCTTCAAACCTCCCGGATGACCATCATACTTCCCGTACGACAATGTCATAGGTGGTAGGTCTCCTCGATCTTCTCTATGCAAGACCACCTGTTGACGAAGGGCCACATTTTCTGTCTTTAGTGCTTGTACCTCGACTGTGAGGTTCTGCATGGCCGCAACTAATTCTTGATATTGTTCCAAGGATGCCATAGGAATCTGAGGGCATTGTATTCTGTCAGATAATAGTTGAACCTCCCCAACCTCCTCCTCACCTGGGCCTTCAGACGAACTGTCCTTGGAATCGGTTGTGGTCTTCTTCCGAGACTTCCGGTTGTCTTGTGTCAGTCTTTCATTAGCTGGTTTCTTCTTTTTATTGTGCAAGTAGGGTCTAGCTTCCTCTGGGGCCACCTTGGCAGGGAGTGGGACCTGCCCTAGGGGAACCCCGAGGAGCTAAACCCCAAAGAACAGGGAAAAAGTCTCTGGGCAACAAAAAACCCTGGTGGTCTTCAAGCTGAATTGTGGAGTAATGTTCTGTAACTGAAGTAAGATAGAAGATGTAACACAGGATCTAATCCTCAGAAGGACTTGTCACAATCCAGGAAGGGCGGTAGTAAATACAGGTAGTATTGACAAGGTAGAGATGATCCTCGGAATGGAAGAAGTATGAAGATAAGGAAACTCCTGGTCAGGAATGAGCTGTGTACAGACTTGCTCTGTGGGCTAGATTGCACAGAAAGAAATGGAAAAAGTCCACTGGCAGACACGGAAGGTAAAGATACTGAAGGATAAACAGAGCAGAGAAGCCGAAAAACTCATAAGAGAAAATAGGAAATTGCGTGCAACTAGTGTAAGGTAACATATATGGTAACAGATGGTTTGCGGTTAAGTCGCAAGGAAAGGAAGAAGAACCATACCGTAGAAGAATCCGTGGAACCTAGGGTGAATAAGGTAAGTATCAGAAGGGGAGTCATGGAAAGCGGCGAGGAGAGGCTATGTACCAAATAAACGAAACAGGCCAAGAACAGAAAACCAAATAGGAGAGGAGACAGAAAAGCAGAAGGCCGTGTAGCGGAATTTGTACAAAGGAGAGAGGTTAAGTAGAGCACAGCTAGGAATGCCAACAGGACAGAAGGCAAAAAGAGTAAACTAACAGCCGGCGAGGTACCGGAAAGGAAAGTGCGAAAGCTACGAAAGCGGTACTAAACCAAACCAGAAAGGAGGGAAGCAGCAGAACAGAAATAGGCGGGCAGTTCCCTACAGAAGAAAGGGCCCGGGAAGGCGAACACACAAAAGCAGCATAATAGGTGGCAAAAACTCACCAGAGTATGCCAAGTGCTGAAGTGCAAGAGAAACAGATACAACGTGCCGAGCCGTGGCTAGAATTCATAGTATACGTCGTCATGTTGGATGAGGACTAGACCACGATGTCAAGTTCCCTGGAAGAAGTTAGAATCGCCAGGCATTCCATATCTTCCACGGGCGAATCCTGACATGCGCAACAAAAGAAAGGCCTTTCTGAAAGACCTTCCATTCAAATGTAGATTAAAAATGTTTTGATATGTGGACTGCTAGGTCATCCTGGAAAGAACTGATTTCTGTGTCTGATTTGTTCTTCTGCCCTCTTCTGGTGTGTCTTGGTCTGAAAAAAGAGACATGTTGGGTTGTTGCCGAGCTGCTAGCTGTAGCCTACCCGGTCCGCCTATGTTGTTCCAGTTCCAGAATCTCTAGCCCAGTCTCCACCACTGCCTCCAGTTCAGTACTGGATGCGTCGGAAGAAGCGGGATCCAATCCCCCTTCTCTTGTTTCCTTTGGTTTCTTGCTTCCTGGTTATTAGCTCTTGGATATCTCTGTTGATAATATTCTTGCCAGCTATAAACTATATCCAGTTTATAATCCTGGGTATCTCATCTAAATTTGCTGATTTTCTTAGCTTCTAGTTCTTTTTTATATTTGTTTAGTTTGGAATTCGCATCTTCCAAAATGGTGGATATTTGTTCCTGTGTGAGACTGTTACTAAGCGTTGATTTGATTGTACCAATATTTTCCTCAAGAGTACTGAGACTCTGTGCTAATTCCACAATCATTAATACAATTAGGTCCAATGAATATTTATGTTAATGTTTATCTTAATGTTAAAGGATATTTGTACCGCGCACTATCACTACCGGAGTGGTCCCCTGGCGCTCTGGCGGCTCTGAAAAGGGATAAGGGGGGGGGGGGTTAGTTAGTGGGAATAAGCTGGAAAAGTGCAAGAGAGCAGTGATGTGCTGTTGGCAGCCTCAGCCCGTTGGGTCCGTGGGCTGGGCTTGGGGTGCTTTACGGTCTGTACTCGTCGTGTGCTGTTGTGCAAGTCTATGGGCCTCATTACGACCTTCGCGGAACAGGTTAACGGGCTCTGCTAATGGAGGTGGACCCGTTAAACCCGTTCCGCGAAATTACGAAGTCCCCTCGCAGGACCGGGTAAGGACGCCTGGTAAAAGCAGCCGTTGTTACCGGGTGCAGCGAGGGGACGAGGGAGTTAACAACGGACCAGTCGTAATCGGCCCGTTGTTAGCTCCCTCTCCCATTTCCATTGAGCCCTATGGGGGCTCAGATGGGAATAGGGAAGGTCCGGGCCCGGGTTCCTAGAGGGAGGAATTACCGGGCCCTCCGAACTCGGAATGGCCTGGTAATTCCCCATTCTGGGAACCCGGTAAAGGAGCCCGGTTTGGCGGCAGCCATGGAGCTAGAAGCTCCATGGCTGCCGCCAAACTCGTAATGAGGCCCTATGCGTGGTTTGTTTTGTTGTTGCAATGTAGTGAAGTTTGTGCGGATTGCTGTATTTAGGCTTGTGGTTGTGTTTGTTAGAATTTTAGAGGTGTATGCGGAGGGCTGAAGTTGTTAGTGCATTATTTAGTTGGCATTGCTGTCCTTGCAATTGTGTCAAGGTGTGATGCCCGCTATCATTCGCTATTCCATCCAGGCGTGTAATTTCTCATCCCTCACAGTTTCATTCAAGTGTAGCACATGCTAACATTCACAACCCCGTCTAGAAGTGACAGAAGCTAGAATTAAGGATGACATCTAAGTGTGGCACATGCTAACATTCATGTTTCTATCTAGATGCGATGAGGACTAAAGTTAAGGATGACATCTAAGTTCGGCACATGCTAACATTGATAATCAAACTTGATGAAATGAGGGCTAAAGTTAAGGATGACATCTAATTGTGGCACATGCTAACATTCATATTTCTATCTAGATGTGACGGAAGCTAAAGTTAAGGAAGGATTTATTTAAAATTTGCAGCCACCATTTCAGAAAAAAAGAGGATTTTCTTTACAAAGGGTTGGTTCCAGGGTACCTCTCAACCCTCTGGGGATACGCTGCGCTCAATGGTATTGAGCTAGCATTGTGGCATGTAATTTCAGTTTGATTTCCACCGTATGGCCCACTCCACCTGTTTGATGAGTGCTTCTGGTTTGTCTGATGATACTTACTACTATACTGTATACACCGTGCCTCCTCCTCACTGAACCCCAAAACCTCTGCTCGATTAGATGTACTTGAATCTATTTGTGCAAAAGACATGTAAAAAAACCTTGATTTTTCTTTAAATAAGAAAATATGATAAAGGGAGAGTTAACTAGAGTAATAAAGCCCCTTAGGTGTATGTGTGCATCCTCAATGAATGGTCTGAACAATATGAAGACTTCTAGAGAAGGAGGTGCACAACTGGGTGTGATTGTATGTATACAGTAGTGGAATAATCCCCTGCAAGAGTAATTAAGTTTCATTTTGCTGCGGTCTGGTGCAACTGGGTAAAGCCCCCCCGATCACATGGGACCTCAAATTATGCAAAACATCAAAAGTTGCCCGTTGTTGCCAACGGGTGTCCCCAAATTCATTCTGCTGAGACTAATCCCAAACTCAGTCAATGGGTTTATCATACAGCATCAGCTCATTAAAGACAAAGTTTAATTCATTTAAACAAAACAGGTCATAATCAAACAATTATCAATACAAAAAGTTGTGTGGTTAACTTCATTTGAAACCGAAAAAGTTCATAATGTTTTTGGCTTCTCAATTCATATGCATGGCTCCAACCCTTTAGGAAAGGTAAAGAGTCTTGTTTACAGTACAACTAACAAAAAAACTCAAAACATGTAAGTTGTACTGAAGTTAGACAATTAAAAAACCGTTCAAACAAACACCAAGCAGTTACATTAGGATTGATAATGAGCAATTGCCAAAACTTCAGAATCCTGAACTGCCAATACCTATCAACAAGGTTGGCCACAGCTATGAATCATGATAGCTCATAGATATGAATGGGGCGGACCTGAAGGAAAGAAAAGAAAGACTTAAAAAGTTACCGGAAGCTGCTACTTCAGGCAGAGCTTAAGGAGCTGTGGCCTGTTGCTGTGAATGGCTATGCCAATGGGAATTTCAAAAGTGAAGGAATAATGTTGCGTTTTAGAGAGGATTCTTTAAAGCACTAGTAATTGATAAGACGCAGGAATAATCACCTTCGCTCAGAGTCTGACTGGATGCGGTCTTAACTTGACCCCAGAGACGTATGTATTGGTTCAGGATGGTATATTTTAGGAGAGTGCCCCTTAGAGAAAGTGATTTCTGTCTCAGTCGTACCCAGTGTAACAGTATCTGGAATTTGTAAATAACATAGTCCCAGTCTCAGAGCTTCCAGGAGCTCAGGACAGTGTATTGTGGGAAATATAGTATTTTCATCTTGCCCCTACAGATTAGGTGCACCCGTCGCACTACCCCAACTTCTCTGCTTCTGGGATGTTGTCTTTCTTTGGGCCATAAATGGTCCATGCAGCCTGCCAGTGGTTTACTGCCCATAAATGTGGTCGTTCAAACAGGTGAAGAAGGGGATTGATTTAGCATGCAATTGTTTGCAAGCATGCCCTTATTTTGAACAGGGCAGCTATGGTCATCAGTGCTCACTTGAACAGGGGTGGTATGCTGGGCAACCATAAGCAATGAATAGGTGAAGATGAATAATTTACTTAAACAAGTGTTAATTGAAACAGGTGAACTTCACTTCTGCAGATTTTTAGGTACTGCACTTTCAGAATTACTGCCCCATGCAAATGTTGAGATCGCCGCCTGGACCTGTAGACACCTAATTAACCAGGTATGCTCTTGCGACAAATTCTGAATAGTATGGACCCCATTACGAGGTTGGCGGTAACCCGCCGGTGCGACCGGCGGGTTGCCGCTGACCTCGTAACACTGTTTCCGACACCTAGCTTCCCAGTGCCACCAGGACATTACAAGTCCCGGCAGACCGGGAAGCTAGGATCGGAAAATGTTAGTCCTCATTCCCATGGAATCCCATAGGACTCCATGGAAACGGGCTCACGGAAGCACGGGCACCATCACTAACTGTGCTGGTGCTTTTGTGATAAGTCTGCCGACCGGGCTGCTGCGCCCGGCAGGGTCAGACCTGTCAGGCGCAGCAGCCCCGGCAGACAGACTTGTAGTGTGGCGGTCCAGAAACAAAGGTGCCAGTACGCCTATCGGCGCCATTGTTTCCAGACCGCCACATTCATAACGAGGCCCTATATGTCTTGGTGAAAGCAGGGTGACAAAGGGTGGAAACACGTTGACTAGGTAAGTGCACTGTGAAATGCTTTAATACAGCGCTAAAATCCTCCTAAATGCACTGCTTTCAGTTATAGCGGATGTTCTAGTCGATGCCACGGGTACAGTGGCAAGCACACCCTGTAGAGGACACATGCTTAGCACAGGACACGGATGGCAAAGTCCGGGGCAGAAGAGGGGTTAAAGTGTTGTTCATGTCATTTCAATATATGTCCTCCTTAGAAAGGTTATACTGTGGCTCTTGCTTAGTATAGTTTATTATTTTGTGCACATTTCATAACTTTACATTTTTTCAGTCAGGAATCATTATTACTGAGCAGTACAGTGCTTTTTATTTTTTGGTGAATGTAGTTGGGCTTTAGTATCAACCTACGGCCAAATCAATTCTACACAGGAGAGGATGGGTTTTGAAAAATAATATTTAATCGGTATGCAACTGGCAACTGACAATGGCCCTCATTACGACCCTGGCGGAAATCGAAAAACGATGGCGGAAATGCAATACTGCCATCGAATAGCGCTCGGTGCGATTACGACCCGTCACCGTAAAGTACGATGCCATTAGCGACACCGTAGCGAACGCCAATGCTAACTGCACCAAGTACGCGCACGCGAGCCATGCGAAACCGTAAATACCACCATGGCGCAACGGTACGCGAATTCCGACCCTAGCGGACATGTACCTAACGCCATCAAGCATGGCGGAAAGTACCATTCCGCAATGGTGAGAAGTACGGCATCGCGAACCAACCGTAAACGGCCCTACTGAGTGCCTGTACACCACTCCCTGGCCACATTGCACAACTCCTCGTAGGTGCAATGAAGTCACACTATGCAACCAGTGAAATGAACAAGTCACCCATGCATGCCAACAAACAAATGAATCCAGGGGCTCCAAGTGCCTTGTGAGTGGGCATCCATATCTGCCATGGCACCATTGCCGCACTGATGCAGCACAGGCATTTGAAGGTCCAAGTACAGCAACATGAGCAGAAAAATGAGACAAACAAAAACAGAATAGACATTTAATGCACCACAAAACCACCAAGGGCCATACAGCCATTAGGTCATGAACTCCTAAATACATTCCAGTATTGTGGGCTGCATCCGCAAGAAATTACCAGCTTCTGCTTGTGTGACGCCCTGTTCCATCATGGTACACAGGGGCTACATTCACGTCCAAAAAGGCAACACGGAAGCGCCTAGAACCGCAGGGCCGTCCCATCAGGTAGGCACTAGTCCAGCAGAAAGGACGATATGTTGCTCCTAGCCACTAGCACTGCATAAGGGCATGTGGCCCATTGGCGATCGTCCCATAAGATCGTAATGGTGCTCCACTGATTGACACGAAGCAGCAGGTGTCGGGAGTAAAAGCCATCTGCAGGAGTGGCGTACAGATGGCAGCGGCAAAAGGGGAGGAGATACCTGTCACCCAAATGAAATGAAAAAGAATAGTATGGGCATCAGAACTACAATTGTATAACTCACTTCAATGATCACACTAAATCTACAGCCATATGCATGCTAGCCCACTCAAAAGGAATATACCCACCCAAAAATCACTTGCGAATCACAACCATAAAAATCGAGGTGAAAACAGCATTACAAACGAGTGTTTGTGTGCATGCGTCTGTGAAGACAGAATCCATCAGATGGGATTAGTAACGTGCATAGACACAAGTGCCTGAAGGCGCGTCGAGACAGGGAGGGTTCAACAAGGGCAGAAAGACGATGGTCCCACTATGGCAGCTCTGCATGACATAGCGCAGGGGAGGTGGATAGATTCCAAAAAGCCCTGTACATGGCAAACTCTCCATCAAATCATCTGTCCATGCATCCATACATCATTCCCTCATCCCGGTATGAAAACGCCTGATTATATACTCACATCACATTTGAAACTTCCATTGAGTCTGTGTGTAATGCAGTCTGCAAAATCCACTGTTCTCCAGGCCGGAATTCTAGTGTTGTGAAGTAACATGTATTTGGGAACGTCCTGCCTTTTTGTCCACTACGCTATTGCGCATCCCATACTATCCATATCAATCATAGCATACTCGCCATGGCCCCTGTCCCAAGGACATTAAACAATAGAACGTTATATTTGCAGTCAGACCTGTGGGCGTCTCCTCGCCGCTAGCTGAAAACCGAAAGCGCTGTCCTTCGAATTCCTCATTTGCAACATCACGTCGAAAAGGCATCTGTGACCGCATGAAATCACAAATTCATCCATGTAGTGCGGCAGTGTGTGTAAATGGCAACTGGCTTCACTCACAAATGGGACGCCCCGCCCGTCGGTGAACCTCGGTACGGTGCTCGCCCAAAGGGGATTGCAGCTGGCACAGGTGGAATGAATCACCACAGGTGGAGGCTATACAGCCTGAAAACACATAAATTGCACACCCAACCCCCTCCCACAACCACACCCACTCCAAAATGCTACCGGAAGGACTAGCGATGTTGGCCCTGGGGGACCTGATAGCACTGCAAGTACTCCAACTTCAAGAAGAAGACGAACACCAACTACTACAACAACCGGCCGCACAGAGGAGACGCAGGAGGAGGAGGAGGGCAAGGCAGGGCCAGCAAGGCCCACCAGCACAGCCACTACCACCACGCAGGCAGCCCGCAATCCCACGCCTCCGAGCTCATCCGTTCAACCTCACTGCTGAGCAGATCCACACCCTCTACCGTTTGGACCGGGACACCATAACCGCCATTGTGGACATGACACAGGCTGACCTTGTCAGCATGATAGATAGCCCAACCGCCATCCCACCCCTACTGAAGGTGGTGTCTGTACTCCACTTCCTGGCCACAGGCACCTACCAGCACACAGTCGGACAGTTGCATGGCATTTCACAGCCACTGTTCTCACGGACACTATTGCAAGTGGTCGATGCCCTCCTGAAGCACGCAGACGACTACATCTCTCTACCACGCTCGGAGCAGGAAATTACGAACACAAAAGTGGGATTCCATGCACTTGGCGGCATACCGGGTTGCATTGGTGCCATCGACTGCACCCATGTGGAATTGGTCGTCCCACATGCCATGGAGGCCCAGTACCGCAACCGAAAACAATTTCATTCTCTTAATGTACAAATGGTGTCTGACTCCAACAGGATCATTACACATTGTTGTGCCCGATTTCCTGGATCAACCCATGATTCTATGGTCTTGAGGAACTCTACAATACCACGCTACATGGAGCGACACGCAGGGAACAGATCCTGGCTACTCGGTGAGTCTCATTTCATGCATGATGATGTGGGGTATGTGATGCGGCAATGACCTGGCAGGAAGGGGGGGAGGTGCGTACGTAGCAATGTCATTCCACAAACATCCTTTATTGTCCACATACAGGTGATGCCGGGTATCCACTGAAGAGATGGCTCCTTACACCACTCCGGAACCCACAGAACCAGCATGAGGAGGACTACAACCATGCCCACTCACGTACCCGTGTAGTCATAGAACAGGCATTCGGCCTACTGAAGACTCGTTTCCGCTGCCTCAGCAGGTCTGGCGGGGCACTCCTGTACCGCCATGAGAAGGTTGCAAAGATGGTCATGGCATGTGTCATGCTACACAACATGTGCGTACGTAGAAATGTGCCCATGCCCCCTGACGCAGAACTGCAAGCACCTGAAGATGGTCATGATGAGGGTGGGGATGTGGCAGCACCTCAAGGAGTCCGCGAGGCACAGGAGGGCCGTGACATTCGTCAGATGCTCATAGATTCATGCTTCTAGCACTCACGCCTGGTGGCTGATACATGGACACGGGACTTGTGGCACTGTGTGTGTCTGGAACATGCACAATATGGACTGTACGCCTATAAAGGCCTCGTACACAAAGATCAATGTCCACACATCTCATTGGATGATTGTGAAATGTTTATAGCATATGTGAAATTATGTTACACACCCCATCGACCCGCCACCCAAGTAAGCCCAACACACCCCCTCCACCCTCCTACCTCCCCCCCGAACACCAGTGTCCGCAGATGCTCATTGTCAGTGGGCAGACGCTATTGCAAGCCCCCTCTCCGGGTATCAGGGGCACCCCTGCCTGTGGAGCGCAGGTTCCTCCCAGATCTACGTTGGGGGCTGCCCTGGATGGAACTTGCAACGGATGATGTCTCTGCCTGCTCACGTCCATGCATGTCCCTAAGGGTTTGTGAGAGCTCAGTGAGCACACGGCGCACAGCGGCAAGTTCAGCACATACGTCTTTGGACGTCGCATGCAGTTCCCCCCTCAGGCTCTCGGTGCTTCTCTCCATTTGTACTCTCAGGCTCTCGGTGCTTCTCTCCATTTCTGCCCTAAGCGTCTCAGTTGATGTTTCTATGGCTGCCTTAGTACCCCCACATTCATCAGCATGGTCCTTGAGGAGCGTGGCCAGTTGCTGCTGTTGCACGATCACCTGGTCGAGGGACTGTTGCCTCTGCTGTGCCATGGCCATTTGCGGTGGTGTCACAGAGGGGCTGGTCACCTCATGTTGCCTTGCCACAGGGCTTGTGGGGGATGGCCAGTCGTCGTCTTGTGGGTGCCCCTGCGTGGTATCCTCATGGTGTACGGGATGAAACAAACAGGGGGATTGAGACAGGTCATGGATGGATCTTACTCCGACATCCCCGTCTTCTGTGTCGGAGCATGCTGCCATTAATGGGGTGTCACCTATGGTGCTGCTGCCACCAGAGGCAGTGCCTTCTGTGGCATCCATTGGGGGGACCTGTGGTGGTGCTGTTGTGGGCATGCTGGCTGCTGGGGTGCCTGTTGATGTTCCCTCCTGTGTGCTGCCACTTGATTTGTGCTGCTGCCGTGTCTTGATGCGTGCAGCTGAGGTGGAGGGTCTTTGGCCGTTGGTCTTGGCCCTCTTTGCAGGTGTGCTGGTAGGGGTGTCCTGAAGCTCGTCGTTTGAATCGGACCCTGTGGTGGAGTAAAGGAGGGCGAGCGTTATTTATGGGTCTGTGGAAATTGGAATGGCAATGTATCACATGCATTGGGGTGGTACCTGAGGGTGATTTGGGTCGGGGCCTTGGAGGTGGTTTCATTTTTGTGTGGATTGAGGATGCAGTTGTTTTGCAGCCTGCAGTTAGGGTGTGCCTGCTGCATGTGTAGAGGGTGTTTTTAGGGTTTTTAATTATTTATGTATTTAATGTGAGTTTTAAAGTGCGCTGTCAGGCCAATGTATGTGGACGTTCTCCTGGACATGTGTTACTGTTGCACTATGTGGACACATGGTACTTCACATGATTGGACATTGTGGATTTGGCATTGTATTAGTTGGCCCACCTACCGGATTCTTCGGATGTCTGCACTCCTTTCTCCATCCCTCCGACTCCCTCTATACTCTCCATTCCAATGGTGGAGGCACAGATTTCTTCCCAGGGGGTCAACTTGATGGGTGATTCCGATCCTCCCCCGGTAGCTGTGGCAATGTTGCGATGGCGGATAGTATGCTCCGTACGCGTATCCGCAGGTCGTCCCATCGCTTTCTGCATTGCAGTGGGTTGCGGGGTGCGGTCCCCACCGCACTTACCCGCTGTGCCACCAGGGCCCATATGGCCTTCTTGTTCGCAAGTGCCGTCCTGGTCATTTGCGTGGAGAAGACGACGGCAGCATTCTCCTGGAGGGTCTCTGTAAGCACGGTGAGTTCCTCACGGGAGAAGTGGACCTGCCGCTTGCGGTCGCACGCTTTTTTCGCTACTTTTCCCATTTCTATTGCTTTCACTGGGGTGGATGACGGGTTGGGATGTGTCTCAGGGTAGTATTTTTAATGGTTGTGTGGGAATTCTGATTTTATAGGTGTACGGCGTGCTGTTTCCCGTTCCGGGCCCATGTTTTTACTTCCGTTTACGTATGTTTACGGTCACCGTACTTTCCGGTTGCCGCTCATTACGGTGACCGCTAAGATGGGTGGCGGAATTGCACCTAGGGCGCCGTACGACGGCAGTGAGGCGCGTTTTGGGGACATTTCCGCCATGGCGGACTTTGCACTTCCGCCATGGCGTAGTGCTCGTGCCCGATGGGTCGGAATTGGCCGCACTTTGCTCCGTCGTGCCATGGCGGAAACGCTATTTACGCTATGGCGGTCAGGTCAGTCACTTTCCGCCAGGGTCGTAATGAGGGCCAATGCATGTAGCATGGATTGGCCGAAGTGCGACTTATTGGGGGTCATTACGACCCTGGCGTTAAGGGTTTAACAGCGCCGTAAAAGGTGTCGGCGCCGTTAAACCCTTAACGCCTGATTACGAGGTCCCTTTGTGGGACCCGACCTTAACGGCTGGTTTTACCAGCCGTTAAAGTAGGGTGCCGCAAAGGGACCTCGGTGCTAATTACGGTACCGCAATTTGCGGTACCATACTTAGCGCCTTCCCCAGTCCCATTGAGCCCTATGGGGCGAAAATGGGAATAATAAAATAATAATAATAATAATTTGGCATTTATATAGCGCTACGAACCCTCAGGTATCTGAGCGCTGCTTATTATTACCCACGGTGTGTGGTGCTCATTTATCGACCTCGGAAGGATGAAACGCTGAGTTTGGCGCTGCCGGGATTCAGGCTCTGCACTGATGTCAAAGCGAGCGCTCTACTCGCTGTGCCACTTGACCGGCTGGAAGGGCCATGGTGAAATGGGGAAATACTGCACCGCCAACCTTGGAATGGGGCGGTATTTCCCCATTTCACCATGGCAGACTCGTTACAACACTGGCACCAACCATGGTGCTAATAGCGCCATGGTTTAGCACCGGGGTTGTAATGAGGGCCATGTCTGTTTTCTGACAAATAAACCAATGATGTTGTGTTTTACTAAATGCGTGCCAATGAGGAGTTAAGATGTAAGAATGTTCCCTATTACTGCCAATCACTATGTTTTTTTTTCTTCTAGCATGTCTAAGCACTCACACAGATGCACAAAAGAAAACGTTGCTTTTTTCATTGTTTGTAAAATCAGTGCACTGGCATAATGGAGGGTTGAGGGAAGAACCCCCAGAAACCGCCACCCCTCATGCCAAATAAACCATTATCCTTTCAGTTTGGGCTGAACGTTGGCATTGGTCTAAGGATGCCTGTCATAATATCGGAAGCAATATAGGAAGCCAACTCTGATTTTCAGAGATATATTCCCTGTGTGTGGAGTTCATCAAACGTGGTTCCCAATAATTAACAACTCATTGTCAATAGTAAAATGTATGCAGTGAATCTGTTGAACCGACACATTTCAAAGGACTAAAACCACAAGACCTCTAAATAAATATATGTGACTCTTCATAAGAGGAGACTTGGAAATCACAAATTCGAAGTAAGTCAAGATAAATTGTTAAAATAAAAATTTCGGAAATTACATTTTTTTCCTTTTATAAGTCCATCTTTTGTACAAAATAATAGTAAATAACTAGCTTATAGCTCAACTGTGGAAACATTCAAATGAATACGATCTGACAGAGAAATTGCTGAGTTGATCCGGCAGCCTCATTCTACGGGAAAACAGCCCGACCATGATTGGCCTATTTTCCAATGAAAACTATCTCTCTGTTTTTATTTTCTGCTTTTTCTGAATCTAATCCTCACAAGCAAACTGTTTTGCAAGCCAAGCTGACCATGCACATGCTGCAATGTTAATATGTTAAGGATTGAAACCCCCAAATCAAAACGCTCTTTATTTTACCCTCAATGCCGCACATGAGTACTATTATCTCAAATCACACACATAACGCATACATCACACACATAACGCATGCTGCAACACTAGCATCCTTTGAAACCGGTGCACGCTGCCTCTGTTCAAATCAGTGTCCCAGTTGAAATTAGTGCACGGTTAATATTAGTGCACTGTGTTTTTCCACACACGAGCTCACTTTCCATGCAGATTTGTTTCTTGTCCTTTCTTTCTGCATAACTTCTTATGTACTCCTCACCCTTTGGCAAAACCCTCTTTAGACATTTCTGTGTCATTTGATGGCTAATACCAAAATAATCTCTGGAGCAATGTGAATATTTAAATTAGTTTTAGGGGGATGTGGGGTCTTATGGTGCATTGATGAGGATAGATTCTGATGGTGGCACAACTGAAACACTGTTAGGACACTGAGTGTACTTACACTTTGCCTCACACCCACCCTTCCTTTCAATACTCTTGGATTCCTCCATGCTCTCCATTATACAGTTTTCACCCTTACTTCCCATTTCATACTGGCAGCCGGAGGAAATGGGTGCATTTACAGTGTCTGCGAGAGTTGAAGGACTTGCAGTTCCCTCTAATGAAGATCTTTTTTATTTATTTATTTATTTGTTTATTTATTTATGTATTTATTTATTTATTTTTCCCTCTAATGAAGACCTGCCTCTTGGCTGTGCTTCAATAGAATGTAGATCATAAGTTAAAACGTACCTCTGACAACACCAAGATCTTAATGCATAAAAGACATTGGGCAAAATGTACATAGGGTCACTGGCTAGCGGAACATGGAGCTGATCCATGTGCATGGGCTTTACTCAAAGGTCTAGCATTTTGATTTGATCAATATCTAACTCTTAGCACCAAGATCAATTGAGATATCACACTGCTGTTTTTTTATTTTTTATTTTCACCAATAAGATGAATTCCACATATTTATCTTTCTCTTACTGGCTAACAATGGTTAATGCATTTACCTCTTCCTGAATGGACCGCCCTAATGAATTTACCCAAGACGTCCATTAAAATGTTACTATGCATCCAGAACGCAGCTGTTCGCGGACTCTTGAAAATATAAAACCTTGACCATATTGCTTGAGGGCTGAGGCAATGACATTGGCTGCACGTTCCAAATTTCTTTTTTTTCAAGACCATGCTCCTTACAGCTAAGGCTCTGCACTTAATTCGAAATGTATTGTTCGAGGCAGAATTGACACTTCCCGGCCAGATTGTTCCGACCAAAATTCTCCTAAGTCTTAACATACTTTGTTATCAATCGTCTATGATTGGGAGGACGATTGCTCTACTATATGATTCCTTACACTTTTTCTGTACATTTCTTCAAACATTGCTATTTCCAGCCTTTACTGTTTAAACAGCTGATGAGTTCAGCTGTAAAGTACCTCTGTGGATGGGATAGTTTACACTTTGTAAATATCTAATTGCAATGCAATAAAACACAGACTCATTATGATGTACATTGAGATATAAGAAACCTAGCTGTTAAAACCTGTTCCGCTCAAATTTTAGATGTGCAAGAAATGCATAAATGTGTACCTATGAAATGCACGAAAGTGCAGGACATATGGAAAATTAGGGCAAAGGTGGCATCAATAAATACACTAATAATAACTATAATAATAGAATAGATGAACGGTTAGCATGACGAGCGGAAGAGATGTAGGTGCTGGAATTGAGGCAAGCAGAGTCAGTAAAGTGCAGAGGTCGGAAGCCAGATTGAAGAGGATATCAGAGTTTGTGTGTGTCAAGGAACTCAATGAGTCGGTTGAAAACTCTGTGCTCTAAGATTTTGGAATAGTGGGGCAGAAGAGAGACAGGTTGAAAGTTTACAGGACAGGTAGGATCTAGGCAAGTTTTCTTATGGATCGGGATGACAGTAGCCGACTTGTAGGATGATGGAAAAGCGGCACTGTAAAGAGACGAGTTGAAGAGGGAAGTACAATATGCAGCACCACTGGGAGCTATGAGTTCCACTTTGTGCAGGGATAGAGGGTTGACAGAGCCACATAAAGGAATCTCATCAGGGATAGTGGGGGAAAAGGAATACATTGTCGCAGGGGAGGAGGGTAGAGGTGGTGGAGAAAAGTGAGCAGGTTGGGGATAGATGCTTCTCTGTGAGGGTATTTTGAATGATGGGCATTTTGGAAACTAATTAGAGAGATAGATTATTAGCAGAAAGAGTGGAGGAGATGGAGGAGTGTTTAGGAGGTGAGAGAATTGAGTTGAGGGATATTTGGAGGCGCCTAGGTTAAGAGGATTAAGACGAAATGAGAGATTGATGTTACATTTGGCAGAGTCGAGAGCAGAGGAGTAGTTTTGGAGTGCAGTCAGGAAGAGTTGGAGATCCAAGGAGTGTCTAGATCTTTGCCAGTTGCAAAGGTTTTTCCTCATTGTAGTTTGCACGGTGCAGATACTAGGTGTTATACGAGGTCGTGGAGGGTCGAGTTTAGAAGTGAATGCAGTAAGAGGGAAGTGAAAGGAGAAGGAAGTGTTAAGAACATTGTTAACGTTACTGAAGGCTTTATCAGTGGATGGAGCAGTTAATTGTGCATTGGAGACGGGAGAGTGTTGTAGGTCAGAGACGTTGACAGGGAATTTGTGGAGGGAAACCTGCACTTGGTAATGGAAGCGGTAGATGGAGAGAGAGAGAGGGGTGAAAGTAGGAATGGAGAGTGAGACAAAGACGATGTAATGATCAGAGGGAGAAGGAGCGTTGAAGATATTAGAGGCAGAGAGTTGAGAGGAGATGAGAATAAGGTCAAGGGAGTAACCATTTATATGGGTTGGCAAAGAGTAGAGAAGAGAGTGAGTGGTTAAGGAGAAGAGAGGTGAAGTGAAGAGAGGGGTAGGTTATAGTCACCAGTGGCAATGAGGTGATGATGGCGAGGAAGTGACTCAATCAGTTGGGAGAGGTGATCAATAAATTGGTCAGCGGGACCAGGTGGCTGAGAGAGAGATATAATAAATTTGCCATAGGGAGCAGTGATTGTGGAGATAGTCTATTGGAAAGAGGCAGCATAGCAGGAGATAGGGACGTACGAGGGATAGGAAGTTTAAAAGATGCAAAAAGACCTACAGCACCACCTCTACCAGTTTGTGGGGGGAAGATGTAGGCAGTGTAATGTAGGGCAGCATGGGTTGCATTGTCTGAGGGAGAAAGCCAGGTTTCTGTAAGAGTAATATGGTCAAGAGAGGAAGAATGGGATCGAAGGAAGTGGGAGATAAAGGATGTCTTTTTTACCTACAGAGTGTGCACTCTAAAGAGCAATATAAGGAGAGTGAGATGTAGCGAGTAGTAGAGAAGCACTGGGGGTAGATATGAGAAGAGGAAGTGTAATTAAAGTTATGGTTGGAGGGTTTGTGACTAGAGGGAGTAGATGAGCGAGAAGAGGGGTGGCGTGGAGGAAAAGGAAGGATAGGGATAGGAAGAGTTGAAATGGTTTTGAGCAGAGGAGAATGAAGAAAGAGAAAGTGAGAGATAGTAGGAGCAGTGCATGGTGAGGTCAGGACTGTGCAAAGGTGTAATTCGTACTCGCAAGCAAGTAGCAGGACACAGAGAAGCAATAGCCCAAAGGCAAAGAGGCAAAGAGGCTAGAGGAAAGTGAGGCTGTACGAAAGTGACAAATATGCCATCAAAGCAACAGCTAACACAGTAGCAAATGATGGCACGTTCCAAAGGCAGACATGTCCAATGCGCCCAATCGAGGGGGCATCATGCTGTGATTTCTGTGGAGGAGAAGAAAGAGCGGGAAGAGGGTGAGGGGACAAAGCAGCAGCTACCCTCTGATGAGGTAAATAAGAGGATTCCATAACCCCTAGTCACAATTCAACTTTGCTGAAGACAGTGCTCGGAAGCGCGGTTTTCCAGCTACACTGAGACTTCAGTGGGTGCCTACTTCCCTCTGGTCCCTTACCTAATGTGGGGGACACCGCTGCACACCCTGTACATCCCCTCCTTCTCCCATCCTCTTCTGTGTGGGGGGCACCGCTGAAACTCCCTGTCTGCACCCAAGTCATCTTTGATCCCTCCTGTGACTCTGTCTCCTTCGCCCTTACTTCCCCAATGTGTATCCCAACCGATGGTCCGCCTCATCCCTCGACATTCCCCCAAGCCACCCCCCCACATGTGTGAAAAAATGCATGCGCTATTTTCCGACAGCCTGCTATACAGGAAAGGTTTCCGGTGAGGGAAACAAAATCAGCCCAAGTGGGTGATCCTTTAAGAGCCCATGCTGCGCTCCAGTGGTAAATAATGCCCGGATGCCACTTTCCAGCGGTAAACAAGAAAACGGTTCCTTCACAGGAGGAAGAAAGACTGCCACCAACTCTAGGGGTAAGTGAGACACAGCTGCTACTTTGCAGAGTCTGCAGCCTTCCACACGCCAGAGTGGGCCATGAAAGTCAGCCGCCACAGATCGATACATGAAAGGCAAGAGCTACATTTCAGGGGCTGCAACTTGCCGCCCTGCGATTTGCTGCATCAGCGTCAGATGCCACCACCAGAGGGGCAAATGAAAGCAAGAAGCAGATATCGCAGCTGCCACCTTCCAGAGTGCGACCTGCCTGTTCTCCCGACAGAGCGCAGACAGTCAGCCTCCGGAAATAAAAGACTGCTGCCACCAGTAGCATATTGACAACATGTGCACCAGACAGGCATCGTGCTGAGGTGAGAGGCAGGGAAGCAGTGTGTCTTAAGGGCGGGCAGAGATTGTGGTGGTCTTGGGTATGACAATGGTGCATTGCAGGGGAAGATGTTTCAAGCCCTTTGTTTTAAAGTTTCTCTTTTATTTACTGTTAAAATTGAGGGTTTGGAGGCCTAACTCCTTGGCTTGAAGCCACTGTGTCACCGCATCAAGTCTTAATGAAAACGTATTACTGGCCATCAAGCCTGCAAGTAAGGAAGTCAAGACAGATTTCACAGTTCATAAATCATGATCGGAATAAAGATTGCCCACCATTGCCCTGTATTAGTTAAAAAAATAACACCTGGAGCTAATTAATTGTGATTAAAAACGTAACTGACTAAACTAGAATTGCAACAGCGCGCCTTCCTATTGCTTTCCCTGTTATATTAATCACATTTGAACAGGCAGTTAGTTTGGTTTTACTGCTCTGTGAGAAGGGAACCATGACTCACAAGTGATATTGCAATGAGTAATTTCAAAGACAATTCAACTTGCAGTGTGCACCATATACAGAAATACATTGTATTATTATTATTATTATTATTATTATCAGTAGGACCTGTAAAGCGTAATGTTTGCCACAAGTTTTGTTGTGGTGCTTTGTATGTAAGATCACTATGGTCTATGAAACCATAGCTATTTGCCCAGGATCACAGGATGTGGTCAGGTGGCATAGCTGGTATTTGAGTCCTGATTCACAGAATGTTTTCCTATGGGATTGCCCCATTATAAAACACTTCTGTGAATCAGGCGCGTTCCCCAGTTCACAACCGAGACAATGGAACACATCACCTGATAACTCACGTTTACTTTTAAAACAAATATTCCACGTTTTCTGCATAGCTGGCTTTGAAAAGCTAGAGAAGTGCATCGTTTACTATGCAGTTGGCAAGCAAAGCACCACCTCGCATAGTACATCAATCAATCACCCTTGGGTCATAGGCAAAATAGTTTAAGAAAAATGAGCATTCACTCTCAAAATAAGCAGGAAAACAGCAGCCAATGACTATCTACAAAATGATTAGACTGTATTGCGTGTGTTCAAAATTAACCTTTGCTGCTCCCCGCAGTATGATGTCAAATTCAAGCAAAGTAAAAATGCAAGTTCTTGTTAATATCTGTGAGCTCTTTTGATACATCATACATAAATTATTTAAAAAGTATAGATACAATACTTTCACATATGAACTGTTAAATTAGCCAAGCAATGAGACACCCACAGCGTATGCCCTCAGGTAGCATGTTAAAGAATTCCGGCATTCAGAGGGGCTGGCTCGCTGTGACGCATGTTCACATTGCCATGTTAAACTATCAGCAGTGAGCGCTTGCAGCTTCCGATATGCAGGGCTCAAGTCGGGGGTACACGTTGGGGGACGGAGTCCACCCACTTTATTCAGAGGGTGGACTCAGTCCCCCCAGCTAAAAGAGAAACATTGGATGTCTTCTTTGAATTTATGAATTGAAGCCGACCTCGGGGATCAAACCACAGGAGTTGGGTTTGTGAGCCGGACACTTTACTTCTGCACTATTTATAACCTGATGAAAAATAACAAACAATTAAAGGTGAAATATCCCATTTCGGTGCTGCATGCCCTAGGAAAACATGTGTATTGGTTCTTGGAGTTTAAAACATGCACACCTTTTAATGTTTTCAAAAACACTTTTAGAAGAAAATATCCTGTCTTGGTTTTGTATGCGTGTTGATTTTATGAAAAGCAAATGCCATTCGTCCTGTGCAATTTGGGTGGTTATGTAAACCCAATTTAATGAAATGTGCATATTTCACCTTGATATGCTAATTTCTGGCGATGTCCTGTCTCATTGCGTTTGTTGATGAGTCCCCCCACTTTAATTTGTAGGACTTGACCCCTGCCTATATGTGATTTGGCACTGAGACAGACAGAAAAAAAAAGTCAGTGCTGGGGCTCAGGGCTCAGCAAAGGACCCTCCCTTTTTTGCGACTTCTCCGCTCCTCCGAGAAATGAATGGCGACTCTTTGACACCATGAAAACTGCAATTCTATGTCAAGACCGCAGGCTTCACATTGTGCTTGATCGTCTTACACTCGTCCAGCCGCACACACTCCCACCCTTCCAGCCTCGTGCACTTTTTCCCTGCTCGCCACTTTAGATAAAAGCATAGAGCAGAAGGGCCAGATTGATGGCTCATTAAGCGTGGTCTGGAAATGGTGCCTGATTTCTCAAGTGTCTCCTCGTGCACCTCATCCTACCCCGTTCTTTCTCCTTCATTACAGCTGAACTTGTCTGTGTCACGAGTGGACCGGCCTTCTCAAAGGCAGGCCAAGGGCTGCAGGGCCTTTCGTTTAACTTGCATGGGCATGCTTTTGGAATCGACCGTTAAAAGTGGCTTATCCCCCTGTGACAAATCAGCTTCCGTTGCACCAGTGGTCCAGGTGTAAATATCAGTTTCTAAACCATCAGTCCTACACCTCTTATACACCAGAAAGGATCTGAACAGATTGGAATAACAAGCAAATTATAAACCTCCTTGTCCAATTTTGGTAACGTGGACCAAATGGCAGGCTTATATCTGAAAGGTTGTGGATCTTTGGTTAGTTGCAACACAGCAAACATACAGTTAATATTCAATAATTAAAAGGACTGTCTAGTCAAGGTTGCATCAGAAATATCTACTTCATTTATATCACAACAGACAGTTCTAGCAACAGTCTGAAATACAACCCACCCTTTAAAGGAATGCAGAGGACAGACAGTTTCAAAGAAGGAAAATGGATGCACTCTGGATACTGACAGGAGGGTAATCGGTATGATTAATAACCACAACAGTTTAAGGTTTCTTGGCTTCAGCACAAAGGGAGCAATGGGTCTTAAAATTTCTCTGGGGACCTTCTGCGAAGGACCAGGGGGACAGAACCACAATGTACTTTGTGCCGTAGGTGTTATTGTTGCTCTACAGGATTGAGTCAGCTTCTGGGTGCTTTGCAGGCTTCTGTGACAGAGTTTGAGACCAGAGACATCTGCAGGTATAATGCGGCAAGACAGTTCAGCGAGCAAAGCTGGACGAATGGCTGCAGGCTGGTCTATATTGTCTCAGTGCTGGTCGGCGGTACTGAAGCACTGGTCGAGACGTCTCGGATGTCTTTAAGCGGTCAGTTTTGCAGTCGGTTGCAGGTCGAGGATCTCGACTGGTTCAAAAATGTCCTTTAAGCTTGACGTCGGTAGATGCTCATCGAGGCACTTCTCCCAGCTTCTTCAATGGGCTTGTGTCATCCTTTCAGGTGGAGGCCCCAAAGCTGAGGAGTATGTTGCAGGCAGTTGCCTTGTATTTTGTTGTAGGTTCAGAGACCTTCTGGCGATTCCCTCCCTAGGAAGCTTGATGCAAAGCCTAGCAGGCCACTCTGTGTGCTGGTTGGGTACTGGTTCTGGAGTGGCTGGAGTGTCCTCTGAGGTCTTTATCTCCCTCTGTTAGCTGGAAAATGTTTAGAGGAGGGATCTTGCTTTCCTCTCTGGAGGTCCTGGCCTTCCTTCAATGGCGGCAGATGTAAGGCAGACTGTACCTTCAGCCAGGGTCCAATGATGAGTTCTTCTTGCAAAGTCTTCAGATCATCTGCCAAAAGAGGTGCTCAGCCCTCTTTTAAAGCCGAGTGGGCCACAGTGATTTGTGTAGGCTAAGGACACCTTAATGAACCAATCCTGGGGTCCCGACCAACAATCTCCTGTAGGCATGAGGTCAGAACCATTGTGCTTTGCAATAGGAAAGGTAAAGGGGTGAAAACATGTGATCCTACGCCTCACCCATCTTCGTGTCTGCTGTTGATCGAAGAGTCTCTCCGGTTAATGGATCTCTGTGTGGTTCTTGATTAAAGCGGTAGATCTCCCTTGATGCTGTGGTGCGATCCGACTCTCTGGCTCACACAAACCACATTCTCTTACCTTATGAATGGGGTTCCCCCTACCGGGGTGGCCTGCTATAAACTTGCTTTCCCAAACATGACAGCTCACTGTCACTGATACTGAGGGTGGGAGCTGGCTTCAGGTTGACACAGCTACATATGAAAGGTTGTTGGGGTTTCCTGTCTCCTTTGTTTACCTCTGCAGTCAGGCCACAGGTGGGCCTGTTTGAAGTACAATCTATTAGTATGATAATCGCTGCCACCAGCTGCAGGTCCTAACAAAAGAGCAGGGCAAATCCATGGAGCTTTTGTTAGTTAATCAGGCTGGCCATGACAGGGGGAAGGTTGGCCCTCCCCTTTTCTGGAGAGGACATAGTGTACTCCTGGCTGTCATATCCCAGCTAAGTATGGCAGGGCAGACTGTGCCTGTAGGCTGTATCCACCCACAGTACAAGGGTCTATGTGTTTGTTGTGGATGAGCGTAGGAACATGTGTATGGATTAGCCCCACACATGTTCTTGAGGTTGGTCTAGCATCATTCCATTTAATTAAAAATGTCAAAAAAGTCCAGGCGAGCGCACACCGACCATGCAGATCGAAGCCCTCAAAAATTTCTGAGGTTTTTCGGTTTTACTTGTAACCATAACGTTCCTTTAACAAAGTTTTTTCACTGAATTTCATAGGTTTTTACCAGACCCCCCCCTTAATTTGCTACAAGTTCCTTATACCTATTATTAATGATTACACCTAAAATTAACACTCACCTGCAATGTAGCAGCTGTGAAGTCCGATGACAGTGGGAACGTCCGCAGACATCAGGTACCAGCAACAGAAGCACAGGGGACAACAGAAAATGTTGTACCTTTCAAACAACAAAACATACAGAAAACAACATTACTTATATTAACTACACCCAAATATACCCGTTTATACAATTCATCATTTCAAAATGTAAACATAATTTTTTCATTTAGCACACAATATAATAGAATGCGCCAAGCACAAACCATAACTGTATACCTCGTATTATCAATTCAGTACAACTCTTCATACAGACTCAGATTCACCAGGAGCTCATTCCAAAACAACCTTTTATCAAAAAGTGAGTAAACTACATTACTTTCTCTATTATTACCATTCATTATATAAACATTTCTTAAAAGCAAATATCACAATTTCTTTATTTTAACAGAAATGGCAAACACACTTCAGTGGTTGGAAGAAGACTTTCCAAAAGAAGAAATTAGTGATGATATCTCTAATGGTAAACATTACATCTTTCAATATAAACAAATAATATAATGTATACAGAGCTGATTGAAATAATAATTTCTTCTTTTCTTATAGAACATACTTTACATGAAGAAACAACAACACCAATTTAATTATGGAGAATCCCAAGAATCACAAAGACAATCCCTATACACAACTGTACATAATAAAATCATGATCTTGTCTGCAAAATTGGATGAATTTAGCAATGACTTTAAGGAGCTTTTCAAATATGTTAAAAATCATGTTACTAGAAATGTTGATTATCTCTGTCCTTCTTGTACCCGTTCCCCTTGCTCCCAGGAATCACCCCATCAAACTCAAAAATTAGAAAGACACTTTGATGAATCTTCTGTCCCTCCCTCCCCTAATGATCATTGTATAGGAATTCCAAATACTACCATTTATGTTTCTCATTCTTGGGGTTTGGAAAAACTCCTACGTTGCCCTATAGCTATGATGGGAGTAGTCTCTACCATCAAATAATAAGGAAAACACAGTCCTAGTCAGTCTATGGGCCTCATTACATGGACAGCGGTTAAGGGTTTACCGGTACCGGTAAGGGTACCAGTGCCGGTAAACCCTTATCACCTTACTACGAGGTCCCTTTGTGGGACTCTACCTTAACGGCTGGTTTTACCAGCCATTAAGGACGGGACCCGCAAAGGGACCTAGGAGGTAATTACGGTACCACAATTTGCGATACCGTAATTACCGCCTTCCCCATTCCCATTGAGCCCTATGGGGCAAAAATGGGAATGGGAAAGGGCCATGGCGGATTCGGTAAAATACCGGCGGTAACCATGGCGCTAATAGCGCCATGGTTACCGCCGTCCGTGTAATGAGGCCCTATGTCAGATCAAAATAACCTATACTAACAAAACCCAATGCCTGCCCTATCTCTTATACAAAAAGTGTCTAGTGGGGAATGTGCATTCAAAGGAAAGTCAGTGTTATAACATAAAGGATCAAGTTGGCTGAGTCAACTCTCCTCCCCACATTGGACAGCATAGAGTAAGGCGCCCCCCGTAAACAGGATGACCCACTCTGGCTCAGGTCATCAAAAAAAGACGGTTCAAAACATGGGTTGAGGCACACTTAGCCTTCCACGATAAAGTCCCTTATTGCAGCTTTCCAAAAGTTCTTTCACAGTTCAGCAAAAGTTCACATAGGTCTCCCTCTTTTGGGCTCGGACCCCTCAAGGCATCAATAGTTCACATAGGTCTCCCTCAGACGGGCTCAGACCTTTCAACCAAAATGTACCTGATTCAACATAGATCTCCCTTGGCCGTGCTTGGACCTCATAACCACAGCATTTGCAGGGGTTCCCTTCCTCAAGCTTCATTCACATTCTTTAGGGGTTCCCTTCCCCTAACTTATTTCATGTTTCCGGCCTCCCTCGGTCGGGCTCGGACCTTTCACTGATGTCGAAGACTTTCGAATGTGCAAGGCTTTTATCATAGACCTCTGCAGGGCCGCTTCTACATTCACTTCATCACTTATTTGCCCCAATGTCTCTTGGTATTGGTAGTTCCATGCCACAATCAGAAAAGTTCAAAGAAATCTTCTTCTTAAAGCAATCACTTTTTAATTTCCCCTTTCGTCACGGTTAATATTGACCGTTGCGCATTTCAAAGTTCATTTACTTTGTTACTTTATAACAAGACTTCAAACATTTTGCAGAGACTTTTGCGTGGGCTATTTCCTTTCGCCGGACCACTCTGCTTCTCTGTATTACTGGGTTCACAGTTATCAGTATTTTAAAAGTTAATTACTGGTTTGCTTTCTTTCATGTGTCATCAGCATGCATGCAGCCTTCAATTGTGATATACACTGTTGTGGATTCAATCTTTAATTGACTCAAACCGGCCTTTCATGTCTTTCACTAACTCACTGGTTGCGTGCATTCCTTTCTCGTCTCTGCAGCTTTGCTTCACGAGTCAAGGTTGACACCACAGGCTTGGCTTTGCCTCCCCAACTCTGTTGTTCACCCGGGAGGGTCGCTGGCATTCTTGAAACACAATGCAGGCTTCTTTTTATAAGGGACATGACTTTCCCTGCATCTCCTTCATGGTTTCCCGGAGGCAACAACCTCCTGTAGGGAACTTCAGGGTTTTCCTACCCTTCACTCTGGTTCCTCAATCGGTCGTCCTGCTCCAGTGGGTTCGTCTTCGTTACGTAAGATCTGTTCCTTCTTTTGTCTAACCTTGCTCAGAGTGTGTCTCTATGTTCCAACTTTTGTCCATGTGAGGGGAGCTAATGGGTATCATATGTATGTGATTAAGGTCAAGGTCCTGACTTTGCCTGACCTGATTAACGGGACATGTCCAATGAAATATTTAAGTGTTTGCGTCTTTACTCTCAGTCCTCCTCTTCCTCGGCCCAGTGTTTGTGTAGAAATGGGGGGGTTGGGACGTTAGAGAATCCTATAAAATAGGATGTGGTATGGGCACAGGAAAGGGGATACCGCTTCTCACCATCAGTTGCCTCACCCCCACTCTCTGAAGATCCCCCAGCCAGGTGATTCTCCCACTCTTGTCCAGCTCCAGGGTCTGGATCCAAAGGCGATGGCCGTGCACTGGCCACCTGAGAGAGAGATCCTCAGGGACTAGCAAGTGAGACACCCTTTGGTTTCTCACAGCTTCCAGAGCTCACATGACCCGTTCCAATCTGTAGGTGTTTATCCAGTCCTAGATTTTCTCTGTATTCTGGGTCTTGTAGTCCAGGTTTTTCAATGGGAAAAGTCTAACTACAAGTCCCAGAATGCAAAGAAAAAAACAAGCATCTACAGATTGGAATGGATCATGTTGGCAAGTATGCATGTACTGCACATCAAGTAGCACTTAAAAATGTTCTACAAATCTTTTCCATCTGCTTTTCATTTCTTTTAGAAAACAGTTACACCCAGTACTGCTATAAATGCACATATGCATTTTCTAACTTTCATGAAAATTCTCCTAAAAATAAACATTTTTAAATGCTCAGCATTTTCCATGTTTTATGCCATATAAATGTCACACTTTCCAGCCTCTCTCATTACATCTCTTATACTATCACCATTCTCCACCTGCTCGCACATGTGTATACTGTCAATATATCTATATACAACACTTCACCTTCATATAAAGTACTGTTCTTTCCCAACCTGTACTATAAGACACCAAACACTGTTGAAACAACAATCCGCCATTGCTTTACCACTAGGCTAGTTTCCCTAAAAACTTTTTCTTTTAAAACGTTTTCTTTAAAAACACTGCAACACATTACAAATACATTGCACCACAAAAACAGAAATAAACCACTAACAAAACTAATCAATACATTGCAAAAAGTACTTCTAAACACGTGCAATATCAATATAGATACCTTTTTAAACTTCTGTGAAGGTGAATGGATTCACACAAGCAGCAAAGAACCATATTTCTGTAAAGAGGCTTATAACAAGAACAAACAAACCCAATTGCCATAAACAGTAATGACTGAGGGTATGTAAATGGTAGGAGACACCATTATGGCAAAAGAAACCCTTATAGAAAAAAACTTCCTCAACAAACTTTCAACCAAATATTCCTTTCGCCCAAACAAACCGTCCCGTGTACAAATGGACATGCAGCTCAATATGTACCATACACCAACAATCCTTTAAATCTTTACGACAATTCCTCAATCACTATATGAAACTAAAAGACAAAAGTAGAATGAAAACTTTACAAACCATAGACTCCAGGCCAGTGTGCAGCCACACTGGACTGTGAGGACATTCAACAGCCTGCATTTCAGGAAATGCTTGCCAAAGCACCTTCCACCACGTCAAAATGTTAGCAATACACCATTCTGCTATATGAAATCTTGTACATAGAATGTACTATGTAAAATGTTCTGCTCTAGAACTCCTAAATTTAAATAACATTCTCCTACATGTAACAGCCAAATAACTCCTTCAAGAAATAGAGCACATCCAAAATAAATATTTTGGAACTGAAGTTGACTTAGAAAATTCAGTAACTTCAGAAACATTAGCGAAAACCTCACAAACACCAACCTCCTAACAAACACATGCACAAAAGAAATAGCTAAGTTTCAAAACACATCTGCTGAAATACCAGACCAAGTCTGTGTCTGTTGTCGCAGAACCTTTTTATAAAAAGGGCACAAAAATAGTAGGTATGTCCTACAAAATAGAGGACAATGAGGAATCCCAATGGTTCCAATTAGTTGTATCTCTAACAACAGAATATAAATACAAAATAACTGACTCCCTCAATAGTTTGCGCGTACTGCAATACAAAGCTTTACAATAACCAAATGCCATCACGTGCTATCACTAATAACTTAGAAATATTCCCACTTCCAAAGGCTGTCCAACAACTTAACTTGTATGTATGAGAGCATTATAATCCAAACAGTACACCCATTTCAAGCTATAATATGCCTTCAACAAAAAACAGCCAAATTGCCTCCATCTGAGTTACTAAAGGCAATCATTGCAAAGTAGTATATTTGCCATTAGATCTTAAAGAAAATGTAGAAACTCTAGGACTACAACGGCCAATAGATCAATCTTTGATTGTACTAGTTAATGGTGTACCAAAAAAAAATATGGCAAGAACCAGTCGACTTCAACAAATTTGGACAAGCCCTACAATATCTCAAAGAAAACAAGGAATACTAGAAAGATATAAACATAGAGGGCAGCTTAAGAGAAACCACCCAAATAATTCAAGATTCAACACCAACTGGCTTATTTGAACGTGTTGATCCTGTTACTGAAGCCAATATTTTAGCCCAGTATACAATTGTAATTGTAATTGGTTATTTACAATGCGCTTAATACCCAGAGGTTTCTAAGCACGGACCTAGGGATCAAACCTGTGTTGCCCAGCGTCATCTTGTTTCCAAGGCGAGCGTGTTGCCCCTGATCTATCCTCCCAGACCGCACTACCCACTACACTCCAAAGACACCATAGAATATGCTTTAGAAACATATCAAATGCATCAAGTCAAAGAATCTCCAACGAGCATATGGGAGAAAAGTGTAGAATCATGTTCTTTTCCTCTAATCTTTCCTACATGAAAAGGCACAAGCTATATGAAAGATCCACACAAATTACTGCATCAGAATATCGCTCTTTACAAATGTATTCTGAAAACCCCAGATTCAGACAAAATGTAGAATACATTTTCCACCTCCTGTTCAAAAGTGAACTAGCAACTCTATGTTATGGAGGTGCACACACATTAAAATCAGGTTCAAATTTTTTAAACATGTCTGCTATCCAACTGCTTCAAAAGATAAAAGACAAAGATGATTTTTGCAGTCAAGTATCACAAATCTCTTGGCAAACGTGTGGTACAAAAGAATACTGGTTCCGACGTCATGCTGATGTACGTTGCATGCTAAGGAATCTAGGTCCACCCACATGGCTTGCTTCTTTAAGTTGTGCAGAATATGCAATGGATGACTGGCACGACTTCTTACGCACTCTAAACCAAAATAAAGAGAAAACAGATATAACAACACCAGGAGAACGGTGTTCTCTTGACCCTGTAAATGTATCAAGGTAATTTCACCATCGCTTCATTGCCATGCTGCACTTCATCTGCAATAAAACTACCCCTCCACTCAGAGAAGTAGAACACTTCTTTTGGAAAAAAAAGAATATCAGTCCAGAGGTGCACCACACATCCACATGCTTTTGTGGATAAAGGATGCTCCCAGATTTGGCCATGGCATTGATGCCACTGTTTTACAGTTTATTGAAAAATACATTACCTTTGACATCCCTTCAGAACCACACATAGTTTCCTGCGTACACAAATCTTATGCTTCCAAAAACATAAGTATTGCAAATACTGCCAATGTAGATATGAAAACAAAAGTAAATACTATATCAAATGTTGGTTTGGGTTCCCTAGACCAGTTTGCGCAAACAGACACGTAAATAGCTTGATGTCTTCTTTTAGACACAGTGTAAAAAGCAAATCCCCTAAAAACACATACAACATTAAAAGGGAAGAAGCATCCAAGTACATCAATGATTACAATGCAATCATTGCCCTCTTGTGGAATGCAAATATAGACATACAATACATTTCAGACAATTCCACTGCAGATGCAAGAAATGCAGCTTGTCCCATAGAGAACGCGGGTGCTACAAATCTGCAGACTGTTTAAAAGGTACAGCCTTATATGGCTAATCTGAACACATTGCATGGCTAAACATTGGTCCTGCTTAATCCCAAAAAGAGTTATAAATTCCTACCAAGAGATAGAAGCAATAACCAAAATTAAATCCCAGCAGCCAGGATATTTTAGAAAACAATATAATTGACAAATGCTACCCAAACAGAAGTATGCTTTGGAAAACATGTGCCTGTCTGACATAGCCAAAAAAAACTACCCACACAAAAACAATATCACACCAGATGAGAAGCTGGCAAATATTTAGTCTCAACTTTTGAAGGAAGCCTAGTAAAATGTTGAAACCCAGCCTAATTAATCATATACAACATAGAGAACTTTATTACATGGCCCTACTGCAACATTTTAAACCTTGGAGAAAAGAAGAAGACATATTAGGTGACAATGACTCATTTGAAGCTGCATTCAAAGCAAATGAAAGCAGTTTAACAAAAGTCAATTTCAAACAATACAAACCAATGTTGGACAATGATCGCAACAAGAGGAAGACATTGAAGCTCTACTAGATAAAGACACTCCTGATGGCAGTCAAACTTCCCTTACAGGAAGCCAAGACCCACTTGGAGAACCACTCATTCTAAATGAAGCAGAAATAGCCATGACTGAGTTAGAAAATACCTTGTATGAATCTAAACAACCTGAAGAAGACTTGTCAGTGCTCAAATCACAGCTAAATGATGAACCATTAATCTAGAAGCCCCTGAAGAAATTGAACATGGTTTTAAACATTACATTTAAACTTGTAGCTGTAAACATTATAAACCTCTGCTCCTGTATGTAAGTGGTGAAGCTGGTTCTGGTAAAATGTTTTTAATTAAAATAATCAGCACATGTCTACAAGACTTGACAATCAACAACATTTCATATTTTGTAACAGCCCCCACAGGTTTAGCTGCCTAAAACACAGGAGGTGTTACTTTACACCGACTACTGCTCCTCCCAGTAGAACACCAAAACAAATAAGAAAACTACAAATTATTAGCAGAAGCTACTACTGAACTACGCAAAATTCTGAAACAAATGAAAGTGCTCCTGATAGATGAAGTAAGCAGGGTTTCCAAACTCAGGTTGGCTTTAATTAATCTCAGAGTGCAAGAAGTCCTAAAAACAGACTACGAAGAACTGTTTGAAGGAAAACACATTATTGTTTTCAGAGACCTCCTACAGTTAACATCAGTAAAAGGTGAACCTATTTTCAAAACATTAGGACACAGACAATGTCATAACACACTCGGCAGCATTAGACATGTAAATCTCTGGCTACATTTTCACAACATAGAACTAACTCAAAACATGCATCAGTCTGCAGATCACACATATGCTAACATTTTAAAAAGCATTAGAACTAGTCTGCTTACTAAAGATGCAATATCCATCTTAAATGCTAGACTAATCCATGAGCAATATAGGCAAAACATATCTGCTCCTGATGTCATGCAACAATTAAGTCAAGTAAATATAAAATGCACATCCTTAATGCCAACCCTTGCCAGTTGTAGTCAATTCAACAATACAATGTTGAAAAAAGAAATGCAATGCATACTGCATATCAGCTCCACAAACAAACTAGAAGTGCACAGCATGACACTCCCAATGTGTCAACAAGTAACAGCACGACTAAACAGCTTAGAAAAATGTATATTCAACACAGCTGGATTAGAAAAAGTATTAACTCTGTGTCTAAACTGTAGAGTAATTCTAAAATGTAACCTTGGCGTAGACCAAGGTTTAGTCAATGGAGCAATTGGTACAGCTGTTGGCTTCCAAACATATCCACATAGCAACAGCATTCAGTTTGTCAATATCCACTTCGACAAACGCAGAAGTAAAAAAAAATAGGCAGCACAATAGGACGTTTCCTTCTTTTCAAAGACATGTACGTACATAGAGAACAATTCTCTCCATGGGCCTCATTACGAGTTTGGAGGCAGCCATGCCCTTAACAAGGGCAATGCTGCCTCCAAACTCGGGTCCGCGTCCAGGTTCCCTGAATGGGGAAATACCAGGCCATTCCGACCTTGGAGGGCCTGGTATTTCCCCATTCAGGGAACCTAGACCCAGACCATGCCCATTCCCATTTGAACCCCAATAGGGATCAATGGGAATGGGGAGCATGCTAACAACAGGCCCGTTAATGATGGGCCCGTTGTTAGCATGCTGGACCGCTCGCAGGACCCGCTAAGGACGTCTGGTAAAATCAGGCATCCAGAGTGGGTCCTGTGAGTGGACCTCGTAATATGACGGTAAGGGGTTAATGGCTCTACATTTTGTCTGAATCTGGGATCATCAGATTACATTCATAAATAGCTATATTCTGATGCTGTTATTTGTGTGGAAAGCTCATCATATCTTCCTCTTTTTCCTGTAGGAAAGAGTAGATGAAAGAAACATGCTTCTACACTTTTCTCCGATATGCTCATTGGAGATCCTTTGGCTTGATGCATTTAATACATTTCTAATGCATCTTCTATGGTGTCTTTGGAGTGTAGTGGGTGAATTGTATATTGGTCTAAAATGTTGGCTGCAGTAATTGGATCAACATTCAAATTGGCCAGTTGGTGGTGTATCCTGAATTATTTGGGTGGTTTCTCTTAAGTTCTCCTCTATGTTTATATCTTTGTAGTATTCATTGTTTTCTTTAAGATATTGTAGGGCTTGTCTAACCTTGTTTATGTTGACTAGTTGTCAAATTATTTTGTCTTTTGTTGGGACACCAATAATTAGTACAATCAAAGATTGACCTATTGGCCATTGTACTTCTAGAGCTTCTACATTTTCTTTGAGATCTAATGGCAAATATACTACTTTGCCACAAATGCCTTTTAGTAACTCAAAAGGAGGCAATTTGGCTGTTTTGGGTTGAAGGCGTATTATAGCTTGAAATGGGTGTACAAGAAATTAGAGACAGCATGTGATAGCATTTGGTTATTGTCAAGCTTTGTATTGCAGTATGTGCAAACTATTGAAGGGCACTTATTTTGTATTTATTTTCTGTTGTTAGATATAATGCTAATTTGAACCATTTGGATTCATCATTGTCCTTGATTTTGTAGGCCATATCTACTATTTTTGTGATCTTTTTATAAAAAGTTCTGCAACAACTGACACATACTTGGTCTGCTATTTAAGCAGATGTGTTTTGAAGCTTTGCTATTTCTTTTTGTATGTGTTTGTTAGGAGGTTTGTGTTTGTAAGGTTTTCACTAATGTTTTCTGAAGGTACTGAATTTTCTAAGTGAACTTCAGTTCCAAAATATTTACTTTGGATGTGCTCTTTTTCCTGAAGGAGTTGTTTGGCTGTTCCATGTAGAAGAATATTATTTACATTTTGAAGTTGTAGAGCAGGACTTTTTGCATAGTACAGTCTATGAACAAGATTCTGTATAGTGGAATGTGTGTTGCTAACATTTTGATGCGGTGGAAGGTGCTTTTGCAAGCAGTTGCGGAAATGCAGGCTAATGAATATCCTCGTAGTGCAGTGTGGCAGCGCACTGGACACTGTTTGTAAAGTTTTCATTCTACTTGTGTCTTTTAGTTTTACATAGTGATTGAGGAATTGTGTTAAAGATTTGAAGGATTGTTGGTGTACGTTACACATTACGCTGCATGTCTATTTCTACACCAGACGGATTGTTTGGGCGAAAGGAACAGTTAGTTGAATGTTTGATAGGGATGTTTTTTCTACAAGGGTTTCTTGGGCCATAATGGTGTCTCCTGCCATTTCGTATGCTTGGACATTACTGTCTATGGCAATTGTTTTTTTATGTTCTTGTTTATAAGCCTCTCCATTGCAATATGGTTCTGTACTGCTTCTCTGAATCCATGCACCTTCACAGAAGTATGAAAAGGTATCTATATTGACATTGCACATGTTCAGAAGTACTTTTTGTAATTTACTGATTCATTCTGTTTAAAATTAATATGAACAACTTTATTTTTAGTAGAAATGTGCTGTCAATTAGATCTTCGAGGATTAGTCTTCTGCGTTCGTTTTTAAGGGTAGATCGTGACTTTTCAGCTGTCTTCATAAGATTAAAAAGTACTCTACAGTGGAACATTTTTTGTCAAATTAAATGTTCGGTATACTTTACTGTGGCTATGTTAACATTGGTAGATATAGTGTTAGGTTCATTAGTAGGTTTGCTTTTGTTTATACATTTATTTTTACTTTTAGTTTTTGGAAGAGGGGCCTTTCTTTTTTTAGTGGGCACTGGTTGAGTTTTGCTGAGTGACATTACTAGCAGTTTTGTTTTAAAGTTTTCTATACATTGTTTTAGAAATGGAGGACTATATGGCTTGCTTTTATTTTTATCTGCTCTATTTTTTCTTCATTTTCTATGGAATTGCTTTTTAGTATTTGTATTTGTATCTATTGTATTTATATAGCACCTTAATCCAAGGCGCTTTACAGTTTATCAACAAGAATACATCAAACATGGAACAGTAGAAGCAACAATATACATGAATCAAACCAAAAACAGTATGTAGAACAATTTGCATATGAGAAGGAGGAGAAGAGGAGGCGGATGGGGAAGGAAGGATGAGGGAGAGAAATTAGGGAGTAAAGTAAATAGTAGGAAGAGAGGTCATAGGAAAGAAGGGGGAGATGAAGAAAACTAAGATGGGGTTACTAGGGGGAGAAAGAAAGAGAGAGAGAGAGAGAGAGAGAGAGAGAGAGAGCGAGAGAGAGAGAGAGAGAGAAAGAAAAAGGTGGAATAGGGTGTCAGGGAGGGGAATGAAGAAGGAGTGATTCAAGGAGGAACGGAATGAAGAATAGGTAGGGATGGAGCGGATAGAAAGAGGCAGGGAGTTCCAGTGTAAAGGGGCAAGGAGCTGAAAGTTTTAGTAGGTGTTCTGTTGTGTATGTTGGAAAAAAGAAAGTTTGGGTTTGAAAGTTGTGGAATGTATATGGATGTATTGTGAATGGGTGTGTGAATGTGATGGTAGAGATGTATAGAGTGCTGTGTGATTGTGCAGTGGGATGATAGTTGTGGGTGGGAAGGTTGTGAGAGTAAGAGTGCGTAAAGGTATGAAGGGTTTGGGTTAGTGAGTAAGAGAGTAGTGGTCTGAATGAATAAGTAGGGACATTATGATGTGTTGAGGAGAACAGTGGGTGCTATATGATGGTGTTTAGATGAGAATAGAAAGAGTGTGCATGTTGAAATATGAGTAAGAGTGAAATAAATTATGATTTGAAAGGAATACTGTACCCTAACCTACAGCAAAACTACATTGTTACAATAATGGAGAAATTAATATTATAGTAATGTACTTACTTTGTAGAATGTGTAGAGTAGACCTCTTCTAGTTGGTGTCTTCAGGAATTTTCTTCTTTCCTGTAATTGTAAAAGAAAGTTAGTGGGTATATATGTTAATGGCGAAGTGCTTTTAGTAAAAAGAGATTGTTATTTATGAAGGTAGGAGGAGTTGTTGGGAAAAAGAGTTAATAAAGTTGTGTTATGGATAGTCTACTAAAGTATGTTAACTATGTTGTTAATACAATTGGAGTATGAGTAGTGCTGTTTGGGAGACTAGAAGGAACAGGGCAAAAATGAGTAAGAAAAAGGTACATTTGTAGGTTACTTTAGTGCTGCTGATTGTAATGAAAGAGGTGCTGTGTTTCTGCCGCTATGAAATTTAATGTATTGCACTGTTTTTAAACAATAGGGAAACTATGGTGCAGTAGTAATGTAATGGAGGATTGTTGTTGCACCCGTGTTTGGTCTCTTATAGTAAGGTTTTGGAAGTAAGAGTACTTTATATGTAAGGGGAAGTGTTGAATATAGATACTTTGGTGGTATACATGTATATGTAACCAGGTGGAGAATGGTGGCAGTGTAAGGGATATAATGAGTGAGGTTGGAAAGTGTAACATTTATATGGAATGACACATGGAAAATGCAAAGTGTTTAGAAAGGTGTCTTTTTAGGAGCATTTTCATGAAAGTAAAAAAATGGATATGTGAATTTATAGCAGCACTATTTGTAACTTTATTGTAAAAGAAAAGAAAAGCAGATGGAAAAGATTTGTAGAACATTTTTAAGTGGCACTTGTGTGGAAGTTTAATAAGTTGGCAGTATAGATATACTTGGCAATATGATCCATTCTAATATGTAGGTGCTAATTACGTGTTCATATTTGTATTTGTATTGTGGCAGTTGTAGTTGCACCTTTTCTATTGTAAAGGTTAGACTACATGTCCAAGAATGCAGAGAATAATGTAGGACTGGATAATCACCTACAGATTGTAACGGGTTATGTTAGCAACCATGCATGTGCTCCCAAGTTATTAAACTTGCACACACCGAGTGGCACTTAAAAACGGTGTACACATCGTTTGCATTTGCTTTCTTTTTTTCTCAAAAAAGATAAACACAGTGCTGTTGTAAATGTATACATGCATTTGTTAGCTTGAATGAAAAAGCTGTTAAAAATAAATATTTTTAAATGCAAGCATTTTCCATTCAATGTACATGTCAGACTTTGCAAGCTTCCATGTAGTCCTGGTTTTGACTTTGCATTCTGGGAGTTGTAGTCTGAGTTTTATAATGGGAGAAGTGGTATTAGAAGTGTCATAATCCAAAGAAAAAAAGAAGACTTGATAAGCACTTATAGATTGGAATGGGTCATGTTGGCAAGTATGCATGTACTGCCAACATATTGAACTTGCACACACAAATTGACATTTAAATATGTTGTACACATCTTTTTCAAGGTGCTTTTCCTTTGTTGTATAGAAAAAAGTTACACAGTGCTGCTATAAATGCACATATGCATTTCTGAACTTTCATGAAAATGCTCCTAAAAAGAAACATATTTAAAAGACAGGTTTGCCAGTATTTGCTGCTTGATGTGAGCAGCTGCGGAATGCTGCAATGCATGGATTTTGCTGGAGTGGATAAGGATATGCTAATTGAGAAGCTTATTACAGGGTAAGTAGCAGGAACCCTATATATATATATATATATATATATATATATATATATATATATATATATATATATATATATATATATATATATATATAAAATATAAGCATACCTGTACTAAATATTGTTAGATGCAGATGTTGAATCTGGAAATAGAAATGTTGGAGAGTTTCACAGTAGTTGTTGATGCAGATAGCTGTAATTAACAGGAGATATGTACTCTCAGAGTTCAAGTGTACATTTGAAGTGTTGAACTGAGATGACAGGGTTAGGTGTAGAGTTCTTGGATGTGATTGGTGGATGGATGTGTGACCCTTGGAAAACAGCCAATGAGGGTGTGTTGAGAACATGAAAGTGTAAAGAGTAGAAGGGCTGCCCCTGTGTTACGGGGTCCGCGGACACCGCAGTAGTCCATGGATGGCAGGTGCCACATCCGGGTCTTTCAAGGATGTCTGGCATGGAAGGGGGACTGTGGTGATTAGTCAATAAGGTGTGCCTGGTTGTGGTTTACAGGATGAGAGGGTAGTAGGTGTTTTGATTGTTGTGTGTAGCGAAGACGGCTATGGTTATGGCTTTGAGGAAGCAGCATGTGTAGAGTTTTGGAGATTCTTCAATTCAGTCATTGAATGTGTATACTGAAAATCATGGCATCTTTGGAAGTATTGGATTGGCAGAAGTGGAAGGTTTGTGGCATGCACTTTGGGGCTTAAACTGAGCAAGCTTGTTCTCATTCTGTCAGAGTATGGCTCACTTTAAATGTCCAGACATTGTAATTGTGCAATGTGGAGGGGACAGTTTGGAGTATGTGAGTCCAATGTTTTTGCAGGTTTCACTGAAGGATTTCTTGAAAGCCTAATGGAATTGTTTCCTGCGGCAAAGAGTATTTTTGCTGAAATGAATCAGAGGCAACATGGAGATATCCAAACTTTTTCAGTCCACAAATGCAAGAATTGAGGCAGCTTGTCAAAGCTGTATCTGCTTTTTTATGTGCTGCAGGAGTGTCATCTTTTGAGAATGACAATATAAGGTCTGATGGTGTGAATTTTTTTCGGGAAGTTGGAGTTCATTTACCAAATATCGGAAATGCAATTTCTCTTTACAATGTTAGGAATGCATTGAAAAAGTTCCTGTAAGAAAATTGTAAGGGAAGGTGCACAGTGTACGGTACTACTGTACATAAAAGCAACAAAAAAAAGGAAAAAAGGTGTTTGTTAACAAACTGTTACGCTTACCTGGTATCCACATGGACGCCACCCAGCCAGGTTACTGGTCTGCTTCTCAGCTTTGCCCTGATGTGGTCTGTGTGGAAGGTTCTGCCTGAAATTACAGGAGGACTGTGTTCAAGACTGACCAACTGGGGTAAGTATCCTCCCTCCACCCCCGTATGATTTCAGTCCCTCTGGCGCCCTCTCCTCACCTTGTGGTAGAATTAGGCATGCTCTCTGTCCTGCCTTCTTTGCAGGGGCGCGTTGTCTTTCATGGGCGAGTGCGGTCCAGTTACTTCACTGACGCCAGCCCGTTTGATATTGTTAAGGTATGTCTTACTGCTGTTCTATAGTTTTGTTGCTATCCTGCATGCCTTTCTTTGTTAAAAAATGTCTCTTTTTTCTCCCTTAGGTATGCAGAGCTTCAGGGCAGCAAACTGGCTTGGTTGAGCCCCGCTGGTAAATGATGGCGCATTAAGAGCGCTATGATGTGGTAAGTAAGCGCTATGTGCAGCACTGCAAAGTCTTGCCTTTGCTAACCTGTGTTTTCCTTCCTTGTAGGTTGCGGTGTTCTTCAGCGCGAGTGGAATGTCCAGAGTGGTGCCAGCCAAGAGGCGACCATCCAGGTAAGCCTTTTGAGCAGTTCGTAATTTGTAAATGTCTCTACTGCTTTCTTTAATGTTGCCTCCATCTTCATCTTTCAGGTTGTTCTGTCCGGGAGGCATGCAGATTCGAGGAAGCTGTTCTCAGTAGCTGCGAGTGTTTAAAGATGAAGACTGCAGGTAAGAAGCTGCTGCTAATGATGTTCCTTTTGTCTCCTTGCAGGTTCTGCTTCTTCGAGGTTCGAGGGAATAGCTGGACATGGTGAGCGTCACGTTGCAAGCTGCAAAGTAACGCAAAGCGTGTTGTCTTGCTCGGTGTGGTTTAAATAGCCCCAACAAAATCGTCCAGGTAAAGTAGTCCCTAGCTACCATACCCAAAGCACTAGACCGCATATCTTGGTTCCTAGGAAACAAGCTATGTGGATGCCTCCATGTTGGCTGATAATACAATAAAGTAGTTCCCAAGCACATAGATTTTTCATGGTGTATGAGCCTGGTGCCATAGGCACCAGGACTGGCCCCATGAGGGCTTTTGATGAGGATGCCAGGCTCTAGAGGCCTGAGTCCTGACTCCACCTGGCCAATGGGTTTGCCAGAGGGGGTTTTGGGCGAGGGTCATGACAGCACTCCCCCCTAAGGCCCCTCCCATGGTGTTCTTTCTGTCCGGCCCAGGTTTGGTTGGGAAGTTCCGATGGAATTTCCTGATGAGACGTGGTGCATGGATATTCTCACTGGGCTCCCAGGATCTATCTTGTGGTCCAAATACTTTCCAATCGACGAGATAATATAGCTTGGTCCTAGAGTATTTAGAGTCCAAGATATCTTTGACTTCGAATTCTGGTTCTCCGTCAACAAGTATGGGCTTAGGTGGTGTCCCAATCCGTGTGTCAAGTTGCATTGGTTTCAGGAGGGACACATGGAATACCGGGTGGATGTGTAGATTAGGTGGGAAATCCAGTTTCACGGCTGCTGGGATGATAATTGCCTTAATGGTATAGGGTCCTAAGAATCTGGGATGAAAGGTCCGGGTTCCCTTGATGGGTACGAATTTAGCGGCTAACCAAACTTTGTCTCCTACTTGATAATCAGGGGTCTTTTTACAGTGTTGGTCGGCGAATCTCTTTTGTTTTTCTTTGGCATGAATAAGGTGTTCCTTTGCCCTCTTGAAAGCCTGAGTAATGGTTGTGTGTAGAGTCTTTAACGCTGGCATTTCCAAGCTGGCTGGAAGGTCTAGTTCAGAGGGACATGGATGTCTGCCATAAAGGGTATAGAAGGGTGTTTGTCCCGTGCTTGAATGCAAAGAATTATTATATGCATATTTGGCTATCCATAGTAGGTCTTTCCAATTCCATTGTTAGTGGTGCAGCATGCACCGTAAATATTGTTCGAGTGTCTGATTGGTTCTCTTGGTTTGGCCGTCCGTTTGGGGATGGTGACTGGTAGATAGCCGAACGTCGATCTGCGCCATTGCACAACATTTTTTCCAGAAGTTTGAAACAAAATGGCTGCCTCGATCAGAGACCAGAACCGAAGGGAAGCCATGTAGCTTAACCACGCCCTCCATGAACACTTTTGCTGAAGTGGCTGCGTCTGGGAGGCCTTTGAGAGGAATAAAATGGGCGATCTTCGAGAATAAGTCCACAACTACAAGGATGGTGTTGAACCCTTGGCTTGGAGGTAGATCAGTGATAAAGTCAAGGGAAAGAGTGTGCCATGGAACTGGAGGAATGTCCAATGGTTGTTTCTGTGATTTATTTTGTGCGCAGACACCGCAGGACTGAATATACTGAATGATGTCTTTACGCTAGGTAGGCCACCAAAAGTTCTCTTTCACCTTAGCTAGGGTTTTGGCGATCCCAGGATGCCCTTCGATTAGTGAATCGTGATAGTTTGAAATAATATGCTGTTGTAATTCCTTCCTTCTTGGGTACATATAGGCGATCCCTAACAAAGGGTAGATGGTCCTTGATGGTATATTGTTCTCCTTGAGTTTGCCATGCGAGGTAGGCATCAGGATTCATTGTCCGTTGGATTTCTTTTCGTAGTTCTGCTTGTGTTAAGGCTGTCGTGATATCCAAGAGTTGGTCTTCAGGTATAATAGGTACTGGGTCTGCAGTTGTATATACTATTTCATCTATGCCCATGCGAGATAAGGCATCCGCCTTTCCGTTTCTGACACCTGGTCGAAATGTGATTACATAATCATATTTGGCGGAAAAAGGGCCCACCGTAATTGGCGCGAGGACTGGGCCTTCGCTGTTTTGAGATATTGCAGGTTTCGGTAGTCTGTGATGACTGTAATGGTGTGTCTGGCCCCCAGAAGGTAGTGCCTCCAGGCTTTAAAGCTGGATTTGATAGCCAGGAGTTCCTTGTCCGTGATGGCATAATTAATCTCTGGAGGTGAGAACTTTTTCGACCAGAAGGCCACAGGATGTAGCTGGCCTGTTTCCGGGTCTCTCTGTGAAAGGACAGCCCCCATTGCGAGACTGGACGCATCAGTTTCAACGACATAAGAGAGGTCTGGACGAGGATGCCGCAGGATTGGAGTGGAGGTAAACCTTCGTTTAAGTTCCTGAAAGGCTTCTTCTGCTTCTTCGGTCCAAGCAAACTTTTTATAGTTTTTTCGTAATAGTACTGTGATTGGGTGCACAACCTGAGAGAAGTCTGGGATGAACCGGCGGTAGAAGTTCGCAAAGCCCAGCATGCTTTGTACCCCTTTCAGAGACGTCAGTGAAGGCCATTTCAGAATGGCATCTACCTTGTGCACGTCCATTCTGATGCCTCCTGGAGTAAGGATAAAACCAAGAAATTCTACTTCGGTGATGTGAAAAAAACATTTTTCAAGCTTTACAAACAAGCAAGGTTGACAGAGCTTGGTGACGACTGAACGAACGTGCCTGACATGATCTTGTTCCAAGGCTGAGTATACTAAGATGTCGTCTATGTACACTAAGGCGTTGTCACAGCCGCTGGCGACTGGCGTTTGTGGCGAAAGTGGAAACAGGGACGCCATTAAAGTGTTCCGTTACGTTTTTCTCCTTCCACTAGCCACGGTCTAGTTGTTTCCAAGATGGCCGCCGCCGTTTGTATATCTCACTCGGCTGCCGGCGGCTCTGCGCGTTGCAACTGAGTTTCATTCTCGCCCCGTTGCTTGCGCTAGTGCCCTTTGACAGTTTGTCCTACGTTTCGCCATTTTCGGCGTCTGTTATTCCTTCTCCACCCGTTCCCATTGCTCTCTCTCTCACCTTGTTCCTCTTCCCTTCCCCGTTTGCTTCCCTTGCTGCTTCCCCCCGCTGCTCTTTCTCGCTCTCTTGGGTTTCCTCTGACATCTCTGATTCCTCCCGTTCTCGCTTGTCCTCCACGTAGTGTGGTACTTACCTGTATCCAGCAACCTTCTACAGTCGGTCAGCACTGACACGCTGGCCTCACGGTCCCTGAGTTTCCGGCGGAGGGAGGACCGAACCTACTTGCTACGGATCCGGTGACTTCCATTGCCCTTACGACCACTCCGGATCCAGGGGTTTTTTGCCATCCAACGGCCTTTTCCCCTCTGGCTGTCGCGGAGGGGAGTCACCGAGGGTTTTCTCTGTCTTGGAGTCACGGTGGCTTCCTTCCGAGGTAGACCCTATCTTCAAAAAAAGAAGAAACCATACATTGGACTTACCCGCAGAAAGAAACTGGACTATTCAGGTGAGGAGGAGGTGACCGGGGAACGCATTGATTCTAGTGAAGACGAAGACATTGCTGACCTTCTAGCTGATCCCTTAGCCCATAGCGCCAGTTTTGATAGGCGTACACATCAATTAACTCCCTTAAGACGTCATTCATGAGATACTGGAAAGCCGCAGGAGCGTTGCATAACCCGAAGGGCATGACTTGATAATCAAACAAGCCGTACTTTGTACGGAAGGCGATTTTCCATTCATCTCCTTTTCTGACTCGGACCAGGTGGTACGCTCCTCCAAGGTCCAATTTGGTATAAATCTGGGCATCTTTAACTTGGTCTAGCATCTCAGGGATAAGTGGCAAGGGGTAGCGGTTCTTCATGGTGATCTGGTTCAATGCGTGGTAGTCAATACAGGTTCTCAAGTCTCCTTCCTTTTTCGATACGAAGAACAAAGGACTGGCTGCGGGGGACTTCGAAGGATGAATAAATCCGTTCGCAAGGTACTGGTCTAAATAGGATTTCAAATGAAGGTTTTATGGTTCTGTGAGATCGTAGATCCTGTTGCAAGGGATTTGTGCACCAGGAACAAGATTGATCTGACAGTCATAGGGCCTGTGCGGCGGCAATGTATTGGCTTGGTCCTTTCGGAAAACATCCTGGAAATCATGGTACTCACTTGGCAAGGTATTATTTGATCCCAGGGTTGATACTGTCGCTCCGGGAGTTATGGGGATACAGACGTCGGGTTTCTCTTCTTGGTAATAGCAGGCAGGGGAGCAGTCACCGGGGAAGGTTAATTTTCATGCCCGCCAGTCTATCGAAGGGTTGTGAGCAACCAACCATGGCATCCCTACTATTAGCCTGAACTGAGGTGCCTTGATGAGATCGAATGAAATAGACTCCCGATGTCCGTCCTGGCACAGCAAGGTTACCCTGGCTGTGTACTGGGTTACTGGTCCAGAAGTGATTTCTGTCCCATCCACGGTGGTTACCTTGTCCATAGTTGGCTTAGAACACAAAGGAAGCCCCATCTCTGCTGCCAGTTCTTGATCAATATAATTTCCAACTGCTCCGCTATCGATGTATGCTTCAATGGCATGCATTCCTGACGACTGTTGGTGGTTAATTAAGATCACTGGTATTGCAAAGTGCGAGGTCAGCAACTCTTTTTTCTCACTCAACAAACTGACCTCTATGTTTGTCGAGCTTGGTAGTTTTCCGATTTCTTAGCTTCATCCTTCTCTGTGGCCCCGACTGTTCTTCTTGGGGGTTTTACTGGACAGTCCTTCAGGAAATGTCCTGGGTTCCCACAATACAAACAAAGCTTTTGTTGTCTTCTTTTGTCCTGCTCTTGTTTGTTTGTTTGTTTGTTTGTTTGTTTGTTTATTCATTTGTTAAGCGCACCAGACTTGTGAGTAAAAGGGCGCAGCAATATGGAAATGCAAGACTTACATAGTTTCGTATACACCGGTTACAATATTTACATAATAGCAAGATATACAGTTTTTTACATGAATACAGGGTATATAGAGGGTACAAAATAGGACGAAGAAAAGAATAGCCAATGAAATTAAATAAATGAACAATAGGCACTGTACAGAGGATGAATGTGTCACGTGGGGCCCTTTGTAAGATACTAGGCTCCCAAATGGATCACAATGCACAAGGTCTACAGAAATTAATGCAAAAGTCAAAATTAATACAGTAGTCCGTTGGTACTACAGGATGACCTAGTCGCTATGGAAGTGGGCAAGTCCTCTAAGGGTAATGGGAGACTAAGGATCCGTAGCAGTGATAAGTTTTATTAAATTTTTCCTGAAATGTAAGTAGGGTTGGTCTGCTCTCAGCTCCTGAGGCAATGGGTTCCAGCTTTTAGCTGCCTTAACAGTAAATCTATTACCCCCAATGGTGGTGAGCTTATATTTGGGAATAGTCAGACAGTTAGTATTCCCAATTCTGGTAGGTCTGAGAGAAGTTCTTCTCTGGAGTTTATCTATGAGGTAGCTGGGGGTTGCGTTATTAAGGGCTTTATGTGTCAAGGAGAGCGTTTTTAGTAGTATTTTGTTAGATGTAGATAACCATTTATGTTGACGTCTCAAGGAAGAGATGTGATTTTTTTTATTTATGCCTAGGGCTGCTCTTAGGGCATTATTCTGTATTGTTTGGAGCTTTTGAATGGTAGATATATTGGCACCACTGTAGAGGGCATTGCAGTAGTCGATTCTGGAGAGTATTAGAGCTCTAGCCAGGATCAGACAACTATTGTCAGAGAGGAACGATTTACCAGCTCTGAGTAATTTGCAGGTGTAAGCCATGGCAGAGGTAAGGGATTTGACCTGTTTATTAAAGGACAGTGTGGAGTCCAAATAGAATCCAAGGGTTTTTACTTCCTTGGAAACTTTAATGGTGTTACCGTCAAAATTGAATGATGAGAATTCTTGGCCTAGTTTTTTGACATTAGCCTGCGAACCCAGAATTATAAGTTCAGTCTTATCATCGTTCAAGCGCAGGCCATGAGTGGCCATCCATGCGTGGATGATAAGGTAAACTTTGTTCACCAACCCCATGTCCATACCGTAATCCCCAGAAAGTGGGAGGAGAATCAGAGTATCATCTGCATAGTTAGTGTAGGTGATACAGAGCTGGTCCAGATCGTCGAACAGTGGCTTAGTGAAGATGTTGTAAAGGGTAGGCGAGACGCAGGACCCTTGGGGAACACCGCATAGGATGGGTGTAGGGTCGGCAGCTGCTGAAGGAGAGAAGACTCTCATGGTTCTCTCGCTCAGGAAGGACTCAATCCATTTGATGGCACCCGTCGAGAAGTGGGCTGCAGAGTCAAGGTGCTGGCATAAAACCTTGTGGTTGACCAGATCAAATGCGGCAGAGAGGTCAAGTAGGAGCAAGAGTACTGTCCTTCCTGTGTCTCTCAGCTCGTCTATTTGGGACTTTAGGTCGATTAGGGCTGTCTCTGTTCCATGTAGTGGACAGAAACCAGATTGTCTGTTGCCTAGAAGTTTATGCAATTCCAAGTATTTTTGAATTTGAATGTAAGTGGCTTTATCCAATATTTTTAGTAGAAATGGGACCGTGGTAATGGGCCGGTAGTTAGTGGGAATAAGAGGATCTAGTGTCTGTTTCTTGAGGATGGGTAGCACCCAGGATTGTGTGAGGTTAGCAGGTATGGTACCTGTAGCAAATGAGGCATTTATCAGTTTAGTTATGAATGGGGAGAGTTCTCTGGCAGCATCTTTTATTAGCTGTGCTGGGTAAATATCACCTTTACAGTTCGAGGGCTTCAAAGATAGGATGATTTTTCTACCTCTAGGGTAGACATTTTCGAAAAATGGAAGGTAGTATTGTGTGCCGATGGTGACTCGTTAGGCAGGAGGGTGTTAGGTGAGTGCTGTAAGTTCAGAACTTCTTTTTTTGTTGAATTTTGTTCTGGAGTGTGTCAATTTTATTCGCTAGGGCATGTTGGATGTCTGTATACCAGGATTTGTCCTTAGTGCAGACATCAGGAATAACAATTGGGGACTCTAATTCTTTGAGTATGCAAAAGAGTTCTTTCATACTTGAATTTGAGTTAGCAATACGCTCGTCGTATGAATTGCGTTTTGCCTGGCAGATTTCCTTCTTGTAGTGTGAGGAAAGTGAGGTTAATTTGGCTTTGTTCTCGCTAGAGGGGCAAAGTCTCCAATTAGTTTCACTTTTATTCTTTAAAGTGCGGAGGTCTTTGAGTTGTGGAGTGAACCATTTGTTTAAGTGGGCTATTGGTTTGCTAGGCCTAAGTTTGATAGGGGCAATTTTATCCAGTGTGGTGAGCATAATGTTGTTGAATTCCTGAACTAGGCTACTAGGGTCAAGATTTTCAGGAAGTGCGTTAAGTGTGGGCAGAATGGCAGGGATAACTTTCTCTACCGTGATACTTTTTTTACTTCTGGTTGAGCATGGTGGCGCTAATGGTTGAGCCAGTGGAGTGGGTCTTATAGTGGATAGGTGAAAGGAGATCAGAAAGTGGTCTGTCCATGCTAATGGCAGGATAGATGAAATAGTGGATGAACAATTAAGGTCCACTATCCAGTCCAATATTCTCCCTTTAAGGTGGGTAGGTTTATTGACTTTTTGGGTGAGGCCTAGTACTTTGATCGTATTGGCTATTTCAGTTGCGTTTTTATCCATTTGTTCATTAAAGCCTAGGTTAAAGTCACCTAATAGGAGTAGTTGCGTGGTAGGTTTAAGGTTATTCATAATTATATTATGCAGGTCTTCCTCAAAGGTACCAAGAGGGCCAGGTGGTCTATATATAAGGTGTATAGTAAGGGATTGCGAGTTATTTATCTAAATTTTGGCAGTGAGAGTTTCACATGATTGTGATAGATGGGTAGGGACTAGTCTGAGGCCAAGAGCAGTTTTAGAGATAATAGCAATACCGCTACCTCGGGTATTATCTCGGTCTTGTCTGACTATGGTGTAGCCATCAGGGATAGCTAGCATAAGGGCAGGTCCTGCTGCATTATGGAGCCAAGTTTCCGTAATTGCGAGGAAATCCAGGTTCCCTTCAGTGATTAAGTCGGCAATATCGGTGGCATGAGCGACTAATGATCTTGCATTGAGAAGCGCTCCTTTGAGAGGGGGGGCCTCAGGTGTTTTGTTGACTCGGGTAGATTTGTTAGAGATATTGCAAACTTTAGGCTTATGGTTATTGAGCTGAATGGTATTCGCGTTCAAGATGGACATTGGAGGAGGCAACTTAGAATGGCTAGGCGACCGTAGGTTAGGTTTGTAATTAGTTTTGAGGTTGGTGGCCGGAAGGGCTCTTCTCAGTGGTTCATATAATTTGGCTAGTATAGCGTGAAGTCTGTTATTTCTATTGGACGTGGCGCATGGTAAAGAGGTGTAGGGTATTGTCTCTCGGGCCTTGTAGTGTATGGAGAGATTTGGTTGCACAGTATTTGAAGGGTTTAGTAGGCTAAGGTCTAAAGTAGGTACTGGTGACTGACCAATGTATTCTTGGCTGCTAGAGTCCACCTGTATGGCAGCAGCCATGGTACAGAGCAGTACTGCTAAGTTTAGCATCCTTCCAATTCCAGTATCAGGATGGTGTGGTATCAGAGGTAGGGGATTCGGTTACCGCTGAATGGAGCAGATAAGTGGGTAGAACTGGGGAGTGTTTAGCGTGATATGGTCAACAACATTGGGAAAGGCATAGCATGAGGCATGTTAATGTTAAATAGTGATCATAAGGTACAACACAGTCAAAATGTGGTCTACTAGTGACCATAAGGCACAACACAGTCAAAATGTGGTCTACTAGTGACCATGAGGTACAACACAGTCAAAATGCGGTCTCCTAGTGACCATAAGGCACAACACAGTCAAAATGTGGTCTACTAGTTACCATAAGGCACAGCACAGTCAAAATGTAGTCTACTGGTGACCATAGGGCATAGCCCAATCAAAATGTGGTCTGCTAGTGGCCATAAGGCACAACACAATCCAATAAGGTCAGTTAACGTCCATGAACCATACAAATGTTGGGCTCTACAGATAAACTAGCACTTGCCACAGGTGTAAGCGGGCAGGTGAGGAGCGAGGCAGCATAAAAGGGAGAGACGTAGCAGATTGAGTGTTACGTTGTGCATCTTAGCAAGCAAAGGCCAGGTAACCTACAGTCTGTTGCTAGAGCGCCTAGATTTGATGTCACAATGGGACGCTTGTACGAACAGAAATCACAGTGTGTACCAGGAACGTATTATGCAGACTGATGGCCTACTAGAGAGCGAGGGTGCAATAGTACAATGCAATACAATAGCACAATGGTCGCTAGACGACAGTAAGGCACTACATGTAGCACAGTGGACCATGAGCTTCTGTGTTAAAAGAGTTCCATTGAGGGCTTGCACAACAGTCAAGTGGCTCAGGCACTGGGCCACCTAGATTCAAAAGATCACAGTAAACGCTGCAATATCAAATGTCCAGACTTTTACAATAAGATCCCCTTGCTACCTATGTTACAAATGGGAGGTTAAAGCGCAGTATACAGGCAATTAAACCGTGCAGCATAGGGCACCACTAATGTATGAGAAGGTTTAACAGGTAAATCTTATAGCAGGGAGAGCTGTGTTGTGGTGAAATGCGGTACGCATTAGTATCATAGGTTGGCTGATACAATTTGGCAGATTACACATAAGGCAATATGTTGGGTATGGTGGAGTGACGGTTTACTCACATGGCCAGATGGATATGGGGGTGCGTGGTTGAGCTGGGTCATCAATGGCGCCTTGTTGGTAGATACAGGATACAACGGGGGCCCTGGACAGTTATGCAGACGGGGTAAAAATATTCAGGAGCCTTCTCATGTCAGAGCTGTGGAGGGGCAGCGTCTGTGGCCCAGGCTCAGAGTGCTCAGAACAGGCGCAGGAACAGGCCTTATCCTCGCGGGCCTTCTCCGTGGTGGGCCAGCTGCCGGCTGGAGCTTCTGGGACACTAAGTAAGTGGGTTGCTTAACAACCAGAGGCTGGCCTTTAGCAACCAGAGGCTGGCTCTTGTTTTGTTAATGGAGGCTGTATCCCTCCAATCTGCATGGGTTCTACAGAATTTTCAGGTACACGGGGTGTGTTTTCCGTTGGTCGAACACACACGGTCCGAGGGTCCGTCTTAGACTGGTCTGCCTTTCGGTCCTGCAACTGGTGGTCTAGCTGCACGACCAGATTTATGAATTCTGCACAGTCTCTGGGTGGATCAACCACCTGGGCTAAGACGTCCTTTAATTCGCCTCGTAAGCCTCGATGGAATAACGTGGTTCTTTTGTTTTCTGGCCACCTAGCTTCGGCAACCAGTCTGTTGAAGGTAGCAATGTACGTTAACAAGTCCTGATTCCCCTGTCGGAGGGACAAGAGTTCATTGTCTACTGCTTGTTCCTGGGTATGGCGAGCAAAAAGTTTTTCCATTTCTCTCTGGAACCGCCCAAAGTCATGTAATAGAGGATCGTCATGGGTTACCAACGGCACCGACCAATCTGCTGCACTACCACTCAGGTATGATAAGACAAAAGCTACCCGAGCTTGGTCGTATGGAAATGCTCCAGGCCTACAAAGAAAATGAAGGTGGCACTGATTGATGAATGCCGCATACTTCCGTGGATCGCCTGAGAACCTTTCTGGTGGTGCCAGCGGCACTGTTCCAGGTAATGTGATATGTAACGAAGTGGGTGGTATGGCGGGGTTTTGCATCGTTGGATTGCTTCCAGGTAGAGGCGTCTGTCCTGCTTGTGATTGCAAGTATTGCCTGCTAATCTCTTCAGTGCGTCTTGGTCACTATTAGGTCTCTCTGGAGGGCATTAGTAACTTGTCGGCAGAATGAACCTCAGCACGAAGCTCTCCTAGTAATTGGGCCATGGAGCCCAGGTGGATTTGTTATGGTAGGCTTTGCATTCTGTTGCACTTACCTGGTATCCACAGGGACGCCAGCCAGCCGGGTTTCTCGCTGGTATGCTTCTCAGCTTCGCCCTGATGTGGTCTGCGGGGAAGGTTCTGCCTGAAATTACAGGAGGACTGTGTTCAAGACTGACCAACTGGGGTAAGTATCCTCCCTTCACCCCCGTATGATTTCAGTCCCTCTGGCGCCCTCGCCTCACCTTGTGGTAGAATTAGGTGTGCTCTCCGTCCTGCCTTCTTTGCAGGGGCGCATTGTCTTTCATGGTTGAGTGCGTTCCAGTTACTTCACTGACGCCAGCCCGTTTGATATTGTTCAGGTAGGTCTTATTGCTGTTCTTTAGTTTTGTTGCTATCCTGCATGCCTTTCTTTGTTTAAAAATGTCTCTTTTTTCTCCCTTAGATATGCAGAGCTTCAGCGCGGCGAACTGGCTTGGTTGAGCCCCGCTGGTAAATGATGGCGCATTAAGAGCACTATGATGCGGTAAGTAAGCGCTATGCGCAGCACTGCAAAGTCTTGCCTTTGATAACCTGTGTTTTCCTTCCTTGTAGGTCGCAGTGTTCTTCAGCGCAAGTGGAATGTCCAGAGTGGTGCCAGCCAAGAGGCGACCAGCCAGGTAAGCCTTTTGAGCAGTTCGTAATTTGTAAATGTCTCTACTGCTTTCTTTAATGTTGCCTCTATCTTCCTCTTTCAGGTCGTTCTGTCCGGCAGGCATGCAGATTCGAGGAAGCTGTTCTCAGTAGCTGCGAGTGTTTAAAGATGAAGACTGCAGGTAAGATGCTGCTGATAATGATGTTCCTTTTGTCTCCTTGCAGGTTCTGCTTCTCTGAGGTTCGAGGGAATAGCTGGACACAGTGAGCGTCACGTTGCAAGCTGCAAAGTAACGCGAAGCGTGTTGTCTTGCTTGGGTGTGGTTTAAATATCCCCAACAAAATAGTCCAGGTAAAGTAGTCCCTAGCTACCACACCCAAAACACTAGACCGCATAGCTTGGTTCTTAGGAACCAAGCTACGTGGATGCCTCCATGTTGGCTGACAATACAATAAAGTAGTTCCCAAGCACATTGTTTTTTCATGTTGTATGAGCCTGGTGCCATAGGCTCTAGAGGCCCGAGTCCTGACTCCACCTGGCCAATGGGTTTGCCAGAGGGGGTTTTGGCCGAGGGTCCTGACACAAACACCCCAAAAAAACAAAGGTTCTTTTCAGAGTCACTACTAATGAATAAATAACTGAAATTGTGTTTAAATCCTCCTCTGCCCCTTTGAGCGGGCGCGACAACCGTCTTAATGAACGGACGGCACATGCCACATCTGGGTCTTTTGAGGGTGCCTGCCATGGAAAGGGGACTGCAGAGATCGCGGTTAGTCGTGGTGTCCGCGGTCATCATGGAATGAGCCAATAAGGTTTCCTGGGTGTGGTGTACAGGAAGAGAGGGTAGCAGGGGTTTTGTTTACAAGTGTTTTGAGAGCAGTGAAAATGGCTATGGATATGCCTTTGAGGAGGCAGTGTGCATGGATTTTGGGGGACTCTTGGATCCATTGGCTGAAGGTTATTGGGTAAAAATTATGGATTGAATGAATTTGAAATGTCATGGTATGGAGTGCGATGGTTGAAGTGGGTGGACGTGCTCCCGTTTTGTGATAAAAAAGGTTCCCTTAAAAACATCCGGACATCATTGTTGTTCATTGTGGAGGGAACAGTTTGGGGTACGTTACTGGAACTTCATTGCAGTTTGCAATGAAGAAGACATTTGGAAAGTTGATGGAAATGTTTCCAAATTCCAAAATTATTTTTTATCCGGTGCCTCAGAGACAAATGTGGGTGCGTTCCAATTTATTATGTCTGCAAATGGAAAAATCAAGGTGCAACGTGAATAAAGCTGTGTGTGCTTTTTTGCGAGATGTTGGCTTGACATCTTTTCATAATGAGAACATTAAATTTGATAATGTCAACATTTTTCGGAGATTTGGAGTGCATCTAACTGATGTGTGCAACCAGATTTTTCTGGAAAATGTTCAAAATGGATTGAAACAGTTTTTGTGAACATATAATGATTACGTTGTGGAGAATATTTGTTATACGTATATAAAACAAAATAATACAAAAATGTAAAAGTCAAAAAAGATAAAAAAAAGTTATTTTAAGAGCCACCATTTTTGCGTGTAAAACAATTAAAATGATTTTCATGCCCTCACCCCTTGGCTGGAATTTTCCAGGTGTCTGCGGACTACTGTGCTGTCCTACAGACTATGCAAGCTTCAAAGGGGCCTGTGACTTTTTTCTCACTTCTATTTTTTAACAGTGAATGGTGGCTCCTAAAGGAACCTTTTTGTGTTTTTTGGGTTTTGTATTTTTTTGGGGCATTTTTGTGTTTTTGTTTGAAAGGGAGGGGTGGGGCACCAACCACAGAGGTGAATGGGCAGGTGGACAGAGGAAGATGTTGGGTGGGAATTAATCAAGGTAGGTGGCACCTACGGTCTCAAAAGCACTCTAAAACTGCTCGTCCCCTATAGATCGGTGCTTCACAGTGCAAACATATGACTGTGACCCTCGAAAGGGAAGGGTCAACAGCATTTTGTATGGCCTGTGAAGCCGCAGCTGGGATCCTCTGCCCCAAAGGAGTATCCTTTGTGGTAACAGGAGCAATTGATGATGATGGGATGGAGGATGTCAACCTTCTCTTACCTGAGAAAGGTATTGCCTTCCTCAGAGCATTTCTTTGGTTATATTTGTTGTGGCACCTCATGGAAGTTTTCCCATAGGAATACAAGCCAGGTGTCCCACGTCTGAGTACACCTTTACACTCAGTGCATTTCACCTTGCTTGCACAAGCCTTTGGGACATTTCCAATGGTGGTAAAAATTGCCACACCCAGGATTCACTGAGTATTGGAGATAGGGACTTCCTCCACCTCATCCTCTTCTTGCTCTTGATCCTCATCTTCTGTATCTCCGCACCTGTTCCCCTGCCCAGACCCTGCAGGTTGTTGAGGTGGTGGTGGTGGGGGTGGTTCTTATGCAGAGATGGCCATAGCAGATGCCATTGCAGCAGGTTGTCAAAAATCTGCAGAGCAGGTGTTTCCAAAATGCTCTCTCCTGGAAAGCCAGATTGAAAATGAGGCAAACTAATGGGTGGGTCCCTCCAGAGGAGTTGTCTGCGGACTTTGCAACTGACTCAGGACTATTAAGTCAAAAGTAGGCCTTGAAAAGTAATAAAAAGTTGCCAGATCAATGAAGAATTAGTCTGGGAGCTGTGGAAGGGTAAAGTTCCTGCTTGGAACACATTAGAGTGGCTGAAAATGCACTTTTATACTCTCTGCGGCCGTGGACACTGTTCACGACAGGCCTTCACGCAGCACGGTTGCGGTCACATGATGACATCCACGGCCAACCATCGTCAGAGAATCTGGGTGTCCATAGAACAGGCACGGTGTCTGCAGACAATTAAAAGTGCGTCATGCTAAACCGGACATGTCCTGACATCTCCCCTGTCGCGGTCTCCTCCGACTCAGAATGGGCCTTTAAAAAAAAAAAAAGAAATCTAACACAAGGATATACAACATATTTATAGTATAAAAAAACAAATCATGAAAGGGATGGGGTATCGGAATGGGAAACAAACGGGAGAATTGGGAATTTCTGTATAATAATGATCGGGGAGGAAGGGAATGAGGTTTCATCAAAGTGTCTGATTTAAATTTGGGGAATTTGATGGGGATGATTGCTGGGGATAAGGAGGACAGATGCAAGAAGGACAGTGATAGGGAACATTTTTTACGACATCATTTTTCACATATTGTAAAAGTTCTTTAAAATCATTACTTAGTTCATCCAATTTTGGAGACAAGTTGATGATTTGATTATGTACAGTTGGGGATAGAGCTTCTTTTTATGATTCTTGGGATTGTGTATAATTAAACTGGGGTGTGGTTCCTTCATGAAAACTATGTACTGTGACGGCTTGCACCTTAGCATGCACGTGTCCCAATAGACAGACTAAAGTACACACCTCGCTAGGGAATGAGACTAAGAGAGTTATTGCAAGAGAACCAAAATGTATAGAAGTAAATAAATGCAAGCAAAGAAGTCTGCTGACTGAGAGCGCTCTGACAACAGATACACGGGCAGCACATTAAGAAGGCACATGGTGTCATAGATGACGTCATACACATGGGATAATCTAACAAACTCGATTGGCTAGGCACATATACTAATCCCAGCTCCATGGGGGATGCCTGGGTTCCATTGGCTGTTGTCTCTCTGCCAGTCGCATTACACATGGTCAGCTGGGCTCGTCGTCACAGGGTGAAGGTCAGTTGAGGTTCATTAAGATGATACAGTTGCATCTAAGCTAAACTGAACAGCCTAAGCTGGCATGCGAAGAATAATTGGTGGCATAAACCATTGCATCAAAAGAGGTTGTTTATACAGTGAAGGCAAATATATGTACATTCTAACCCAAGCTTTTATGGTGGCTTGGGGAAAGGGTCTTTCTTTCAGGTGTCTTATCAGACGGATCGATCAGTGATTTGTTGTCTCTGGACCTCTTGATTCCAGACACATGGGCGATTGGTGTTAGTTTTGAAGGAAATTATATGGCCACACTGGATTTGTTATATGGTGGGCAATTTAGGGTGGTCCAGGGGATGGGCTGGGTCAGCAGATGAATTCAAAGGGAGTTGGGGGCATGGGGGCCAGTGGACCATGGCTTAGAAGGGAGAGGGTATAGAGGGCATGAGTCAGTTAGCAGAGATGGATGGGGTACTGGGTCTGGAGCAAGCCTTGGTCTCACACTCTGTGATGAGCACATCCTCTCAGTGCTCGATACTTGCTAATGGCAACAATGAAGGGCTGAGTTTCCATGAGAACATGACTCGAGCGGAGCTGGCGAGGGGTGGCGGGGGCTGGCTGTGCACATCGCTGGGAGAGGGAGAGCTGACAATTCGGCAGAGACAAAATGGAGTCCAATCTACAAACATTAGTTATGCTTTTACACACATATAGCAAGGATGGGTGATGCGAATATATACGAATGGGGTGGAGATGTCTCCCCCCTTAGCTCACGCCTCATTTACCTACTGTGGGAATGGTGCAGGCGGTGGCGGGGAATATGACATCCCTCATCCAACAACTGTAAGAAAAAAGAAATTATTATTTTAGTGAGGTCTGCACAAATTACATTATTTGTTTACATTAAAACATGTATTGTATACCATTAGAGATGTTATTGTCACTCATTTCTTCTTTTAGGAAGTTCTCCTCTAACCATTCAAGTCTGTTTGCCATTTCTGTCAAAATGAAAAATATAGTCTTTTTGTTTATAATACATGTGTACATAATGAATGCTGGTGGCTATAAGATATTCAAACATTTTATAACGGACATTAAACCATATAATGTGCTTCAGCGATGGTTCATTAGATACCCCTCACCTTTTCTTAGACAGTTTTGGTTGCAAATTAAAACAAATCTTTGTTTAACCAATGTTGTCGTAGGTAGTCATTCTGAGTTGCCACAAGCTGAACGTGTATGCCGTTGTTGCAGGTTATTTCTTTTTTGTTTTTTTTGGGACATTTCTTATGCGCACTAGACAGACTTAACTGCAATCAGGCGCAGATGATAACTATAAATCAGGATTGGAGTGTGTAAGTACTACATATGATCTATAACTGATTAGTTCATTTGAATAGGAAGGTTTTTAGCATCTTTCTGAATACCTCCAAAGACTGACATTGCCTGAAACATTTATTTGTTGATTGTCAAACTCTGTCGGAGCTCTGTAAGGAGAGTTTTAAAGGATATTTTTGTACTCACCCATTTTTATCTTGGTACCATGTGGGGTGCAATGTGTTGAATGAACCTAATGGCAGACCGTTAATTATTGATTTGTATTTCTTCAAGCTGCTATTAATTTTGCATGATTTTCACTTGATTTAGCAGTTTGTTATTATGTGATGAATTTTTTTAAACGTGTGCAAAGTTTGATTTGAACTAAAACACAATAAATAAATAAATAATGAATGCTAATAATAATGAAATAAATACAGTGTACTTACTGTTTGGTGAGAGATTGTTTTAGAATAAGCGCTTGGTGTGTGTCAGTCTTTATGAACAGTTGTATTGAAGTGATAATATGAGGTGTACACTTATGGTTATGCTTCGTGCATTCCATTTTATTGTGTGTCATGAATAAAACATAATGTGTACATTTTCAAGTAATCATTTGTACAAAAAGGTATATTTGGGTGCAGTAAGTATAAGTAATGTTGCTTTATGTAAATGTGTGTGTTGGTGGATTGGTAGAACATTTTCTGTTCTCCCCTGTGCTTCTGGGCTTTGCGAAAGCTACCTTCTGTCCGCAGACTATCGCACTGTCCGTGGGCTCTACAGTTGGTACATTGGGGTGTGTATGATATAAGAAACTTGCAGCAGATTAAAGGTGCACTAATAAAAACCTATGAAATTCAATGACATTTTCCATGTCATCTTTGATTTCCTTGGTGTTAGTTTTAGCAGTGCATGATGGCGGCGTGAGTTATCGTTGCTCAGTTTACCATAACTGGCGAATTTCAATGGTTTTTCGGTTTTACTTGTAACCATAAAGTCCCTTTAACAAAGTCTTTTCACTGAATTTCATAGGTTTTTATTAGTGCAACTTAACCATAACGTCCCTTTAACAAAGTTTTTTCACTGAATATCTATATATATCTATATATATATTACACAGCCCGCAGTAGCTGCCATGTAGTTATGGTTAAGTGGCTAAACTCATAGGAAGAGAACTTTTTCGGTGGCTTATAACTTGGCTCCCGCTGGAGGAATCGTCATCAAACTTTGCAAAAAAAGTATGTGGCCAGCTCTGAATTTGTTCGGTAAGTTGGGTGAGGTTTGGTGCAGGGGGGCTGAAGTTAAACGGGGGGTCCAAAAGAATTTCCATAGACTGAATGGGCTTAAACTTTGTGCACGGCTACAGGCCGAACTGCTGGACGGATTTTCACCAAATATGCAGCAGGAGAGGGGGGCTTGGGTCAGAAAGCATGCTTTTGTATATTTGGTGGAAATCTGACCAGTACTTTTGTTGCAAAGAACTGAAATGTACATCTCCAGAAATTAGTGATATCTGGGTCAATTTCCCTGTTCGCTTTATGGACCAAAGTGTTATTGGCTTGTGGTACAGCGTGCTGTGAGAGAACTTTGGACGCGGCCGCAGGTTGGCTGGAGGGAAGCGTGTTGTTCGTCAAACTTTTTTGCGAAATGATGCCATGGTGTATCAGAGAGCAGTGCACCAGCGGAAGGGTCTGGAAAATATACCGTACGCTATGTGTTGGCGACAAGAAGGGAGGGAAAGGGTGAGGGTGTGAGAAGTGGTTTATGTGACATATGTAAATAGGTGAAAGAAGACAGAGGAGTGCCTGCAGTATTCATGCGCATTGCGCCAATTCGCGGGTATTTAGATAGTTGACTACTTCGTGTGGTGAATGGAGACAGCTGTCGTAACAGCCTGATAGCTTGTGGCACGACCTGTTTGCGGCAACCTCTTTCCATGGTGAGTGGTGGCAGGTGAGTTTTAGAAGGGGAGTGGATTGCACATGACATAGGTTGGGTGGAAGCACGGGTGGCTGTGCTTTGTGGATGGAATGCAGTAGTTGGGCACATGGTGGCTAGCATGGGTGCATTAAGTTGCAGTGGGTCTGTTAAAGGATTAGACCATTGGGTACATGGCCGAAGGTTGTAGCTGGTAGGGCATGCACTGAAGAGCCTAGGGCTTCAGCACACCCACCACAGCAACGCATGTGTGACTCTGTGCTCAGTAGATAGTGCTGCTTGCATAGTGTGGTGTCTGCAGATCGGTCCGGGTAGGGCCAATGTTGCGACCAGTAAGTGGGTAGGTTGGCAGTGACACAATACTTTGTGAATAGAAGTGGGTACACCCATAGTATGCAAATGAAAGTGCACAGGGGTGGAGCAGACAGTGTTTTCTTTGTACATTATTGTAATGGTTGCAATTTAGTGCTCCAGAACTCTATGGCGGTGCACCAGTTGGGTAGGAGTCCTGGTGGTAGTGGTGTGTATGTGACTTGTCGTGGTTGGTGATATGGTGAAATGGATGGTGCCATTACATGGCAGTGGGTGCGTTCAAGGCCTAGGCTATTGGGTGCATGGCCAAAGGCCGTAGGCCTTATGTCATGCACGGAAGAGCCTAGGGCTTCAGCACACCCACAGCCGTAATGCATTTTTCACTTAGCATGACTTAGAGGGAGGTGACTTGTAGATAATGGTTGTGGAGCACATTTCAGAGGCAATGGACCAGCAGAAGGGAGCAGCTGTGCATGTATGGTTGGTTTCGCAGTTGAGGTTATGAGTTTTTCATATGTGGTTGGAGATGGTGCAGTGAAAAGTCATGAAGTGTGGGTACTGGGTGCAGTGTTTGCATATTGGGAGTATGGAAGAGGGTATGATTGAAATGCAGATTATATGTGCTTGGATAGTGTGCTGTGTGCAGATTGGATGGAGTCGAGGCAAGGTTGTGAACATTTTGTGGTTGGATTGGCAGTGACAGAATACTTTTGGAGTTGAAGTGGGTAAGAGTATAGTATGTGAATGAAAGTGCGTAGGGGTGCCGGAGATAGTGTAATGTTTGTAGATTATGGTGACTGTTGCATGTTACGCTGTATAGCTCCATTGCGGTGCGGACGTTGGGTAAGAGTGCTGGTGCCAGTGGTGCGTATGTGCATAGTGGTAGTTGGTGACATGCTGACCTGCGTGGTTGCATTACGATGACATGAATGTGTCAAAGGAGCACAGTCACTTCAGGAATGCAGGTTTGATAGTGCATCAGGCCCAGGGTGGTGATGTTTTCAAAATGGGTGTGGAGCAAATTGTAGACGTGGTGGAGCAGCACAAGAGAGTTAAAACCTGTGTATTGTGCATTCTATGGTTGTGGTGATAGTGGCTACATGCTGCAGTGTTTGGTGTATGGCAGGATATTGTGCAGTGAGAATATGTGCCGTGTGGACACAGGATGTACTGTTTCTGTACTGTGAGAGCGGAAGAGGGTATGGTTGAAGTGCAGCTTATATGTGCTTGGATAGTGTGTTGTGTGCAGATTGGTTGGAGTAGAGGCAATGTTGTGAACATTTTATGGCTAGGTTGTAGTGACACACTACTTTCTGAGTCTAAGTGGGTAAGACCATAGTATGTGAATGAAAGTGCGTAGGGGTGCTTGAGACAGCGTAATGTTTGTAGATTATGATGACTGTAGCATTGTACGCTGTATAGCTCCATTGTGGTGCCGAGGTTGGGTGGCAGTGCTGGTGGCAGTGGGGTGTATGTGCACAGTGGTAGTTGGTGACTTGCTGACATGCATGTTTGCATTACGGTGCGATGAATGTGTGTAAGGAGCACACCCAGGGCACCAATGCAGGTTTGAGAGTGCATCAATCACGGGGTGGTGATGGTTGCAGAATGGGTGTGGAGCAAATTGTAGACGTGGTGCAGCAGCACAAGAGAGTTAAAACCTGTGTATTGTGCATTCTATGGTTGTGGTGATAGTGGCTACATGCTGCAGTGTTTGGTGTATGGCAGGATATTGTGCAGTGAGAATGTGTGCCGTGTGGACACAGGATGTACTATTTCTGTACTGTGAGAATGGAAGAGGGTATGGTTGAAGTGCAGCTTATATGTGCTTGGATAGTGTGTTGTGTGCAGATTGGTTGGAGTAGGGGCAATGTTGTGAACATTTTATGGCTAGGTTGTAGTGACACACTATTTTCTGAGTCGAAGTGGGTAAGACCATAGTATGTGAATGAAAGTGCATAGGGGTGCTTGAGACAGCGTAATGTTTGTAGATTATGATGACTGTAGCATTGTACGCTGTATAGCTCCATTGTGGTGCCGAGGTTGGGTGGCAGTGCTGGTGGCAGTGGGGTTTATGTGCACAGTGGTAGTTGGTGACTTGCTGACATGCATGTTTGCATTACGGTGCGGGGAATGTGTGTAAGGAGCACACCCAGGGCACCAATGCAGGTTTGAGAGTGCATCAATCACGGGGTGGTGATGGTTGCAGAATGGGTGTGGAGCACATTGTAGACTTGCTACAGCAGCAGAAGTGAGTTAAAAAGCATGTATTGTGTGTTTCATGGTTGTGGTGATAGTTGCAACATGCTACAGTGTTTGCTGTACGGCAGGAGATGGTGCAGTGAGAAGTTGTGCAGTGTGGCCAGGGGGTGCACATTTTGTATACTGCGAGTATGGAAGAGGGTATGGCTGAACTGGAGCAGATATGTGCTTGGTTACTTTGCGGTGTGCAGATTTATAGAAGTAGGCGCAATATTGTCCAGATGTTGTGCTTAGGTCGCCAGTCACACAATACTTTGTGAATGGCAGTGGGTGGGGTGGTGGAGGCTGTGGTATGTTTACAGAGTCTTGTAGTTGTGACACGTTTTCCTGAATGGGTGTTGTATGGTGTGGGGGAGTTGGGTAGAAGTGACGCTAAGTATGTAACGTTTGTGCATAGTGGTTTCTGGCCAGGATCCATAGTGTTGTGGTGGGTGTGGGCAAAGGCTGCACCATTGTGTTCATGGGCAAAGGTGTGCTGGGTGTGTCACTTCATTTTTGGGGATGGTGCAAGCATGCATTGTTGAGCAGAAGTATCTGGTGGAGGGGCTTTGCAATTAAGCAGAACCTGCACTGACAGTATTTATCAGTAAATATGGCGTGGTAAACAGAAATTATAGTGTGGAATGGAGGCATTTTCTATGTGATTGCTGCATGTGTGTTTGAAAATTTCACTGCTCCCAATGAGGGAGAGCTGCAAAAATGTCAGTGGAAAGGGATGGAGGATTGTGTCTGCTTTATTTGGCCGTGGCCCTCACTGTTGCTGGGAAAGTGCATGTGCCACATCCTGCCATTATGAGCGTGGTGGCCATGGAAATGGAATGGTGGGAAATAGGCAAGTAGGTGTTTAGGGTGTGCCTCACAGGAAGGGGAGGTGCCGATTGTCCCCAATACTGTGTTGTGATGTTGGTAGACATGGAGAGACGTACATTACTTATCGTTGGTGATACCTTTGTGCACCATCTGCACAGGTCTTGTTCGGAAAGAGGCGTTGCTGGTAATTTCGGGTTGGAAGTAGTGGACGCTTTCTAGGGCTGTCAGTATGACTGCAGTTTTGGTGGGATGGTTCGCCTTTGCAGAAATGTGGCCTCCGTGACGAGCATAGACTTTGTTGTGGTGCACTATGGAGATCTATATTTGGGTTTCATGTCGTGTGGACGTTGAATACGTCACCTGAAGATGTTGCTGATCACAGTGAAGTGGATTTTTCCTACTGCCAAGATCGTTTTTTCATGCATAACACCAAGAGGTGTACGGGCCCGTGGTGGTGTACTTTGTTCCCAGCCAGAGGTTGGAAGGTGCGTTATAAACGGAAGCATGTGTGCATTTATGGAGACTGCTGGCATGTTCTCAACCCACTATGAGATCATGAGGTCACAAAATATACAGTTGTTTCATAGAAATGGCATTTATTTGAGCGCCATTGGCAATGGCGTTTTATTTTGCACTGTGCAAGAAGCGTTGAGGAGAATGTGGTAAAAATGTGAGGACAGGCAAACAGAAACCGATATTAAGAGAAAAAATAAAAAAAGGTGTGCTGACGCACGTAATAAGAAGAAAAAGAAATTCTACATCTATGATGGAAGACCCAATCCCCTACCCTGCCTGATATTGCTTCCGCTCCAGCCCCCCCTCAATATGACGAAAAGGTAGCAGATTCCGCAATACTTGCAGGAGTACACGTGGCACATCCCGTGTGGCCATGTGAATGTGTGTGGGTGGAGAAATCGTGCATACTTTTACGGAATATTGTAGTGGCCATGCTTTGGAATGGGACAACACTTGTACTGTGAATGTGTAACGGTACATTTGAAGTGTTGTACAGGAGTGTTAGTGGTGGATGATGGCAGATTGGATGCGATTGGTGTATGTGTATGTGCCTCTTTACACGTAACCCAATGAGGTAGTGGTGCAGAGAAGATAGTGGAATGGGAAGAACAACTGCTTGAGCCTTACAGGGGTGTGGCCCTCGCAGTACTTTGGGAAGTGCACGTGCCACAATCTGCCCTCCTCACCATGCTCGCCAATAGGCATGGCACTGTGGGGATGATCCAATCAGGTACTGTGGGAGTGGTTCACAGGAAGAGCCGGTGAAACTGTTGCACATTATACTCTGTGTGTTGAGGGTGGCTGACATGGCGAAACGCATTGTGTTGACTGTAGGTGATCCCTTTGCTACGATCTGCACAACTATGCTTTGGAAAGACACTGGGATGGCAATTTCAGTTTCGAAGGAGTGGACGCATTATGGAACGCTGTGTATGAGTGCAGTTTTGCCAATATGCATGCACTTTGCGAAGACCTGGCCACTTTTGCTATGGTGGATGTTATCGTCATCCACTACGGTGGAATGCATATGAGTTACGTTGCTTGCTTACATTTGTTACGTCGACTGAGGAGATTGCTGAATGTTGTGAAGACACTTTTTCCCACTGCCAAGGTGCTTTTCTCATCCATAATACCATGAAGAGTATGGGCCACTGCTCATGGATGTTGTACCGACCCAGACGCAGGAAGGTGTCTCATCAAACGAAGCATGTGTACTTTTTTGTCCGCTCATGGAATGTTCTTTTGCAACAATGACCTTATTAGTTGTGGAAATGCTGGGTTTTTCCAGGAAAGTTGTATTTTGTTGTCACCCATTGGCAATGCAGTTTTGTTTGCCTGTCTGCAGGATGTTGTGAAGAGTTTACTGTAACAATGTGAGCACAAGAAAACAGAAAAGCAAATAAAAACCGAAAAAAGATGTTTGTGAATAAGCATCTAAAAACAAAAAACAAAAAAAGGCTCTTTCAAGAGCCGCCCTTACCACAATGTCACCCTACCCTGGTTGCAAGTTATTCCCCCAGGCCCGCACGCAGCACGAAAGCTACATTTGGGGGGATTTTGGGGATGGCGGCCATGGAAATTGGTCTGTAGGGATTGTCCAATCAGGTGATTGGGGTGTGTGCAAATAGGAAGAAGGACTCCTCCTTCACTCGGGATCAGCCTTCGTGGTACTTGGTGAAGCGCGCAAGCCCATTGTACGCTTCTCACCATGGTGGCCTATGGAAACAGTATGGTAGGGATTGTCCAATCAGGTGCTCAGGGTGTGCGTCAAAGGAAAGTGCAGCAATAGGAAGAAGAAGTCCTCCTGCTTGACTGGGGAATGGCCCTCGTGGTACTTGGGAAAGCGCACGTTCCACAATCTGCGCTTGTGACCATACTGGCCAATGGAAATGGGACTGTGGGGATTGTCCAAACAGGTGCTCAGGGTGTGCGTCACAGGAAAGGGCGGCAATATATTTTCCCATTACTCTGTGTGCTGACGGTAGCAGGCAGAAATGGACAGACGCACTGTATTGATAGTCAGTGATGCATTTGTGGAAGATTTGTTGCAGTATGCCATCGAAAAAGGCTTTCATGGCAATTTCGATTTGGAGGGAGTGGATGTTTTGTGGCGCTGTGGCGATGTCTGCAGCTTCGTCGGTGTGATTGCAGTATGTCGAAGAGTGGCCACTTTAGCTAATTTACATAGTGTGGTTGTGCACTATGGAGCGCTGCATTTGGGTTCAATGCCTTGTTCCCGTCTGTGCCATCAACTGAAGAAGGTGATGAAAGTAGTGCAGCATATTTTTCCTACTGCCAAGGTGCTTATCCCATGTATACCACAACGATTACTATGCAGCTACAGCAATGATTGCTGTCACCAGCTAGAGGTCGGAAGGGGTCTCATCAACAGAAGCATGTATACTATTTTGTCTGTTCGTGGGATGTTCTTCTGCAGCAATGACGCCATTACATGTGGAAATGCAGAGTTGTTCCTACAGGATGCACTGAAGAGTTTACTGTAATGATATCAGCACCAAAAAACACAAAATCAAACAAAAACCGAAAAAAGGTGTCTCTTTAGAAGCATCTACAAAAGAAAGAGCTGTTTTCAAAGCTGCCCCTTACAAAGAGCTCCCCCTACCCTGGTTGCAGTTCATTCCCCCACGCCGGCAGACAGCACGAAACCAACATCTGGGGATTTTCAGGATGGCAGTAATGGAAATGGGACTGTGGAAGCAGAGGGATTGTGCAATAACTTTTCTGGGCGTGGTGTGTACGCAGAGGCCTGTTGCCCAGAACTGATACTGTTACATGGGGAGCTCTTGAATGTTATTGGTGGAGGAGTGTACACTTTTTTAACAGTACACAATGACCGCGTCCTGGAAAGAAGAGTGTAGAAAGGGAAGAAGGAATGTTTCTGCTTCATTGGGGCACAGGACTCGCCATCCTTGGGGAAACGCGTGTGCACATACGCCCGTTTTCAGCATGGTACCTATGACATTGAGACAGTGGGGACTATCACACCTGCGGGTGTGGGTGTGGGTGATAGGAAGGTGAGTTCATAGGTTTTTACATAGGTGTGCGCACTGAGCCGGACTGACATAGTTCCAATCACTTGCAAAAGCAATGTAACACAGCCCATTTTGTCCAATGTCACTTACACGCCAAACCTACGTGCCCTGCTACTCTGCTCTGAAAAGCTACAAATTGATAGCGGAGCACCTCTGGGGTGTGGCCTTTTGTAGGGCTGTTGTGGAGAACTTGCACCTGGAAAACAGGGCTACAGTGTTGAAAAACCTTCATACATGTACAACGGCACATTGTGTTGTGTTTGTAAGCATGTAGTTTCCGAAAAGCACTCCCTACGTTCCTCAACACTCTAGTTTGCTTCTGTCCATGGGCTACATGGCGTCACCGAAATAAGGGCCCACGCAGAGCGTTGGTGCGGTCAGATGGTGATGTCACCACTTCTCTCTTTTCAAACTGCTGTCAGCAGGATGTGCTTTGGGCGGAATACGTTGTGCGCATGTGCACACCCTTGCCGCTTCTGTACAGAATAATAGGGCACCATATGTGTGCCGAACATTTTGGGAGACGCTGGCTGCTTATAGCGTATAGCAAGTGCGATATTTATCTGTATAGGTACCTGTAGGCTGTGGGTGGGTGCCTCCACCAAATTAACATTTATTTGCATATGCTGCACAGTGGCAGTGTTACCAGGACACAGAGGAACACACACAAGTGTGTACTTTTACAACAATGAAATTTCCCCTCACACACGTAATCGTGGGTGGACGAGAACATGAGGACATGCGGAGCGTGCTGGCATCATACGGATGCCTCCATTCTCTTTGTGGATAGGCCGGGCAGCTGCGGTGTCCGCAGGACACCTACCTTTTCCTTAATTTCGGTGATTCCAATGAGGACTGTGTGCCGCTGAGTGAGAACAGCATTTTTACAAAAAAACACTATCACATATACACTCAACAACCAGTCACTTATTAACGATTACTTGTACACATTCATACACACCATTAGTAAAGAAAAGGGGTACTATAAGTTGATACTTATTGTGGGGAATTGGGTATTTCCTCAAGTTGGTTGTGAGGGGAGGAAGACATTGACGTATCACCTTAACGTCTCGCATCACACAGATTTTGAAGGGATGTCGCCCTTTGACATGGGGAAGGGGTAGGGGTACACGTGTAGGTCTGCTAGTGCTGTTTCCTTTTCTCATTAATACACCCTTGTACGCAACATTTCAGGTGGCAGAATTGTTAACCAATTTTTCCACTTTGGCTTCTAGCCTGTCCTTTTTTTTATGCACACAGTTTCTTTTCTTTGCTATGATCGTATGCTGTTCTTGAAGGGTGGCCACTTGTGCTGCTTTGGTTTCCTTTCCAATATGTTCTCTCACAGAAAAGAAAATGTGTTTGGTGTACATACAGCAATATATAGTACATAATGTATGCATCACACTACTGTGAGTACCAATGGGGTTTGTAGTCTAAGTCATTGCATCATGAGGCACATTTTCTTCCAGCTACTCTAAGGCACACATGAAACACTATGCTACTGCAGCAACTATGCAATTAGTACACAAACTTCAGTGTGCTTACTACATTGTAGGGACATTCTGGTCTTGGTACTTTGCAGTCCTTACTGTCTGAAAACACATTGTTAAAGGGACAATATAGTTAAGTTATGCTACTAAAAAAGTGTTGCTTTTACTGAAAGCACTACACTAAAGCAATGTTCTGGTTACAGTGCCCTTCTAAAAACCTATGAAATTCACTAACAAAAAACACTGTTAAAAGGGACATTATGGTTAATTTGCACTATTGAAAAAACTATGAAATTCAATGGAAAAACATTCCTATAGGATGTTCTGGTTACAGGTAAAACCGACAAGCCCCAGAAATTCGCCAGTTATGGTAAGGTACGCAACCATAACTCACGCTACCACTGTGCACTGCAAGGACTAACACCCATGACCTCAGAGATGACATCACAAATATCATTGATGTCATCACTGACCCCATCACATGTGTGGCTTCCTCTTTTTTTGCTCACTGACATATGTAGGGGAAGAGCTTTTCTTCACTGACAGGCAGGAAGTGAACAGTGAATCTATATATATACACATTACATTGCCTACGGTAGCGGCCATGTAGTTATAGTTAACTTGCTCAACTCATAGGAAGACCACTTTTTGGATGGCTTATAACTTCACTCCATGTGGACAAATCCTCACCAAACTTTGCAAAAGAAGTATATGCCCGCTCTAAATTTTTCCGGTAACTTTGGTGAGGTTTCGTCTAGGGGAGGATGGGGGGGAGTTGTGAGGGGGTCCCAAAAATGTTTTTTTTTTCCATAGAAATAGTGAGAAAAAACTTTGCTCACGCCTACAGCCCAAACCGCTGGACGGATTTTCACCAAATTTGCGGCAGGTTCGGCGGCTTGGTCCAGAAAGCATGCTTTTGTAAATCCGTCCAGTAGTTTTCTTTAAAACAGGCTAAAAGTAAGTAAAACAAATAGTGATATCTGGCTCCGCTCCGGGGACCCATTTTCCCGTTCGGTCCAAGGACATTGTTCTGATTTGCCAATCGGGCGACGTGAAGTCTGCAGACATCGGGCTTGCACGCTGATTGGATGGAGAAAAACGTGAAATGCGTCCGTTTTCTTGAAACGTCAGCCATGTCGGATTTTCTGACTTTTGTGGGGGTCCGCGGACAATGTGGCGAAAAAAGAAAAGAAAAACGCAACATTGCACTTGTGAAACGCAACAAACAATCTCTGGGGAGGTCGGGGGGATGAGGATGGGATGGGATATTGCCATAAGAAGCCAAAAAACTGGTGGTTTTCATCCCCGAAAGTCCGTGAACACTCCAGCTGTGCTGAGACATCTGTACCTATTTCTGCATTACAGGGTTGGTGAAAAGCAGTTTTTGGATGGCTTTTAACTTTAGCGCCACTCAATGAAACTGCATGTCATTTGGGAATTTTATTCTGACCTAATTCTGATTGGTTTTGCAAGGTTTTGTGGGATTCTGTCAAGAGGGGGCAAAATTAGATGGGGTCTCAAAATATTGTAAAGGCTTATAAATGTGGTGCCATTTGACGAACCTGCACAACATTTGGCAAAACGATTTTGGATCTAGATATAAATGGTTAAGCAAAGTTTGGTGGGATTCTGTCAAGAGGGGGCAAAATTAGAGGGGTGGGTCCCAAAATAATGCAAAGGCTTATAAATGTGGAGCTATTTGACGAATCTACACAAATGTTTGCTAAATGATTTTAGATCAAGATATAAATGTTTTTCTAAAGTTTGATGGGATTTTCTTAAGAGGAGGTGAAATTAGAGGGGGTCTCAACATTTTTATATGGCTTATAACTTTGTTGCCACTTGACGAATGTGGACAAAAGTTTTGAAAAAGATTATAGAGCCAACCTTCAATGTCTGTGTAAAGATTGAATGGATTTTGTCAAGTGGGGGCTAAATTATATGACTATTGTATGTACAAGCATTTTGACACTTTTGGAAAAATAAAACATGGGCGGATTTCAAGCAAACTCGTGTAAGGTCTCATAATGTAGGTACAAAAAATAGTGTAATTGATACAAATAGTGTGGCATGGACAGTGGCCAGATTGTCCGGGGCATGGTATAAGGTCATGATGCGGACAATCTGGCTACTGGCCATGACCAGGAGGGACGAAAAATTGTGTTAAAGTGGCCATGTCCACCTGGGACCGGCTATGTGGTAAAGTTATTCGAAAGTAGGATAGGTTTGAAAGGGAAAAACATGTGCTTGTGGTAATATGGTCATATGGTTTTGCAGGCTGCCATGAAAAGGGAAAGGGGGCTTTGTACAACGCCCACCTTCTCTTTCCATGGTGGCTGGCGTCCCGCTGTAGGAAGAACAATCTATTAGGGGTGCTAATGGCCTTTATCCCCCATTGCAGGAGCTGCAATGGAAGATAATGGTCTGCAGCCCTTGTTATTTATTTATTTATAACAGCACGAAGCCTGGAGTCATCAGGGCACACACAGACACACTTCACTTGGGCTGATAACTTGGGCTGCCTGGCTGTTATCCCCTGTTCCGGTGCCTGGAACAGGGGATGAACGTCACATTATTCCCCTTAGCATAACACAAAATGCTAATGGAAATGTTCAAAAAACGTAACATATTGAGTCTATTTACTGTACTGAGAAATGTAAAGTAGATGAAGTGTATAAGATTGTGTTTTAGTTCTAATTGTTTTACTGTGAAAGGTGGTTCCTAAAGGAACCTTTCTTTTGTTGTTTTAAAAAAAAATGTTTGCGGGAGAGGTTAGAACGTAAGGTGAGGAGGGAAATGAGGGAAGAAGCACCAAGCACGGGTATGGAGGGGCAGGTGGACAGGGGAAGATATTGCGTGTGTGTTACTTCTAAGGTAGTTGGCGTTGTTTCTCATGCTCCTTGATTACAGCTTCAAACGCACGTCGAAATTGCTTCCCCCTGCAGAGTGGTGTGTTGCAGTTAATACAGAGGACTGTTGTCTTCCAAAGATATGGATCAACAGCCTCTTTTATTGCTTGCAAGGTAGATGGTGGGATTTTGTGTACCACAGAAGTGGGCTGTGTGGTTATAGTATTGGTTGAGGAAGATGAGGTGGAGGAAGACTGCCTACTAGTTGTTGAGAAAGGAACAACCTTTCTGAGAGCATTGCAGTGGTTGGATTTGGTGTGGCACCGCATGGAGATGGTCCCGTAGTACTGTCCAGGTAGTCTGCGCCTGAGTACAAAGTCGCACTCGGTGCATTTCACTTTGGTAGCTTTAGCCTTTCATACACTCCCAACAGTGGTAAAGAACTGCCACACCCATGATTCTCTCTGGGTTCTAGAGGTAGGCACGTCCTCTACCTCATCTTCTTGGTCCTCTTCATTGTCTTTGGAAGTACTGCGCTTTTTTTGTTGTGTAGGTCCTCCAGCTGGTGGTGGTGGTGGTGGCTCTTGGGGAGGAGGGATGGCAATAGCTGATGTCATTTTTAATAGAAATAGCATTTTGCTAATATTCCTCCAAGTATGTGCTTTGTACGAGATTGTTAATGGATAATGAGTAGGTATAGGAGCTGTGCAAGGGTACATTTTGAGATTGAAAGTTCCTAGATCAGTTGAAAAATGCAGTTCCAAACAGTCTCGAAGCATGGACCCGATCACGAAGTGCCAACACCTTCGCCCACATGTCATCATGCTGCGTGTGAGCGCATGGTCACGTGGCACTGTCCGGAAGGTCTGTGATGACATCAGACGTTCGCGGATGCCGACAGATGCAAAAACAGTGGAAAAAGTTGCAAAAAGTGTATTGTGTTAAAAATGATGCCAGAAGGTGGGAAATGGCAGCGTCTTAAGGTGAAATATTGTAAATTGGACACAAGTGTTGCTATATTGGGGTAAGTATGATATTAGTAAGTTGTAGGAAAATAGCATGCACTGGTAAAAACCCATGAAATTCAGTGAAAAAACATTGTTAAAGAGACGTTATGGTTAGGTTGCACTGATAAAAACCTATGAAATTCAATGAAAAAACTTTGTTAAAGGGACGTTATGGTTAAGTTGCACTAATAAACACCTATGAAATTCAATGAAAAAACGTTGTTAAAGGGACATTATGATTAAGTTGCGCTAATAAAAACCTATCAAATTCAGTGAAAAAACTATGTTAAAAGGGGCGTTATAGTTACTTTGCACTAATGACAACCTATCCATATTATGGTTACAAGTAAAACCGAAAAACCCCAGAAATTCAGCAGTTATGGTAAGCTAAGCAACCATAACTCATGCCACCACCGTGCACTGCTAAGACTAACGCCCTTGACATCAAAGATGACATCACTGATGACATTGCATGTGCATTTAGTTTTCATCAAAAGCCTCCACAAGGGATTGTCATTATAATTTTGGCAGAAAACTATCAGAGTTCATTGGGAGAACTTAAGCCTCCACAAGGGATTGTCATTATAAGTTTGGCAGAAAACTATCAGAGTTCACTGGGAGAACTTAGTTCATTAAGCAATGCATTGCTATAAACACCATTGCATTACAGAGTTCTTTCCAGTACATGAACCTACTCATGCGGAAACGTTGGCATGGTCTGCAGCATGCACCAGCTTAATCATAACGTCCCTTTAACAAAGTTTTTCATTGAATATATATATATATATATATATATATATATATATATATATATATATATATATATATATATATATATATATATATATATATATATATATATATCATATATTAAATATTATATATATATATATATAAGTATATATGCTTTGCAGTTATGAGTGTGTAAGTTCACAATGTTGTCATGTTCTGTGTTTTTTATTTTTTGGCTCAGTTGATTTGCACTTGTTTTCTTTGCAGTGTGTTGGTGACAATTATCGCTCTGTCTTGCCTTCAGGCCTTCTGGAGCGTATTACGCTCATGGGCTTCATGCCCGTCATATAGGGGTTATAGAATATTGATTTTCTTTTTAGCTTTGAATAAAACTGGAATTGTAGTTGATGATCGCAATTGACAGGATAAGGATAAAGGAGCTGCTCGCTGTGTTTTGACAGACCAATCACAGGTTTATTCTTTAGTTTTGAGGAACTTTTTGTGCAGATATCATATGTTTGTACCTTCACGACCTGTTTTTTCAATTGCTCCTTATGGTTTTCAATGTATTCTTGTTGTATTTCTTTATTATTTACTGTTTGTCGCATGAGTGTAGGCTAATACGGAGACAATGAGTTCCTCTACTTCGTCTGTAATCCTTGGAAGAAAGCACACTTGCGCCTGCACTACTTTGCGCCAACGTTGGTGAAAGAACGATTCTCATTTAAGATTGTTGGTTTTATCCGTTTTTATTTTGTTTGGAAGTATTAGCCCTTTTTGGATGACACGTGTTTCGGCGTTTAACACTCCGCCTTTTTCAAATCCGGGCTGTTCACAGTCATAGAAAATGAAAAAATACAAAAACACAAAAGACCAAAGTGAGGTTCATGAGAATCATAACCTCCTGTTATTTGACACTTGTTAAAGAGTTGTGACTTTTTCGTGCTGAGAACACACACCATAACTTTCTGAAAAGCAATTTTTAGAAAAACACCTCGTGCATCTTAAGTGATCCTTAGTGTGAACATATTTATAGAGGTCATGTGCAGAGACGAGGGGTGGGGGGACGGGGTTTTCTCTTGTCAAGTAATTCATCACAAACCTATATGTTTTGTACATAAATTAAATATATGTCGCCATTTGCGAATAGCAAAGGATTGAAACTCTCTTGCTTAGTGCCCATAGTGAAATTTCTTGAGATGTCTTACCCTTTACAAGTTTGCGATTCACCCTCTAATGGGTATAGTTCTGAAATCCTGGGTTCAATCCCAACTACACAAAGAAAAACATGTATGTTTCAGTGATTGCATAAGTAGTATTTCGGTTTTAGTTAGTTCACACATAGAAAATGGTTAAGCACTTAAATCGTACGCTTTTTTATAAGATGGGCTGATTATGTTTATATTCCATGGCAAACTGATTTGCATTCTCCAATATCCTGTCCCTTTGGTATGGTGCATTCAAGACAGTGCATGTGTATTTACCCTGTTCATCCGTTTACTCCTTCCTTATTCCGCAAAACAAGACCCTTTATTTTGGAGACATTTCTCAATGCCCTAGTAGCAGCTAATTGTTGCCACTATGGTAATCATAAAGTTCCCCAAATGTCACGCGCCGCGTGCATTTCTTTCCTGTCCTGAAACCAACCCTTTTCACACGTGCAGCACGATTTTTAAAAGTGTCTGCTGTCGGTGGTCGGCTTCCCTGCTAAATCCCAGGGCTCACCTGCAAATGATATTGTTGCTGCTTCACGCGTCATGTTCGTCCTCTCCCGAGGGTCCCTGTATTGTTATCAGCCCTCATTTTTCCATTAGTCCCTCTCCAGTTTTAGCACCCTTGACGGTGGCGGCCATATTTTGGGATATAAGTTCCATATTCTTCTTAGTAACAGATTGTCTTTTTCCTTTTTACCTTATCTACTCGTTTTTACTATGTCAGTCATAAATAGTTTGTATCACATTAACAAATGTTATTTGGATGTTGAGCACATCTGACATTATTTAAATGGAATTCTCGCACATTCAGTTAGGAAGGTGATTTATTTTTTCTCGTGTGCAGTCTGATGTGAACTACAATCCGTTGCACCGAATTGTGGGTAATGTAGTTCCATCCTAAAAGTTACTATTCTGGATTTTATTTCCAGTTATGCCATCAATAAATGGAGTTTGATTTGGCATTAGTTGTTTGTGTGGAAATTCTCCCACATTCGGTTGGAAATGGGTTCGCTTTTTCATGTGCAGTCTGATGTGAACTATGATCCATTGCACGGAATTCTGGGCAACGTAGTTCCATCCTGAGAGTTACTATTTGGAATTTTACTTTTGGTATATAGTGAAGCCTCTTTCTCTTATAGGTACTCTATATATTTTAGGTTATACATCCAAGGCATAGCCTAATGAATATTTTGGCATTTAGCAAAACAACACTTAACTTGATGGTATGGTACCAGTAATCCATTTGTCCACTGGTTCATATAGTACATGTACAAGGTATTTTTTTAAAATAAAGAGTATTCACACTTATTGTTACATTTTTACAGAAAGTGAATCATCTTGTTATCTGAATTCAAACCATGTTCCACAGTTTGAAAACGGCAAATGAGTCTGGCTTCCTCCTGCCGTAGGCGTAGTTCTTGGTCCCCTCCACGCTTGCCCATCTTTATTTTCTTCAAGCCCACAAATCTAATGTCTTTCTTGTTCTGTAGTTGGTGATGGTTTTGCCAATGTTGCGATAGTGGAAGGTTTTTCTCTTGACTCCCAATTATAGATAGATGTTCCCTGATTCTTGTTCTAAGCTCCCGAATGGTACTTCCAATGTATATTAATTTACAGACACATATTATGGCATAAATAACATATTTGGATCTGCAGTTTATTTGTTCATTAATCCGAGTTTTCACCCCATCTTGGTTAGAGAAGACATCTGTGTCTGATACTGCGTACTGGCACGTTGTGCAGAAGCCACATTTTCTAAAACCGGACACTGGTTGATGTAACCATATCTGTGGTCTCGTCATTTCTCTTTCTTGCAATAATGATGAACTTAATATCATTTTCAGGGTTTTTGCTCTTCTGTAGACTATTGTTGGATATTCTTGAATGTATTTACTTACATGTGGATCCACTTTCAATAAATACCAATTACCTTTGAGAATTCTTTTAATCTCCTTATTGTTTGCGCAGTACATGGTGATAAATTGGATCATGTTGTCTGGTTGTGTTTCTCTGGTTCTTTGTATCAATGTAGATTCTCTTGTCATCCTTTGTGCTTTTTTCCTAGCCATTGTGATTGCCTTTCGAGGGTACCCTCTAGTCGTAAAACGGTCTGTTAGTAGTTCACATTCTTTGTCAAAGTTTGATGGTTCAGTACAGTTTCTTCTTGCACGTATAAATTCTCCTTTAGGGATGTTCAAAATAACTGGTTGGTGGTGGCAACTAGTCGCAAACAGTGTCGAATTTACTTCTTTTTCTTTCCTGTAAGTTTTAGTATGAAGTTGGTTGTTGGAAACATAAATGGTTAGATCCAAAAAGTGTATTTCTGACCGACTGTTTTGTCCAGTAAACTCCAAGCCATATTGATTGCAATTGGCTTGTTGTAGTAGAGTCTAATTCTTCCGGTGTTCCATTCCAAACAATAAATACATCGTCAATGTACCTTGTCCATTTAATCATCTTCTCTTTGAAGCCTTGCAATCGATAGATAAACATGTCCTCAAACATTCCCATCACTAAGTTCGCTAGGGCTGGTGCGTATTTCAAACCCATCGCCACCCCGCGAACTTGACAATAAAATTGGTTGTCAAAGATGAAGATATTATTCTCCAAGGTTGCCATAAGCATTCCTTTCAGCATGCAGACATAATTAAAGTGAGAAGCAGATTTGTCCTTGAATGTGTAGTCTATTGCGTCCAAAGCCACTTGGTGTCCAATTGATGTGTACAATGCTTTGACATCCCAAGTGGCTAATAGATAGGTGTCTTGCCAGTGGATTTCTTCCAATAATTCTATGACAGCAGTTGTATCTTTTAGGTACGCTTTGATTTTAATTTTATTGCATTATCAATATACTCTGCCATTGGTTCTGTTGCCCGTCCTATGCCACTTAAGATCGGCCTACCTTCCGGGATGGTGTCAAAGGTTTTATGTACTTTAGGAAGAAAGTATATGGTTGGAATTACAGGTTTGGTTACACGAAGATGTGATTTTTCTTCATCTGAAATCAATCCTTGTTGGTACCAGGCATCTATTGCACTTGTTAGGTCTTCTATCACTCTTGCTATTGGATTTGTTGGTAGTTTTTGATAGCAATTTGGAGTTTCAAGATGGTTTTTAGCCATTGTGATGTAATCTTCTCTGTTCATTACTATGATGTTACCACCTTTGTCTGCTTCCTTTATTACCACATTTTTATTTACTTGCAAATTCCGTATAGCTATTGCCTCCTTTTGAGTTAGATTGTTAGAGGGACCCCTTCCTCTTGATTGAGGTTTTTTTCTTAGATGATATAAATCATGTGTCACTGCTTTGTAAAAGGCATCCACCATATTGTCCGGTGATAATTGTGGTGTGAATTTCGATTTTGATTTGAGTTCTTTACTGGTTAGGCTAGCCGGTTGTATATCTAGCTCTTGTATTGTTTGATGCATTGGGTAGTCACCTTGTTCTTGTAGAGATCTTATTAGATGCACATTGCTTAATTCTTCAATAGTTATATCACTTTTGGTCACGTTTCGTGGTGTTGATTTCCTCTTATCTACTTGCGTTGCAAAAAACTTTTTTAACTTCAGTTTCCGAACAAATTTAAAAAGGTCTACATGTATGTCTATTGGTTCGAAGAGGGTTGTTGGGGCAAATGATAGGCCTTTATTAAGTAAACTTATTTCATCCTCGGTTAACAGTTGACTTGATATGTTCATCACTAAATTGTTCATTTCGGTTTTTTTGCTGCTTCCCGTGATGCTGCTCTGGTTAGGCGCCGATAAGCGTCTAGTCCGTCTGGATTTTCTACATCCTCCTGTTCCTCTCCTGTCTCTGCTCCGACTGTATTCTGTGAGGTGTCTGGTGCTTTGTTGCTCTGAAAATGAACTTGTTTTGTTGGGACATTTCTGTTTCCTTTTTTGAAGCACCTAATTTGATTCAGGAAGCCCTGTCCTTTGGGCTTCCTTGTCCCCTGTACCGCATCCGTACTTCCCTCAGGTTCTTCTTCTGCCTCCAAGCTTGCTGATGAGGTATTGGGAGTACTCTCTCTAGACATTTGTTTGGTGGTTTTGTTATATTTTTCTTGAAAGGTGTAAACTCTGTCATCTTGATATTCTCTATCATCACGGTAGAATTTTCTGAGTTTTCGTAGTTTTATGTCACTTGGTATTCTTTAAGAATTTCATACATTTTCAAATAGTTTTTTTCCTTAGTGAGATCAAGAGCCTTGGCCTCATTGATTTCTTGTTTAATATTTTCTATCTCTTCTGCCACTCTAGTGTGTTCCCTTTGAGCGTGTTCAATTAACATTTCCAGCATTTGCCTTGAACACTGGTTAAGGTTTGTTTCCCAGTTATCTACTAGGTCTTTATCATCCTCTTTATTAAAGTCCGGGAAGATCAAAATACGAAGTCCTCTTGGGATCTGCTCCTTGGATAGGTAATTCTTTAGAGAGTTTATTTCCCAATATTTGTCGATTTCCCTGCGAGAGGCCCTTTCCAATTTCATAAATTTGTATCTAAGGTCCTCTCGTTTAGGGGTACTTGAGCTGAATGCATGCGTGTTGTTGCCTCTTGACGAAAACAGGTTGTTGGCTTCTTCCTCTCTGTTCTCCAGATATTCTGCCATTTTTATTTTGTCTCAGTTGGTCTGCGCGGTACTGGATATCTAAATGAACAATTCTTTAGTTTTGAGGAACTTTTTGTGCAGATATCATATGTTTGTACCTTTGCAACCTTTTTTTCAATTGCTCCTTATGGTTTTCAAATTATTATTGTTGTATTTCTTTATTATTTACTGTTTGTCGCATGAGTGTAGGCTAATACGGAGACAATGAGTTCCTCTACTCCGTCTGTAATCCTTGGAAGAAAGCACACTTGCGCCTGCACTACTTTGTGCCAACATTGGTGAAAGAATGATTCTCATTCAAGATTGTTGGTTTTATCCGTTTTTATTTTGTTTGGAAGTTTTAGCCCTTTTTGGATGACACTTGTTTCGGCGTTTAACACTCCGCCTTTTTCAAATCCAGGCTGTTCACAGTCATAGAAAATGAAAAAATACAAAAACACAAAAGACCAAAGTGAGGTTCATGAGAATCATAACCTCCTGTTATTTGACACTTGTTAAAGAGTTGTAATTTTTTCGTGCTGAGAACACACACCATAACTTTCTGAAAAGCAATTTTTAGAAAAACACCTCGTGCATCTTAAGTGATCCTTAGTGTGAACATATTTATAGTGGTCATGTGCAGAGAGGAGGGGCCGGGGGAGGGGGTTTTCTCTTGTCAAGTAATTAATCACAAACCTATATGTTTTGTACATAAATTAAATATATGTCGCCATTTGCGAATAGCAAAGGATTGAAACTCTCTTGCTTAGTGCCCATAGTGAAACTTCTTGACCTAAGCTTTGCTTAACCATTTTCTATGTGTGAACTAACTAAAACCGAAATACTACTTATGCAATCACTGAAACATACATGTTTTTCTTTGTGTAGTTGGGATTGAACCCAGGATTTCAGAACTATACCCATTAGAGGATGAATCGCAAACTTGTAAAGGGTAAGACATCAAGAAATTTCACTATGGGCACTAAGCAGGAGAGTTTCAATCCTTTGCTATTTGCAAATGGTGACATATTTAATTTATGTACAAAACATATAGGTTTGTGATTAATTACTTGACAAGAGAAAACCCCCTCCCCCTACCCCTCCTCTCTGCACATAACCACTATAAATATGTTCACACTAAGGATCACTTAAGATGCACAAGGTGTTTTTCTAAAAATTGCTTTTCAGAAAGTTATGGTGTGTGTTCTCAGCACGAAAAAGTCACAACTCTTTAACAAGTGTCAAATAACAGGAGGTTATGATTCTCATGAACCTCACTTTGGTCTTTTGTGTTTTTGTATTTTTTCATTTTCTATGACTGTGAACAGCCCGGATTTGAAAAAGGCGGAGTGTTAAACGCCGAAACACGTGTCATCCAAAAAGGGCTAAAACTTCCAAACAAAATAAAAACGGATAAAACCAACAATTTTGAATGAGAATCGTTCTTTCACCAACGTTGGCGCAAAGTAGTGCAGGCGCAAGTGTGCTCTCTTCCAACAATCACAGGTTTATAGTCTTGTTTTGTCTCTGAAATGCTATGAACACTGATGTGTGTCTACTTCCATTAATGGGGGGCTTTTATGCTAGAATGAATGTGGTGCTTATCTGTGATAGGAAATGCAGGCGTTGTGGTGTGTAACATCATTGCCCAGTGGACACTATTGTGGTTACTTTACTCTGCATAGTGCTCTGCTGATTTTTGATCTGTATCGACAGTGGGCCATTATTGTCCCTTCACCTTAGGTTCCCAAGATTGTTTCAGCAGTTATGCGAATATATCTGGGTCTAGTAACACTCTAGTCACTTCCTTTTGGGTGCTGGTATGACTCCTCTGGGGTACTCACATTGCTATTGTTCTATTTGTCAGTATATCATTTCTCATGTATTTCATCCTGGCTAACTTATGATGTTTGATTCTGTGCAAACAAGTCTATGGGACAATCATTTTGTGATTTGGGAACGTGTATAAATGACCATTGGGGCACATCTAGAAGATTGTATACTTTATTGATGTATACAAGTGGCAAAGTTATAGTTTGCATCGTTGGAGTTCATCAGAGAGTGCTGTTCAACTGTGATCGAGTCCCGTTCTCCTGCTTCCTGCTGATTTGATGTGATTCTCCGCTTTATCTACAGTGTTTCGAGCGTGTGGAGCAACATCTTTATTTACGTTGGACTGTGTATTGGTAGGAGTTGCCTTGGAAATACATGACTTTTACTCAGTGGAAATCCACTTAAGACCTATCCTAATACGGACTTGTACTAATTTTTCCAACAGATCACTACGCCCCGCCCACTCTTCCCAGCTTCCCCATTAAAGCAGGAGTATGCATGCATCATCGCACACATCACGTGCACACATTTGTGCGAGTGCATTGGATAGTGCTGTTCAGCCTAGCAGTGTCGCACTGAGCAGACCTCCACTTTTCCTTTCTCAAAATGGTCTCATCATGGTTCTGTATACTTTGACCACTACCATGCCGGATACCGCATCGAGCGTGTTTGATACTCATAAAGACAGGCTAAATTGTGATTTAAAAGATCCTCAAGGGGCTGTTAAGAGGTTGAGGAAACCAAAATCTCAGTGTGCAAAATCATTATCTTGTGACAGTAGGCAGTTCTATCAGACAGGGAAATGTAGTATTACGGCAACCACACCACAAGCGGCTGCGCCTCACATTCCTACTGCATTGCGGCAAACCGCAATTCTAAACGAGCTAATATCTGACTCTCAACTACTGGCATATTCAACACAAATGAATGAGGTGGCCTCTAGTGAGACAAAAAGTATTAATGTTCAAAATTTTGAGCAAATTTTGGCACCTCTGCTCTGTGAGGCCCAAATACATATAAATAATAATTCCAACATTCCACCCCAATATTCTCAAATTGTACAAAAGTTAACACAAGAACCTAAGAATGTTAAACATTTAAAGTCAGATCCAACGAGCTGTACAAAATTGAGTGGTGAGAATGTAATTCCGGAGCAATCGACGAGAGCCTCTTGTAAATCTCCCAACATCATATGCAAAACACAAATAGAGGACTTGCTGACAAAACCTCCCCTAAATTTATCAAATTTGACGATTTTATATCCGGAATCAGCAAACTCATGTTTTATCTCATTGGCTTCATCTGCCATGTCATATGTTAAGCCTACGCCGAGACTCTCATATGGGATGACTGATCCTCCTAACTATATGTACGAAACAAACCTATCAGCCATTGGTACTGGCATTTTTAGCCTGACGAAAATATTTGAGTCACTCGAAACGAAAACCCAACAACATACTATTCTTTTGAATGCTCTATCTGTGAAAGTGGAATGGCTGGCTTTTGAAACAATACATTATGATAAACAGGGTCTAAAGCATTCTAATCCTACATCTAGCTCCATTCCAACTGAGGTAATAAGTGGGGATCAAAATCTCTCATGACCATCAGGGTAGGTTTCCAGACATGTGAAATAATAGAAGATGTGACTCAGTGTAATAAATGTATAACGCAAAATATTTCTTGGGTAACTAATGCAAGTGACACCACTGAAATTGCAGTTTAAAAAGAACCACTAGGTGAGGACAAGGATCAAGACCCAGTGTCTGATGTATTTTGCCCTTTGAAACAGAAAAAAAACAGCACAGAAGCATGAGTCGTAAACAAACAAAAAACTAAGAACCAGCCCTCATTACCTCGAATAAGCAATAACAAATCAAAAAAATGTATTGAGACACTTACCACTCCAGTTCAGACGGTTGCAGTAGTCAAACCGCCACCTGATTGTTTGTCTCCAAAGACTTCGAACACCATGCAGACATCGGAAACGCAGATCCCAAATTCCTGCTTACAACCGAGTTTCCTGACTAATCCAGATGTGGAGGAGCATGATGACCTGCTGAACTTTTTCAACATATTCTGTCACTTCTCTTCCTCAATTAGAGGTAATATCTGAGTGGTTGCATCACCCTCAGGTGCTAATTAAAAATAGCAATGAGGGAAAAAATGCAGTGCAAAAAGTGGATGTTTACCCACACTTTATGACTCTTGAGCAAAACAGATCTCACCCACCCACTCAATCCATAAAGACGGATTATAGTCGGCATAACAAATCAGATCCCCATCTTAGAGATTGTGGGCATCAGAAGACATACACATTCCCTTGGGCAAGAAATCACACAGACAGAGCCATTGATCTTGATTTGCAGGATATAAATGATAACAGTAAATCTAGTAGGGTTGTCTCTGAGAAATGGGGACACAATAATGTTAAAAATGATCAACAGACAAAATGCGGATCCCTTTCCAAATCGTACTACACTATTGACGGTTTTTAAGAACGTACCAAATCTCAAACGCATACAATCTCAAGATATCAAATACATACGAATAAATCTAAGATGGATTCAGTGGAGCTGACCATTCCCTCAAGATTGTGAAGGAACTATTGTGGAACACAAGAGAAAATGGCAACATCATGGTTTTGAACTATATGCACATAGATCTATAAATACAGTGAATGGCACCAGACATCATATCGCAAACATGACACAGCTGAACTTTACCCTGAAAGATCTATAAATTAATCTAATGTCAAGCAGTTAACAAATTGCTTGCATCCCTCAACTGACTTCACACCACGCTCTAAATCTGAACCGCTCCTCATCAATTCTGAGGGGGAGATCGGTCTATTATCAAGGGAAGTCTATTTTAAAGAGGAGCCTACGAATCCAGATCAGCGAAATTTGTTGTGGCATAAATAAGCTATTAGAGATACCAATCATGCTAAAAACTATTAATGCCAGGAATCATTGGCAAAGCAGAATTGCACAATGGCTATTTGGAATACCACAGGGTTAAAACATTTACTAAAACAAGATAGAACAATCTCTCTAGCAAAATTTGACATCATTGCTTTACAAGAAATGTGGATAACTTATGTACCCACGTGGCCAAATTATGAAATTTCCTGGATTCCGGCAAAAAAGCAGGCTATGGGTCGACCCGTGGCAGGGATGTTTACAGCAGTAAAATTGAATTTGGGAATAAAACTAGGGGCATGGGCTTCGCCGCATTCCAGGATACAACTAACTGAACTATCTTCAACAAATCCCCTCTTTCCCTTGGGCACACACAGCAATCTTAAATCTTTACTGAAATCCAATAACGATTTCAGATGATAGATTCTTTGAACTTATAAACCAAATGTTAGATCTGTTTGCTCAAGTTGATGGTTGGATTTTCGATACAACTAGGTTACATTATATCCTTTGATAATTCTATCGCATTACCAATGTGTGTTATAATCCTGTTTCTGATTTGGCTAATGGGGTATCAACCTCTAATATGCCTCTTGGGTTTGTTTTGCTTGCTTACAACTGCCGTTTGTACATGCTTTAAATGTTGCATATGATTGTTCATTTTGATTTTTGCAATACCCTGTACATACAATGCCCAGCCTTGAGAAAGAGCATGCGCTCAAAACACGTGTCGGCTGGTTCAGAAATTGTTTCACATTCCTTAATTAAATGCAATAATTAAGGGGCCATTGGCACAGTGTGGTTGTTTCTCTGTAATTGAATTGATTTGAATATTAGATGCATATCAAACAGTAACAAAGTCATCCCCATTGAGAGTAGAACGATGGATTAATTTGATGTCTGCAAGGAATCTTACAATGTTAAATGGCACCATGACGGGTGATACCACACCAGCACCCATATGCAAAACAGAATTGTTTTCTGCGATTCTAGATTATGTCTTCATCTCTGCTGGTGCTGTCAATAGAATTAAAGGTTTCACTGTTGTTTCATCCTTAGCGAGCCATCATAACATAAAGCAAATCACATGGATGTTACCTGAGACCATACTTTCTGAGGGAGGATAGAAATAGAATAAACGGGTAAGTACCTAAATTAGAATCCCTTTTAAATCAATTACAAACCAAACTTACCATGTAATCAACAGCTACATGTCAGGTGTACACGGATACTTTACATCTTTTCATTGAAAATCCATCAATGGATTCCAACCAATATTTAAACATAAACATCCTTATAACTCAATTATAAATTCCCTCAAAATGCAAATCTGGTCAAACTTGAAGAACCTCAAAAAAGACTCCTTGAAAGATATAAAGACAGAAACTGTGAGACTTTGAACACATTACAAAAATGCAGTAAAACAACATAAGTTCTCCAAACATCAGATTGATGGAGAAGAAATGCTGATGGCGATAACCATAAAGTGCCCAAATATGGGGTTTACTCAAGGAAGGCAATCCCAATGTCTCCTTGTCCCTGTTGATAAATGCCGTAAGTGAACAAAGTTGGGTCAATCGCTTCTCTGAGCTGTTCTCAAAGGTGTCTAGCCCGCATCGTTCGTCCCCAATGTTTCATAACAGATCTATCTGAACTAATTTTTTATCATACAGACATCCTTTTGCCAATTAACAAACTTTGTTCTTCTAGAGCTCTTGGGCCAGATGGCCTCACAAATCTTACACTGAAAGCTCATCCTGATCATTGGGCTGCCATTTTAGAAACTATATTCTGAAATATACTGGTGACGGGTCTGATTCCGAACTCTTGGAAAGAGTCGATCATCATTCCAGTATTTAAAAAGGGGAGTCGAAGTGATCCCATAAATGACTGCCCCATTGCCTTAATGGACATTCCTTAGAACATTTCTGCACGTCTAGTACTTTGAGAGCTCACTAAATGGCTTATAACAGCTGCCTTGTTTGACCGCCATCAGTCAGGTTTTATCAAAGGAATGGGAACATCTGTTAATCTTCGCCTTTTGTCGGCCATAAAAAAGCAAGCGATCATTACAAAGCAACCAATTTACCTCGCTTTTATAGGTTTTAAACAAGCTTTACATTTTGTCTCGAGAAACTTATTATGGTCTAAACTAATTGATGCAGGTTGCCCGACTTTTATTTTAAATTTGCTACATCAATTTTATTCAAATATTCAAATACTTCTATTAAATCAAGATCAAATTAACTTGAGACAGATTATTATCGAAATCTATTCCTATTCCTATCTACTCTGGTCTTAAACATGGCTGCATTTTAGCTTCCACTCTGTTTAACTTTTAAATCAGAGATATGAATACATTTTTGGACCTGCCCCGATAAGTTCCACCTAAAGTTGGCATCTTTCCTGTATCTACGCTGTCGATCTTGTGCTAATCGATCAGACCCTGATAGGACTGCAAAGAAAACTTAGCGCCTTGGCATCATATGCAGCAAGCAATGGGTTATTGGTAAATAAGCAGAAATCAAACATCTTGATAATGCATTCCACTATAAGCAAGCACGCCACAAAGTTCAAGTGGACAATTAATACTCTAGCCGTCAATATTGTTCATGAGTATAAATATCTCGGACAAAATATAAACAATAATGCTAGTGCCTTACCTTACAAAACTGAATTCAAAATGCAAACATGGACATCTCAAGCCAAACTAATACAAAATAAGTTTGGAAAATGTTCCCTTTGTCCTGTTATCAATTTCTACAAACAAAAGGTTGTGCCAGTTATCACATACGGGGCCCAGGCGAAAATCCCAGAGAATCATCCAAAATGGGAGTACCTAGAAGACCTCTGCTGGAAAAAAATATTATCTCTACCTAAAAGCATCACAATCGCCATCATCCGAGATTAATTCAGAATTGTATCTCTTGTTTCTGTGGTAGTGTGGCAATCTCTAACCTTGTTCCGGAAATGTCTCATGAGTAAACTCTATGAGGGAAATCTAACTCCACTTCTCATGGCATCACTCGATGGCAAAAAAGATACATCTTTAAATACGTGGAAAGAGTTACTGTATGATGCTGATGAAAAATGCTGATATTAGCGAACAATTACTTATAGAGAATTCTAATCGAACCAAATAAAATATATGGCGGTGGGATTGGTGTGCCACATGGGACAAATGTAATAACTATACAACTTTAAAAAATGGAGAATTTCAATTAAAAGCGCTTCATCAAATTCTATCTTTTTGTGGAATGCTCACAATTAACCTCATTAAGGAAAGCATAGTTTTGTAAATTATTTAGCACATTTCGTATGTTATCCCAACAACAACTTTGGTGCAAAATCCTTAGCGCGAATCATATATCTGTAAATATTGCAACCATCAATTATTTACTAGCATTAAATAGTCACAATGAATATATTGAAGTAAGCACTGTGCTAACTGTGTGGTTAACTCTGCTACTTTTGCATGCAATTTGTAGACTGCTCTATGTTCTTAAACCTCACACAATTGTGTGCATTCTATCCTATAATGTGTAGCTCGTGCCCCGAATTGCTCTTCACTCCTTTGAAACTAATGATAGCAAAAGAGACAGATAGTATCTCCATGTAGTCTCCAAACAATGCAATGTTCTATAAATCGAAAGATGGATTTAATCACTTGAGGCATACATTCTAACGTGTGTTTTAAAATGTGTTTGAAAAGGTCTTAGGTTCAGTGTTTTCGTGTTGTATAATTCCTCTTGTATTTTGATATAGTCCCTTTTAATAAGCAATGCGTTGCAACCAAAAGATTGTACTTAACGCTTTTGAGGCAAGAGTTTTTAAAATATGTTTTAAATGTGTTTTAGAAGGTCTTGAATATTTATTGTTTTAGTGTTGTATTGTACGTCTGCTTTGTAGTAGGGACCTGTTTGAAATGCAACAAATTTGTGAATAGTGTGACAAACGATCTTAAATTATGGTGAATATTTATCGTCCGTTTGTTGTCGAATGTGTCTTGTTTTGTAACCTAATGAAGTGTATAATTGTTTTTAAGTTCACAAAATATTAGAAAGGTTGTGATTAACAACCAAAACAAATAAAGAAATTAAATTATATATCTTGCATCTAGCATGAGTGCTGCATTTGTGGAACGCTATGGAACAGATCCTGTTTTACCACATGTAGCTACTGCTTCCTAAGTAATGCCAAACATCCAGGAGCTGCTTTCAGCTCCTGCTAGAAAAATCCTTATTTAAATGCCTGCAAGGTACCTTTAAACGTGCATAATATGAAGCCTTCAGTCTTGACGTAGAATGGCTGAGGTTTAGATTCTATTAAAGACACAGAGATGAGGATTATCCCTCCTTAGTTGATAACAGGCATTTGCACCACTGGGATGTGCTGAGTTGGAGGAATGTAATGTCAAAGGGAAGGCTATCCTTTAGCATGTCACAAGGTATTTGTTTCCCTTCCAGCTTTGCAATTTTTCACTTACCTGGTCTCAGCAATGTTAGCATCAGGAAGCAGAGGGTTGATTTCTGATCTGCACACCTAGGAGCTACTCTGTATTCTGTATTCTCACTTTTATTCTGGAAGTTGTTTGCTCAAAATTCCTTATGTTGAGGTGAACGCAATAGGTAGAGATATCTATTCTGAATATTGTTGTGCTCAAGTCATGAGGAGACCCTTCCTTGTGATTAGTTTTTTTTTAATGGCAATATGGGAGGCATCAACTTTAGGGAAGGGAGAATTGGCGTGAGCTATCCTGTGTCAAGGAATACATATAACATCTTTCAGACTGAGTTAATTAATGGGTATGCTCCTGAGTGGGGTGGGCTGAAGATCAGTTTGTACATAGTTTTTCTTGATTGTCATGGTGACATGGTTCAGCTTAACTCATTTTGTTCATTTTGGCATTCCGGAAAACATATGTATTCCTCTCTTAAGAGTTAGCGTTTAGAGGGTATGTATCCTTCTAGAATGTTGGGAGGAATACTCATGTTGATAATTTTGTTGCAATGGCCTGTTCTATCAGGAATTATTATTATCCTAGCTCAAGGATCCTCTTTTGTGAAACAATGTTCATGCTGGGTTGCAGTTTCAACCATCCCATCTAGGAAGTATGGTAAAGGGCTATTTAGGTCTAGTCATATTTTTCCCCTTGTTTCTTTCATTCGATTCTGTTTAGCTCAGAATTCTTGTAAAAGATCTCCCTAGCTCCCAGTGGCCTTCAAGGATAGGGAAGCTTTTGTCATACATCATGCCCCCCCTTAGTCCCTGTGGCATAGATGGAAGAGAATGTAGGTGATATGCTTGCATTTCTCTTCCAATATGGAGCTACCCTGTTCCTCCTTTGTGAAGCATCATCAATGGTCTAATTTATTTCAAAATGGCTGCCGGCTCGTTCCCAGGGCATCTGACTTGTCCACCACTGAGCATAAAGCAAGCAGCAGCATTCAGCCCTCCGCGTCGCTTGAGTATTCCTATCCCTAGACTTCCTGGTTTTTCTCTTTTTACTCTGCTTCTACCCTTCCCATCTAGTCTTTCCACTCTCTCCCTCTGTATTCATTTCTCTCTGGGCCAGTTCTCGCGGCGGGACATCAGGACTACTTTTCCTCCTCTCTTACATAACTTGTGCACCATCCGTCAGACCCTTGCTTAGCTCTGTTCGCGAAAGCAGCTTTCTTTCATCACAGATCTGCTGGAACTCCATTTCACACAGCGCTGCTGTGGTTTCCCGGCGCAACACGTTTCCTGAACTCCTGGCTATGTTCTGGAACTACGCTGTGGAAGCAGCATAATTGAAGATCGGGTCAGGTGTTTTTTCATTTACTCCATCGTCAGCGTGTATCTGCTGTCTCCTATACATGCTGATCTCCTCGTGGGTATATTTCTTCCCACAAGCTCTCCCTTGTTTTGCTTAGACCTGTTTAGACCGTGCTTGTGCTTCCTAGCACTAGTGCCGTAATTAAGTTTGTGCTGCAGAACAGAGCATTAAGACCCTTTCTCTCTTTTGACCTTTTTTGCCCTATTTCTGCATACTGTACCTGGATTGTGATTTCACCCCAAATAACAAAAGAAAGACTCTGGGGAGAATTTAAACGGCCTCGCGATTCATCCCCAAAACGAGGCTTGCGACAGCTTCTAAACTAGAGAATCTCGTTGCCTCTATGTTGTTACCCCTTTAGGATTGAAAAACACCACCAATTGAGCAATTGCAACACTTAAAACAATTTTACCATACACTGTAACAATTAATTGTAACACTTTATAATATCATAATACAATCAATAATACATCAATATAGCGGAGGCACAAACCCAATTTTGAAAAATAAGGGTTTGTGAAGCTATAGATTACCTGCCATTCAAAACTTTCAACAAACAAATTCGCTGCTGATGGGGCTACAGATGACCCCATTGCTGTCCCATGGGACTTATGGTATAATTGGCCATTAAATCCTAAATAATATTCAGTCAATGCCATCTCGGCACACCATAAGATCAAACTATTTGGTGTCTTACCCTCTGTTCTTTTAGAGAGTAGGATCTCCTTTAACACTTGTAAAGTCTCTTGCTGAGGTATACATGTGTAGAGAGACACAATATCGAGACTCACTAGAAGTTGTTTATTTGGATCAAGCTGCATGTCTTCAACTATATTGATGATTTTGGTGGTATCTTGTACAAACGAGTACATCGTTGACACATATCGTTTCAAATAAATATCCGCAAACTTAGACAGTGGTTTTAGAAGCGCTCCTGTTCCCGAAACAATCGGACGACCCGGTGGACTGACCAATGCCTTATGGATTTTAGGGAGGATGTAGAACTTCGGGATTGTTGGGTTCTTTACCACTAAGTAATCACTCTCCTGTTGGCGAATCCATCCCCTTGTCAAGGCTTTCTCTACTTCGGTGGTAATTAGTAAAGACAGTCTTTTTGTCGGATCTTCTTTAATTGGTTGATAGAATTCTCTATCTTCCACTTGGCGAAGGCATTCGGTTATATAATCTTGTCAGTTCAACATTACTATGGCTCCCCCTTTGTCAGCTTTCCGTAAAATGACATTGGGGTTAGTAGCTAGACTTCTCACAAAATGGTTGTTTTAGTTACCTACTGCAGCTTGGTTTTCAGGAGAATAGTTTGTGGTGTCATCTGTGCCTGACACGCACTGTTTTTTTTTCTTCACTCAGGTGCCAGTTAACAAATAGATGTCATGGATCTAAAAGCGTCTCTTGCCCCATCAGGAGTGAACGAGGTGATGGAACGGTCGTGGTGAGCGTTCTTTATCTTCATACACAACATTGATGGACAAGGGCTGACGTGATTGTTGATTGTTCCCTGGTATGTATATTGGGTATGATTTTTGAAGGTATTCATTGCCCGAAGGGTCAGATAGAGCATGCAGAGCGCAAGCTGGAGACAGCGATTTCGCAGACCAAAATCATCGTGCATTGCTTTGGGAAATTCTCCCTAAAACCAGCTTTATTATATTGGAACCAGAAAGCCATCCCAAGCATGCTGTATGGACTTGAAACACAAACAAGTTGGCATAAATCTACTTTTGATGAACTTGAAGCGAAATTTTGGCAAAGCGTTCTAAAGCTTCCGCAATGTGCTCCTGTCCCATGTCTTCGATATGAACTTGGACTTGTTTCATTGTACTTACTTCATGAATGGTGCTTTGTTTCAAAACTGTTTAATCTCCACAGAAGCAAATATTATCTTGAAGGAGTTATTCTTTTATTTATTTTCCAAACAACATAATTTTCCTAAATTTTGGATGAATGCAGTGTATAATGTATTGGCGAAATGTGATGCATCTATTGAGATTTTGATTAATAACCCAAACAAGGCCCAGGACAAGATGTATTGCTGTGATTGAATTAAAAATCGACAATTATGCTTGCAATACAAAATTATTTATATATGTCGGTTTTCGCCTCAAAGGTTTTGCACAATGGAATTATATCTCCTTAAATCTCCATGCCCTTACTTCCGCACAGCATTTTTACGTATTCGGTTCAACTTGGAGCCTACAAGAGAAGTCCAGGAATTTCGGAAATTAATTCCATTTAATTCAAAGTTTTGCAGGTTCTGTCAAGACAAGGAGTCAACAGAGACTTTGGAACATTTAATATCATTATGTCCTTCGTTGATAGAAGCTAGGGCCATTCATTTTTCCAAATATTGTAAACGCATGAGTGTTTTGGAAGAGACAAAGACCTGGGGTTATTTGTTATGTTCAGCAGAGATTGCCATTCAAATGGCTATGGTCAACTTCTTAAAAATGCTTCATTTAGATGTCTGATTTTGGTAACCTGGAATTGATGATTATGTTTAGTATTGTATTTGTATTTTATTGTATTTTAACCGATGCAAATTGGTCAAAAAATTGTTTCTTCTTTTATCTTAATAATTGTGTTGTTATATTTAAAAGTTGATTAATTTCAACGATATCAATAAAACATTTTTTTTTTTAAATAACAGTGGTGATTGGTTACATCTTCGTTTGGATCCTTGCCGTGGAGACTAAATCAAGTACATGTGTTTGTCCCCAGAGCCAAAAAAGAAGGAAGGGCGACTAATGACAAAGCCTTTTATGGAGTGGGTCTGGCTGTGATTGCTGGTACAGAGGTCATGGACTCGGCTGATTATGGAGCTCTATTTCATGTTCTCATAAAATGTTTGTTTAAAAAAAAAAATTCTAAAATATAATTTTTCTTTGCTGCTGGACGAGTATATAAAGAAGATAATGCATAATACTTGCCTCTGTGTCTTTAATAGAATCTAAACCCCCTTTCACGATAGTGAGGGGGATTAGCCACTGTTTTGTAACAGTACAGTCGATTCCAAAAGCCTGGCCATGCCAGAACAAGTTCAGCAAAAGGCCCTGCAGTACTTGAAATGCGTTTAAGAAGGACGGTCCACTTGTGACACTGATAAGTGCTGCCCTAATGAAGGAAAGATATTGGGGTAGGATGAGGGGCTGCACAGGGAGACACTTGATAAATCAAGCACCATTTCCAGACTGTGCTGAATGAGCCATCGGTCTGGCCCTTCTGCTCCGCGCTTTTGTCTAAAATGGCAAGAAAGGAATAAGTACATGAGGCAGGAAAGGTGGGGGAGTGCACAGAATTTAGACCTGTGCACCACAAATCACTCATGCATTTACTCATACCTTGACCTTTCTGGGAGAAGGGAGGGAAAAGGAAGGTGCTCTCCGTGGTGATCCAACTACCAATTCCGGACATCCGGCCAGTGGCAGGGTAGGCATGTCTCAACGGTATCATTGAGTCTGTATTTTGGCAGGTAAGATGTCTCTTCCAGTGGCAGAGCCAGGTGGGGGAACAAAAGGGAGGTGCTCGCCCCCCTTGGCTTCACCCTAGAGCCCGGTGCACCCACCTTGTCTCCCGCTGGGGCAGGGGTGGGCTGCGCTGCGGCAGCAGGATGCACGTGCCGTCATTTGTTTATTTATTTTTAAAAACAGCAGCATGCAACATGCCATTATTTATGCCAACACTGCCAGTGTGATTAAAACTACTAGTGCACAGGGGTGACAACGTGCCAGTGCCAACACACTCCCAAGCCGAGCACTCAGAGCAGCAGACAGTAGTAGCTGTGGTGAATTGATTGAAATTGCTAATAAGGTGTCACTGTCAGTTGAACTTCCAGTTCAACCGGGACCACCCGCTCCCAACCCTTCCTTCCTGTGCCGGCCAGCCTTGCATCATCAATGATCCAGTACGTTTGCAAAATGGATGGGATCATTTATTATCATGCAGGCGAGAGATGACAGACAGCACGGGCCACGGACACAGATTTACTTTTATTTTTTGGACACGATTGGATTCAAGGAAGTTTTGTGATGACACTGGGGTGGGGTCGCGGCAGGCCCGGCGGCGCCAGCCTGTTGCCTGCCTTGTAGCCCCTGAGGACTAGTGGACCATGTGAAAGCGGAGGCTGCTGGGCTGGGTAAGCAGCAGGTGTTGGTGTGTCAGTCTCAGACAGCTAGTGCAGGACAGGTGCTAATGCATGCATTGCCTGCAGCCTGCCAGCCTCCTGTCTGATGCTCATGTAAAATGCCACATTTTATCCAATTAATACAAATTGCACTATGGTGCAATATGGCGCACAGTTCCCATTTGCCGTTCTGGCCGCCCAATCCAGGCTGCTGCTGCCTGCAGGCCAGAGACCACAGACTATCTGGAGCCACCAACGTGTGCAACCCAGGCACATTTGCTATAAATGTTGCAAGTTCCAGGCCAGAAACAACAAGCTGAACTGTTGCTACTGCCACGTGCCTATTCAGCCCAGTCCGTCAGGCACGTCATTCATGTCAATGCAGCCTGCACGCACTTATTCAGTCACACTCCAGGACAAAGCAGCTCTGCTCAGTTAACTCAACTTGGCAAAAAAGCCGAGCACACTACGCAACCTGCCACGCTGCAGCTGCCCCTGCCTGCCCTGCCCAGCAGCAGCCTCCTGCCCTACGTCTGGGCACAAACAGACACTGCTGATCTTCCTGCCAATGTGGCGCAGCACCCAAGTTTGCCCAGACAGCCCAGGCACCCAGCTGAGCCAACCAGCATTCGTCTACCTCCTCCAGCCGCCTGCCAGTGTGGCACCCACTTAGCTACGCAGCCCTGCCCAGCAGAACCGGGCTTGGTGGCCCAGGCCCAGCAGCATTCAACCCGGTTAAGATTCGACTCGTCGAGAGGGAGAGACTTTCACTGACTGAAGTGTGAAAAGTACATAAAGGTGTTTGTGAAAAGTGAATACTGTCTGTGTGAAGCAGTGTGCCTGGCTGGCAGACTCCTGTATATTTCTGCAGTGCTGTTCAGTTCTGCCTTTTATTTTTTTTATGCAGCTCCTTACTTGATGTTGTGACAGACAGTGGCACAGAAGTGACGACTGTCGAAATAGTTACTTGGCACGGCAGCAGTGTCATGCCAAGAAATATGGCAGTTGGCACTAGGCAGTTGGCTCAGGCTGCCTTTCCTTGGTTGTTGTTGGATTAGCGTCTACTCTGCGCTTTGGAGTGAGAGCAAGTGGCCATGGTGGTATGCGGTGGGAATGGGTAGTATTGTTGAAGGCACAGGTGCTATGTTTTTATTAGAGAGGGGGCAGTTTACTCGAAAATGCAGCCGGTGTAGTGTTTGGTGAGACGGACCTCCTGGGACTGTACATTTCGAGAGCTCTGTTTCCATTCCTCCACCAATCAATAATAACAAGGGCTTCATCAATAATTCCCCCCAAAAATGCAGGCTTATGGTCTTTTGAACACATTCTGCAAAAGAATAATGATTGTTTGCATGATATGTTCGTTAATATGGTCACCCCATTAACATTGGGATCACCAGCCAGCCAGCATCAACGTATTAATAACAATAATGACCAGTCAATTGATATGTATGTCCTTTTTACTTCCATCTGCAAAATGTGCAATATGCTGTTGTTTCATGATTTTCATTTTTTTTTTATTTACTGACAGTGCGCAGTATAAGAACCTTTAACATAAAATAACATAACAAATACAGAGCCCCCAAAACAGTCTGCTTGGAAAGAACGCAAGCCACAGCCTGCCCTGTGCTTGTGTTGGTAACCTGGACTGCTTGCATGAACGAGCAGCATGATTTAATGTAATCAAACGGGTTCTTGGATAGCACAGCCAGCCAGCCTTGGCCTTCGTTCTGCAAGAGACTGGAGTGATTTGAGAGTTAGTGGGTGGGAAACTAAAGGGAGGTGGCGGGATGCGAAAACCTGAGGTGTTGCTTGCGTACACTGTACATCAGGACTAGGACTTCACTTCAGGAGTACCCAGCCAGCCCAGGCCGCTATCTGCACCATTACCGATGGTCTTGGTCATGTGGTGGTGGTGCTGGGCTGTCACTGCGGGTCACAGACACCCTTCCTTGGTTGCTGTTGGGTTAGCGTCGCGAGCGCGACTCAAGGTGTCACGCTCTGCGCTGCGCTTGGGAGTGAGAGCCAGTGCAGTGAGTGGCCATGGTGGCATGGGGTGGGGAATGCCATGGCTCGGTAGTGATATTGCTGAAGGGACAGGTCGTGTGGTTTTATTGGAGAGGGCAGAGGCGGCTGTTTACTAGAAATGCAGCTGGTGTTCCTTTGAAAGCAGGGGGTGTTAACTATGTTCACATGGTCAGCTGTCAGGAAACATGCTACAGGTGATACCCCAGTGTTAAGACCTGCAACATTTCGAGAGCTCTGTTCCCATTCTTCCACCAATCGATGATAACAAGGACTTCCAGAATAATTTCCAGGGAGAAATGCAGACCTTTGTCTTTTGAACAAATTCTACAGAAGAATAATGATGGTATGCATGATAGGATGGTTAATTGGGTCACCAGGCCAGCCAGCCAGTAACAACGTTAATAACAATAACCAGTTCATACATAAGTATGTCCTTACTGCCATCAGCAAAATGTGCAATACGCTGTTGATTTATGATTCAAGTTTATTTTAATTTACTGACAGTGCGCGGTTTAAGACCCTTTAACATAAAATAACATAAGAAATAAAGACAGAGCCTGTCCCGAAACAGTCTGCTTGGAAAGAATGCAAAGCCACAGCCTAAGCGTGTGTATATATCGGCACCATTACCAATGGACTTTGGTCGCATGCAAGACCGCGGGTCACAGACACACTCAGTGCAGCCTGGCACAGCCTGCCAGCCAGGTGTATGTCTTGTCTTCAGGTGTTCAGCCAGGTGGGGAATGCATGAAGCTGTAGCACTGCCCTGTCCTTCAGATGAGATTCAGGGGCGTTTGTAATATGCTTGCTGGGGAAGTTGGGAACACGCTGTGTGCCTGCCAGCATGTAGAAAAAAGACCTAGGCTTTAGACAGAATAAAGTTGCGCAATCTCGGATCGCATTAAATACTTAATGTCAGTGTAAAAGAAGGATGACAGAAGATAACACGTTTGCTCTCTCCATGTCAGGCAGTGTTAAATGGAAGAATTCAACACACGCACAAACCGCGTTTTTTTGCATATCTTGGCTAACAGGTCAGTGACACAAAACACACATCGTAATGCATAGTCACATGGTATTAGCACTAAGTATACCGGCCATTAAGCACCTTAGCACGTTAAGGTTTACATTGAAAGTTAGAATATTTAGCATTTCAATCAACACGAGGGGTCACGGTGCTAAACACTGTAGATCACACATATGATAAACGTTATTAAATGCTTGATATGACTAAAAATATCTCGGAATGAGCATACACATTGATGAAAGTTCCTCTGTTCCTTTTTGTTTTTTCTTTCTCTCAAATTTATGTTGTATATTTGTCTGTCCTTGTGGGCGCCCTGTTTAATTAATTTTTTTTTAAAAACTTGTTTTTGTGCACGGTGCACTGTTGGACCTTGATCTGAACATTGTGGATATGTCAAATGGATATTGTAATATATAACAATCATAATGTGTGTAGTACAGTAACAACCTGGCTCTGAAGATTACCTCCAAAATGCATTAGCCGGATGGGTTTTCTGTTTTGCCTTAACAGACAGCATTAGCTTTTTTGGTGATGCTTAACCAATTAAGCGCAAAACTTTTTTGTACCTAAAGAATCCATAATTTTGAACATTAAATAAGATTATATTTTTGAATAATCACCAAAGTTGGCCTTTTGAGTTTATTAAGAAACAAAGAGAAATCGATTAACCCGAAGTGGGGATTTGGGGTGTGCGACCCACACCGAAGGCATAATAGCCTAGGTCATTTTTCTCCATATTTACTTTCTGTGCCCTACACGGTGGCACAAGATAGTGGGCTGCACCCCACTAACAAACAAATCTACAGGATCATGAACTACTAGAACAAAAGGAAATTATCGGTAAAAAAGCTGTGCACTCTCGCCTCTCTCTTGCCTGCCAGCATGTGCCATCCCTGGTTGGTTAACGCCAGTTAACCGTTAACCTCCACTGTGTCACAGCAATGTGCTGTGCTGTATCATGATGGAGGACGGGGTGCCCATGCCCTGTGCCCAATGTCATACTAGCAGCCAGCCAGCAGCAGCTCTGTGGCTGAGCGAACACCTAGGGGCCCGGGGAAGGAATGATGTCTCCATGGGGCAAATGGGGGCTAGGAGGCTCTTGACTAATTATTTCAATCTTTACCAGCCAAGGTGGACGGGGCAAGTGCAGAGTGCATACTCAGTTAGCAGCACCTGGCCGCAGTCGGTTCAGCATCAGGGCAGCCAGGTCTTGGTCGTCGTCCCCCCCCAAGGGAAAGTCAGTGTGCTGTGGACCCTGCTGTAAATTGTTTAGTTAATAGTTGTGTGGGTGTATATATGCATGTACGTGCATATTTATACATTTATAATTGTATGTGGTATATGTTTACACACTGAATATAGATACATATAGTCATAAGTATGCATGTTCAAATGTAGGTGCTCATGTTCTTAATATGCTGGCCTGCATTGCACTAAACCAATGCAATCTGTGGTTTCCCCCCTGGTGTTACTCACCGGTATGGGGAGTGTGTAAAACAGGCCGGTCCTCTTGTGCTGGAGAGTTCCTTGAAGGAGCTCGGGTTGGAGCCTCCACCCGAGCCTCCTCTCTGTGAGGGAATAAACTCTTTAAACTGATATGACCACCTGCTGAACTAATCAGACAAGGGGACCGATCAATCAAAAGAGCAGGGAGAACACACCGCCACAGACCCAGCTGTAATGAAAAGACAAGAGATGAATATTCTGTCGGATTTAACCCTGGCATTCCCCAAGACTATTACCCTTAACAGAGTACCTGAGTGAGTTCCCCTTAAGCCATAAAAAAGGACCTGGAGCAACCTATAAAGCAGAAGAGACTTTAGATACTAGCTAAATGTGAAACTGCCGAATGATGGTAATCAAGGAAATATACTTTACCACTGGTGGAAGTAAGAGTAGTGTAAATAATCCTGGGCAACAACGAAAGTATAAAACAAAAAAAAGGAAGGTTAGTAGGGTAGCTATCCCCGGACGTAACAAGGGTTGCACTGGTTTCGGGATGGTGCACTACAGCAAAGCGTTCCAAAATGCACTTTAGAAATGAAGCAATGTTATCCAAAGATGAGGTAACAGTTCGATGAAGACAGGATTCCAAAATGAAGAATTGTTCTTACCAGTGTTATTCCCCAGAAGAACGGAAGCACTCTGAGGAAGGGTTTCAAGAGTCCGTGGACAAATGAGATATGGTATTCAAACAGGAAGTAGCGGTAGCAAAATCACAATCCAGGAGTCCAAGAGCAGGCAAAAGGTCTGGTACACAGACGGTCAGCAAACAACACCAAAGTAGAATCAAGATGTAGGAGTCCGTGTGCAGGCAAGGTCGGTACACGGAAAAAACAGGAGACTTCTGGAATTAAGGTACAGAAGGAGCACTTCAGAAAATGCCAGTTGTAACTATAAACAGAAGCAGCGTTCTGAAAACCGCTGTGGTTTAAATACAACAAGGAGGCATGACATATTCGAAAATGAGGCTCCCGTATTAATGCCGGGAACTACAATCCATGACAGGTTTTCTGTGAAATGTAGGTTGTTGCAGCTATTCTCCATGGCAGCTGCCAGCGTGAGAAAAAAGGTGCATGACGGCGCCGTAGCCCCTTATGAAGAGCAATCACTTTCTTGTCCCTCTTTCTGGCCTTACATAGAGCTCCCCAACTGTCCTTGTTAACGCGGGATACTGAAGAGGCACGGGGCAGACCCCGGGGAGTGTGATGCGGCGAAGGTCGAGGTGTAACACCTGAGGGTGAAATGGCAATTCATTCCTTTTGTGAAAGACAGTTTGAGTGGTACCCAGGGGGCAGGTTTTTCATGAAATGTGATGCAAATTATGCATTTTAAAGAATATTCAGTAATAGTAGTCAAACTACTAGCTGCAGCATGCTGAAGTAATTTATCAAACTGGCCCACAAATACGTGCCCCACTTTGACTTTGACCCATAAAACTGTACCAAACTGGCTTTGTCATTTTGGGGTTGGGCATTTCTCTAATGCCCTATGGCTCGCCCAGCCCACAACACAACAAACCAACATTGCCTAGAGTCTGTTTTTTCCTTATTTACCATGTAAAATGAATTGAAATCCATCAAATGCATTTGCATGAGACATGAAATGTCATCTCCCTGCCCCCCATGGTCAATGGCTCAATATTTAATTTAACATTGTGTTAAGCTTATCACTTTATTCAAGAGAGACAATCTTGTTGCGGATCAACTTGAATCATTGGTGAGTTAGCTAGCTGTGTAAACTTAAAACACGCATTCATCTCTGTTGCTTTTCTTTTCTTTCTGCAGAAGTTAGGAATAGAGCAACATCATGAATCCAGAGTCATCATCAGCTGCTTAACCAAAAATGGCTGGTGCAACAAGACGAAAACAAGTCAGCAAACAGAAACTGGCTGAAACAGCAAAATCCTCTCAAGCTATTTTGTATCCTTTCAAGATCCATCCCAAAGGTTCCACTGACAAGCAGGAGAAAAGGTAAGTTATTGCCCATTCAAGTAATGCCAAGGTTTTTCACTACTGAATGATGTTATTGTAGTTAAACAATTCTTTCAGTCCTTGCTTTCAGAACTCAGCAGGAAAACCCCCATTCATTCTGTCCCTCAGGCTTCTGGTGATGAACGTCTATCTGCTGCATCTCCTTCTATCACGACGATACATTCCACAGATCACCCATCATGCACTGACATTCGTGAGTGTCCACAATGCTCTACTGAATCTACCGTGGGTCCTGATGATCACTCAAAAGACACTTTTACGGGCTGAAGTTATGATTAATCGCACAACTGCTGATTGCAGTCAAACTCTTGAGGGTACCAATGGTGGTACACAAGTAGTACAAGGCATGGATACTGAGGACATTGGGGAATGCAGTGGGAATGTAACAATGCAGGTCACACTTGACATGCAGCAAAATGTGGGGTGCATTTAAAGGCCCCAAACAGAAGTCCCTTTTACATGAACAGCAGCCATTTAAACACTGCAACCAAAAACGTCCTGGCCTTTTCTATTATTTCACATGAGTGGCAAGAATGTAAACACTGCAACACAAACTGCCTGGATTTTTCTTTTTGTTCATGTAAAATTAAAGAACCAAGGGGAAAGGGGCCTACCTGTCATTATCAATGGACCAGCAGCAATGTAATTCACCCACGAAGGGGAAATCAAAGAGTTGTGTGACATGGAAAACAGGATTTTTTAACATTAAAAGCAAAAACAGCATGCACAGGTGTTTGGAAATGAAAACTGCTTTAAAAAGCCACAATGGAAAAAGAAATCACTGCTCACAGGAAAATGTCAGGAAAGCAAAACCTGATGTGGGGGTGGTGACCAAAGCCAATGTATAGTAGGTTTCACCCACAAAACTCCTGTGAACATGTGAAGAGACACTTACTTCAGGAAAAACCTGTGCTGGCTGAGTTCTAAACTTCACAATGAAATGCCCCACTTCCAGCTGGATGTTACACCTCCCATTAATGATGCCCTGCAATAGAATCTGCTGCTGCAGGTGTTGAAAGCCCACTGTTCCCCAGACTGGCTGGTACTGAAGGCAGTTAAAGCAATGGACTTGAAGGAAAAATCATCCCTAGCTGAAGCATGACAAAAAGGTGTGAGCCCTTGTTGCACCCACTTCAAAAGAGCCCACACCACTTCAAAGAGATTTATTTAAAAAATCTATGGACATAGGCTGAGTCCAGGGAGACAGATGGCTGTGGGGGAATCAGCGGCATCCCATTTGATGAACAGAAACACTCACAATTAATAGCAAAAGACTGTTCATTTTAGGCATTTTGCACGGCCATCACACTGAGGATTGATTTCAATTTTATGCCATTGTTCATGTATTTTCCAGGCGGTTTTGGGGATATAAATTGTATTTACCTGGGATTCTGGGAACTGTAATTGCTAGTTGGACTAGGTTTCTGGCTGATCTGGACATGTGACAAATGTAAAAGTGGGTGAAAAGATGAAAAATGAAAGTGGGAATATGCTTGATGACTTACATATTCATAACCATTGTACATTTTATGAAAATGACAAAAATGTGACACATGGCCATACTGCATCGTACGGATTAGGCGGTCAGCTTATCTAATTCCCCATGGCCAGCTCAAACAGAATATATGTTTTACATGGCAGTGGCTAGTACAATTATGAAGTTATGATACATAAATAGTTTTTGCCAAAAGGTTGTAAGGAAAACAAAAGGATGATGACAAATGGAAAAAGACAGATGGTACTCTGCTCCCCTGAACCAATCCTGACTGGGGGCGGAGAGAGGGATGGAAACTGTCCAATCCTAGTGGCAGGGATAATTACAGGTTACTCAACCTAGATTGTAAAATTAGTTATGTTATTATCTCTGCTATATAAGGGGGACTGTACTAGGACACACAAAACAAACACCGGGGAAGACAGAAAAAGGAGGACGGAGAGAAGGCTGCTGAAACTTATCATCTTTGAGAGTGCAGTGACCAGACCCTTGTCCTATCTTTCCAGAGTGCCCTGAGATCCAGCTGGCTTTCCTGAAACTTAAACAAAGGCTTTCTATGTAAGTAGCAATGGCCCCAGCCCTACATTTCATAAGCCCTTCATTTCTATAGCAATGCATCCAATAGTCCCCATTGAAAAACCCAATTGCCTGTGTAGCTCAGTCATCCCCATCGAAGAATCTCTTGTTTGCCTGTATATCTTAGCATATCCCCATTAAGATAACCCCGCATTTGTCTGTGCAAATCCTTGGTAGTTTTGTAAGTAAATCAATTAATTCCCCCATTGAATTTCACGAATCAGGATTGTTGAAATTCGAAACCAACCATCCTTGTCTATTGTTTTTATTTAATTGTTATAGTCATTAAAGTGTTGCCTCAAAAGAATTATTCCCATTCTGAGCTGAAAACCGAATTTTTCCTGTGGTTATGCCCTGCTAAGTGAATTTTCATTTGCCAGTGTCATTCCTATTTGCATCTGTCCTATTAAACTCAAACTGTTGTTCCCATTGTGAGTAATCACTTTGCCCAAAGCCTACCTGTTAGCTGCCCCTGTTATTTTCACTAAAAAATGATTTTCCTAGGTGCCTTTCTCATTGTTAAAAGCGTGTGTGTCATTTCCAGCCCCAGTAAAATTAAGGTGATTCCCATTTTCATTTTTTCTAAAAATGTCTTTTCATCCTTTCAAAAGCATTTTTCCTACAGTATTCCCCTTCGTCTAACCGATTCTGAGTGCGGATTACGAATTGCATTGCCTTCATTTTTCATTGCTCAGAGCTAGCCTGTCACTTCACAGCCCTAACAAAACTAGTGTGATTTGCCTTTTTGTTTTTCTAAACATTTCTTTTAACCTTTGAAAACGGTGTGTTCGTAGTGTATAGCTCTTCCCCTACTATAACCTGATCACGGATTCTGAATTGCATTCCTTTTATTTTTTCTGATTTTCTTTCTCTTGTGCTGCCTGTGTTCAAATCGAATTTTCTAAATTTGCTTCTGTTTTGAAGCACGATTTGTCCTCTATTGTAAGCAGCCCAAAGTACCCTTGTGTGCTGTCCCATAGCAGTAGTATTGAATCATTGAAAACTCATTTTTCCATTGTTTCAGGGGGGAGTGCTTAACTGTTGGTGCTATCACTTTGTGGTAAATTGTTCTTTTTCAGTCCTGCCATTAGAAAAAAGGAAGTAACTGTGATAGTATCTCTTAACAAGGTTGTTTTATAGAGATTATTGCCTTTTGTCTTGCCATAACAATGGTGGCTGTGCCATTTTTTGATTTTCCTTTTTCATTAAATAATAAATGAATAAATATCTTATTGATACACACCGGCCTGGGTCCGAATCCATTGTGACACAGGGTGTTTGTGGAGGTTGGGTGCGGGACGGGTTGGATCCCTACTAAAAAAAAAATCAGTTGAATATTAAAAATAAAAACGCGTTTTATTGTGCACCACATTCATTGTAGCGGAAGGAGTTCTCTGGCTGGCCTGTGCCATGTAATAAACCATGACAAAGATTACCCAACATATCCATACCTCTTTCAGAGCAGGGCAATGTCTACACCTTTAGTTCAAGCACTTCTTGCAGCTGATCCATGTCCTCCTGGATTAAAAGATGGCTGTAAACAATCTCCAATCTTCGAAGATTTAGCCAAGAATGATATTAAAAAGGTTGCAGGTGGATTCTCTGTAGTAAAGCAGTGGTTAGTGTATTCTCCTAGATGTAACTGCATTTATTGCTTTGAATGTTGGCTATTTGCTGATTAAAAAAAATGAACACTTTTCAAAGGTTTGGTCTGATCCTAGCTGTGGTTTTCAAATTTTAAAAAAGGAACAGAAAAAATTGTAATGCATGAACATTCCAAGATAAACTGTGAAGCTAAGAAAACAGCTACAAATAGCCAAATCTAGAATTAGCCAAGATACAACAATTGTTTCTGAGCTAATAAAAGCTGAAAGGGAACATATAGAGAAGAACTGTGGTATTCTAAGTTGACTGCTTGATGCTATATTGTATCTCGCCCAGCAAGGGATGCCTCTCTTTGGACACAGAGAACATGCAGGATTCGGAAGTCCGTCTAATGAAGGACATTTTTTGTAGTTACTCAAGATGATGTCCAAGTATGACAAGGTTTTAGCACAGCATATTGCTCATGATAAGCAGTAAGCGAAATGAAACATACTTAAGCCGAGCCGTGACATCCAGAATGATTTAATTAGTGCACTATTGAAGGAGACAATGGGCCTCATTGTAATGTAGGCAGACACGGTATGAACGGTGCCGGTAAGGCACCAGCACCGTTTTTACTGTGCCCCCGAATTACGAGTTCTGCTCGCAGGTGGCTGATAGCCCACCAGGTCTGACCTGGTGGGCTGTGTGGCACCCGCGAGCAGACCTCGTAATTGCACTGGCACCCTTATCAAGGGTGCTGGTGCAACCATGCTCCCCACCCCCATTCTGCCCTATTGAAAAGAATGGGGATCGGGAGCCCAGCAATACCGCCACCCGTGAATGGGCAATTACCAGCCATTCAACTCGTAATGGGCAGGTTATTGCCCAATCGCGGGTGGCAGTGCCGGTAGCAAGTTTGGCGGTAGCCATGCCTGTAAAAAAGGCACGGCTACTGTCAAACTCGTAATGACGCCCAATGCACGCTATCCTCGAGGATGTTAAAATGGCCAAATTCTATAGTATCATTGCTGACTCTACAAAGGATGTCAGCAGAGTTGATACATTTTCTTTATCTCTTAGGTATGTTACATCATCTGGTCATGCACTGAACATTCTGTAACATTTCTTGAACTTCCTGGAGTAGGATCGGCAGACTTTTATAAAGTATTGGCATTGACATTAGATTCCCTGGAATTTGATGTTTCCTTAATCCTTGGTAATGATTGTGCAAGCACTATGTCCAGATGCATTGCTGAACTGCAAGCACTTGTGAAAGAAGTCTCGCCCAGAGCTATATATGTTCACTGTTGTGCGCACAATTTAAACCTTTTGCTGATTGATGCTGCAAAGTCATGTATAAAAGGAAAGTTATTTTTTGGTACACTTTCCTTGATGGCAGTCTGCATCGCTTGAAAGTTCGGCAGGAAGGGCAACAGGAGCATGACCTACAGGAAACAGCCCTAGAAGCTATCTGACACTAGATGGGCTAGTCGTAAAAGGGCAATATATTATGTGAAACAAAACATTGTACCAATTAGCAGAGCATTGCACTGAATACCCCCTGGATGCATCCCAACTACAAATGGAAAAGCACTTTGTATTGTATTGTATTCATCGTCATTTATATAGCACCCTTTCCCCATTTGTATTGCCTCAATGCGCTTTGTGGTTGGAACGCCCTTAGTGACCGCAGTCCATGTGTAAGAGGTTCTAAGAGTTTAAATTAAAAGATTCTTGTGTAAATTGTTTGATGGGCTAGGATTTAGGTGGGCTGGCTAGGCTCCAGTAAGCAACCCGGGGGTTAAGGCACGTGGAAGGATGCTGATGGTGGTTTAGGATACAGTTCTAGTGCTGCAAATTCGATGTGTGCACAGCTAAACCACATTTTGTTTGTTGGCTGTCGTTGTATAGCAGAGGTGTTGATGTATGTCAGGGGTTTCAGTGTGAATGGCTATGTGTGCTGCTAGACCGGAATAGCATAGCCATAGCTGCATTCTAGGGTGCATGGATAGGTGGTTGTGCCTGTGGCCTGTGTCCACAGACCTTGTGTAAGGTATATGTACCGTAGGCTTGGATGGAGTTCAACTGAAGTCTTCTTTTTTTCTTGGTCCAATGTGATTGGCTGGTCTCATTATTCGTGGTCTCCTTGGAATGAAAGTGAGCAGGGGCCCGGTGGATGAAGGGGTGGTAGTTGAGGGGAGGATGATAGTTTGTTAAAGTGTGCCTCTGCGAACGCTGCAAACATCTATGGGGTATTGGTGGGTAGTGGATGTTTTTGTGTTTGAGGAGTATGGTAGTTTGTTACGTTGTGCCTCTGCGAAGTTCCAGTTTATTGGCACTTGTATGGAGAAAGAGGGTCTGCCCAGTATGGAGGAGTTGTAATGTGGGACCACAGGAGAGATGCTGTGTGTGATCGGAGGGCCTTGAGGGGTGGTATTGGGTGACTTTGTCTTTAAGGAATTCCGACTCAGTGTTGTGGATGGTCCTGTGGGTGATGCACATGGCTTTAAAGGTAGTGCATTGACCAATAGGGAGTCAATGGAGAACTCTTAGTGTATGTGTTCTCTATGAGGTAGGTTAATGGGCAGGCGGGATGCAGCATTTTGGATTCTTTGCAGTTTCCGTAGCTGAAACTCTGGTGCCCCTAGGTAAATGCAGTTTGCATTGTCTAAGTGCGAGAGGAGGATGGAGATGATGGCGGAGAAACTGAGAGGATAGGTGAGTTAAGGGAAGATACACCTGAGGATTTGTAGGTGGAAGAAACAGGTTCTGGAAACAGAGTTGACTTGTTGGGAGAGGGATAAATCTCTATCCAGTGTGCATCCAGGTTTTTCTTTTTTTAATGAGGTGGAGGTTGCTGGTGGGGGGACTAGGGATTGTGGCCATGGAATAGGTTGGGGGAGGAGCAATGTTTTCCCACATACTAGGATTTCAGTTTTCTCAGGATTGAGGATGAAGTGGTTGGTCGTCATCCAGGAGTCAATACTTGAGAGGCACTATGACAGATCTGGACGGTTGGGGCCTGATGATTTTGGGATTTTAAGGATGATCTGGGTGTCGTCTGTGTAGCTGTACAAGGTAAGATTGTAGGCGGCGATGAGTGTGGGCAGAGGGTTTAGATAGATGTTGAAGATCAGGGTGGTAGGGATGCTCCTTGTGGGACCCCTTTTGTTACTGGTCCTGTGATGCAGGTGAACAGGTAGAGGAGCATGAGTTATGTGCGATTAGAGATGAAAGAGGAGATCTAAGAGAGGGCTGTGTTTTGGATTCCTAATGAGTGTAGCCTGTCTAAGAGGATGATGTGATTTATAGTATCGAAAGCGGCAGAGATGTCAAGGAGGATGAGTGCAGCGGAGCCTTCTGCGTCAGCTGTTCTTTTTAAATCATCCCAGACGGACACTAGGGAGTATTCTGTTCCTAGCAGCGGTCTGAAACCAGATTGTGCAGGGTCCAGGAGGTTGTTGGCTTCAGTAAAAAGGCCAAGCTGCTTGTACGATGTGTGGTCCATGAGTTTGGACATGAAGCAGGTGTTGGAGATTGGCCTGTAGTTCTGGGGAAGGAGTAGGTTGAGTGTGGGTTTTTTGGTGAGGGGTTTGATATAGGTGGTTTTTAGGGCTTCCAGGAAGGTTCCCGATATTAGGGAGTGGTTGGGGATTGAGAATGCGATACTGCCTGCACAGTTTGATGCTAGGATATTTTTGAAGGGTGTTGGCGGGCAGAAGTCTTCAGGGGAGCCTGATGGGTGTCTTTGTGCTAAGAGCAAGAGGAACTGTGGGTGTGGATTAGAGGAAAAGAGGTAAAGGTTTGTATCGAAGGGGGGTTTTGACAGGCAGTGGGCTGTGGGTGGGTAGAGGGTGTGGGCATGTGTTCCATTTTTATGATGAGTGTGGAGTGTCCGTCGATAGCAACATTGTGTAAGTGTAAGTGTTCTGATAGGGATTGGGGGATGGGTTTGGTGGGTTAGAGCAGCCCAGGAAGTTGAATTCGGAAATTATTCTATGTGGTTCCTTGCTCGTGTTTCGAGAGTTTAAGATTATGTACCCATAGAATGCTTTGTTGGTTTTTCAGATTTCCATTCTGTATGCTCTGGTTAGTCTTGCTAGGGCGATTTTGTTCTGGTCGGTAGGGGTGGTTCTCCAGGTCCGTTCCAGATGGTGCCTGAGGGTTTTTAGTGATTTGTGGTTGGCGGAGTACCACCTGGTCGTGGGTCCTGATTTCTGAGAGGTCTGTTTTTTGGGGGTCAGGTGTGTGAGGGCGTTCGAGAGCCAGAGTTCGAAGAGTTTGATGGGGGGTTCCTTCCTGGAGGGATATTTTTGGGAGAGAGGTGAGGAGGGAGTTGGCTAGATCTGGGGTGATAATGACTTTATTCCAAAGTGGAGTGAGAGGTTTGGAGGCTGGTGGAGGTTGGGCATGAACTTGGGCATGAGTCACAGTGGTCAGTGGTACAGAGAAGGACATTGCTGAGTGGTCAGTTCATGAAATGGGGTTTGGGGGCAATGTAGATATGTGTGCGGTGGTGAAGACTTCCATTGTGGGTGGGTGTGGAGATGTGGTGTGTCAGGTTGAGGTCTTCTAGTTTGTCTGTAGGAGATCAGGTCATAGGGTTTAAAGGTGTGTCAAACCAGAAGTCCCCTAGGATGGAAAGTGTTGGATGGAGGTTGAGCATGGTTGTCAGAGCATCGCAAAGCATGTCTGTGAAGTTTTTGTTGTAGCCAGGGGGTCTGTAGATGAGCAGGAAGCTGTGGAAGGCAAAGGGTGAGATTTGACGTTTTACCAGAAGAGATTCATAGTCTGTGGTGTTGGCTGAGGTGTCCTTAATTATTAGTTGGAATTGGTGTTTGAGTAGTATCGCGAGTCCTCCATCCTGTCGCGATCTGTTCCGACAGAGGGACTGTGGCTATTGGGTTTGTGGGGAGCGGGGCAGGAAAACATAGTTCCACACCTTCTTTTTGTACACTTCCACCACTGCTTGGGCTCTTGCTTGCTCTGATACGAGATATCGTTCAGTTGTTCAGATATGGAATGAACGTAGAATTCACTCGGTCGCAAGACAAGAACACAATGTACAGCCTGTAATGTGCAAAACAGCATTTTAAGTAGTTTGGTACTATTAAATAGGAGGAATATTTATATTAGAAAAAAGGCATAGATCCCTTTCATTCTTAGAACAATCATTTTAGGGTCACTATTATGGCGATAGATGGACACAGTATCCACGATTACTAACATATGAATGACATGTGCAGCGCTGAACTGTCATGGTGCCTCCCTTCAGGCGCAGGCAGAACATCGGTCCCTGCTTCTGTACTTGCGTTATAAAGCACGAGTCTAAGAATACAAAGCAAAAACCAGGACTGGATGAGCCAGGGAGCAATTTGAGAACTCTGCATATGCACAGTACTCTCGGAAAGTAAGAGTTTCGGGCTAGAAGAGTGAATATTTAAGACTCCTGTATCCCCACTTTAAATAAATTCCCCTCCATGCATCTAACTGTCCACTCAGAAAAATGAACTTCAACAATCATTGCTAAAATAAATAGCTGCGTCACAAGGACATGGATTAATGAACTGAGCACAGGCTAAGTGAAAACAAAACAAAACATAACTGATTATTGTTTTACATTGCGCTCCATACCTGCCATTTCCAGTTCCTCAAACCCGGAAGGATGAACAGCTGTTTTTGCCCTTCTGGGTGTTATATCCGCCCTACGTCCCGCAGCGCGGTGACGTAGGGCCGCCTAATAAAAGCCCCGCCCCCGACAGTGGGAGGCAGTTCCGGGCGAACCCAGCCCAGCGTGTGTGTGTCTGTTTGTCCACGCTCCCGCTGGTGCTGCGCCCTAGGCCGCGCGTCCTCCTGCACCGGAGCCAGCCCCACGTGCGGGGCCCTCCGGAATACAGATACGCAACAATGGCGACGAGGAAGTGAACGAGCAACCACGCGCTCAAGAGCAATTAACACGCGGATGCCCCACGGACGTCCCGAATGAATTTTTGGACACCCGGTGGTGGCCACAGAGACCATGTGACCCCCACCTCAAAAAAAAAAAAAAACATTTTTTTTTCTCAAGCCCTCTCCCAGGGGGGTCGAGAATTTTTTTTCTCTTTCTCTCGCATGGCGCACATACCACAAGGCGCCCATCGGACGGCGCACAAGTGTCAGTGGGCACATTCACCACGAAAGAACATTCCTCACTGTAAAGTGCACACGAACCCATAAGGCAGGACAACATTTGGCCAGCAAGACAGCACAAACAACAAATCGAAGGTACGTGACACCATGGCGGCTGGGACATCAACTCCTGGACCCTCCATGCCGTCCAGGATCGCGGCAAACCTGTCGATGGCGTCGCCACCACCCCGCACACAGGGCAGTTCGTTGACGCTGGTACAACCCTTCGATCCGTTCACTGACCCATCGTCCAGTGGACCCAGATGGCAGTTATGGCTACAAAAGTTCGAGATGGCCATGGAGTGCAAGGACATCACATCCTCCAGAAAGATGAAAGCTCATCTACTCCTCAGTGTGGGCGACGAGGTACTACGCATCTTCAACTCCCTGAACATTGATGATGGCCAAGACGCATACCTGAGTGCAAAGGACGCTTTAACGGCCCATTTTCTCCCACAACTGAATCCAGACTATGAGACCTTCATCTTTTGCACGACCATCCAGGCCACTGATGAGACTCTAGACGCCTACCACACGAGGCTGAGGAAACTGGCCATGTCTTGTGAGTTCACGAACACTGAGAGGGAGATTAGAAGACAAATCATAAATGGCATACATTCGGAGAAGCTGAGGCGGCTCGTACTCAGTGAGAAAGGCATACCTCTACAACGCATCCTGGAATTGGGTCGACAGAGAGAGCTTGCCCACTCCAGGGCCGCCAACATGGAAGCAACACTACAGAAACTGCAGCCGTCCCTCTCCACAGCAATGGTCGCCCAGATCTCCGACAGACAATTTACGAGAGGTGAAGCTGGCGGCAGCCACACCCAGAACAGGTGGCAACCTCGAGTACCAGGACCCACGGAATGTGGGTGGTGTGATGGCCAAAGACACAGAAGGTGAAACTGTCCGGCACAAGGCACCACGTGCGGAGCGTGCGGCAGGAAGGATCACTACGCGAAAGTGTGCAGATCAACGAACATGCCGCTGCAGCCCCCGCAAGGCTCTCAGGAAAAGGGGTCATCGAAAAAAAAGAAGCAAGCCAGCGCAAGGAGGGTTGCAGTAGTCAACTCCTCGACAGAAGAGGAAGGGGATGATCTCTCAGCCCTACGGCAAACGGCAGGCACGGAGAGTGAAAGAAAGGGCCGGAAGGTATACCTGGTATCTACACTAAACCAGGGTCCAGTACCACCGTCAAGAACCACCAGGCGACGCAAATGCACGGTCACCATCCAAGGCCAGAACGTACAGATGACCATCGACACGGGAGCCTCGGTAAACGTCATGCCATCCAGTGTCTTCCAAACCCTAACACCACCACCTGAGCTCAAAACCACAGACACCCGTCTGTTTGCCTACGGCAGCCAGAGGCCCCTGCCAGTTATCGGGAGGTTCCGCACCACTCTTGAACATGGCAAACATAAGGTGTGGTCAAAGATATATGTCGTGAAGGCAGGAATCGAAAGCCTGCTGAGCGGAGATGCGGCTGAAGACTTGGGCATGGTCAAATTCATCTGCCAGATTGACAATGCAACCGAAGTCGAGAACTTTCTCAAGCAACACCCCAAGCTACAGAAGGGGATAGGCTGTCTCAAGGGCAAGACCATCAAATTACACATTGATCAATCAGTACAACCATGTGCGGTGAGACACCGGAGGACACCGTTCCACATGAGGGAACAGGTAGAGAAAGAGCTAAGGACACTGGAAGCTGCCGGCATCATTGAAGAGGTCACGGGACCAACGCCGTGGGTCTCCCTGATGGTGGTCACCAGGAAGCCCAAACAGCCTGGAAAAGTCCGGATCTGTATTGACATGCGCCTGCCCAATGCGGCCATAAAAAGGGAACGACACATAACACCAACAATCGATGAAATCATCACCGACCTCACCGGGTCATGTGTGTTCTCGAAGGTGGACCTAAAGGCGGGGTACCACCAACTCAAGCTCCACAGAGAGTCGCGCTACATTACCACCTTTTCAACCCACCTAGGTCTGAGGAGGTACAAGCGCCTGAGTTTCGGCATCTCATCGGCCGCGGAAGTTTTTCAACAGACTATCCAGGAGGTCATCAGAGGTATACCAGGGGTATTGAACGTGAGTGATGACATCCTAATACATGCACCAGACACCAAGGAACACATCACAAGACTCAAGACCCTTCTGGGCAGGCTGGAAGAAGCCGGACTCACAATCCATCGAGAAAAGTGCGAGTTCCTAAAATCGGAAATCACTTTTTTTGGGTACAAATTTGACCGCACCGGCATCTCACCTGATCCACAAAAAGTGGCGGACATCCAAGCTGCTGGGAATGGCCACATACTGTGGCAGATTCATTCGAAACCTAGCAACCCTATCTGAACCGCTACGCGAACTAACAAAGATCAGCACTAGGTGGGACTGGGGGCAGAAATGCCAGGAAGCTTTTGAGAGCATTAAAGACTCCCTGCCGACTGAAACCAAGATGGCCTACTACGACACGGACCTCCCGACAGAACTATTCGTGAATGCCAGCCCAGTAGGACTTGGAGCAATCCTGATGCAGGTCACAAAGGAGGGCGAGAAAAGACCGATCGCATATGCATCCAGGGCACTCACAGCAACGGAACAAAGGTACTCCCACATAGAAAAGGAGGCCATTGCCATACTATGGGGGTGTCGCCACTTCCACATGTACCTGTATGGGCGCAGGTTCACGGCGATCACTGACTACAAGCCCCTACTACCAATCTTCATCGGGTCATCGGCGCACCCACCGGCCAGAATCACCAAGTGGCTGCTACACCTCCAGCAATATGATTTCGAACTTGTCTATCAGCCGGGCAGTGGCAACCCGGCGGACTTCCTTTCGAGACACCCACGACCAGCAACTCAGCAGGAAGTTCTGATCGCCGAAGAAACGGAGGAACACATTTGCCAAGTGGTTCGGGCCATGAGGCCCAAAGCTGTAAACATTGAGGACATTGCAACAGAAACCCAGAATGACCCCTGTTGCGACCTGGCAAAAGATGCCATCATGTCAGGAAACTGGAAGGAATTCATGACGCACACCCGCAACAGAACCGAGGGGGCTAGGGAGTTCCTATCTGGCATGTTCACGGTTCGACAGGACCTCTCAATCACCGAAGGAGGGCTGCTGCTAAGGGGAGATCCTATAATCATACCCCCAAAGTTGCAAGACAGGATAGTAGCCTTAGCACATGAAGGACACCAAGGTCTCGCAAGAACAAAGGCCCGGGTCAGACACAGGGTGTGGTTCCCTCATATCGACGATCGTGTCGAAGGCCTAGTAAACACATGCTTGCCCTGCCAAATAACGGGTGGGCCCCCAGATCCAGAACCGATTCTGTCGGCCGAGCGCAGCCATGCACGATGGGAAGCGATCAGTATTGACTTTTGCAAAATCAGAGAGGGCCTATATCTACTGGTGGCTAACGATGATCACTCACGCTATCCAGAAGTCGAGATACTGGAGTCCACTGCCGCGGAAGTGGTCATCCCGGTGATAGAAAAGATGTTTGCCACTCATGGCCTGCCCACAACTATCAAGAGTGACAATGGACCCCCGTTCACAGGGGAAGAATTCAGGCAATATCTACAGGAACTGGGCATAAACTACCACCACATCATGCCAAGGTGGCCACAGGCCAATGGGGACGTCGAGCGTTTTATGAGGACCATCAATAAGGTGCTAAGAGTATCAAGGTCAAACGCCAGCCCGTGGAAGATCGACCTATACCGGTTCCTGTGGAACAATCGGGTCACCCCACACAGCGCCACGGGCATCCCACCTGCTGACCTCATGTTCGGAACAATCATCAGATCGTCGATTCCCCATCACCCAAGCAGGACCCCCGATGACTTCGATAATGCCCGCATGGAAATGAGGAGAAGACGTGCCAATGCTCACATGAGTGCCAAAAGAAGAGCAAGGCCGTCCGACCATCAAGTGGGTGACCAAGTCATCATGTTACGAAACCCCACAAAGTCCAAGCTAGACACCAGGTACGAGAAACTGCCATGGACTGTCAGCAACCGGCGCGGGACCATGATAACTGTGACCCGGGGACGCCGGAAAGTGACAAGGAATGCCTCCTGGTTCAAGCCCGTGCCCTGCACTCTATGGACGGATCGCGAGGGCCCTCAAGACGACAACAACATACAACAGGACAGCGAAGAGCCGGCACAAGACCCAGAGGAAGAAGCCGCATGGGACCGCAGCTGGCAGTCAGAGAGCCTGCCCGGCATTGGAGACACACACAGTGAAGGTGAGCAGATTCACGAGCCGAGCGGGGACAGCCCCCAGGTGAAGCGGTATGGTCTGAGAACCAACACGAGGCCGCCTGCGAGGCTAAATGACTATATACGTTGAGCAGGACACAGTCGCCAGGCATCCCACACAAGGGGCAGCTGGTATAGTGTGAAAAGAGAACTGTGTCAGGAGGGTGAAGGTGAGTATGTTGATTGTGTTGATGTTAAGTTTATTTGAAATAAAGGAGGAATGTTATATCCGCCCTACGTCCCGCAGCGCGGTGACGTAGGGCCGCCTAATAAAAGCCCCGTCCCCGACAGTGGGAGGCAGTTCCGGGCGAACCCAGCCCAGCGTGTGTGTGTCTGTTTGTCCGCGCTCCTGCTGGTGCTGAGCCCTAGGCCGCGCGGCCTCCTGCACCGGAGCCAGCCCCACGTGCGGGGCCCTCCGGAATACAGATACGCAACACTGGGAGTTGAACATGTGACCCTAAGTGTGAACACAAATCTCCACAGAAAGCTGGTGTTTATGTTGATCGCCTTAAGGCAAAGTGTTGCAGAGGGTGGCCAGGGCACTTCAATTCTGCTGCGCATGCTCAGTGGCATTGCTCTGTCTCGCTTGAATCAGCCCTCGACGACCAGCAGGAGACCCACAGTAGAAGCGGGCAGAACGCTCTCTTTAATGCCCGGTCTGCCTAGCCTCTGTGATTAAGGCAAACATTATAAAGGTGGGAAAGTTCTCTTCAGATATTAGGTCCAGGTCGCACAGAAGCCCTTACTACCCTTCTTTGGGTTCACTGTTAGTAGGACATTTTAGGGGATGCGCTGACAGACGGGAGATACGTTCCACCAAGGTCTTCTACGTGGATATCAATGGAGCATTGATTACTAGGGGACAGGAAGGTTGCGTATGAGGTAATGTGATTGCAGCCAACTGCAGGTTATGGGACCTAAACAAAACAAACATCAAATATCATCGAGTCTCTGAATGGGAGAGAAATGCATTTTAGTATTTGCTAAGGCTAATGCATGTAAAAGAGGACGCTGTTCTCTGCTTTTCCTTTTCAAAGCCAGGGTTAGAGTTACTAGGACCCTCTGGAATGATGAGCATCTGTTCTTTGTATAGCATTGCCTGGTACACAGTGCCTTCGCTAGGTCAATCTTTATGCAGGGAGGGGGCCATATGCTCACCTGGTTATGTATGGCTAGATAAAAGCATGCACTCACTCAGCTTGCAGCCTGGGGAGGCAATCACGCGTCACCATTCGCCCAGAGAAGACCAACGATAAAGCATTGACAAGGAGAGCACTCTGCATTGTATTACCCAAATTGTTGGAACACAATTGTTCGAATTACCTAATTGACCGAAAGTCAAGGGTCCAAATTGACCTTTGCACAATTGACCAAATATATATATATATTGGTTTGGTTATATATATATATATATTTGGTTTTATATATATATATATATATATATATATATATATATATATATATATATATATGATGGGGGTTGCGGGGGGGTTTCCCCCGCATATATGTAACAATTGACCTTCACAATTCGGTCAATTGTGCAAAGGTCAATTGTAATTCGAACAATTCATAACAGCCCTCTGCATAGCTATAAACACTCTGCGACAATGATTTCCAAACCCTTTTCCATGCTAAGCCCCTCAAAAGCAATATTGGTGGGGCCCCACCAAAGTGTTTGAAATGCTTATATTTTCAATTAAATTCGTCACCCAGTTCTATTTTGGAAGCGCCTCACATTCTCCATGGAAATCATATGATATGATAGGTTACTTATAATGCGCTTACTACCCAGAGGTTTCTAAGCGCGGAGCCGGGGATCAAACCTGTGTTGCTCCATGTCGTCTTGCTTCCAAAGCGAGCACGTTGCCCCTGAGCTATCCTCATGAGACAATCCTCTGGCCGCCCTAGTGGCCCACAATGTCAATGAGCTGCTAGACTTGCCAAGGCTGTTCTCCTTTTGGTGTGGGTGAGCAGAGAGCCATAACGCTCTCGGTGTGAGTCCTATAACTTTCCATCTGACCCAAACCCTTTCAAGGCCCAGATCTCGTGCTCAGAAATGTAAAATGTAGGCCTCAGATTCCTTTGGGCTATTCTGCACCTATTTGACAGGGTGGGCCTATCCTCGGAGTGAGATGTCTTCTTAAAGGATTTCAGTAACTGCCCGAAATTACAGGGTAACCTTCTCGATTTCAGCCTTGTGCGCTCTCAGATGAAGCAGGTTTTTGACCAGTTCACACAAGATAGAAGTGATAGATGTTTAGCCCTGCTGTGCTCTTGGCTTATATATTAACAGTGACAGTGATGCCAGATCGCCAAAAGACCAAGGGAAACGGAAATGACATTGCATGCTAGAGTAATCCCAGGAAGTTTAATCACATGACCTTTGACATCTAACCAGTTTACCAGAAGTATTGCCACTTTATATTTTCTTCCCTGTGCTCGCTCTGCAATGTTTTCACAGAAAATTATGAAAGGTGGCCTTTGACATTGATGACATCACATTCATAGACACCAAGTGCATGGGGAGAGAGGGGAAGGGGGCAATTGCCCTTGTTCTCCTCGAACAACGGATCAAGAGTGTCATTTGGCTCCTGTGCAGATTCTGAAACCAAACTATTATCTTAATTTTTTCATAGTTCAAAAGAACTTCAACAAAATATAAATGCAGACATAAAAAAAAATTCTCATAACTCTTTTCGCAAAATTATTACACAAGTACACAATGCATACACACATTTCCTTTCATACAAAACACAAACCATACAGAACCATTAAAAGAGACTGCGCTATAAAATCCATATAAATCTGTAAAATATTCATCCTTTGCATGCCAATCTCTAAACATGTCCAGCGAAAAACTAACACTTAATGTCAAATGAACCGTCATTTAAAAATTCATAAAAAGGGGCTTAAGCATAGCAAAAATTCTATATAATTACTTATCTTGAGATTTCATTGACTTCCAGGCGTTTTTCCACTCACTTCCAAAACCAATAAAGTGCCACGTGCATTATATTTGAATCTGAGTTAAGGCAGTACAGCCAAAATGCCTCCGTTTAAATTGTGTCATAATTATTAACTCTGTCTCCCAACAAGCACGTGTAATCCGACCCAAGGACCCGCCACTCGGTCATAACGTGTCGTGCTGTTTCTAGGCAACCAGAAGATCTGCCCAGTCGAAAGTCCCTTGAGTCACTCGGGATCCCCATTGCGTACCTCTAATTGTCAATAATGGGAGTTGTTGGTTGGTCCTAAGTCTCAACATAAATAGCTAATGGCAGGACTGGGACTGAGCAGTAAATATCTTTGAGGTTTTATGTATTTGTGCGTAACCCTGGATAGTCCATCATAATTATGCAATTTGACAAATGGGAATAATTCTTTGCCCAGTCCCATAAATCCGCCTTATGAAAATTACCACCTCAAAATTGAACTAGGATTCCAGCCGTGGTGACCAATTTATATCCTGAAAAAAATAAGTTGAAAAGCCATTCCCTTGGCGTTCGTATTCATAATTTTCCCCCCGTTTCTTTAGTAGAGTGCATGTCGATGTTATTTTAGACTTTACATATAATGATCCCCTTTTTCTTGCATAATTGGGTATTCCCAGTTCAAGCCTTAGATATTCCATAGACGCTGAGATTGCTAGATTTAAGGCTGTATGCCAAAATCGGCCCTCCAGATGGTCTAACCAACTGTGGTGTATAGAGAAACGGCCCCTGAGGCGTTCCGATGTTACAATGTCAGAATGCAAGCAAGGAAATAAAAGGACTGATACCCCGCCAAAACGGAACAGTCGGGCCCACCCAACCACATCAGTGTGTCTGTGTGTCATTGACCTCCTCCACCTAACGTACCTCACTGGGCCCTCCTTTCCAGAGCAGGAAGGCAGGGCTCCAGGCAATATCACACTGGTGACGAGGAACTTTCCGGACCCGTTTGCTGGGCCCACCATTTCTTTTCCCCTGCCATTGAGAATGAGGGGCCACGCCGTAGCTCCCGCGAACACTGCAGTGCTGATGCAAGTGTACCAGCAACCACGTGGGCTCAGCCTGTCCACATCGGAAGCAGAAGGTGTGGACACGGCTGCACCTCCACACTAAGAGGAAACAGTGCCCCATGGTGGGCAAAATACAGAAAATAGTGAAAAAAACAACAAAAAACAATACTAAACAAACTAGCCAACCCCCACGACACCAAAGCACACCAGCAACAGCTGCTAGGAGCACAATAGCGCACATCACACTGGGAGCGCAGAAACCACATGCTGGGACAGTATAAAGCTTCCCCAAAACAAACCATAACACACGCTGCACAAAGGAGTAATAGAAAGCAGGCCCAAAGGTGCCTGAAAGCGCATGATACCATTAGCAACAAGAGACACACATAAGCAGAGGCAGCCAGTTACCCCACGCAAGACACAATGGCAGATGACCAACAAGCCCCACCCGACAGCCGCAGCAGGTCCCCGGAAGAGCGCCCCAGCACAGCAAGCCCACGACCAGCTAGGAGGTCCTGGCATGACTAAGTGCACGGTGCGTTCATGAAGCCCTTTGACACATACGCCAAAAGAGCAGCAATCCGGTGGGAGCTTAGGCTGCAGAAATCTGAGCTCCACCTTAAATCCAAGAAAGTCACAGGAGAGGAAGAGAAATGAACCCTACTCATGGTGAACCTAGGCACGCTGGCGCTGCAGCTCTTCAACACGCTCCCAAATAGAGGGCTAGAGAATGACTACCAGGCAGCAATGAACATACTCAACAGGAAGTTTTTCCCCCAGCTCAACCCAGACTAGGAACGATTTCAGCTCAGCCTAGTGAGACAGCGACCGGCAGAATCCATCAACGATTTACCTTCGAGAATCCACAAATTAGCCATCAGATGCAAATTCCCCAATAAGGAGTTTTCAGTGAGACAGCAAGTCATCAACAGGATATCCTCTGAGAAACTCTGGAGGGATCTCCTATCAGAACGCAACATTCCTTTGGACCGCATTTTAGAGATGGGATGCCAAAGAGAGAGAACTGACTGCCAAGAAGCTGCGATGGAAGCAGCCATCAGTCGCCTGCCGATCGATGCAGAGAAAAACTCTGCCGCCATTTCTGTGGTAGAGCACAAAGGACGGGCACCCAGATGAAACCCTGTCCTACCCCCCTGGCCAGCATGGACAAAGTGGTCATGTAAATGGTGTGGAGGCGCGTGACACTACAAAGAGCCCTGCCCAACCATAGGAGACACATGCTGTAAATGTGGGAAGCTAAACCACTTTGCCACCGTCTGCCTCAGTTCCGGCCAGCAGCGGGAGACCTCAGGACCTCACTCACATAAACAGGCCAGGCCAAGAGTTGAAGGCGACAAACGGACAGAAAAGGCAAGGAAAGGACAGTTGGGCATGGAGCACGCGCCAGCAGCAGTGACACCGAGGTGAGTGGAGAGTGGAGACTCAGATGATGTATCGCCCCAAGAACTACACACTTTGTGCCGCAAACATCGAAGCGAAAGGATGCATCTTTTCTCTGCAGTAGACTCACAGAACAAGTCAAGAAAGACGTCACACAAATCTCAGCCTACCTGCACAGTACTCATGAACAACACACCATCTAAGGTAGTCATTGACACTGGAGCAACAGTGAATGTGATCCCACTCCACAAACTAGAATCAATGTGCTCTACACCAACAGTGCAATGCAAAACTGTTTGCCTGTACGCATACGGGAGTGACACACCCCTTTCCGTGAAACGGTCATTTAAGGCTGACTTTGTGTACAATGTGGAAGTCTGCCGGACCAGGTTCTACATAGTGGACACCGGCATAGAGACCCTACTGAGTTGCAGAATGGCAGAAAAGATGAAGATCATCCACTTCGCCCTCTATCTCCATCAGCCGGAAGTCGATAAAATCATCAGCAGACACCCAAAGCTATTCAAGGGGATCCGATGTCTAAAGAACCGGGCAGTGACACTCCATATCAACCAGACTATTGAACCTAAAGCTGTCCGCATCGGAGAGGCCCCTTCCACCACAGGGCAGCCAATGAGGAGAAACTCAACCAGCTGGAGGATCTCTGCATCATAGAAAAAACGAATGGTCCGACACTGTGGGTCTCGGCCATGGTAGTCACAAAAAAAACAAAGCAGCCAAATGCAGTATTAACATGTATCGACATGAGACTGCTGAACCCAGACATTGAGCGGGAGCGGCATATCACCCTGACAATCAACAAGCTAATTGTGGACCTGACCGGCACAGAAGTGTTCAACAAATTAGACTTCCGTCTGGCTATCACCAAATTCCTCACACGTAGGACGCAGGCGATACCATCAACTCAATTTTGGAATCTCTTCTGCGGCAGAGGTTTTGCAAAACAAAATACGCAAAATTCTGCAGAACCTGACAGGCACAACGAACGTTAGCGATGACATATTGGTGTATGGAACATCCATAGAAGAACACAACTCATGCCTAGCAGCAGTTCTGAAACAACTAGAAGACTTTGGCCTCACGCTACATGCCGAAAAATGTGAGTTCGGCAAGGCTCAACTGTCTTTCTTCAGCTACTTTTTCAATGCCACAAGAGTTTCTCCAGACCCAGCAAAGGTCGCTGATGTACAAAGCACCTGCCACCGAACAACAGTTACAGAGATATAGAGCTTCATGGGAATGGCCTCATACAGCAGCCACTTTATACCAGACCTAGCCACCATTGCAGTTCCACTCAGAGACCTGATGGGAAAAGCGTTTCCCTGGATGTGGGGTCCCGAACAAGAAGATGCATTTCAGCGCATCAAGTCATCCCGTCTAACCAACACCACCATGGCATTCTTCAACACAACATACAAGACGGATGCCAGCACGGTGGGAATTGGAAATGTACTAACACAAGTTGACCAAGAGGGGAACATGCACCCTATCACTTCCGCCAGTCAAGCGCTGACCCGAACCGAACAGAATTACGCCCACATCAAATGGAAAGCCCTTGCCATACTGTGGGGCTGCCATCACATCCAAGTATACTTACTGGGGCACCACATGACAATATTTACAGACCACAAACCCCTGATACCCATCTTTAAGTGATTGACCCCACACCCGCCGGCCAGAATAGAACACTGGATGCTCCAACTGCAACCATTTGACATTGAGGTAGTGTACCGCTCGGAAAGCCACAACCCAGCATACTACCTGTCACAACACCCCCGGCCAGCCACACCAGAAGAATAAGACAGCATGCACGAAACCGACAAACACGTTTCTCATATAATTGCATGTGCCAGGCCAAAATGGATGAAAATGGAAGAAATCATCAAGGAAACAGACCAAGACCCCTGCCTCCAGCGAGTCAAGGGATCAATCATGTCCAGCGAGTGGAGGAACCTACTTGTACCCGCACCGACTCAAACACCAGCTGCCCAAGAACTACTGCAACATCTTCTTGGAATATGACATGAACTCTCCATATCACCTGAGGAGATCATACTAAAAGGACACTGGATTGTCCTACCTCTGACACTAGAAGAGAAAGCATTGTGCCTAGCGCATGAAGGGCATCAAGGCATCACCAAAACGCAGGTCTTTCTCAAGTCCAGGGTGTGACTTCCAACATCCAAACAAAGGTCACAGCCCTAGTAAGCACATGTGCAGCCTGCCAAGCAGCGCAGAGACAAAGCCCTCCAGAGCCCATTGCGATCCCTCCTCGCTGCCAACAGAGGTGGGACACGATAAGCCTAGACTCCTGCTCGGTAGCCAATGAGGCAAACCTTCTCATCATGATAGACGAGTTCAGCAGGTACCCGGAAGTGGAGCAGGTGGAATCCACAGTTACGACCTCCGTCGTCACTGCCCTGAAAAGATGTTTGCGGTACATGGCATACCCAACAAAGTCAAAAACAACAACGTCCTGCCATTTGAAAGGCGAGAGCTCCACAACTTCATAGACAACCTGAAAATCCAACATCACTGCATCACCCAATATTGGCCCCAAGCGAATGGAGATCCGGAACGCTTCATGGCATCGCTCAACAAAGTAATCCGCATTGCAAAGGAACAGCAGACGCCATGGCTTCCAGAGGTATACGGGTTCCTAAGAACATACGGACAGATGCCTCATTCATCAATCCACGTCTGACCAGCCACACTAATGTTTGGACTCCCAATACAAGTAGGACTGCCTGTCCACCACAGATAGATCGCCCCCAGAGCCAGACAGAGAATTAATAGAGAGTCAGAGACAAGCTCGAAATGATAGAGGAGCCGAGCCCAACGAGCCATCAACAGTGACCTGAGCCCCGGAGACAGAGTGATAGTCAGAAATCGGGCACCCCAAACCAAACTGGCTCTCCAGTATGAACCGACCCTGTGGACAGTCACCCACAAGGAATACAGGATGGTGACCGCCCAGCGATGACAAGAAACGTCTCCCACTTCTAGAAAGGTGCCGCTAACAATGGGGAAGCAGGCGCCCCCTTCGGCAGAGGCACGAGATGGACTCCTACCAGACCCCAGTATACACAGAGCAGTGTGGGTGGAGAAGAGAGACATATGACCACCACCAGCCCACCCAGTGAGATGAGCGATGGCGAGCAACCACAAGAACTTACTGCAACCATGACATATCGACCAAGGTGCAATGAGTCACAATATGAGCAGCGGGACAGACCCCCGACATCCACAAGAGTGAGGGGGTTTGTTCTACACGGTGTCTACCAACAAACTGCAAGATAGCCAAGCACCCCAGATCTGATGTAATGTATGAACACTGTTGCACTACACATGTGTATGGAAATTGTCATGCAAGTTGGGGAGGGATGTGGTGTATGGAGGAAAGGCCCCTGAGGCATTCTGACGTTGCAATGTCAGAATGCAAGCAAGGAAATAAAGGACTGATGCCCCACCAAAACGGGACAGTCAAGACCATCCAACCACACCAGTGTCTCCGTGTGTCATTAATCTCCTCCACCTAACGTACTTTGCCACGCCCTCCTTTGCAGAGCAGGTAGGCAGGGTTCCAGACGATATCCACCAACCAAGGTCCTTCATAGCCAAGGCTTCAAGGCCGTACAATAGCATCGAGCTAAAGCACTGCTTGTAGGATATTAAGATGCCCTGACCGTATAACCTGCAGCCATGTTGGTAAACCTACGCATGAATAAAATCAATTGGCATGCATTTCTTGTTTTGATCTCAGTTATACCTATGTAACTTGTTGCTCATCTCAAGGCCCAGATAAACGTAACATGTAATCCATCGTGTCCAAATTCTTTTTCATGGATACCTTGTTCACCGTTTTCCCTGCCAAGAGCACACATTTGGTCTTAGTGACATTAATCACAAGCCCATTCTCCTTGGCATACTCACTCAGTTCATTCACCATGTTTCTCAAAACACTTAGTGTCTGATCGAATATTACTTAGTTATCAGCGTACATCATGCTACCAATGTGTTCTGACCCAATTTTCGGTGAACAATTGGCTTTGACCAATAGGCGTGCCGGTAATCAATCAGGTAAAGATTAAACAGCAGGGGAGCCAGCACACACCCTTGCTTGACTCCCCTGCTAGTGTCTATCAATCCTGACATTCTCCCACAGTTGTCCAAACGAACTCAATCTTGGGTATTTGTATGGAGCAGCTGGACTGCATAAACTAACCAACCAGGGCAACCCATTTGTTGTAATTTCTGCTATAACTTTGGACGGTTAACACAGTCGAAAGCAGCCTTAAAATCTACATAAGCTATATGATCTTCCCACTGATCGTCCGGACCAACATATCCAACATCCTTATTTTGTGCATAGTTGCAGAGCCTAGTCGAAAGCCTGACTGATATTTATACAGGGCTCCAGATGCCTCAGCCCAGTTCTGCAACTCTTTCAGCAGGAATGTTCCAAACAGTTTGCCAGTCACACCTAACATGGACAGCAGTCTGTAGTTGTCTGCAACATTCCTATCGCCTTTCTTGTGAACCGGTACCAACACAGACTGCTGCCATGAAGATGGCATCTGGTGTCCCACAGAGATCTTATACAATAAGAGAAGAATAGTAGCCCATGCTTCCGGGGAATGGTTTAAGACCAAATTGGACAGCCCATTTGGACCGGGTGCTCGCAAACTTTTACGGTTGACTATTGCCTTGATCATAAGGTCAAGCGTGATGTTCAGGGCCATTCCTGCCTTGGGGGGTGGATCCACTGGGACAACTAAGGACCCCAAGGTCTCCCCAGATTGTATATGGTTTTCCCATGTTTCTCTTTTAATTGGGTTAAGGATCATTTTGTTATTACTGCCCTTGGCTTGTGTTACAATCTGCCATGGAACGGTAGTTCCTGGATGTAAGGGCTCCCAGCATTTGCTGCCACTGGGCATTCCTGATTGAGACCTTCCAATATCTAATATGGAACGGATTCTTCGTATTCTCAGCGTCTTGGGCCAAGTTGTTGAATTTGTAGTTGAGTTTAAAGAGTCATTTAAACTGGGTTTGGGAAGGTGAAGCAGTGAGTCAGGTTCCTTTATGTCTACCTGCTTCATGAGATCATTTAATCGTCTCATGGCCATTCTACGTTGCTTTTCGCGTCTGGAAGATTGTGGAGTCCTCTATTGTCTCCGACCCGCCAACCTGGGCTACGTGGTCTGAAGCGGGCATTTCCATGGCTGATGACATAAACCCAGATTCATGGAACTGTGCAAAGTGTATTTCTGCAGTGCAAAGTCAATGCAAAATCAGTACAAAGTCAGCAAAGTCAGTGCAAAATCAGTACAAAGTCATTTTTTGCTGTACAAAATGACTTTGCACTGCAACAATATACTTTGCAGTTTAATTAGGGTTGGTTTGTGACGGCAGTACAAAGTCACATTTCAGCAGTGCAAAGTCACTTTGAACTGTGCAAAAATGCCATGAATTTGCCCCATAGTGTTTGCCACAACTTTCCCTTCATTGTCTGTTCCTGCTAGCTTGTTTTTGAATTCTTCCGTCACAGATTGAATCGTGGCACTCTGCAGGATTAGCTCTTGCAGTATCGTACCACACAACGTTAACAGGATTTCTACATCAAACTGTAAGGTGGCAGTGCCGTCAGCACAGCTCAGAAGACTGTGAGTGGTTGAGTTCAAACTTGTGGTTTTTGCATCTCGATGTTCTCAGGGCCATCAGATAATGGAAATAACACAGGAGTGGTCGACATCCTTTGTGAATGTGCCGCGACTGACAGTGGCAAACTAATGGGAGAAGTAATGGAGCCTGACTGCAGGGCAGGCTGGCTGACTGCCCTCCTGTGGTCACCCCCTTCATAGGAGCCTTAGACTGATAGAGCCCCGTTTGCAAGGTATCATGCAGAGTGTAGCACAGGTCCATTAGGGAGTTATTATCAATACTGCCAGAGTCACTCGAGGTGTTCTCGAGATGTTCTTTTTGAGTAACCTACTCAGGCTCTTTGGAGATTCTGTTATTCAGACTAGAGCATGTGTCACAGTGAAGAAAAGCTTTAATCGTTCCAAGGGAAGCAATGCACCTTGTTTCCTTAGCATCAGCCTCAATCCCCCCCTTCTACAACAGAAGGCATCACAGGCTTGCTCGTGATCTATTAGTGGGCATTTCAACACAGGGCTTAACCTGACGCTTTCTGGCTGCTTTCACTTACAGTTTTGCCCAGCATTCACAAATACCAAAGTCTCAGTAGCTCTGCCAAACAATTTCGGATCAGTGATAGTAGTGTTTTAAACCGGATTGGGGTTGTTCCACCACATTTATTTGCCTGTGGTCAAATTAACCGGGTTTCTTTGTTTGTTGTTGTTTTGACCGCAAATGTATGTGGGGGGAGATCCCCGCATCCTCCCCAAAGCCCCTTACATTATTTATTAACCCAAACTCACCTCCCACGTATATTTGCGGTAAACAAAACTCCCTAAATTCGGTCAAATCGACCGCGGGGAAATCATATGCGGTCAACTTGGGTACTACCTTTTAAACCGGCTGCAAGTTTACAATTAGGTGCTTCGCCCGTGTTGTTCGCGTTCTGATGTTGTCAACAGGACTTACAGTTAGACGGACCTGCCCACCCCAGGAGCCACGGGGAACACACTGCTCACTCCGCCTCCCCTCCGCCCCCCCCAGACGGTTTTGATAGTGAGAGACTCCACCTCATCAGTGGCAGCAACTGTAAACAGACCTCAGCAGATAAGAATACAGCACGGCACCGGCAACACTCTGCTCGCTCCCAAACCAAAAACAAAAACAAAAAAATGCTGACATTTAAAAATGGGTTCTTTGTTACTGTACTGCACCTTCTTTATGCTATTCTCTTAACAGAAAGAGGGAACAACTTCTTTATGTTATCCCCTTACCAGAAAGAGGGAACATCTCTGTTAGTGCATCCTAACTCTGATAACAGACAGAAACATCCAATCATGTTTTAATTTAATTCCAGTCAGTGCACTGTGATCTCGATGCAGAGATAACTCAAATGTTCATTTCCACCCAATTATTAGTGTGGCAGTACTTCCCCGCGTTCCCCTCACTGGATGTGTGCATCAAAGACCTCCATCCGGACATTGGTGTTTGTGTGTTCGCCTAAAAAAAAAGGCTGGATTGAGTGTGAAGGCATTCTAAGTGCCTGCCCATGTTTTTTCCAAAAAAGTCTTGTGAGAGTTCATGGTTTAATTGGAGCTGTACAGGGGTAATATAAATGTCTTAACCAGGTCTGACTTCAGCCACTTGATTTATAAGCAGTATGCATGTCCTTCACTGAAGTGCTGTTAGAAATTAACATTGGCAACGCCAACAGTTTCAGCCTCTATAAAGGTATAAGAGCCAGTTAGTGCCATTACTGCAGTGCTTGGCAAATGCCTTTCCCAAGATTTCAGAAAAGCCAAAATTATTGGCATGCCAATGCTTGTTTGTGTGTGGTACTCAAACGGCTGGAGATCAATAGTTTCTTTCATTCAATGGTCTGCCTATTGTACAAACTTCCAAATCTATATGTGTGTGCATTAAGGAACTAGTTTAGGACCCCTTCACAAAATGAAGGGAAACCCAACAAGTATGTCCCTTTTCGCCACAGCTTTTCACCATTGTAATTGCACTTTGGCAGAAGCAATTCTCTGTGACTAAGACCACCAAATGGGGGTGGAGGGCTGATTCAGGGCCACAAACATTTTTTGTCACTCTACACTTATAATATTTTTCTTTATGTCAGACACCCTTTGTAGAATGGCCTGGTCGAGGTGTTTGGGAGATTTTCGGGATTGCATATCAAGGCCAGGAGGATAGCTCATGGGCAATGCGCGCACCTTGGACTGCGCAGTAGAGGCAGAGAAACACAGGTTCGATCCCTGGGTCTGCACTTAGAAACCTCTGGGTATTAAGCGTGTTACAAATAATCAATTACAATGAATCAAAACCTGAAGCCTTCCCCCATCTTCCCCAGTTGTTTGATGCCCCAGGCTTGTGATACCTTTGGGGTTTTGCCACAACAGCACACAGTTGTTTGAGAGGAATTAGCTTTTGGGCCTTGAGAGGTTTCATTCACAGATTGGTCACTGGATCAAATTGCCCCTTTCATTGATTGCCCAGGCATCTCTCAATAAAATGGTTATACTTCCTAGTTTTTTTTTAACTTATTCAGCAATATTCCCATTTATGTCTCCAAGCCGTTTTTAAAGAAACTTCATTCTCTCCTCCTCAGTCTAATATGGAGAGAGGGGAGAAAATCATGTCGAGTGCTGTGGAAGAACCTAACCAGATCTTCCACCTCACTCAACAATTTCTGTGTTTTGTCTGCAAGGCTCTTTAGGGTCTTGCTCCTCTTATCTTTGTTCTCGGGTTTATTCTCCTTCTCGTTCCCTTCATTCCCAATCTCTTTTGCGTCCCTCTGTTCCCAGACCACCTTTTGCCTCTTCTGGATTTTGCTCTTTTTCACTTCTTGCACCTAAGCATTGGAATGCTCTTCCGCTATCTATTTGGGTTTCTTCGACTTATCATATCTTTCAATTGAAAGCTCATCTTCTCCCGTCCTTAGCCTGCACTTAGTCTTATTTGCACATTTTTGTCATCATTATCGTTTTTATTGTACTGTTGTAATTGACCCTGTAAAGCGCTTCGGAGAAAGCGCTTAAAAAATGTAGTAGATACAAATGCAAATACAGACCTCTTGCCGAAGAAGTCCTAGCTGTTTCAAATTTTTAGTTATACTAATGGGCACGCCAGGCTTTTTATGCCTTTTATTGGGTTATGTGGCACAGCGTGCCTGTTAGGTTGGTGGGGGTAGTATGGTAAGAGGAATATTGAACCATGTGTGTGCATGCACATCTGTGTGTGCATAGGCAGCAAGTACCTGGGCAGCAACCTCACTTTGCCTCCTTATAGGTGTTTAACAATTGCCAGTTTCTTGACATAATTCCTAAGTGTTCTGTTGTGCAGTGTCAATGTTGGTGGAGAGAAAAGGCCACTGGTGTGTAATTCTGTGATTTTGAGCAGTACCAGGACTCACAGCCTGCGGTCTTTGAATGTTGAGTGACACGTGCACACCAGAAAGCTGAACAGGTAGGGCAGTTGATTCAGTAACTGGTGCTGAGATGGGTGTTGCCTGTAGTTTCTTCTGCATTTTCCCCCGATTCCTTCTGAAAAATGTACTATAAAATGCACTGTTTCGATAGGAGTAACAGTAAGGCACCCCCGCTTCGTTTAGCTCCTTGCTTATTTTTAGACCCAGCAAATGTTTGCCGTAATCGAAATCAGAAATTGGCGCCCATGTGCTTTTTTGGGTATACAGGGAATATGGCTGTTATACCAATGATCTTGTCAGTCAAGAGGCCCAAGCCTTGTATACCTTTTTTATCTCTTTGTCATTGAGTTCGCACTGGGCAGGTCTTGGAATCTGCCACTCACTGTTGTCATCTACTGGTGGCCCACGAGCATCTGGATCTGAATTAGGAGGCATTCTGATAGACTAAATTGCTTGTTCTATGACCAGCAGGCAAAAGGTCTAGGTTGTCCAACTGGGCACAGTTATTCCAAGATTAGAGGCTGCTCTCAGCCTGGCTCTGAACCCAAAGGAAAGCAAGGCCCACCTCCAGTTCTTCAGCAACCAGGGGATTGCTCTATCTCATGCCTCCAAGAGCCTGGGGAGTCTATGGAAATAGGAGCTGTCACAGGCCGCCTTGCTCCCCCTTCCTCTCATCAACTTTCAATGATCCATTCCATGTTTTGTTCAGAGAATATATAATAGCTGGTGCGAGAGGAAGTCAAAGAGGAGAAGAGTTTCCAAATGTGAGTGGATTTCAGGATTCTGACGGTAGAGTGGGTAGTGTTGTGGTGGGATCGAAGAGCCAACAAAACTGGGGAGGAGAATAGACAAATACTCCACTAGCTGGCAGAAAGGACAGCTCTCTCATTCTGAAGTGGCCTTTCGGTGAAAAAGGCCACTTCACAAGCAACTCCATGGCAAAATGTCTTAACTTCAAAGAACGAGCAGCGCACGCAGGTTACATGCTCAGATGAAGATAGTGTACCCGATTGACTCCTTGAAGAAGGACTTAAGCTCCAAAGGTAAGTGACCTCTTGTGTGTGGCACGATGGGGGAATACAAAAATACTATTTGAACCTGTACGAAGTTGTGATTTTCAACAGTTCCACCATAGCTCTCAACTCACCCGCTTTTGGCGGGTGTCACCCTCTTTGTAAACAGGTGAGTCACCCGCCAAGCCTCGTGCACGCCCATTCATTTCAATGGGCCTCCCACCCACCAAACACAAAATCGGGTGATTTCACCCGCCTTTGCATCGAAAAAGGTTGAGAGCTATGGTTCCACTAGTGCAGTGGTTTTCAAACTGTGGTGCTGGCCCCCTAGGGGGCAGGAAGGATGTCAGGGGGGGGAAGGGTGATGCCCTATAAAAAGCATGTAATAGAAAATATAAGCAGTTATAGCATGGGGATAGGGGGCTGGAAACAATATTTTTACTCAAGGGAGGGTTCAGTATAGACAAAGCTTATTTTCTAAAGCTCTATTGGCACAGACCCTAGTTATTGGCCAGCCAGCACTGGGGCAATGTAGCCCTGCTAGTGCTCCAAGAGAGGCACGGTGCAGACATGTTTGCTGACATTTCTTAGCATCATGTTGCCTGCATCACTCTCCCTATTTTTAAATCTCCTGTTGCCCCTCTGGTATTTCCTCTAGCTGCTCTGAGCAGACTCACCATGGCATAAGCAATGTTTAATGAACTAACACATCATCACATAAGGTGTGCAATCATTAGGAACAAGCGAGGCAAGTGGGGAGCACTATTAGGATGACCAGCTTTTCAAAATAAAAAACCGGAACAGACACTGACATAGAAATAGGACTACCGTTTCAGGACAAATAAAAACAAAAGAAGGACTAATAATACAAATGGGACAATAATGAAAGTAGTTTTACTTCTATATCAGCAGGCTGTCCCTGTGAATGATGGAGGCACACAGCCTGTTTGAAAGTGAGAAGACCTAGAGGAAGGGAGGGAGTTCGAAGTGAGTGGGGAGAGGAGTAGCTGGCCAGATGTTGGGATTATTCAATCAGTTTGGCAAAAATCCATGACAGTATCGACCCAACCCCTAAATCCCAGGATGGAGTTTTTAAACTTTAAAAAGTTTTGCAACACCGACATTGGGACAGAGGGGCAAAACGGGGACGTCTGGGCACCCTAGGACTGCATGTATGTGTGAGATGCATGTATGGCATTGTCAGCAGGCACATCAGTCTCAGCTTCATTGTTGTTAGAATTCTGCTATGTGTAGGACTTGCGGGGAGAGGTTTGTTTTTTTTCTGTTGTATACTTCCCATCGAAATATATACTAAATAATTAAAGCCAAGTGACACAAGTCATGCCGTGCACCCCCCAACCCTCCACCGCAGTGCATATGATTCACTGCAAGTCAGCCTATTAGACACAAATTGCCATTTTTGATTATTGAAAATGATAGAACCCTAATGTGGTCAGCAAGAGGCCAGGGAGAAACGAGGAGGCACACAACGCGCCACAAGACATCCAGGCACTTTTACTTAATGCCGGCTTCCCAGTGACCTCAGAGAGGCGTCAGATAAAACCAATATCGCACCCAATGTATCCGCATGTCGAGCTCCGGGAGGAGGTGAACGGTGAGCCGCTCAGTATCTGAAAATAATTATGTCGCATTAAGACGGTTGAGAGCTGCGTCACTCTGAAAGAGGGTGAAGAGGAGGCGAACTAGAGCGGGCCCATGGGCTTCTGGAGATCAGCAACTAGTATCAGATAAGAAAGTCATTAAAATCTGGATGTGCTAAAGTAGGCAGCAGCGCAGTCACTCTACGCGGGTGTGGGCCCATTCTTAATTTGCCAGTGCAGGTGAAAGGTAAAGGATGTGACTGTACAGGCTGCCAACGCACAGAGAAACTCGCTGTATTTGTTGACTGAATAATAAGCACAGGAGATAATTATGCCGTTGTGGGTAAAGGGCATTTTAGACGTGGCGTTGCCTCCACTGGAAATCCTCTGAGATGGTCAGCTCTGGGAGGCGTAAATAATTCTCAGTTCAGGGAGTTCACATACTGAAGGACCTCTGTTTTTATAGAACATACCTAATTGGCAAACAAAAGTAATGAGGCAATGGGCCTTTGAAGCATGAGGGCAAAGAAAATTGGCAGAAAGTCGCCTCTGGTGATCACACAGCATCATAGAGGGTGAAATGACGAAGAACAGGGGGAATCACTAATTGAGGCAATGATCGCTTGCTTACGTCGCCATTATACACATCAACAAGTCAGAATCACCCTTGTGAGAGTACACTTTCACCCGAGATCATAACCCGTTCACTTATTTATCAATAGGAACCTAACTGACTTGGAACAATTTGAATTTGTGCAAAAAGTCTAAACGTTTAGGCCATGTGGACCATGGGTTCGAACAAGCATACGTTTAGGAATGTGGTTCCTCTTAGTCATATCCTTCAGGATAAGGATCGAAACATACAAGGAAGGTGTGAGGAAGATAAGCCGTGATATAAATACTGTACACTCTGAATGTGATGGCAGGGAGTTTGGGGAGACTGGGACAAAAAGGCCTTGCTTTCTGATGCCCAGCAACCAAACAATCCTTTGCATCCCGATCCATGGTTGCTTTAATACAACCATCTCCTTATTCTCCTGGATGGTTCCTGAGTTTAAGCGCCATCTTGTACAGAAGGGCTTCTGTAAAGTTGCATCTTCTTTTGAGTTAATACAATTCCAGGAGACTCTGAGTTGCTGGCATTACCTTACTCGTCTGAGTGTCAGAAGAAGTGAAGAGGTAAGGCCGAGCCCTGTCAACGGCCACCTTGACCTCCAACTGGTAGATCTGTTGGAGCGTGTGGTGACCACCTGGGTATCATCATCAAGTAAGTAAAACCTTGATAAAAGGGGTAAAACCCCAGGTGTAGGTTTGATACTCTTCAGTTCTTACGAGGATGACTTGAAGAAAACAAGAGAAGGGAACTGGAAGCAACATCTTCAACATCGGAGTAATGAAGCCGAGCTGAAGAACCAGGTGATAGGGGTCTTAAGGAAGACCAAAGCACAGAGCAAAAGGATAAGAGGTGACGGAAACCAGGAGGGACCAGAGAAGACAGGGAACAAATGTACTCAGAACAAGGTGGAAATACTTGAAGATAGGACCATAGGATGGGAAAAGCATCAGTGTTCAGAAAACAAAGGACTTCCCCGGAGCATTGCCATGCCACTCAGTGGGGATCAGAACACATCCCGGAAATAAGCCTGCGTTAAAAGTACTAGACAGCAGCGATGCATCTAAGTAGTGTGTGAAAGACCAGCAATGTGCGTGAGTGCCGTGCCGTACTAGAGAGTTGGGTATCACATCTTGGCAAGTTCGACCTACCGAAGCATCCATATGTTTCTGCAAGAAGATTAGGATTGATACTGACGGCTCATTGATGATTGTACTTAAAATTGCTTTTTGTTTCTCCCCCCATCCACATTTTTGGTTCTTTGCGCCATTCAAGGCCTGGGTTATGCTGCGTCAGCTGCAGACCCACTACTGGTAGGTGGATTGTCTGACTGTAACGGTAAGGAGTGGGTGGACAGGTTTCTGACCTAGCTCAAATTGCACACCTGCTGCACATGTGATGCATTTCTATTGCTACACCTTCCCATTGTGCGCTGCTTGACCCTGTCTTTTAAACGTTCATCAAGCCAAGAAACAGTACTTTCCTGTGTCACCTCACACAGGAGAAATGCATTAATGGGGCACAGGAACTGATTTGAGCAAGCATTAAGCAAACTTGTTCAGGTCAGTGAATCCACTTGCATTTGTTTAATTATGCTATTGAATCTGAAGTGCTATGGCAAAAAATCAAGTTGTCTTCCTTATAAAGATCTCTGCATGTATTTTTAACATCAAAACTTTATGCTTGTAGATATTTCATACACTCATCCTCGACTTCTAGATAAGGAAAAGTAGAAGAACTATTCCAAGTACAAGCACCTCCCCAGTAGGGTATCAGGTAATAATGTCCCCATACATCATGTCGCCGTTGGTTGGAGACATTACACGGTCTGGGGGGATGTCATGTAGAACCTGATAATATAGAGGCCTTGTTTGTTATCAGTACATAATCATTACACAACCCTTACCCATCAATACCTATTGTTAGAGAACCATTATTTAGTATTACCCCTTTAGGAATCATTGCTTCCTGTTTAGTTATCCATCATATATTCTGATTAGTACTGAATAGTAACGTTATACTATTCACATTATTACCATGCATTTGAAGAGAGAAATAGGCCCTGTTATATGAAGGGTTTGCTTAGTTTTGTTATTGCCATGTATGTCAAAAGAGATGCTTTTAGAATTGTGTATTATGCCATTTAGATAGCGCTTAGGCTGAGAGAGAAACGTACTAGGCACTGTAGAGAATGAATGACACACTGTCATATTTGAAATGACATGTAGAGCCAATAGAGACACATCTTATGTTTTGTAGTTACATGTACACATGTATGCATTGTAGAGACACCATGCACGTAGAGTGTGCACTTAGAATAAGTTTGCATTATGTAGTGCTTGGATTTGCGAGAGAAAGCGTAAATGCTAGAAAGCATTTCACTGGCATTATAAAGTCATTTTGAATGGAAGGAGACACAGAAGTGCCACTGGGCTCTGTGCAAAGTTGTTATGAATTAGTGTGAAGGAAAGGAATGCAAACAGAGATAACATAACCCTTGTCCGAGTGGAGAGCGAAGGAGGCCTAATCAGCAAGGATGTATGCCGCGCAGACAGAAAAGGTGGGGGCCACATGGAAGGAGAGCTTTTGCATGGAGAACGGGAGAGGCACTTTTGCAGATCTTTGCATGCACAAGAAGGAGAGAGAGATTTCATGGGTTGTGAATGGAGAAATATGAAGATGGAATAGATGGTAGTATTGCAGGCAGGCAGATAGAAGGCCATGCTAGTAGATATGATGGTAAATGTCACATTGACACAGAACACAACCAGAACACGGAGTGATTGCAGTGAAAGTACATGCTACACGGACATTCATCTGCCTGAATATAGAAATGCTGACAGACAGAGAGAAGCATTTTTGGCTTAGAGAACGAATGGAACCATGGGGAATGAGTATGTCATTGCATAGTATAACCAGGGGAGAGGGGAGTTGCTGGCTCTAGTTGTTGGAGTTCTAGATGGTGATAGATGGAGCTTTGGATGGAGCTGCTCTCTTTGATGATTGAGAGGCGTTTTGGTGTGACAGTGATGCAGTCTTGGCAGACCAGCTTGGCAGAGATTGAGAGCTCAGCAAAGGCAGTTTGAGTGACCAGATCTTGACAGTTAAAAGCCTGGCCCTGACATTGACTGACTGGCTCGTTGCAGAGTTAGTGGGAGAGGAGAGACACAGTGCTGGAGACCAAGGGAAGCAAATGGGAAGTATGGTTTATGGCCTAAACTGATTGATTAGAACAGACACTTACAAAGAGCTTTGGGTTTTGAAAAGGGGAAATCAGACAGGGATTGTGCCTAGAGGGAGAGAGTGAGGAATGGTGTGGATTGGAGAGGAATGCTGAATGCTGACGCTTGCATTAGGCTGCATTAGAATCACAGGCTTGCATTAGAAGCCTGTAAGGCTTATAGTTATTGCATGGTAGATTTGCACCAAAAGCATAAAAGGTGCAAATTCGATATTTGCAAGATATATATTATTGTTTGCATCATGCCTTGCTGTGCATAAATAAATGTATTCTATTGTTATAATTGAATCGATTCATGTGCTTTCTTTGTGTCTTATGTTATTGTGTCTATAGGAGTAAGATAGTATGTAATCTAGAAGTAACACAGTGCACAAAGGCTCTGAGATACGAAAGCAGGGGGGGGCATAGTGATCCACACCCCCATAGGAGATTGTCTAAGATTGTCTAAGACCGATGCATGGTCTCCCACACAGGGCTAGACCATGGTAGGAATTGTTTTAGGACTAACAAAATGGCGCCTGTAACGCGGGACTTCACTAATGCTGACTGATAACATGTGGAACAGAGTGTTTAATCTGCAAAGTTCTGCAGCTGGCTTGTTGGTCCACTAATTGGTTTTGCAGCAGTCAAAGTTTGAACATCGTGTGCAGCTGTGTTTTCTGATAGTTAGGTTGTGGGAATAGATTTTTATATTTTATGCTTTCTCTGTCTTGGGGTTTTTATGAATTACAGCATGCTTCATCCACAATGTTATTCACCGTAGGAAGGGGGACGCAATTGTCTAACTGACTTTGAAACCGGAATTTGAATTTGGAATTGATGCCAGAGCAGTATTTCATGACTGGCAATTTTTTAAAGGGAATGAATGTACATTTATTTAGCCGAGCTAGAGAAACAGTTTTTTCTTGTAGACACTTGTGGTATTTTGTTTGTTTGGAAATCCACAGAGACTGACACTTTTTGGGGAAATCTGACGTTTGTTTTGAATTCCTATTGGTTGAAATGTATGTGCACATTTTTGGCAAGCTGAAGACTATATCTGCATGTTTAGAGAAGTCTTGGAACTTGTTTTTTGAAACTCACTTGAGTGTCATGAGGTTTGTAATTAAAACTGCAGAATGAGCTCATGTTTTAATGATTTGAAAGCAATAAGAAATCGGCTTAGAAATATGCTTGAGGCCTATGAAGAAGTAGTTTCGCTGGCGTCAACCATATGGAAAGTGAATAGTGAAATAGCTATGACAGAGATGAGTCCATATATTGGTGACTTGTGAGCAGTAATATATCGTCTCAGAAATGTAATTAAAGACTGGGAAGATATCCCATCAGCTGTGAAATATGACCCATTGAAAACAGCAGTGATGGTCGGGAACAGAGTTCCTAGAGAAATGAATATTGTTTGTGGGGAGAAAGAGTTACCTCAGAATAATATGAGAGATAGTGCATTTTTGACAGACATGAAGAGAGTGCATAGAGGGATTGCCTATGAAGATTTGCATTGTGAAACTGTAGCATTGTAGGCACCTTTGCATGAAAACAGTTATGTGCATGAAGGCACTTATGTGAAAATCTTTGATTTGAATAGAAATGACATTTGTGATGGCATTGTTCGCAGGAGTGATAAGACCAGTATTTTGCCTATGTTATCGAGTGAGAACAAAATGTTGTCTAATGACATAGAAACTTGGATAGCATTTAAGGAGAACATAGATAGAGTGATTTGTGCTAAAATTGTATTTTTGAGACCTTGGATTGTTTGAATTTTTTGAGTTCGAATGAATTCCATAGATCGAAGGATTGTTGACGTTTTGGAGAAACATCACGCAAACTTTCATTGAAGAGAAGGAATGTTGTTTGAATCTGAATTCTATGACACACAGCAGTGTTTGTTTGAATGAAATCGATTTGTTTTTTCAACATGGAGTAATTCAACTTTGTGAATACTTGATGATGAAAAAAGGGGAATGTGTGGCTAGAAGACATGGAAATGCAGTAACTGGAGTGCAATTGAATGAGAGATATGCAGTGGTGCAGCATTTGAATGTACAATTTTTGAATGTGAAATTTTTGGAGTACGTGAAATGGGCTGTTTTGTTTTGTTTTGAAAAAGACAGGAATGGAATCATGCATTAAGCATGCCTGGAGAGACAGGCATAGTTAGACAGATGCACTGATAGACTGATACACTAGAATTGCAGACACTGAGAAACTAGCATTGATGTCTTTTGAGAGACATGGGGAGTTTAGAAATAGCTATGTTCACTGCAACGCACAATGAGAAATGCTGTTTTGTTTTTGGCTTTGAAAACATTTGAATCTGATTGAAGACTGATACTTGCCCTTTTGTTTTCTTTGCATGAAATCTGGAGAAGACACCTTGACCAAACCGAGATCGCATTGATGACTGAACAGATTGCAAAGCATGAATTGACCAGACCATGATTAGCAGCAGCATGACGACTGAAAGCAGAATGACGAGAATGATGGACTGATCAGACCAGATTGATCAGACCTTGATGTGACCTTGCATGGCTGTTTTGAAACAGCACGAGAAAAGAGAATGGCTTTTGTCACCTTGTGATGTGACACCATCTGACTTTTGCTATGCTTTGCAGAAGCACTTTTGGGGAATGCCTACCGACCGATTTGAGGCCTTAGGGTGTGGCTTTGTCTAATGGCTGTGCTCTGAGAATGTACCCAGAAAACCTGCTTGCTACCCGAACTTCGTGGCATGATAACTATTGTCATGGAAAGCGAAGATTGTGACTGACTTGAAACCGACACCTTGCAGCATTCTGTGCCAAGAGAGAGAGAAAGAGCAGTAAAAGATTGTTCAGCAAAGAAAGGAGAAATTTGTTTGTGAGCTGTGCTGTAATATGCAGTGAGAAGAGAATCCATTTGGGATGCCTTACCTTGTGAACCAGAACCAGACACAAGTTTGGGCCTGAGGAGAAAGAGAGAAATGCAGGAATGGGCAGGAAGACGCGTTTTGAAAGTATGTGAATTCCTGATATACGTTAGGAACAGCAGTGAAGCCTTGTCTCTTGAGCGAAAGAGATAGAGCATTGATCCATGGTGCTTTGAAATCGGCACTTGCATTCAACATTGGCTGGTCCCTTATCTGAAGAGCAGGGACTGGCATGACTGGCATGGCATGAGCTGGAATACTGGCAACAGCATGAAGTGGCAAGGAAGGAGAGAATTTGAGCTGGAGTTTGGCCCATGGAGAAGGGCAACTTTGCATGGAATTGCAATGTGCATGGAATTGCCACTTGAGAATTGCCATCTGCATTGTTTTACAAACACTCTGAATGAGTGCCACATGAAGGCATTGTGCATCAGTGCTTTGTTTCGCCTTTGTTCCCCAAATTTGAATGAAGGGGGAATAGAGGCCTAGAGAAAAGGAAGCGTATGAGCTGTATCATCAAATTGAAAGTTCTGACACGTGGTTTTCCCGGTGCTACCTTTGAAAAGTGAAGGACATCTGTTGATCACCCCATGGGGACAAATGGGGCGCATATGGTACCGACACAATTCATGCTTGCTCCTGCCTTTTTGGAGCTCTGTGCAAAATCTGCTACACGATTGTTGCTGTGGAGTACTTTGCAATGAACATTGAAAACATTTGCTGAACACATATATATGCTCATTGTGACACATTTGTGACCAAATTGTGAATACTTGCTTCGTTTACAATGCATCTTTGTTGACATTTCTTTGCTGAACTAAAGCATTAGAACTGGATTTGTACTGACTTGGAAGTGTGCACAGATGTGAGGACACACATACCTCATGAGTGAGAACCTGGAAATAACTTGGAATGGAATATAAATGAATTGGCCTATATGACCAATACACTGCTATGTATACACTGAAAATGCTGACATCTGAAATGAGCTTTGACACCTGTGAAAGTGATATTGCTATTTTTGTGCTTGACACATTAAAATGGAAACACCTGAATCCACAGTACACATGCATTGATCTATGCTTGTAGACACACTTTCACACTGTTGGCTTGTGACAATTTTGACTTTTGACTCTTGAAGTGAGCAGGTACCCGGGCCTGGAAGGCAGAGGGTAGGCCAGGTGCACGGTTCTCCCGGTACTCAAATGTTAAGTAGTGTGGTTCCTGCACCACATGGTGCATGTGGGAAGTGCCTCTGACCAAAGACGTTGAGGGGCCTGTGGCCTATACGCATTGCTGGTCCAGCAAGGGCCCAGTTACTTGTGGAGGTGCAGCGGTGGTGTGCTGGAACTACCAATATGTGCGATCTGTGGAGGTGGTGGCAAAAAAGACTGGGCCGAGGCGGCACCGGGATCATTGCAGATCAAAGCCTCAAGCTCTGGTGGTGTCACCGGATTTGGCAGGTGTTGCCACCCCAATGGCCTCTGTGGCTGATGTGGTGATGTTCAATGGCAATGGGTATACTGTGTCCCTCCTGCCCACAAAGTAGGTGCTACTGTGACAGCACAACAACCAAAGAAGCACGCTACTTGAAGAATAGTGGCCACAAAGACAGGGGCCATTGAATTTGTCATGGGCATAAAGCACCATGCAGAGCTCCAATCTGAGGGTAAATGAGAACAATGATTGGTACCTGGTAGCCACAGAAATGGAAGCAGGTGGCAGCCAGGAGAATGGCCATCTTGCTACAAAGGAGATCTCTGGCAGAAGTGGGTAACCAGCTGTTGCTGATGAAGGTAGAATTCCTTAGGTGCAAGTGTGTAAGAGACTGGAATGTCAGGTGGAGATCACAAAGGGGACCTAGTGCCTTTTGCCATTATGCAGCTACTGTGTTCGAAAAAACACTTGGGGTCCCCTGAGCTCATCAAAAGGAAGGGGAACTTGAATTACATACATATCAACACCTCTTCGAGTCTTGTTCGATGCGCAACCTTATCCATACTTTGCACGCCCCTGGAATGGTTACTGCTTTAAGTAGACCTACCCTAGTACTATAAGTGTTATGTAATTTAACAATGAGTAGATTTGAACAATTAAGCGTTTTTACATATGTTTAATGGAGCCCTTTTTTACTTTTATTTAATTTAGTTACATCATTGACAATTTGTGATAGCTAACACTTGTAAGTGATGTATGTGTGAGGAAGACATGTTATATTAGTCTTTGTGTGTTGTTTTTCAGATGTGCCAGGAATTGCTCATGCCCTGATGAAGACACGCCCACTGAATGATCATAGCTATTGGTTGAAACTAGTGTACACTAGTTGGATTATAGAAAATGGGATTGAATGTCTATATAAACTCGATTGTTTACATTTTTAGGCTTAGATTCGGATGAATTTTTACAACATTTTAAGCTTATAAAGAAACCTTGTGTAGTATTGTTTTAGCTTGTTTGTCACACTTTTTAGGACATTGTATGTGCTGTGAAGAAGTGTTTATTTCTATAAAAAGTGTGCTCTTTGCATTGATTAGAAATAAGTACATTTAATACATGGCTATATTTTACCCATAATCTATTGATCAACTCCTATTTGTAAAAAATCTTAACTAATTAATACTGTATATAAGAGAAGACAATGAAACGTTTTTTAATGTATCTCTCCTAAATTGTATTGTTGTTGTCATTAATATTTCGGTGGCTGTAGTTGATGGAAGACAGCAAAATATATGCTTAAATGTGGTTTATGTACAGAGCAACTGGAACATGGAAAATTGGTTGAAGGAAATATAGAGGAAAGATCGGCCTAGGTTTCTTTCGGCCCACAATTCATCCACGTGTCACAGTGGCCATATTTACGTTGAGTATAAAATAGACTCCTTTTTATGCATGTTATCATTAGTAGACATGGGAAAAATACCATTGTTCTGGGTGCCATGCAAGAGGAATGTGTCCGTGTATTTGCCATGAAAATAGAAAAAGGATTTTGCACTTTCAGCTGCAATGTTTTGTGATTGACATGAAGAACAGACTCGTTAAGTATGTTGTAGTCAACGTTATCATTGTTTCCCCCGAATGACAGCATGTGGTAATTACTGCTGCCACATGGAGTAAGTAATTCGTAGAATCCACCTCATTAAAATAGTACCAATGATACAGCAGACATGGAGGAGGTTTTTCAAAAATACTGCAAGCCAATTTTTAAAAAATCAATTTCCGCACTTGTTTTGAGTGTGGACATTGATTAAATACAGTAGTGATCATACCCCTGCTGCACTTTTCAGAAACGCACAGAAAGCTTACTATTAACCCCTCTGTGCATTACATTTAAGGAGGTCAGAAACTAGGCATTGGATTCTTTTTCTGAAGTGAACAGATGAGGTAGCACAACATTCCACTGCCGAGAAAAAGGCATTCAAAATATTTAAAGGAGGTTTAATTGTTCACTTTCACCTATTCAATTGAGGTAAAAATGTAAGGGCTTGTTTGGTAGTGTTTGACCTCTTCAGGCAGTATTTAATGTATACAATCGTTTGTAAGAACACCTTCATACTATCCATCCCATAGTCACGCGGGCAGTAAAAAGAAGTACCATTCAAAATGCTGCGTGTTTTACTGTTAAGGACTCAATTATACTGAGGCCCATTGAAGGAAAACTAATATTGCTATGCATGTTTTGGATGGAAAGCACCTATGTTTTGTTGCAAACACCCCCTTTTTCCATCTCAAGTACCTTCCAGTACTGGATGTGTTAGTATGTAAATAATTACAGGTATAGCCTGTGATCGTGGAACAAACAATTATTATGATGCTGGTTTAACTGGTAGCTTGTGTATCTTTACTGCTGGCTTTGCTGTCAAATGGCTAATATACAGTGAAATATTTGAAGATACCCTGGCAGCTGAAAATAGTACTAACTGATTTTCATGTAAAAACCTGCTGTCAGAAATTCAGATACAATCTGCCCTGTGATAAAATTATTGTACACTTTGAAAAGCAAACTGCATGTTCCGTGCATTTTAACTAGTTGCATATTTATTTTCCTAATTTATTTGTCCTCCGTGCTTGACTTAGAAACGCTATCTCCAATCAAAGGACTCATTGGGCCTGATTTACAAAAAAAGCGAAATAGTTAGCGCGAGCAAGAACATTGCACGGAACAAATTTACTCTGCTTGAAGCCGATTCATGGAATCAAAAGCACCCAGAAACGTGCAGCACAAAGAAAAATGGGTAGCGCCTGGCACGCCCACAACACGGCCCCATGCCACACAGAAAATAGCACTGTTGAACAACTTTTGCGCCAGACCGATGGGAAAGCATCAAGGATTACTAACCAGCAATCACCATCACTTCCACTCCTCTCCTGAAACCGACAGGTCCTCGTCCCAGTACCCCACTAATCTGCGCCCCAACCCCTTATATTAAGGCACAACCATACAAACGCCTGCCATCATCCCAGTACCTCCACTAATCTGCGCCCAAAACCCCTGCATTAAGGCAGCACCCACAAGTCAACCCTTGTCCCAGTACCTCCACTAATCTGCGCTCCAAATCAGCATCACTCCACGTCGACTTCTCTCCCACACAGTACTTGCCCCAATAAGGTGCCACATCACAATAATGCACCCCAAATACACATCATCCCAATGCCGACTTTTACTCTTTAAGTGCACAGTACCAGAGTTGGATGAAATGTGAAATGTCTGAGTGAATATCCAATGAACCATCTTGCTTGTCTCTGATGAATCAACACTCCACCTTAGTAGACCATATACACTCCCATGTAATTTGGCTACAACACTTGCCTGGCAATAGCTGGATATCACTCCATATCCCCTGCACATAGAGACACAACAATCGAATCCCACAAACCTACACATCTCTTTGCTTGACGAACAGATAAAACAGTATGCTAGCACACACTCATGCCCTGTGGGGAAAAGGGTACAGTCACATACCCAAAAGTAATGGATACCCACATCCATTCACTGGGCCTCATTACACGGAATGCGGTAAGGGTTTACCGGTACCGGTAAGGGCACCGGTACCGGTAAACCCTTACCGCCTTACTACGAGGTCCCTTTGCGGGACCCAACCTTAACAGCTGGTGTAGACCAGCCATTAAAGTTGGGACCCGCAAAGGGACCTTGGTGCTAAATACGGTACCGTAATTTGCGGTACCGTAATTAGCCCCTTCCCCATTCCCATTGAGCCCTATGAGGCAAAAATGGGAATGGGGAAGGGCCATGGAGAAAGGGGGAATTACCGCCCCGCCAACCTTGGAATAGGGTGGTAATTCCCCTTTCCTCCATGATGGTACCGGTATGGTACCGGCGGCAACCATGGTGCTGATAGCACCATGGTTTACCGCATTCCGTGTAATGAGGCCCACTGTCTTTACAAGGTGAAGAACATGCTTGCAGGCCTTGCTCTGTATGATGGTGGTGAGAACCTTACAATTGTAACACTTGCAAACAACGCATCTTGAACACCCATGGCCCATACACTGTGGAGCACTTGACTACCTCAACTCCTCTTGCCTGTGTCTTCCATGAACTCCATCTGGCATACATCCTAGAACCACTTGACAGCAGTACTGGTGAATCCAGGACAGTCACCTCATCCATGGCTTCCCCTTGGATCACACTCAGCCAACAGCCAACCATGCTGTTACTTCAGCTACACTGTGGTCTCTTGATTTTCAGGTGACATAGTCCACATGTGAGGTGTGTAGCCCAGTGAATCAGCGTGAGACTACATCTCTTCTCGTCATGCCCAATACCAATAAGCTATTCCTATTTTTGAAGTGTGAGCACATCCACATGGACAAGCAAGTGTCAAAGCACCACCGATTCAGCTGCGGTAGCATAAAGGAACATAACATCCAAGAAACTGAAATCTTGAGAAGTGACAGGGCAGAGGTGAATGATATGTCAACTGATACTTCTAACACCCCTGCTCTGTCGAGCACCTGGCCGGACACCTGAACAAAGTAGTACCCTTCAATCAGATACCCAAAACATCATCATGAAACATACCTCTCAGCTCCAAATGTCTCCCTACATCGCCACTGTTAGACACACAATCAAAACATTTATTTATTTATTTATTTATTATGTGCCGAAAGCCTAACAGGAACCAGGGCACAACAAAAACACTTTAGACAGCACATAAAGCACAAGACAACCTATGATGATACCAGACCAGCAATTTAATCTATTCAAACAAGTGTGTTTTCAATTTCTCGAAGAAGGGGGCAAGTTCTTCTTCAAGTGTAGAGACAGAGGAAGAAGATTCCAAGCAGTGGTTGCCAGGAATGGAAAGGACCAACCATTGCTCCTGACTGGATTGGGTCTAGGGAAAACCAGTAGCTGACTGTTACTTGAACAAAATGTTTTTTCTAGGCTGATAGATGATTGATCTATCTTTCAGGTACTCAGGTGCTGAACCATAGACCGACTTACATACCAGGACATGGATTTTAAATTGTACTCTGCCCTTGACTGGAAGCCATTTGAGGTTTTTTAGATGCTCTCTGCTGTCCTCCCCAAGGGGCACCTTTTTATGGTGCAAATAACATATTTTGAACTACCTGCAGTTTGTGAATACAATTCTTAGATGTATTACCCATGAGGGCATTACAATAGTCGATTCTGGATAGAAACGTGACTCTAGCCAGGGTTTTGCAACTCTTCATCAAGGGTTTAATTTGCCTGAGTAACCTCAGGTAGTAATGTGTGTTCTGTGCTACGCACTGACCTGTGCTTCAGAGCCAACACAGCAGTCCAGATATGTACCCAAAGGTTTTATTCTCTTTTGAGTCATGATGTTACAGCCATCCAACCTAAAAGTTGTATAATGAGCATCTAACTTGGACCTCACATGAGTTGAACCAATAAGCAACAACTCGGTTTTGCCATTATTGAGCACATCCAGTGCTTGGCCATTCACTCTTTTACAGTCTTAAAAATGGAGTTCAGTCTAAATGAATCCAAGTCATAGGGCCTCATTACGAGGTGGGTGCAAAGGGATACCGGGCACCGTTAAGGACATCGGTGCCGGTAATCCCTTTGCGCCCTCTTCCGAGGTGCCTTAGCGGGTCCCTTCCTTAATGCCTGGTTTTACCAGGCATTATGGACGGGGCCCGTTATGGGACTTCAGGGCTAATAACGGCACCGCAATTTGCGGTACCGTTATTAGCGCCTTCCCCTTTCCATTGAGCCCTATGGGGGCTGAAATGGGAATGGGGAATGGCTTTTTCAATGGGGACTTACCGGTCCTGCAAAGGTCGGAATAGACTGGTAAGTCCCCATTGAACGAGGGCGGACTCGGTACCGGTATTGGAGGTAATCATGTTACTAATAGCACCATGACTACCTCCAACCTCGACCTCGAAATGAGGCCCATAGTCCCCATCAAGTTTCACCAAAAGATGAGTATGATCCGAATAATTGTTGAAATTAGTCCCCATACCTGCCAACAAAGCACACAGAGATTTGGTATAAAGGTTAAATAGAGCTGGGAATAAATATGCTCCCTGAGGCACTCCAAATGTTAGGGGTGCATATTCAGAAGAAGCATTTCACCAGCGCACCGTTGAGACGCTGACTGTTAAAAAAGACTGGATCCACATGATGGTTTTATGTGAACAATTACCAGTTCCTTTCAGCGAGGCTGGAAGGATATCATGGTGCAATAAATAAGCAGCCGCAGATAAGTTAAGCCGCACCAGTAGGCCACAACCACCTTTATCAACAATTTCAAGGATGTCGGTTTGTAAATCAAGTAACGCACTCTCCATGCTATGGTGTGCTCTAAAACCGGATTACATTGGATGTAGGATTCTTTTTTGATCCAGGAAGCCAATCAAGGAATTGTCGAGTGACTATTTTATCTACTATCTTCAAAAGAAAAGATGAGTTGGTCATAGGTCTAAGGTTTGAACACTCACTTGGACTCAGGCTGTCTTTTTTAGTGAGCAGGGTGACAGTGACTTCCTTGATGCTTTCAGGGACAGCATTATGTTGGAAAGGAGCATTTACAAAACAAGTGAGGAAAGGCCAAAAGCGGTCTCTATTATCCTAAATTATTTTCGATGGTAAAGTGTCTCCAGGACAATAGGTAGGATACATATCTCTTATCACTTAAATCAGCTCTGACACTTTTATAGCCATAAAAGCCAATTTCTGATACTCCTCCTCTATCTCTCTGGGCTGGTCAGACACTGGAGTAGATAAAGTTAGGACACTAGAGGAGTGTAGGAGTCACCTAGGATGCAAGTATTAATCTTGTCTCTTGCACCCACAACCTTGTCAGCAAAGGCTTATTGTACTCTGAGAGAATCATCGCTAGATGGCACAAAAGTAGAGGGTTGGACTCTAGGTTTCTCCAGCTTAAGATCTTAAAGAGTTGTTTAACACCATTATCGTCTTTGGCTATTTGGCTTTCAAAAAGGTTTTTCTTGACCTCATAAATGGCACTTTTGTAGGATCTCTCAAGTTGTTTCCAAGCAGTTTTATGAACATCGGAATTGGTTCTCAACCAAAGATGGTCTGCTTGTCTTTTTATTCTTTTTAGTTCTTTCCATTCCTCAGAGAACCAATCATTGTGAGAGATGTGAGAGAGCTTTTCTCTGACTGTAATGGTTTGTAATGGTGCCACCTGATCCAACATTTGGTTCGTATATCATTTAAAAGCTGTTACAAAAGATTCAGGGTTATCCTCATCCGTCATATGCTCGATCACTAGACTTATCCATTTAGTGAAATCAGAGGTGGTGATTTTTTTAAAATTCCTCATTAGGATTTTCTTAAGTGAGTTAGCCTGATTTTTATGTTGTTGTATTAGATGTATTTGGAATGTGATGATAGAATGATCAGACCAAATACAAGGTTTGGTCTCAGAGATCTAAACATCTACATTTCAACAGGCTTCCCAGTCTAGTATTTTCCCTTTTCCATGTGTAGGATCGGTATTAAGAACTGGGAATTCGATATTCACTAACTTGTGCTGTAAGTGAATTGCTTCACAGTTTGCCATATCACTACACCAACGATTAAAGTTACTGAGAACTAGCGTTGCACTACCTGATTTTTTTAAAGGCTGCAGGTGTTTTATAAGCTCCTTGTTAAAGTGGGCATTTCCACAGGTGCCCAATATGCAAGCAGAAGATTAAAACAACTGGTACAGTTTGGCTTAAGTTTGAAGTGTATGATTTGGCAGCCAGCACAAATTATAGGAACTTCAAAGTAATGCAGCTACTCCTTTACAAGGTTCACCTCACACCTACCCTTGCCAGTCAGCCGGTTTTTAATAAAAAAACATATATTTTTCCTGTATTGCCAGATCCATCAAAGGCCACTGGGGCCTTGAAGTCAGGTTTCTGCGAGGCACATCCAGTCCAGGTCTTGTTCGATAATATAATCGATATATATTAATTGCCTAGGCATTCGGGTACCTTCTATTCAGTAGAACATACTCAACCAACACTGATACACCAACAGCCTAACATGCAATGTCCCTGCACATTGAATGGCATCAGGCAACCATCCCTGGCTGCCCCACCCTTGCAATGATCCCTTTCCTACTTGTTAAACACATGTCCACATGACCATGTGGGCAAGTCAATCAAAGTAATGCCACAATGGCAACCTTGAAACAACTCCCAACATGACTCATCAGCCATGAACATGTAGAAAGGAAGTGCCATGCCAACCACAGCATACATGTTTGGCACACCCATGCACACCATGTACATCAATGACTAACATGCCTGTACTGTAAAACATAGAAGTAGCCAAGCAACAGATGTCAATGACAAAGAAGTGAACACGTGCCACTCCAAACATGTCATTTGCCCACATCTACCATTGCCCATATATGTACACTGGCTAGGAAGGCATCATACTAAACATCACACTCACATGAAGAATGCACACATGTTCCTCAGCAAATCGGCCAGTACCAACTTGACTCACAGAGCATGCCGTAAACCCACATGACAGCCATATGACAGTCTCAGTTGGAGATCATGTTCAAACAAAGGTGCAAATAGACAAAGAACCACAAAAGCACACAAACACCAGCAAGCCAAGACATGCTGCAAATGGCACAACGAGACATTGTTGAATAATACAATATAAATGTATTGATGCAAAACTATGTACAATGATAGAAACAGAATAATGGTCCTTGAAAAAATAAATAAAACAAAAGGAAACCTACAATTAGTGAATCAGCGGGCTAGTCCAGGCTAATCTCAGACAATGCCTTAGCCTATGCCGATTTGCTATCCACATCTGCATCTTGCAGGCAGGCCTCTGTAGTTTACCAGAGGGTTTACTTCGCCTCTCTCATCCTAGAATGAATCCCCTGCGCTGCCCTGCAAGAACCCTCCAGGATGGCAGCCTGCATCCAGACCAACCTCAGCTCTGGCAATTGCTGCCTCATGTTCCCGCTGCCTCTCTTCGTCATGCTGCCTCCCAAATTCCACCTGTGATGACACCAGTGCCAGCAGGCGCCATCGTGCCTCCTGCCTCACAAGCACCATGTGTGCACCTCCTTGCCTACTTCTGCTGGAATGCCATCCAGGATTTGCCTCCTCACCGACAACATCTCCTGCTGCCTGTCAAAATGACTGCAGTGAAGGTACTCCCTCCGACTGGATGACAGTCTGCATGGGTGGTGTACAGCACCTGCACTGCCATCAAGTGCCTGGTGTTCCTCCACAGCCTCTCCCCTGTAGGTTCCCGAGCAGGCTCAGTGACTTCTACATCTGCCATGGTATGGACTTCCACCTCCACCAGGGAAACAGGCACTTCTAAACTGGCCAATGGCAGGACAGGGGCACAGGAGGCCATGGTGGTAGCTGGCATGGATGCCTCAGTTGAGGTTGACTTGGGCACAGATGAGGAGGATGAGGGGGCCATTGCTGAGGCATGTCTAGAGAGGTCACCAGAAAGAGGTGCTGTTTCCAGTTGGGATAAGAGGCGCCCCATCTGACTGTGATGTTCTACAAGCAGCTCATAAGTTACTTGTACAGCATCATGGATATACACCTGCTGCCCCAAGCCACCCATCAGCAGTGGCAACACTGCATCTCGGATGGCCATATTGGCCAGAAATGCAGGCTCTATATGGGTTGAGGCATCGGTGAAGGTGGATAGTGCTGCAGCAGATGACTCTTGGACAAGAGGTTGTGCTGACCACCCCCACATTGGACTGCACAGCCTTCTGTCTCAGGTTCAGGTGTGCATCCCCCTCAGTACACACACCTGACACCATGGGCGGGCTTGCAATAGCTTCCTTCTCCTTCTCCTCCATATCCATCACCCCAGACATCTCCAATAAGGCCTCCATGCCTTGAGGCCCCTGTGTGATAACTCAGCCACCACCACCCTGTTCTTCTGCTGCTGAAGTACCCATCGCAATGATGGGATCCTGGGACTCTTCCTCAGCAGCATTGTCATTTGAATGGGATGCTCCCCCAGGCACATAGCCCACAGAAGTGGTGGATAAAACTGGGTATGGCGGGGGTCTGTGACTGTGTCTGGAGGCATTGCCCCTGGAATGCAGCACCACAGCGCAGGTCGTGCCCTTTTTTACAGCTGCTGCAACTGTGGAAAAGGGAACCAAGAACATAGGAATCAATCATAAGTGCCAAAGCATGTGCATACTCCACAATTGTATCAGTAGCTTACTGTCAGCCCTAATCAACAAGCAACTACCTCACACACAAAGGCCAATCCTCGAAAATCCGAAAGAATCCAGTCTCGCAACTGAAAGCAAAATGACAAGTCACAATGATGAGACATGCACATGTGAACATAGCACATTGATGTCTGCCCACATACACATGACAATAACTAATTTCACATCACAATCACAATGAGGCAGTGACCCAAGTGTATCCTGTAGACACTGCCATGGAAAGGGCACCTGGCACATGTGCACGTAGCAACCTAGGCACATCTCCATTTAACCACATTTACCAACATGCACAACTGGCAGTACAGCATGAAAGCAGGATCAAGCAGCAATGCTCTTGCTGCCAACACAAACAAATGTCATGATGACATACCATGCATGCCCCCTCATTCAGTGGCCTGACAGGTCCCACTGTTGATCGGGATAGTCAAATGCACTAAATTTGCATGACTACACATTCATACACACGTGTCAGTCACAGCTGCTGAGTGGAGATGATGCAATCATCATACACAATTGAACAACCCACAGAGGAACATGCATGAATGTAACTCACATGCCCTTAACATCTCAATCTGGTAATTGTTCCTTTCAGAGACCTTTCTGTCAGCATCTCACAGAGCATGCACACAAGTATAATTTGCCACCAAAAGCTGACTGAGCTCATTCCTACACCTGTCCACTTCAAATATGTGTGCCATTACATACTTCTAGCGTCTGCATGAGACTGCATTCCAGTTGAGGATTGTGCAACACCCATGCGTTGAAAAGCACTGAGTTGCTCCAGTCATGCATACCCATGCAGGGCATACCATTCCAAATCGGTGGAAATGTTCACCCTGTGAGTACTCACCAGCAGCTTGGATATGTGTCTGCATGCCAAGGAGCTGGGCCTGGACCGCTGGGTTGATCATCTCCAGGATCCGGAGGTGAAGGGTTGACACCCAATGGCAGCCTGCAGAGTACACCTCGATGGATGTACCTGCCTCATGGGCTGCCTTCACTTCACCTGGCTCCGGATCATAAGGTTGTTGCAATGCTTCTTTGTCGTGTCAACTGTATGGAGTGCCACCCCTACATGGTGATAGTTGACGTGATGTCCACCCAGATCTTTTGAAGGCCACACATTCCAAGCTGCTTCTGTGGAATGAAGAGGCCATCATAATTTGCTAGCACCTGGTCACCCAGGATGTTATCTTCGGCAGCTGAGAAGTTGGCAGCACTCAGGCTCACCTTGGACGTGTGGGTCGATGCTGCAAACATGGTGCACCTAAGGCTAGTGGGGTGAATCTGGGCCCGACTGTGTGTACTCTGGACCTGTGGTGGTTGTATATAGATATGGAAGTCTCTATGTGGCAGATGAGGTGCTCACAGAGTCTAACAGGAGGGCAACAGAAGAACAGGTTAGGGTTATACTAGGCACTCCAAGGCAGTGCTATGATCAGAAGCCAGTGACACATAATCGGGCAGCAGGAGATGTAGAGGTTTGGAGGCAAAATACGGCTGTAGGAAGCAGGATATGGCACAAGGCTTGAGTAACAGCAAGGCACAGATGTCTCCACTTCATGCACAAGGCAGGAGTGAAAAAAATCAGAGGAAATGCCCAATGCACTTCAACTCAGCGCTGCACGCACTGTGTATACGCGCATAACTCTGCAAATATGCTCGTGAGCACCTTGAACCTGTACCTTTCCTGCCGCACGTGGATTTGGTGATATTTTGGGGGTTCCCCGTGGATTTGGAGGCAGCGATATTTGTGTGTACCTAGCCATGAATGCGGCTTGCACCATGAGTGAGAGGGCTTTGCAGAGAGGGCGAGCAGGGGGATGAGGGCAGAAGAACGGTCCACCTGCTAAACGTGATGATGAGCATACAGCTGCCCCAGTAACAGCAAGGCCAACAAGGTCTAAAAGGGTCCAGCCTGCAGAGCAGTCACAGGCAGCACCCCATGAAGAGACGCAGGTGAAGGAGAAGGGGACACCAAGGAAGAGGCACTTCACAGATGAGGAGCTAACAATCCTCACTGATTTCATCGATGAACACCATGGCGACCTGTACCTTTCAACTGGCAGTACCCTTCCTGTGACCCAGCAGTTGAGGGTATGGCAGGAGGTCACAGATTTTATGAATGCCCGTGGTGTGGAGAGGCGGACTGTTGAAGAGGCCCACAATATGATGGGTGACCTCATGAGGCAGACCAAGGAGAAGCTTGGCAGCAATTTGGCCTCTGCGTAGGCTAATGTAGGTGGATCACCGCATGCGGATGAGCCAATTCCATTTGATGAAATCACCAGTGGCCTCATCAGCATTGAGCAGATGGTTGCGTGGGAGGCATGGACACCTATGCAGCCATATCAGGTGACTGTCATGTGTGTATGATATATATGCTTTCCTTGACACATATTGATAGGCTATCACATGTTGTAGTACAGTTGCTCATGGTCCTTCTCACCCAACCATGAGTACTACAGTAATGCATTCATGTACACTTCCATTGCATGTTGTGCATCCTGGAAGGGGGATGCTTATACCATGTTTGCAGCTGACATTGCTCTTACAGCACATATTACTGTATGTAGTAGTCTTTAGAATTGTTGCTATATGTATGGGGCGTGACCAGCTGCAGCACAAAATGGCAGGCTGAATCGGAGCTCCCACTACGTTACTTTTATTTGATATAATGGACAGACGTTAAAATATATTTACCTTCCTTTTGGGTGAATTTGGACCCCCAGCACTCTAGGATAGAAGGGGACGTTCTGCCCTACCCCTTCTGCTGCATTCTCACAGAGGACGTACTGAGACCCTGGAGTAGCTGATTTTAGCAGCAGCTGACACTGCATTTCCTGTCAGCACTGTCAAATCGCGTCTCCGACGTGCACCGCAGTTCTATCTCCGGAAGCTGAATCAACTACAACACTGGCAGCAATAATATGTACAGCTCCCTTTTTGATGATTTTCAGCTATTAAGGTACTTTAAACCCCCTAATATGGCTGCTATTCATGTTTGTCAAACACACATATCTTCATATTTGGAATTAAACTTCAAGAAGCAGCATTTAAGGCAGCTTTTCTGACTGGGTCATCAACATCACTTTCTATAATATTATTTCTAAACTGCGTATTGGATTATTGTAATTTATACGGCTCTGCCCTCAGGTCCTCATATGGGAAGTGGCTTGGTCTGCGCTACATGAGACGAGACCTTCCACAGGCGACCTCGAGCTATTGGTGGTCTCTTATAAATGTCTTTGTGCTAATAACAGTGTAGGGTGAATATACAGTTACCTTCTATCCAAGTTATTGCAGATGTCGAAATTAGTTTGACACTCTGGTATTTCATAAACACTGTCTGCCTGTCCTGACTTTCCTTTCACTATGATATGATAGTTTATTTATAACGCACTTAATACTCAGAGGTTTCTAAGCGCGGACCCGGGGATCGAACCTGTGTTGCTCGTGTTGTCTTGTTTCCATGGCGAGCACGTTGCCCCTGAACTATCCTCCCGAGACTCTGAAAAAAACCAAACAAACGGTTCCACTAACAAACTTGTAGCAATAGCCACATTAAAAAGGCCTAAAAGTGATTCCCCCCGCCACTTCAGACAACATTGGAAACAAACATGGCAACGATACTAATAGAAATCAGGGCACTCAACCCTTTATGGAGACCATGAACGCTAAGCTTCAGCAAATAGAGGAAAGATGGGGGAACCTAGAGAATAGGGTTGAAGAAGTAGAAAAAAGAATTAGTGTGGCTGAAGACATTTCCACTAAGTTGCTCAGATGGAGAAGTCCATCCTTATCCTCCAGAAACAGAATGAAGATTTGGAAAACAGGAATCGCAGAAACAACCTTCTTGTGTTTGGCTTTCCCGAAGGAGTGCAAGGGGATGATGTCACCATTTTTCTCAAGAAAACCCTACACGGCATTCTGAATCTGCAGCCAACTATTGCTCTTAACATTCAAAAAGCACACCAAATTGGACCTAAAGGGGCAGAGTCATATAGGAAAAATATGCCAAGAACAATGTGTTTCTTGCTTCTAGAATACACTCAACTAATTCTACAGAAAGCTAAAGGAATAGAACATCTTATCTGGAATGGGTACAGGATCTATATTTAACAAGATGTATCCAAAATCACTGCACAGCAGAGAATGGACGTGCTTTCATATTGTCCTGCGCTCAAGCAATTAAATGCGAGATATGGCCTGATTCACCCATGCACCTTCAAGGTCACTATTAACGACAAGACTTCTTCCTTTGAGGACCCAGCTGATCTAAAGAACTACATCAGAACACAAAAGATGGAAGCGATGGATACAGGTTCTAGTAGTCACAAATGATTTACCTTCCTTCCCTACTGGTTTCATAACCTATGACTCAGCTCAAGAGGAAACGTCCTTGGAATAATCATCCCTCTGGATTTGTCAATTTAAGACTCTTTCAGAGTGGATGTGCTCTCTGTTTTTTCTCTGCCATTTCACCCTATATGGGATGTCCCTACACCCCCTTATGGCACTGGACATTGCAACTCTGATTTCTGAGCTTTTCATTTTTGCTCAACTTTACCTTCTTATTATTGTTGAGTGGGAAAGTTTTAATCACCACGAGTTTCAATTTCTTGTTCTTTAACATCCTATTGTCAGATGTTGCAATGATGTTTTTCCTTGTCTTTACACCAATTGTTATCATTTTGTGACAATCTTTGGAACTTTTGGATTTTCTTGCGTATTCTAACCTCTGGTCAACCGAAAAGTACTAACTGTATAAGCAGGTTTTAAGTGCTCATTCTTTGTTATTATTACTATTATCGTTATGTTTTAGAGTATGGCTTTAAACTTTATGACATGGAATGTTAAAGGTCTTAAAAGCCCTATTAAGAGACAGAAAGTCCTAGCTCATATTAATAGATTTAAGCCGAATGTGGCGTGCTTGCAAGAAACCCACCTATCATTACATGAATCAATGAAGCTGAAAAGATTTTGGGTAGGGGAGGTATTCGCAAGCCAAGATGATGGCAAACATAAGAGAATGGCAATTTTATTTTAAAAGGGTACTGCATATCAAGTCCTACACAAGGACGCACATTCTAATGGTAGATGGGTTTTAGCCAAGCTATCAATATGCTCCCAAATTGTCTCAATCCTTAATGTCTATGGGCTTACTAATCCAGATCTCAAGTTCTGGATGGAACTGAAACAAATGATCTTGCAGTCAGATCTCCCTAATCCGGTAATATGTGGAGACTTCAATAATGTTATTGATCCCTTCTTAGATAGAAGATCCCCATGTCAATTTAAACATACTAAATCACATACTGATTTTATTAAATGACTAAGGGAAATCGGAACTGTTGACAGATGGATGCTCTCACATCCCTCAGACCTAGACTTCACCTTTCATTCCTTGTAACATAAATCTCTCTCGCAAATTGATTACATATGTGTCGCCAAATCTCTAGTAGGTGCAATAATCAACTACAGATTGAATGCTCGGTAATATCAGACCATTCTCTGGTAATCACTAATATAGATGTGGGATGTGTTAAAACTGGTATAAGTAGATGGAGATTTAACAACTCACTTCTTCAGGATGCCAATTTTCAAAAATCGTTTCTTGATTTTCACCACATTTTCTTTCAGATTAATAAAGATGGTGACACTACTCCTGTCAATAATTGGGATGCATATAAATCGGCTTTGTAGGCACACATTATCTCATTTGTAATCAAAAGGAATAAAGAAGCCAAGAAAGAAGTTGATGCCCTATATGATAAATTAAGAGTATTTGAGAAAAAATACAATACTACAGCACACAATAACCTACTTAAACAAATCCTGACCCTTTGTTTTTCCATTAACAAAAAATTCACGGAACAAGCCTGCGGGTCGTATTGAAGTTCAAATCTTAAATATATCAATCATCTATAAAGCTGGTAAAGCTTTAGCCTCATATCTTAAAACTAAAAAGAAAGATCTAGAATAAGTGAATGACTCTGGCAAAATAGTATCCTCTGATGCTAGTATCCGGCAATATTTACTACATTTTATGAACATCTATATTCTTTAGATCACACACATTGTAATCTTAACTTGAACGTTTTTTTGACCCTGTGAAATATAATCATCCCATCAACATCGATTTGAGTAACTTAGATGGCCCTATTCATGTAAATGAAACCACTAAAGCCATAAAAGATCTTAAGAAGGGTAAAGCTCTTGGACCTGATGGATTCTCTATGAATTCTTTTGCACAATTTTTATATCTACTCTTTCTCCTAAGCTAATATCATTCCACAAATTCTTCTCAAGCATTAATAAATTATTTACAGACGCCCTATTAATCCTCTTTCACAAACATAATAAATATAGTGAACTACCTAAGAACTATAGGCAAATTGCATTAATTTATTCTGACTGCAACATTTTTGCAAAGATATTAGCCAATAGAATCAAACCCTTCATGAGTAAATTAATTAATTCTGATCATGTGGGATTTGCCAAAGGTAGAAATATATCAGCAACCTCTAGACTGTTTATGAACCTCTTACATTGTATCAATGAGAAAAACATCCAATAAAACATATATGGCAATTGCACTGGATACGGAGAAAGCCTTCGACTGCGTCGAAAGAGATTTTTGGTTTCATGCTTTAAAATGGCATGCATTTGGTGATGGTTATGTTGGAGTGGTCAAGTGTCTATATATTCAAAGCAAAAATTTCAATCTTTATCAATAATCAATTTTCTCCCAGGTTCTCCCATTATAGAGGAACTAGACAAGGATGTCCCCTCTCTCCTATTCTTTTTATATTAGCCCTCAAACCGTTATTAGAATTCATTTGAACTAATAGAGATATTATAGGTATTACATGTAGAGGATCTGAGTTTAAACTTGCGGCCTGTGCAGATGACATTAATCTTCCTTGATAATACAAGCATAACACTACCCCATTTACTAGATACAATTGACCTGTTTTCACATTACTCGGGTTATAAGTTGAATAGGGATAAATCTGAGATGCTTCCTCTTAATGCCTACTGTGTCAAAGAAGACTTTGCCTACTTTGGTTTTGTTTTATCATATAATAGACATCATATATATGTTTAGACTGTTGATTTGTATTGTGATATTGAATAAAATAAAAACTTTTCAACTTAAAACGAATTGTTGCTATTTGTGGCAATGGCCTGCAAGACACATGTCATTGGACACACAGTGTTATGCTTGTGGATAGCACATTGTAAACACAAATTCTGACTCACATGGAATAACAATTAACAGTGGCCAAAGTCTGATTCATCGATTCACTGGCCCTGGTGACCAGTGGACATGGATGAGCAACAAATTCAGTGAGAAGTTGCATGAGGGTGTGTCCCAGTCAGAAGTTACAGTGGTTGGCAAAAGATGTTTGATAAGTGATGTTCATTCTGCATTTGGAATGTCAGTTATTCAGTTGTCATGCAAGTGCACAATGATCACATCCATGTTGCACTCTCCTCACACATGGTCAAGATGCATGTGAGCGTTGGTAACGACAAATCTGGCGTTAGCCAATCTGATGAAGGGGGTGATGGGGATTTTGACAACACAATTTCCTGCATGCAGGTTTTGTCAGCATAAGAGAACCTGACATTTCCACATGTTACAAATAGGCATAGATGTAGTGATGGCGGGGCTCAGAAATTTAGCACGGGACTTCATCTGTCTAATGTTAGACCTTCCACTCTCATACGTGTGAGTGTGTAAATGTATGGTTGCCTTATTCTCCAATCCATGTCCACAGCTTGATGCAGGACCTAATTTGCACCAACATGATTGCACAGAACTATGTTTGTTAGTCAGCTGTGCCTTCCACATTTCTGAATGCCCAGTTTCACTGTCTGATGTATTTGTGGCTGGCCCTATTGTGTCTGAATGCATTTGAATTTACATATGCATGTTCAGCTGCAGAGGTAGGCCTATGAATATTGTTGCATACATTTGTGCAGGTGGGGATGCAATGGAGTAGGAGGAAGAGGAGGTGGATGAGGAACAGCCATCCACCAGTGCAGCCTGGGGTGCTGTGCCTTGTGAGAATCCCCTTGGGTTGCAGGCCATCATCAGCAGGCCAACCCGTCTTCCAATGATGCTGCCTAATCTAATGTGGAAGGCATACTGAGGGACATGGTTGAGGGTTCACCACTGAGTAGTCTGGATGTGAAGGAGCTCCTTGAGTTCCTGGAGGCTGCTGAGTCAGAGGAGGAGAGCCAGGAGACTGTGGGCCTGGCAGTGGCGAGACCTGCTTCAATTATGGATTCTGTGTCTGAAACATTTCCTCCTACCATCATGGAGCAGCAGCGGAGGCCTAAGGTCAGTGCAAGGGTTATACACTACCAGCCTATGGCAGTGTTCTCACTGCAACAGCCCCAGGCTTTGGCATTCAGACTTGGTAGACTGCACACACATAGTGGACATGTGCCTTCCTGGCACTTGAAGTGGGAGGAGGAGTTGCTGCATGCAATTGCCCAACTGGGCGAGGTCCTGCAAGAGATGGCCATGGGGCATCCATCGCCTGGCGGAAAATGTAATCTCCAATTCTGCACTCACTGCTGAAGTACTCCTATTGTGGGCAGGAGAGGAAAGAGGACACAAAACAGCGGTGTCATGCGACATGCGAGGAGGGTTCTACCTATATGCAATCCCTAGGTCATGAGTTTTTGGCCTCCAGGGGCGTCCTGTGGCAAATGATGGCCACCTCAAGGCGAACCCTGCACACAGAGCTGTTGGACTCAACGACAAGCCACTGTCAAGACACAGATTCCTTGAGTCAAACTCTGCATGTGGAGATGTTGGCCTCAAGAGAATACGGGAATTCTACCATGCATACACAGATTCCTTGAAAAATCTCCGCACAAAGAGATGTTTGCCTCAAGGGAATTCTGCCATCAAGACATGGATTACCTGAGTCAATCTCTACATTAGGAGTTGTTGGCATCAAGCGCCCTCCGCCGCCAAGAGATATCTGCCTTGCGGGAAACTCTCAACATCCCTTTGGAGACGTCAAGGGTGAACATGCATGCTGATTCTTTGGTCACTTGAGATAGTCATCATCAAGATCTTGTTGCTATTGGGGCCATCATGTATGCATCCCTCTCACAAGTTGCCATAGCCACTAAGGACCAGGCTTGGCATTGCACTATAAGAGTGCACCATCCCAGGATCCTCAAAAGGATAGGGGCTCCAACTGAACCACGCAGGTGATGCTATTGGCCATGTCCCCACACACGCCATCCTCTCGCCACCACCACCCCTTTTTCATACACCCTAATGTCCATGATCCTGTGTAGGGAGCATATATTATTTTCCTTTTAGCTTTTTCCCCCCATCCAAGGTGGGCTGTATTCTGTATGCCCTCATGTTCAGGCCAATGTGCTCTCCAGGGCAGTGAATCAACTGCTCATGGTACAGGCCACAATTCTGAGCTGGGAGACTGGTCATGCAGCCATGCTCAGTGGCCTCAGCTGACGTGGTGTTATGGACTGCTACAGCCTCCCACATACAGGTGAAAATTCCCGTCAACACTGATGTTTGTACATGCAGTCTGTCAGGCAGACTCCTTTAGCTGGTTCAAACAAATGTTCAATGTCATTTCAGGTATCTTGCATCATACAGTGCCCACACTCCCTGAGAAGACCCCCACATCACCCTATTTCCACCCAGATCCCTCTGCTGGAAATTGACCCTCCTATCACCAATGCAGAGACACAGTGTTAGGTGGAGGTGGTGAGGGATTCACAGCACTACAGAAGTACCACCAGGTAAGGTGTTGCACTGTCATGTATTTTCATGGCTGGTGACATATGCATACCAATAGTAGCATGATGTGACACATATAGAGATGAGCATGTATAATCACAGGATGATCAGGTGATGGTCACTGTCACTGAAGATGTGAGTTGTCCTACATAATTGTGTGTGTGTGCATGTCTCATTGATGAGCTATGCATGTGCTATGTGTTACTGGTTGCAACTCCACAACTTGCTGCTTATGCTCGTTCTCCTTGGAAGGTTCCTGTGCACATGTCTTTGGTGAGGACTGATGCAGTTGCTTCTTTTTGTTGTGGCTTTACATTTACACTCCTGTCATGTCATCTTTGCATTCCTTCTCCTGACATTTGCCATGTAAAGTATCCACCAAATGATCAGTGGTGTACTGGCTTTTAGGGAACACTGGTAATTTCCTGGTAGGCCTCTGCACCTCTGGGCCTCTTTTGTGTGGTATTTCCCCATTTCTCATAGGGAAAGGTTTGCACTTGTTGAAAAAGGTAAATATGGGGTCACTTTGAGTATTATTTACAGGGCATCTTTTGATTCCCAGTCCACCCCGGTCCACTATGCACGGGCATTCCACATGCAACCTGACTCACACAATCCACATAAAAGGATTATACTACCCGTCTGTTAGTGTACAAATCGAAATTAGGTGTGCCTTCATCCAGGATTGAATTTGTCCGTTAGTGTAAAAATCGAAATTAGGTGTGCCTTCATCCAACATTGTATTTGTCTCTTAGAGTAAACATCGAAATCAGATGTGTCTTCATCCAGCATTGTATCTGTCTGTTAGTATAACATCGAAATTAGCTGTACTTTCATCCAGCATTGTTTTTGTTTGTGTACTCTTAACACCCACTTTGGCCAACTGTGTACTTGGTTCAGAACTGTGCATTGCAGCACCCCACCCCCACCACCCGTTGCTTTCTCTCTTCCTCTCACTTCCTCCTCTCGCTCCAAGGTGGCACTCTCCATGTCCCCAATCTATTCCAACATCTACACCATCACCTATCCTCCTTCTCTCCCAAAATCTGGACGGAAAAAGCATGAAAAAGTAATCCTTGCTGCAAACCCTGGCCTCCCATATGCAGACACCTATGTCAGTGCATCCTCAAGAGAAACCTTCAATGACATCCTCTTCTCTGTCCCAACTCCTGACCTATGGACCTCCCACCTCACTGCCACTCTCCCACCTTACTCTTCCATATCCATTAACAGCAGCACCATTTGGGAAGTCCTCCTTACAGGCTTCTTCTTATCTTGCTGCTGCATCAATGTCTACCACACTGGCACAGTCCTGGTTCAAGACCCTCAGGCCAACATCCTTCTCTTTGACGTATCCACCCATCTCTCATCAATTTCTTTCCTTCCCCTGCCTCTCCTCCTTCTATCCCCCTGCTCCACCACTTCTGCCGGAAGCCCCTCATCGCTACACTCTGCCTCAAAAAACTTTCGAAGGCAGCAACCGTCTCCACCTGGTGACCCTTAACTTACGCCCAGCCATCAAACACACTGCTGACATCTGCCTTCTCCTTGAAGACACTGACCTGGACATACTTGCACTCACTGAAACTTGATTCAATGCCAGCTCAGTTACCTCCTTTGACTCACTGCTACCTGTCGGCTTTAAGATGACTTCAAAGCCTCGACCCCACTGTGCTGGCGGTCGGGTTGCCTTAATCTTCCCAGAGTGGATTCCTTCTTCTATCCTACCCACTCAGCCCTACTCGTCCATTGGGAGCCAAGTATGAAAATTGGTCATCTGTCCTTCCAGAACCTTGACCATTGCTATCATCTACCACCCCCCAGGCACTTCTTCTCTGTTCCTCTCAGAGTGGGCGATATTCTGTTCCTCCCAACTATCTACTACATCCAATCTGCTTCTACTAGGTGACTTTAACTTCCACCTAGGCTCCCCTTGCACATTAACCACCCTCTTCACTGACCTCTGCTCCTGCATATCCCTCTCCATTCTTCCATCTGGCCCTACCCACTCTGCTGGACACACGCTAGATGCCATCATCCACTCCAACCTCACTCTGTCTTCTCCCCTGGTCACACCTCTCTCCTAGTCTGACCACTGTCTCCTCACCACTCATCTGGGTGCCCATGGCCCTGTGTCAACTCCTCATAATGCTCTGCCAACCTCGTTCACGAACATCCGTCTGATGAAACAAGTTTCAGTTGTTGCCTTCTCTTCCACCTACATTCCCCCTTGCCCACCCAACACAGACTCTTCCACTGACTCTGCCCTTATTTATTTATTTATTTATTACATTTATATAGCGCGCAGGCAGCCTAGGGGCATTGTGGCGCTGTTACTTGTAGAGGCACTTAGTTACATTAGCAACCTCTATCTCTCCATTACCAACACCCTTGACATTCTTGCCCCAGTCATGAGGATCTGTCTGAAACCTGCCTCCAAGCATAACACCTGGTACCACTCCAAACTTGCAGACCAACAATTTAAGTACAAGGCTGCTGAACTGAAGTGGCACACTTCAGGCTCACCCTCTGACAAACTGGTCTGTCACCTGATCCAGACACTACAGACTCTCCATCTGTGCCAAAAAAAGAGCTCACATTCAGGCACGAGTATGCAATGCATCCAGCAACATGGCTGAACTCTTCAAAGTCTGCAGGCAACTTGCCAACCCGTCCGCAGTATCTTCTGCCCCAACTCTGTCCCAGTCCCTCTGCAATGCACTCGCCTGTCACATCATTTCCAATACCCAGGACATACTGAGCAGCCTTGTTGCGCACTCCTCCAACCCATCCCGCCCGCCTCTGCCCCCCACCACTCACCCTCCTCCTTCCCCTCCTCCTCCGTCTCTCCTGTCTCAGCTGAAAAAGTCACCAGAGTTGTCAACTCCATGAAGGTCTCTTCCAAACAGTTGCCCCATGCTCTTCCAGATTCATCAAGGACAACATCTCCTCTCTCGCCCCTGCTCTTTCTGATCTCTGCAACCACTCCTTTGCTACTGGTTCTTTTCCTTCTTCCCTCAAGCACTCCCTTGTGTGCCCCCTCCTTTAAAAACCCTCTGCAGAACCTTCCTGCCCAGCCAACTATCACCCCATTTCCATCACCCCCTTCCTGGGGAAACTGCTCGAGAATTTGGCCCTTCCCCAAATCAACTCTCATACTGAACTTGTTGGCTGTCTACATGACCACAAGTCTGGATTCCGGGCATCCAGAGGCACGGAAACTGCTCGTCTGAACACCTGTGAAGAACTGCTTGCATCCCACTCCCCTGCTGTCCTCATCCTTCTTGATCTCTGTTCTGTATTTGACACAGTAAACCTTTCCATCCTCATAAAAAAGTCTCTGTGATACCCTTGGGATCGCAGAGCAGGCACTGGACTGGCTTACCTCCTTCCTAAATGACTGTTCCTCCAAAACCATTCTGGGCCCATTCTCCTCCCCTACTCCCACCTCCACCTGTGGCGTCCCCATGGCTCCATTCTTTTTCTGTGGCTCTTTAACATATACCTTTCTCTGCTAGCTCCCCTCATTTCCTCCTTCTCCCCCAACTTCCATTGCTACGCTGATGACACACACTCTTCTTCAAACTTCCTACTGATGCCCTGCCTCAATGCCAGGAAAACAGAGATTCTCCCTATTAGGACCCGTGCACCCTACTTCTTCCCCTGACTCTGGCCTTCCTCCATGGGCCCATCCCACCCCATCCCACCCCTTCCTCTGAAGCCAGGAATCTCAGAGTCATCTTCGACTCCTCACTTTCCTTCATTCCTCATATTCAAGACACTGTCAAGAAGTCCCAGTTTCAGCTCTTCCTACTCAAAGGAACTCTACCCTTCCTCACCTTTCCCCAGACACTCAATGTTACCCGTTCTTTGGTTCTCTCCAGGCTAGACTATTGCAACAGCCTCTTCCTTAATCTTCCTTCGACCACTCTGCGATTCCTCCAGTTTACTCAGAATAAGGCAGCAAGACTTATCCTTGGCTTCAAGCCTAGGGACCGCATCTCCCCTGCCTTACAAATCCTTCACTGGCTCCCGGTCTCAGCAAGGATTACATTCAAATCCCTCTGTATAATCCACAAGGCCATCTGGGGTCGGGGACCACTCTACAGTCAACGCTTCCTGACCAAATATTCCCCTCCTACACACCTGCGTTCCACTGCCACCAACTCCCTGCGTGTGAAGCGATTTGCTAAACAAAGAGCTGGTGGTCGATCACTTTCCTCAGCGAGCTCTCTCCTGTGGAATAGCCTCCCTCTCGCTCTGTGTCTTGAGCAGGACCTCCTTAAATTCTGAAAAAGTCTCAAGACCTTTCTCTTTACCTCTTCCTTCTCCTCCTCTCTTCCCTGCTAATCTTAAAATAGCCTGACTGATGTGCAGGGCTCTTGGCCGCACTTCATCTCTCATCCCAGCAACTGTCTGTTTTACTGCACTGACTTTGGCTCACCCTCCCCATGGGAGGTTGCACTTATGTTCTTCTCCTCTTAGGACTTCTCCCTGAGCACTGCTCCATGAGCAGCATACCACCTATCCCTTTTCCCCCTCCCCTCTGCACTTGTACATTCATGCAGAAGGGATGTAACTTAGAAGTTCGGGCTGGACTGCCCCTTTTGGGGTGGGACCAAGCCTGATTTGCATATGGTCTTTCCCCTCCTGTAATGGCTTGGCAGGCGAAGAATGATGGTCTGGAGGGTTGCCCAGAGCAATGCCAGTGATTAAGATTGATTCTAAACCTTCCAGCCATCACCTCTTGTGTTTTGCTAAAGTCAACCCGAGTGGGAAGGGTATGCCCAGACGTGGGTCCCGTGCCTGCTGGGCCTAGAGACCCAAGCTACTCCTGACTGATGAGGCCCAACAAGTCTGAAACATGTTTGGGGATGCTTGTGACCTCGTGCAGAAGGGATGTGGCCTAGCAGTTCGGGCTGGACTGCCCCTTTTGGGATGGGACCAAGCCTGATTGGCATATGGTCTTTCCCCTTCTGTAATAGCTTGGCAGTCAAAGAACGATGGTCTGGAGGGTTGCCCAGAGCAATGCCAGTGGTTGAGATTAATTTTAAACCTTGCAGCCATCACCTCTTTGTTTTTGCTGAATGACCATACAGTCATACGCTTTCTTGCAGAGGTCAATGTTAAAGGACGTCACATACACAAGCAAGGTAAATGTTTTGAAGTATAAATTGAAGAGTATAGTGTGCCTGTTCGATTTATTCTTCAATTGCAATGTCATCTGTATGAATACTATGTAGCAGAATAACACTATGAAAAAGATTTAAAATAGATGAACAATTCAAATATTGCTGGCTACTAATTCTAAGAGTATAGTTGGTTGTCGCTTGGACATCAGTATCTGCATTAATAAGGACGGTTTCAGCGACTATGTCCTCCTTGTTGGCATTGTTTAGGTCAATGGCTCTATTAGTGTTTCGATCGTCTTTGCAACCAGTGTGGTTTGACTTGTGCACTGCTATGATGTTTCAAGGCATGACTTCTTCCAATTGGAAGAGCTTAGCCATGCCATCCATTGATGCTGAGTCATCACGTGCACAGTTAGATTCATTAGCTCCCAGTGATGACCTAGAGCCGCAAGTACACAAGGAAATCTTCTTTATTGAGTTATAGTACATGATAGATTAGTCCTAAAGTGTACAGGACACAAGACTCAGGTAAAGTAGGGAACATACTCTGGCACACCCTCTCCCTCAGCAAGCCTCTCTTCAACTGTAATACATAGAACACACACCAATCAGCACTGGCACTACAGTCCGCACTCAGAACACTCATGACATCACTATGAATGCATAGAAGACAAGGCAGGAAGAAAGCACATTACAACACATAGCGAGGGCCTTTTATGACATAGCTGGGTACTGTGTGTTTGCATTGCCACTGATTGCACCCATGTGACCCTCAAACATCTGCAGCCATAGAACACCTATACACGAACCCGGCATACCGGCATTCTTTGTCTGTACATATCATGTGTGTTGCACCTAACACAATCATGAATGCGAATCCTAACTATTATGGAGCTACACCCAAAGGTGAAATCTAACAGTACTATGAGATAGCACAACAGCTTGAGGCAGGAGAGTGTGCTGATATGCCCAAGGGTTTACTGCACTTAATAAATGCATAAATAAATAAATACATACATACATTAATAAATATATACATAGTTGGTTGCCACTTGATCAGGCCACTGGCCAGTGAGTGAACATGACATTCAAGTGTCCTCAGAAGTATTCTGACAATACATGATTCCTAAGCAGTGCCTGAACTCATTTCAGAGGTTCAAAATCTTACAATATGTATGCTCAGGAAAATGAGAGGACATAGGAATAATTTCTTTTCACAGTTTACAATAAAATGTCATACAAAACATCACACACAAGAAAACGGCAAACACAGAAAATGTATACGTAAGCGTATAGTTATATATTTAATAACAATACTGAAGATGGCATGGCAAGTGCTATTGTGGAAAATATTTAATTTCTTTATTGATGTATTAATTGATATTTTATTATGCTCTTGATACTAGATACCAGTCTCCATGCACAGGACAGGTGTTGGAACCTGTGTTACTCTGTGTTGTCTTGCTTCCAAGACAAACGTATTGCCCCAGAGCCATCCTTCCAGCCCAAACGCAAATGGACAATGTGTACACTCCTTCATACTTTTAAAAAGTCGAATGAGGTCAAACACTGTAAGACTGCTAACATTAAAGTGAGATATTTGGGGCCATAGTACTTTTTCACGGAGCAATAAATCACCCTTTGATGTCTGTGTGAGGGTCAGGGGTTGGTGAGTGAGTGCCAGGGGTACCAAGGAGATTGCTATGGGTAGCAGCGGTACCTTTAGCTCACCCAAATGATGTCCTTGATCTTGGTGCCATTGCACATCTCATTGAGGGGTGCATGTTTTTAAGAATCATCCCCATGGTGTGAAATTAGAAGTTATAGTTACCATTTGTAGCAAACTGTTCAATATTTATTTGCAAAGCACCCTGCTGATGTGCATACAAGCAGCCTAAATAGGTTGTGGCATAGAGTTCCCCAGGGGATCTTTTCATCCCCAAAACTCAAGGCCCCATTTTTTATTTAGCGTAGCAAGGCCCCATTTTCTATTTAGCGTAGCAGGGCTCTCTGTGGCCCCGTTTTCTATTTAGCATAGCGGGGACCCATTTTTTATTTAGCGTAGCAGGGCTCTCTTTTGCCCCATTTTTTATTTAGCATAGCGGGGCCCCATTTTTTATTTAGCATAGCAAGGCTCCCGAGGCCCAATTATTAGATCTAGAAGCCTGTGAACTGAATAACAAACCAACACAAAGATGAATAAATCAATTAGCGCTAAAGCCACGGTGGAGCACGGGGGCTCAGCGATACTGAACTCTCCGATGGCAAGCGTAACAAGAGTGCAGGGAAGCATGGGAGACCCCCGATTATTGAAAAAGAGAGATGATTAACCTTTAAAAAAATCTAAAGTAAAAAAGAAGCCATCAAAGAAAAGATCAATTATCAATGATAGTCAAAAAGCAAAAAGAGGGTATATGGCAACAATAGTTCCAACAAGCACTATACATCCACTGTCAAGTAGAAGGAAATTGCCTGAGGCACTCAAAGAAAAAGGGCACCAACATGAAAGCTCTGGTAAAGGTAATAACAAGCCAGAAAACAACCTCTATTCTAATGACAAATAAAGAATGCATTTAGGCCATAAAACCTCAGCACGGCAATAACAAGCAAAAAAGTAAACAAAAGTCAAAAGGATTCCAAATCTCAAGACATGAGACCATTACGGGGCAGGAACACATTGGAACTAGAGACAATGATGGAAACCACAAAGGAAAGATCCCTCAGAGATCAAGCGATCCTGGAAGTCTTTGCTGTGATGACAAGCACCTGCATGAGTAAGGTATGTGGGAGTCATTAGGAGGGAGGTGGAGTGAAATACTAGGCGACCCTATTGCATTACTGTGTATTGCCTATGATTAGCATGCTGTGGATGCATAACCTCCAAAGGGGCCTTGTTACTAGAGTTTGGCGAGCCCCATTATCCACCGGGTGCAATGAATGCCTCTGTGGACCCGATTACTGCTCTCATGGAGGCCATTGCCTACTTGCCTACAGAAATGGCGTCAGCACATGCAGATATCCTCAATCATTTATGCCCGTCCTCTACCTCCTGAAGAGGATGTGGTTGCACAAGGGATGGAAGCTTCTCCAGCAGTTCCATGAGTTTCAAGGGGCTCCCTTGGAAACATCTCCCTCTCCCCAGTGCTTAATTTGTAAAAAAATAAATGCCATGGCCAAAAGAATCTTGGCCCCATAATGCCGGCCCTCGGGCCTGGCCGGCGCTACCGCTGTGTGGGCGGCCCGGGCCAGTTCACTGCTAGACCTAGATCGACCCACCAACAGAACAATAGAGAGCACCCTAATGAACAGGGGGCTAAAAATATAGTTGTGCAAGATTTGCCAAAAAATCAACTATGCTAGTTTTAGCCAAAATGGGCATCCTTCCTGATGCTTGTTCCTTGGAGTAGTGTTTGTAGGAGGTAGGGAGCATAACCATTTCACTGCCATCAATATTCAGCACTCTAAAATGCTTGAAGCTTAACACCAGTTAACGAAAGCCTTTGAAAACTTTCCTCTACATGTGACAAACCCTTAAATAAGCAAAAGATGTTTCCCAGCATGGCGCTCAGTCTCACATGGTGTCTGTAAAATGCCGGTCAGCGGTTTTGCTAATCTCACCTGGTTCCATCTGAACTCTTGGCTCTGTCTCTCTATTTTTATTAGACGCATGTATGCAAACTTTGCCAAAAGATAGCAGACCACTAAGGGCTAGAAGGAAAAATACACGTATAGCAAGCAAGCTCATGATGTTTAGATACAGAAAGCATTACTGTTTAAAGTGCAGATTATAAAAAAAAAATAGTATTCTGGTGTTTACGAAAGACTGTCTTAGTTCTAGCATTCATCCCTCTATCCACGTGCTTTTGGTTCATTGGTCTGTAGATCCCTTCATGTGTTTAGACTTGCATCCATCCATGTGTACGTTCTTTCCCAATGTATAGACATAGCTGTGTATGTACAGTATCCAAAGACCTGTCCATCCATCCCCTCCGTTCTATCTGTCCACCCTTCCCCTGCCAGCCGACCCCGCACTCTCCTTCTCTATGCACACACGTTTCTGTCTCCCCAGTACTTCTTTCCGCCAAGCCATGTACGTGTCCGTTATCTAAATTAACAAGGGGGGTCCTGGGAGTCCCTCTGCCAGACATTAGTCCTGGTTACGAGAGACTTACCCAGAGTCTTTAGCTCACTATCTTTCACAGAGAAGAAATATCCCAAACATATCAGCCTTTGTCCTGCCCTGGGGCAGTCCAGCACCGAAATGCTAGGCAATTCTCCTCTGAACAAGAGTGCCAACAGAAACCCCAGACACGTGTTTCGGTCTGGTTGGACCTCATCAGTAGGGTGGATCTGTGCCTCTCTAAGAATAGTTTCGGTCTGGTTGGACCTCATCAGTAGGGTGGATCTGTGCCTCTCTAAGAATAGTGAGCAAGGGGTCCACGTCTGGATTCCCCTAGTAACTTAGGGTGAGACCCAAAGTTACTTGAATATGCAAATTAACAAGGGGGTTCTTCTCTGTGAAAGATAGTGAGCTAAAGACTCTGGGTAAGTCTCTCGCAACCAGGACTAATGTCTGGCAGAGGGACTCCCAGGACCCCCCTTGTTAATCGTGTCCGTTATCTATACATCCGACAGACCGCTTGTCTGTGTGCCCCTCTATTCGTTCCTCTCAATCTGTGGTATTGTTTTGGTCTGTATACATGTAACATTTTTATTAATTAACAGGACCACTGTGTCTTTTACTCTGGGAGAAGAAACGTGTGTCTGTGGTCACTGTGTGTCACATCTCATGATGCTCACAGGGCAAGCTGAGGAGCCCTGGACTTAAGACTGCTTATTTTCTGTCCGGGAGCTCTTTGCTTATCAGTACACGTAGGACGGTGCATCCGTGTCTAAGTCTATGTTTAAGAGCGAGGGAGACATTTAGGGGCCGGTGGCATTGGCTTTAAGTTGTGCTTTCTATCCTTGCCTCTCTCCGGAGACGGAGGACAGAGAGAGAGAGAGAGAGCATTGCTGCCTGCGGGGGGTTGGGGGGATTCACAGTCCATGGCATGCCCCACTGCTCATCCACACCTATATGATCTCCCTTTCTCTCTCTCTTTTTAATCAGGACTTGTCTAGTGAAACCGCTGGCCCGACATGCAGACCTTTAAACTCCTCCAATCTGCTTTCCTTCCACGGCTCGCTCTCCGGAGATTTCCATATCCTCAGGTAGGATGTTTCATTACAGTCACTCATCCCTGGCATCCTGGGAGGGAAGGGCGTCTGCTCCTGATGCCGGTTCGCCTCGGCCTGCTCCTTTTGTGTGCAGTATCTGCCTGTCCGTTCACATGTTCCATCTGTGGAACGTGTTTACTTGCCCAGGTGCCTGCTTAAGCACATTGTGGCTGCCTGCCTGCCTGCCGGACACTGCTTTGCTCATACTGAATGCAGTGCCTCCCTGGCCAGTCCTGTGGCCCTTCTGACTCTGCGCCTTGTGTTTCTTCTCCCTCCCAACCTATGAATTAGCTGTGTGTGTGCATTATGTTGTCTCATTTTCTTCTGATATTCCCTATCTCTGCTATCTCCCTTGCTCTCCCTTCCTGTAATATTCTATAAGTGGACCTCCTCACACATCCGCTCGGTTGCCTCATGCGTCCAAGAATACGCCAACACAGGAGCTGGGGTGCAACACTTATTTATTCATTGAGTACCCTCTCGAACTGCCCGGTGGGCGGTAACCCCGCCCCCATGTCCACGTGGGTCGCAGCCCACTTGATTGTCAAACATAGACAGAGGACTCATCCTCTAAACGTGTACGAGGTGACGACACCACACCCTCCCATCACTAAACATTTAGTGGTGTTCTCAATTAATTTCTTCGATGAGGCGGAGCGTCTTCTTCCTTGTTCTCTGGGGTCAACAGTCCGCTCTAGCCGCGGTGTCAGTCCATGTTTCTATCGTCAGGTCATTTTCAGAATCTTCTCGATCTCCTTCATAAGGTTCGTCCCATTGAGAGAAAGTATCATTCATGTCGGTGACACCAGGGGATGGGTGGTCCGGCATCCTCCTAAAATGAGACGAATTCCTGGTGACGGACCGGTGATCCCCTTCGGCGGTGATAAGTGATCCCTTCTTCTTGACAATAATGAGTTTTTCTTCATTGAATGGGGCTACGTTTTTCCGCTGTTGAGGTTGTCTGACCACTACCAGGTCTCCTGGTGCTAAGTCACTTCCCTTGGCCCGGCGAGTGGCATCAGCACTTCACTTCATGTTTTCTTTCATGAGCTTGTCTTTCTTCCTCATTTCGGTGTCATTCTCGTATTGATCCTCGTCTGCCCTTATGTGGGGTATTCGTGTTCTGATCGCTCGCCCAAACATTACCTCCGATGGTGATTTTCCTGTGGTGCTGTGTGGGGTGTTTCGGTAGTCTCGCATCAGTTGGTATAATAGTTTTTCAACAGGTTCTCCTGTGAGTCGTGCAATTTGTGTCGTGCGCTTGATGTTGCTCATGAACCTTTCAACAGTCCCGTTTGCCTGTGGCCACAACAGTGTTACTTTCCTGTGGCGGAATCCCATGTATTCTGCAAATCTTTGGAAGTCTTGTCCAGTGAAGGGAGGTCCGTTGTCGGACTTGACTACCTTGGGTATTCTGTATGTTGCGAACATTCGATCCAGCGCTGGTATGGTGTGGTTGGCTGAAGTGGACGGGACTATTTGCAGGTCAGGATATCTTGACCATTCGTCCACCGCTATTAATATGTATTCACCCCCTTCCATGGGCCCAAAATGATCGATGGCTATTTCTTCCCATGTTTCTTCAGGTAGTGCGGTCATGCTTAGCGGTTCAGGGACTGTATGTGGCTTCACGATGGCACAGGTGGGGCAGTTTTGCAGTAGTTCTTCCACGGATGTGTCTAGTTGGGGAAACCAACGTTTTTGTCTTAGCATCCTTTTAGTGGATACAATGCCCCTGTGTCCTTCGTGTGCTAGTTCTAGCACCTTCTGTCGTAGGCTTCTTGGTATTTCAAGTTTTGTCCCCTTCAGTAATAGTCCTTCCTCTGATTTTGCAAGTTCTTCTTTCACAGCTAAAAGGCATGTGATGTCTTGTTTGGTGTCATCATTCATAGTTTCGCGGAGCTGCTTTGCATGCTTCCATCGCCCTGTTTCTAGGCATCTTAGGATTGTTTGTATCCCTTGGTCTGTATGGGATTCCCGTGTTATTTGCTCCATGTCAAGTCCTTGCGGTGTGCTGCTGTGGATGACATATTTTATATATTGATCCGCGATGGATGTTTCCGGTCCACTCTTTTCTCTCGGGTGACGGGAGAGAAAATCCGCGGGGTTTTGTTCCTTCCCTGGCCTGTGTATGATCGTGAATTGGTAGTCTTGCAACCGAAGGGCCCACCTGGCTATTCTGGGTGGCATTTTTGCTTGAGGATTGCCATAAATGAACGTGAGTGCCTGGTGGTCTGTTATGACTATGAATGGTTTGCCATACAGGAAAAGGTGAAAATGCTCGCAGGCCCAGATGACCGCCAGTCCTTCCTTCTCTGCTTGAGAGTAGGCTTGTCCGGTCTTGGAGAGACTTCTGCTAGCATAGGATACTATGTGTTTTCCACCTCCCTCTTTGTCGTCCAATTGCGTGAGAATTGCACCTAACCCTACGGGACTGGCATCAACAATGAGTTCCGTGGTCTTTCTGGGGTCATATATATTTCGGGCATCAGAGATGCAGTCTTTTATGATTTGGAATGCTTCTTGGCATTTGGGTGACCAGATAAACTCGGTGTTAATCTTGGTGAGTTCTCTGAGGGGTTCGCTGATGGATGCGAAATCCCGTATGTACCTTGTGCAATAACTTGCAAGTCCTAAGAAAGATCTGAGGTCTGAGGTCGTCGTGGGTGGTTCAGCTTCATGGAGTGCACTGACTTTTTCGGGATCAGGCGTCATGCCCTTCTCAGAAAATATGTGTCCAAAGAATCTGAGCGTCTTCTTGCGAAATTCACACTTTTCTTTGTTGAGGGTTAGCTGGGCTTCTTCCAGGGCCATGCACACTCTCATTAGCGTGTTGTCGTGTTGCTCTCTATTCTGACCGAAAACCAGGATGTCATCGCTATAGTTCAGACAGTTGGGCACGTGTTTTATGACATTGTGAATTTCTGCCTGAAAGATTTCTGCCGCAGAGGATATTCCAAAACTGAGCCGCTTGTAGCGGAATAGACCTAGATGAGTGGCAAATGTCGTTATGTAACGGGAGTTCTTGCTGAGCTCTAGCTGGTGGTAGCCTTTATTTAGGTCTAACTTAGAGAATATTGTCGCTCCATTTAACAGGTGCACCATGTCTGTTATTCGAGGAGCTTGGTGTCTTTCTCTCAGGATGGCTTCATTTGGTCTCCTCATATCCACACATATTCTGATATCGGGGGGGGGGTCTCTCTTGGGCACCGGCACTATAGTGGAGACCCATGGTGTGGGGCCTTCCGCTGGCTCAATGATGTCTGCCTCAAGTAGTTTGGTTAATTCATTCTCAACTTGCTGTTGAATATTGATGGGGATACCCCTGTAATGCTGGGCTATTGGCGTGACGCTGGTGTCGATGTGGAGTTCAATTTGTTTGTCCTTCAGTTTTCCGAGGCCTTTGAATAGTGCTGGAAAAACTTGGTCGATGCTTGCCGATGGGTCTAAGTATTTGTGCACCATGAGGCGGTACAATATGTGAATGAGTCCCATCTCTATGGCTGACCGATAGCTTAGGATGCATCCGCTTTCGGTTGCAGCCTCCAGCACATGCATGGGGATGTTTTTCTCATGTTCTTTGTATTGGCACGATGCCATGAAGAACCCTTTGCATGCCAGTGGTGTTTTTGTGCCATATGGGTAGATGAAGGCTCGTGCTGGCTGTAGACGAGGAGCGTTTGGTATGCTTTTGTATACTTTCTCACTGATCACGTTCATGGTTGCTCCCGTGTCTATCAAGAATTCGGCGGTTGTTTGATTGACTTGCATTCTCAGTATTGGGCTGTGTTCTTTTGCCATGTTGTTTCCAAGGGCGTATAGGTATCCCTTTCTCCGCTGTGTTTCCTGGTGTTTCTCCTGTCTGCGGGATGTCTCTTCCGATGATGCGCTTGACACGCTGTCTGATTGTGACTGTTCTATAAGGCATCGTACATATCTCCTGGGCCTTCTCCTTGTTTTGGATGAGGCGGTTTTGTTCTCCCTCCAGTCTCACTTTTCTTGCCTTTTTCCGGGTTGTTCATCATGGTGTCGGTGCCGCCCTTGTTCATGGAGTTGGTGTGCTGCCCTGTGGTGTTGTGCGGGCTGGTTCTGCTCCAGTTCCATTGTGGTTCTTCCACTTCTCCCGGCTCCTTTCATTTTGCTGCGAAATATCAAGCACACAGACTTGTAATGGTTGTCGCCGCCACATGCGGAACAGGTCTGGCCCATCGCGGGGCACGTTCCTTCATGTGGGTACTTGTGTCCGCATCCGTAGCAGAAGGGGTCACTGTTGGTCCTCATTGTCCCTTCCAATTTGTTGATGCTTTCAGTCTTCCCGTGCATGATCTTTATGTCGTCCAGCCCTTCCACTTGCGCCGCGAGCGCAGCATCTGACCTTGTCAACCGCAGGATTTCCTCCAGGCTCATTGGCTGTTGTAGTAACCTCTTATCTGCACTTTCACAGCCCACTATGATCTGTGACCTGAGGGCCTCTTCATTGGAGTAATTGTTGAAATCACAGTGTTTCATTTTTGATCTTAGTCTCATAACAAATGCGTCTATTGTTTCTCCTCTAATCTGCTTGGTGGTGTGGAATACGTGGCGTTCATAATCAACATTTGTGTGGGGTGTGAAGTATTCCGTGAGTGTTGTTTTTAGTTTTGTGTAAGTGTCTATGGTGTTTTCTGGTATTTCGTCAAGGATGTCTCGCACGTTTGATCCAACCGCATGGTTTAGAAGTTTTAATTTTTGTTCATCCTCTAGTGGTCCAGCCGCTTTGAGGCATACTTCGAAATCTCTCAGCAATCTTTTCCATCTTGATCCGAGGGTGCCGGTGTCGGTGAGGTCAAAATTAGCTGGTAATTGAGCTAAAAGGCTGTCTGTCATTTTCTTTTGATCTCTTCTGGCCGGAGTCACTCTCTCTGGCTGGGATCCCTGGGGTCGGTGAAGAAACTCCTCCTGACCCGCTCATGGGCTGAATTCGGCAGTCCCTCTTGAGGCTTTGTCGTGCAGCAGTGACGCTCGTGTCCTAGGCGTAGTGAGGGCTTTGTGACTGGCAGGGCCCTGCGCAAGAAATGCGTGGCTGGTTTGTGGGGCCTTGCTTGATGTGAGTCTTATGAGGCCTGGGGCCTAGGAGGTGCGTGTTGCGGCTTGTTGGCGCCTTTTGATGCGTCGCGGTAGGGACACGTGACCTTACCGTTGCTCCAGGAGTCTTTTGGCCCGTTGCCGTCAGCGGGAGGCCTGTGCTCCTCGACCGCCCGGAATTCTGTGCAGGGAGCCGCTGCTCCACCTGCGGATGACAGGATGCCTGCCGGCGTTGAAGTTGGCGGGAGCGATTTTCTTCCTCCGCGCCCGGGGAAAATACGCGGGGAGCAGCCGCGGTTGCTCCAACCGCGTGGTGCGTGCGTCGGAGCCCGTCCAGAACACACGCGCAGGGCCCTTTTAGACAGTGGGGAGCGTTCCCGCTCAGACCCACTGTCTCCGGGAGTCCGAAGACCGGGAGATGTTCCGCCGCTCCAGTGGTGCTTGATCGCATGCCACGAGCACTTGGAATTCGAGATGGCGGGCACGGTGTGGCAGGTATCCCATCCTCGTCGCCAGTGTAATATTCTATAAGTGGACCTCCTCACGCATCTGCTCGGTTGCCTCATGCGCCCAAGAATACGCCAACACAGGAGATGGGGTGCAACACTTCTTTATTCATTGAGTACCCTCTCGAACTGCCCGTTGGGCGGTAACCCCGCCCCCATGTCCACGTGGGTCGCAGCCCACTTGATTGTCAAACATAGACAGAGGACTCATCCTCTAAACGTGTACGAGGTGACACCACACTTCCCCACTCGGCTCGGTCCCTCTCTCCCGCTATTTGCTCCCTTCAGCTTGCATGCTGCTCGCCTTTCTGTTGACCCCGGCCCATATTCACGTGTCACCCATTACAAACTATGTCTCCCAGACGGGACGGCCTTGGTACAGTGGGGCCTGATGACACGCCTGGAAGTGGCTTCACACAACACAGATGAAGTTACACTTACCTCCTGCTTTGGAGTCAGGCAGTCGTCTGTCGGCAGGGACTGTGGCACAACAACAACTAGGCAGGCACACAGACACAATAAGCAGCAGGGCCCTGGCTGAGGAACTTAAGCAACTAGGCCGCACCACACGTGCTTGGTGACTTAGGCAGCAGGCATGCTCTCTCATGACACAACGCCACTCCTTAACAAGTACTTGTGAAGTGAAGGTGGTGCTGCGCTGCCTCTGCCCAAAACAACACCCACGTGACCCACCCCCACACACAGGTCACTATGTCATTTCACTGGCTCAGGAGAACAGCCAATGAAAACTGTACATTCTGTGTTACTATACAGGATTTATCAAATACTGCATAGTAACAACAGAATGTTGGTTTTCATTGGCTGTTTGTTGGTATTACTGTAGTCCCAGGCGGAGCGAGCCGTGGCCTGCAACCTGCAACTGCAAGCAGAGCGTGAGATAGAGATCACAAATCAAATCACAATGATTTATGATCGAAGTGGAACTCAAACAAACAAAACAATTACACGTGGTATCTGGTCATTGCATCGAATGAAATAGCATTGAATGCCACACCAGAGAAAAAAAAGCATCGAAAAAAAAGCATTGAATGATTTTTTTTTTAAAGGTAAAGGGTTTAGTTTTATTAAAATGGGTTTTGAAGGTTAAAAAAGGGGGGTGGGGGAGGGACTCCCCATTAAAAAAATAACATGAAAAAAAGGCATTCAATGTTTTTTTTTCAATGCCTTTTTTTCTCTGGTATGGCATTCGATGATATTGCATTCGATGCAATGACTATAAACCTTACACGTGCGCTGGCCTGCCCAATATTCCGGTGCCCAAAAAAGAGTGCTGGTTTTGCCCACCGGCAAACACCGGCACAAATGAAGCACTGCGGCTCTCTCCCGGCAGCACCCTCAGTGACTCTTTTCCTGATTCCATTGACTCCAGCTGATCGACATACTGGAGAACCAGTTTTACTGTACACGTTAATAAATCAATGTAAGTTAGACATTTTGAGCCGCCTTTTGGCCTTCCCTGATGCGACTACAAAAACGGCGTTTGTCCTATCATATATTAGAGTAGTAACCGCTTTATGGGCAAATCCCCTCCTGGATAAAAACAAGCTACTATTGTATGATTTCAATGCTCTAGTCTCTGAGCATCTTGGAAACCTGAGAAAAGGGACAAACAACTGGCCTAACTGGGATAACAAGAAGGCAGCTTATTTAAAGAGGTCTCTGAGAAAACATGAAGGATGCAGTGTCAGTGGTTCCTTCTCTCTCCACTGAGTTTCCTACCCTACTAGACTTGGTGTTGCAGGTATATATGCGTATGTCAGAAAGGGGAGGGGAAAAAGCTTCAGGCATTCTGTATGGGGGGTATGACCAACGCAGAAGTAACCCCCACAGGTGTTTCGAGTTCTTCTGAAACCAGAGTGGTGCCTATACAGATTGGAGGCCTCTTTGACATGATATGATATGATATTTTATTTATATCGCGCTCATACACAGGTGTTTCAGAGCGCGACCAAGCAAAGGTCGGGGAACAAGGGAGAACAAAACCAACAATCTCACTAGGCTCAGTGACATTGAGACGCGCAAGTGCATGGGGAAGGGAAAAGGGGGAAAGTGCATGGGAGGGGGGAGAAATTGGAAAGTGCAGAGCATAAGAGAGGACAGGATAAATAATAAGTAAAATAAATAAATGAATACGGTGATCAGAAACAGTGCTAGTGCAGCCAGTGCGGGCCAAGTGCAAGGTTAGTCAGATAGGGAGTATCTGATCAGTGCAGACAAAGAGTGGGGGGGCCTGTATGGGTACAGATACAGGCCCCAGTGCAAGGGGTGGCCAGGGGGCAGTGCAGGAGGGCGACAGGGTGAGCAGGTACCTGGGCCCAAAAGGCAGACGGTGGCCAGGTGCAGCATTGCTGAGAGAGAAAGCAGATCAGCAGGGGAGAAGAGGGGGAAAGGCAGAGGTGAAGAGGAAGTTCTTGAGAAGCTTCCGGAACCGTAGGTGGTTCTCCTCAAGTTTCAAGGTAGCAGGTAGGCAGTTCCAGAGGGAGGCCCCCGCAGAAGACAAAGATCTACCACCAGCTCGTTTCTTTGAGAAACGATTTACCCTGTGGGAGTTGGAGGTAGAGGAGCGAAGGGTTCTAGAGGGGAGGAATTTACGGAGGGATAGTTGAAGGTAACTTGGGCCTTTGGTCCTCTAACTCAAGAAGAGAAAGAAAGATGTAGGAAGAACAGACTGTGTGACAACAATGGCCATTATTTGCGAGCATGCCTTTCACAACCCCAGAAGGCTTAGGGAAATGAGGTAACTCACCCATGAACAGAACTGCATTGATGAGTTCCGATCAGGGTAGGTTCAAAATCTAGCTCAAGTATGACATAGATACTGCTATGTATTCCCACCAAGCTTGGAGTTGATTGGAAAAAGTACCATGATGTTCCAAGATACATCGACTCAGGGGGTACCGGCGTGAAGCTGGATATTTCCTTAGGAACCAGGCATACGATTTCCAGGCTACCCTAAATACACCCAAAGGGCAATCGATGGTAACACTCTGACCTTGAGACCCATTGCCGAGAACACAGCACAACTGCTCTTTGTCAGTACACCTATGAAGAATACTTGTCCTTTGGTCTCATTAACACTCCTCATTATGGTCTTTTGCAAGGGATGTCTTGGTTGTTCCACCATAACCCAGTCATAGTCTGCACCACAGGAACAGTGACATTTCTTATCTTTGCACTGTTTGCAGGGGTGTTTCAACTGTGGAGAGCCCGACATTGCTGGACTGGTGCCTGGGCTTTCCTTTTATGTGTTTGACGAGAAAGGGAGCCCCTCCCTCCTCCTCATCGCGCAACCGAGTGTCTCATATATTTGATCTCAGACACCCCCTCACCATGTACAACACTTTTTAGAAGACAGTCTAAGCAGCTTCATCAGTCATTCCAGTTCTCTGAGGCCATCCCCCTCTTTTTTGTACAAAAGAAAGAAAGAAGGAGAGTTGCACACATGAGTTGCATGCATTACTATTGTCAGTCCTTAATAACTTTATTTGGCCTTTGGCCATAAATATTACTATTACTATTAATAAAACATATCCTCTACTGCTTATCAATGTCCTGGTCAAACATGCCACAATATTTCTGAAGTTAGACTTATGTGGCGCATACCATCTTGTATGGGTACAAAGCAGAGATGGATGGAAAATGGCGTACATGAAACGTTATGGCCCATATGAATATAACGTCATGCCACTTGAGCTTTGTAATGCCGGCACCACTTTCCATTGGTTCATGAATTATATCTTCCATGACCTGATTGACCAATACATGGTAGTCTATCTGGATGATATTCTGATTGTTTTCTATGTCTATGCAACAACATATAACCCATGCAAATGCTACAATGCCTCTGTGACAATCATCTCTGTGCCAAAGGTGAAAAGTACAACTTCCATAATACACAAGTAGAACTATTGGAGTTTGTTCTGATACCCCATGGAAGAGCCAATAGATAAAGGCCAATTTCCTGTAACAGGAAAACAACAAAAGCATTTCTGGTGTTCTCTGATTTTTAACGCTGCTTCATTCAAGGATTCTGGGCCAAAGTGGCTCCACTGACAGCATTAACCTGGAAGAAGAAAAAAAACGTTTACTGGAACGCAGCTGCACAGGACGCCTTTGCCATACTCCAGTGGGCCTTGTCCTTCAGCACTCGAAACCTTCAGAATAGTTTATCGTTGAAACAAATATGTCTGTCACCATTGGTGCGGTTCTATCTCAACATTGTCCTCAAACCCACCTACTTCGTCACGTGACTTATTTCTCAAGGCATCTTACACCAGCGGAACATATCGGCACTATTACTAACAAGGAAGTACTAGCCCTTCACACCTCACTCAAAGAATGGAGACACAACCAGCAAGGGTCACAACAAAAGGTCACAGTGTACACCGATCACCGCAATTTCGCCCCATTAAGCATTGCCAAATGCACCAATCCAAGCAAGCCCATTGGCACTTGTTTGTCTCAACATATGATTGTGTGGTAACTTACCGACCAGAAACAAGTAATGGAAAAGCAGATTCTTTATCACAGCTCTGTGCATAAGTAGAGCCCAATCCACCTCTGGCAACATAAGTGATATGTGTATGTGTCTCTAACACACGATAACAAAAAAAACCGATATTTATCAAGTCTGGCCTACCATATGCAGCAATCAGTGCTCTAGCGATGTCATGACTCCCTCATAGCAGGGCATCCAGGACGGCTGAAGACCCTGGAACCTTTAGGGCAATGGTGCAGTTGTGATACAATGAGAAAAGACACTGTTCAGTACGGCGACACCTGTGCCACCGTGGCACAAGGGAAAGGATTGTTGAGCCCCATAATACCACCAACACAACGCTGGAATACTATTTCGTTGGACTTCATAACAGATCTGCATTAAGTCTTAGGAAATTAGACTAATGGCAGACCAATGCCTGATGAACACCTGACAAGTGCATTTTTTCCCTGCCCAAGGCAAGCCCTGCCCTAATGGCCAGAATTCCCTGCATGCCACTGAGCACAGCACGAGAGCATGGTAGAGTGTGCTTGTGGCATCTCTCAGCCTGCAATCCAGGATTCTAAGCAAGGCAAAATGTGCGAATAAGGCCCCATATTTTAAGTAGCGCTTTTTTGGAAACAAAGGTTCTTGCCTCCCATAACCCTTTGTTGTCACTTAAGGTAGTCAGTCGACTGGAGTTTGCAGACTCAATATACCTCCCCCTTCATCTGCCAACTCACAGATGCTTGTTTTGCTACATATTGGATTAAATGTATCAATGAGAGAGACAGCGACAGAGAGACTGAGAGATACTGGGGTAGTGGCAAACTCAGTGTGAGCTAGTGAAATGTGATCTGTATGCAATAGGCCAGTCGTGGGAGTGCAGGGTTGCAGGTTGTTTTGCCTCGACTGCATGTTATTCAGTCTGCATCTCTTCTGCATATCAAGTATAGCAGAGCCCTCAACCGCATCGAGAGTTGCCCTAGGGGTGGAGAGACTGTTTATAATACCCTTTCCCCATCTTGCTCTGCAACCCATATAACACAGCTGAGTGCCATGAATGATGTGGTCCAGATGTCACATAGTCTGGCAAAGCTGGCATATCTGCGCCTGAACAGAGCTAGTCATCTCTGCTAGTAATTGAATAGTCACCTAATTTTTAACTATTTGCATGCAATGTAATATTCTTTTTATTTCCATGCTTGCACAGACTGAGGTCTTCCAAAGGGTCTTCCATCCCACAGCGCTTCAAAGCCATAACAATGTAACATATGCCACAATTCTGGTAGTGATAGATAACTGTAACAAAATGGGACATATCATTGCAAAATAGAACAAAACAAAAAGGGTCAAATCAATTAAGCAATTGTTCCCTAAACTCCCCAAATTAATTCTGCCCAAGTTATTAATAATGTATGGTACCCGTATGCCAAGCGCATTGCCTAACACACCTTGTGCTGTGCTGATGAGGTGGCAAATCCAAGGCTATGCTGCCTCACTTGTATGGGTAAACAAAGCAAAGTCTACACAAGAAGACATCTATATGCAAGGGATGAAAATTATGGTAAAAAGTGAAACACAGTGTTAAGATATTTGCATCTGAAACAAATGGGGCAGGGATTAGAAGAGAAGAAAATAGGATTCTGCAATATAACGACAAGAAATGTAAAAGAAATACCTGGGTATTGGGAAAGAGGTCAATTGCAAATAAAGGAAACTGTGCTCACACCTGAGGGATGGGTAGTATGCAAAGCACTAGCAGTCTTGGGACAATGGGAAGAAGTATTGCAAAATGCAAACCATCTCTGTCTCGATCAATGGGCTGAAATTGCAAAATTACTCACATGGGTTCATAATAAGGGGGCTGGTCCAAATGATACCCCTATGTTTTTAAAAACATGCTACAAAAAATGGTGGAACGAGCACTAGGTGTAAGCATATTTTTGATGTACCAGGCATGAAAACAGGAGCTGCAATGTTGATGGACCACTATTGGGCTTGTGGTACCAAAGCATCCATGCAGCTGCCCCCAGGGTGGGGAGGTCTATGTGCCATAGTATAAGTAATTACACCAGAACTTGTAGTTCTTCAGAGTGATATACAAATTACTGACTTCCCTAAAATGGATGCAAATTTGTGGGAAAGAAGGTACCTCACTCTCACGCGTAAGAAAAGGGAAAACTATTTCTCTGCAAAATCAGAAGATGCCTATGAAGACATAGAAGACAAGCACAAATTGTTGAGCAAAACAGCAATGATTGTCCCTGATATTTTCCTCCATGGAGTGCAAGTCACTGCACATGCGAAATGTCTCCAAATAACGAGATGGGAGCTGTTGCAAACAATCAACACAACAGTGAAGAGATTTAACATAATAAAGGAAGAGCTAAGGGTCAAAAGACTAATGACCCATCAGAACATGTACATCCTTGATCTGACAAAGGCCATTGAGGGGGGTGTTGTATAAAAATGTGCCTGCTTGCTGCACGTGTGTATTCACCCACAATGAGAATAATAGGACTCTCACAGAGGCCATAACTTTGTTAACAGATCTACAAACAAAAATAACAGAGGAGGTTGAAGACATTTTAGATGGTGACTGGCTCTCTTATCTATTCTCCTGGATACCCTCCTGGCTGGCTAATGCATTCTAAGTACTAATAGCAATGCTGGTACTGGTTGGGGCTACTAGGATTCTGCACCTTAAGAATAGCCATAAGCCAATGCAAAAAGACTGCCAAAAAGGCGCTGCGAATGGAAATAGTGATAAAACTGGATACTAAAGAACACGAATATCCACAAACTGATAATCTACCTCATATCCACATACGGGAAAGCCATATTACGCCTCCAGGATCAAAATTATTTTATCGCCCAGACCCACGCAATTACGTGGGATGCTGGGTATTTTGCAAGCCAGGGGATTGGTGCTACATGACCTTGATTGTGGATGAGCACATAAGACATGCAGGTGCAGGTGACCTGAGGGGGGTAACTAAAATATGGATATCCAAGGTAGTTTACGCGGAGGAGGGTCAGAATAAGGGAGTGGTTGATGACTCAACCAGAGAGGGAATGTCCTGAGACAGATGAATATGTCATTAATGGCAACTGCCCCTCCCCTGCCCCAATGTTTCAAAGGAGAGAAACGCTATGCACTAAGGCAACCATACCGGCCTTATTCCAGCTTGGTACAGGAAGCGATGGACTTGATGTAACTGAAGATGGCAAGATGTAACTGAAGATGGCAAGAGGAAACAGATCTGATGTTAGACTGACATACGTGCATGCAATCGACATGAAGCAAATATTTACTCACCATGAAGAAACACAGACATTAGGTCAAACGTGCATTTAGACATGAAGAATATTGTTTGTACCATAAAGACATGAAGAACATAACACAAGCAATGGATATGCTGAAACTTAACATGAATGATGTTTATTAACATAGAAAGCAGCAGTTTAAGGCTGCCATCTCTGTTAAAATGAAAGTTGTAAATGCTGCCCCTCTTTAAGGTTATGGAAGAATTAAGGGAGGGCTTGAGCGGTCCAGAAGAGAACAAGAGATAAGGATTCCCAAGGCAGAAGACATATTTATCTTAGAATAATTAAAGAACAACAAGCCCTTGAATGCCAGGTGACAACCGATCATAAGTTAAAACCTCATAAGGAACGGATCAACCAAGTCCCCAGTGGTTGGAAAAGCAATAACATACACATTCATATTAGCTAAAATATCAATAAATACAGGACAAGATCATTCAGAACATGGTCTCCTCACACATGACAAGTAATTCAAAATCAGTGTCTATTCATTAGGGCCAGACACAACCCAGCACCTGCATCGACTACCCACATATTCTCAGAATAGTTTGGCTCATGGCCTAGGGATAAGGGGTAGTGTCTTATTTAATTGGAAGGATGCAGGTCTTGGACTTCTCACCCCTCACTGCCACATTTAGTTCATTTGCTGATGACTTGTCATTGCCAAGGTTGGTGAGCAAGGTACCGACCAAGGAAACTCTTCATTCTATGCCGCCTAGTATATGTTGCATTAGCCAATAGTTAAATTTAAAGATGACATGTATTCTCTACTATCAATTTAGAGGTGGTCCCAGTGGAGCCATCAGTTAAATTATAACCAATCGAATGACTAACCCATATGTTTTCTATATGTAGACAATTCCCTTGACCAATTCCTATACCCCGTCGGTTTTTGTAACCAAGATTGTAATGCAACGTCAATGGTAGCATATTTTTTGGTTTTACGCCGCTGTCATGCTTGAAAAGAGCGAGAGCTCACAACTATCTGTATGCTGTCGCTGCTTTATGTGGATTGTTAATAAAGCGGGGTTTTGCTATTTACTTTGACTATTTCCGGTATTGGCTGTGGGATTTCCCAGCCTATCTGTTCGGCTGAGACTGGGCTTTTTAGCCTATCTTTACAGGCCATTTGTGTATCCAGCAAAGACATTGATTGAAAGCCTGGGCCATTTTGCTCCCCAAGCTTTGCCTGGCCCTTTGGTCATGGTGGCTGGGATACTGCACCCTCCAAATGCCCAAGGCGTGCTCCTGCACCTCCCTGTGGATTAAAAGGGCATGGGGAGGTCAGTCCCTGCGGCTCTGCTTTTCTCTCCAGGCACCAGGACACAGGGAAAGGTGTTTGATTGACACCTCGCCATGCTCCCTCCTTGGAGGGCTGCAGGGAGGGCTGTGCATCGCAGCTGTGGAGCGAGCGGGAGCGGGAAGCCGAGCCGACGACCAGGGAAGCATTTTATTTATTAAAAAATAAATGTATGCGTTTGCATGTATGTGGGGGATTGCGTGTTTGCGAACGTAAGCGCAGTGTGCATATCTAAGTGAGCGTGTAATGCTTTCCAATGTGTATGTAGATGAATACAGAAGATTGATGAATGTGTGAGTGAATAAACGCTGATGACATTCTGAGTGTATGAATGGAGAATGTATGCAGTGTTTTTTTATTACAGTTAACATTTGAATGCATGCGAGCAAGGGGATGTTTGTTTGTTTGTTTTTATTATTTATAATGTGCGAGTGTACCCGAGGGTATCAGGGCGCAGCCTTTACAAGAATTTTCGAAGCTTGGTTACAGTACAAAGAATATACATAATACAAGAATAAAGTACGTACAGCAATGTTACGTACAGCAATGTGCATGGGTGCGTGGCTGCCTGTGTGAAGAATAGGTATGAATGTGCATTCAAGGATAGGGGTGAGCAGGGCCATCTGAAGATGTGCTAGGGCTGATGGGTGCCCATTTCAACTTGATGCTTGGACCCCCACTAGCATTACAGCTGGGAAAAACAGTCAGAGCCACCCGTAGGGTGTTTAAATTATAATAAGGGCAAAAGAATGTAGCAAGGAAGTAAATGGCTGAAGATTATCACAGGACAGAGAGTCCGCAGGAGACTGAAACTATATATGTCTGAAAAGCTATGAATGGCTCTTTGACAGCAGTGGGCTAATGCCAGGGAAACCCGAATAGGTGCTGAGAACGTTGCAGGAAACTTCATGACGGAGGTGGCGGCCTAAGGCTACCAGCAAAGGCAGCCTGTGCACATTTAGTGCACGGAATTAAAAGAGTATGCTTCTCTGTCCAACGTCTGCTAAAACGGGGGAGCTGCTTGAGGTCCCCATTGCCACATTTTAACAGAAAATGTTGAAAGGCCCAGATGCCGTCCCTTTGAGGAGAGGGTTGGTGCATGCAGTCAGCAGGGGCGTGGCATTTCAGGCAAACAGTATGATGGGTGTTCCCCCCATGCTGGGTGGGGCAGGCGGACATTTTCATTTGTACAGACAGTACCGACCTGTGGTCTTACTATTCTATACTGGCTTTAAGGGCATGAATATTGTGCATACATAGGGGTGGGGGCGGCATTTGTGTGCATTGTTTGCAAGAATGGGATGTTTTGCTTCCCCAGCCTTGCATGGCCCTTTGGCCATGGTGGCTGGGGTACTGCACCCTCACAACACCGAAGGGGTGCTCCTGCACCTCTTTGTGGATTAGGAAGGCATGGGCCGGCCAGTCCATACCGCTCTGCTTTGCTTTCCTGGCAAGAGGACACAGGCAGAGGTGTTTGATTGACACCACTTCCTGCTTCCAGCTGTGGAGTGAGCGGGAGCATGGAGCCTAGCCTATGTATGTGGGAGATCGTGTGTGAATGTATGTACAGGGTGCATATCTGTGAGTGAACGTGTAATGCTGTTGAATGTGTGTGTGAATGAATGCAGATGATGAATGAATGCTGCTGATTATGTGGGTTTATGATGGGTAATGAATACTGATGATTGTGTGAGTTTATGAATGGGGAATGAAGGCAGTGATTTTTTTTTAAATAACAGTAAAGGTTTGAATGCATGCATACGAGGGGCTGCATGGGTGTGTTGCTGTGTGTGTGATGAATGGGAATGAATGTGTATGTTGGGTGTATGGCGTCTGATGGTTTTTCCCACATGCTGAATTGGGGAGGGGAACATTTGTGTAGCCAGCAAAGACCTGCTGCATTACTATGGCATGGCCTTCTATACTGGCTTTAAGGACAGAGCCAACATCATCATTGTGCTTAGACGAGGGGGTAATATTTGCATAGCTTGCAAAAACAATGTGTTCTTACTATGGAAAAGCATGTTGTGCTGGCATTAAAGGCAAAACCAGCATGATGATTGATTTTAAATATGGTGGATGGTGGGGGAATTGGTAGACAGCCAAACTTGTCGTCTTACTATGGCATGACATTTTATACTGGCTTTAAGGTCAAAGCCAAGATGAGTGTTCTCACATGTTGGTCGGAGGCATTTGTGAAGCCAGCAAAGAAATCCTTTTTACTAAATCATTGCATTTTATACTGACTTTAGGGCAAAGACAACACAGTGATTGCTTTAACATATGGGGGCAGAGCATTTGTGTATCCAGCAAAGTAATGTTTTTCTTACTTTGGCATAGCATTCTATAATGGTGTTAAGGGCAAACCTGAGATGAGCATGCTTACCTATGGGGAGCATTTGTGTAGTCAGCAAAGACATGTTTTCTTACTAGTGCATGGCATTCAATGCTTGTGTTAAGTGCAAAGCCAAGATGAGTATTACTAGACATGAGGCAGCATGTGTGTAGCTAGCAGGCATATGTTTTCTTACTTTGGCATGACATTTTATATTGGCATTGAGGGCCAAGCCAACATGATGAGTGTTATTATATGGAGGTGGGGAGATTTATTTAGCCACCAAAGACATATGTTCTTACTGTGACATGGCATTTTATACTGCTGTTAAGTACAAAGCCAACATCAGGAGTGCTTTTACATGTGATGACCACATCACCCCAACCCTCATTGAACTGAAGTGGCTCCCGCTGCAAGCCCATATCATCTACAAATCCTGCTTTATCTTCTACAAGGCTGTCACCATGAAGTCCCCAAGCTACATCACTGCGAAAATCAGAATTCATGGAGGTCTCAATGAGCCAGAAGACATGCGCAAACTTGAACTCCAACTGTGCAGGAAGGAAAGAACCAGAAGACAGGTCTTCCCTGTCTATGCCCCAAGACTCTGGAACCTCCACACCAACAACATCAGACTCACCCCCTTGATTCTACCATTCAGGAAGGAGCTTAAGACCCTCCTCTTCAAGGAATGACTCCTCACTAGCACCTACGTACACACACCCTCCACTCTCCGCACTACCTAAGACTGTGTAATCTGATCCCCACTGTTTCCTCCACTGGATTTTTTGTTGATCCATTGCTGGCAAATTGCCTGAACATCCATGTTGTTAAATCCCCACTCCCTTGTTTCTCTGCTTCCGTAACCATTTTCTTCCTATTATGATTGTAAAGCACTCAATAAAAAACCTAATAATAATAAAAATAATAATAATAATAATAATAATAATAATAATAATAATAATAATAATAATAATAATAATAATAATAAAAGGTGAAGGGGCATTTCAGCATCCAGAAAATACACGTTTTCTTATTGTGGCTTAGCATTTTTCCTGGCAGTAAGGGCAAAGCCAACATCAGGAGTGTTCTTCCGTGACCATACTGGCCTATATTGGCACAATCAGTCTGGACAGTTGTTCTTACTATGGTATAGCATTTATTACTGACGTTGAGGGCAAACCCAACAGGAGCATGGTGTTATTTGTGTAGAAATGGCATATATTGGCAGAGCCAGTGTTGACATGATTTCTTATAGTATCATATCTGACATTATGGGCAAAAGCAAACGTGTATGTTCTTATGTGTAAATACTGGCATATATTGGTGAAGCCAGCATGGACATGTATGGGCACAGTCAGCATAAAGATGTTTTTTAAAGTCGCATACAGTGGGCAAAGGCATCATGAAAATGTGTTTGAAAATGCTCCTGTGCACTGTTGGTGACTTGGCATACCATTCCTTCATTTCCCATATTACGCTAATTGTAAGCTGCATGGTTTTTTACTCAAATGTTCACAGAAAGTGTGCTGCGAAATGCACCATTTTAACCCATTATTTTTAAAATGTCTCAAGCTGGAGAACCAACTCTAACCCCCCTTGCTGGGCTCACGCTTCCTCTCTACACTCAGTCACTCACACATGTTCATGGAAATGTTTATGCCCCTCCAATTAAAAAATTCACCAGCCGCCACTGCCTCATGGAGTCCTATCAGACTCCATGAATTGGGGCCAATACTGCCTTACCATCACTTGTAATCTGGCAGATTTACTGATAGACCACGTGGCGGTAACATTGATTAAGTTTGGAGGTAATTGCACTGGCATTACCACCAACCTCATTCTTTTGCTCAAAATGATGTGGGATACATATTTGTTGAGCTGAAGGCACTTTTAAACAACTGGAGGGATCAGACAACCTCGGAATTTAGCCTGAATTGATGCAATACTTTTGTTTGTGTTTATGTCTTCCATGACACTTGCAGCTACTCACAGACAACACACACATGGACATGCGTGCAGTAACTCTGACTCCCAGGCAGCGCAGAAGTCCCAAAACCTGACCACATTGGGCAAACGTCCCAAATTCGCTACTCAGCCTAAGTTCTGGAGAAATTGCAATTGTTTATCCCATTAAGAACCCTGTGAGCTCAACCAAACCAGCAGCGAGAGACCATGAAAGTAGCCATCATTGTGCTACTTGAAAAAAAAGCCTGCCGTGAAAAAAGTTTAGATACTGTGGAAACTCACCTTTTAAGATATTCTTCTTCTGGGTGTGAGATAATTGTCTGAATCTATTACCATAGTTAAAGAATTTGCGCATTATTGAATATCTGGATCGTTCTTCTAGTGCCCCTATAGGCAATGTCTTACAGGGAAAGAACATTCAGCCCCAGAAATGCCACCTCGACAAAGTAAACAAAGGTAGGTTTTCCCCTGCAATGTACACGAAAGCCCTGATACAAAGGGCCGCTAATAGATACAAACACAGCACAGGACACTGAGCCATAATGACCAGGATCTGCAGCAAATTAAACACGGAGCGGCGGCCATTTTACAATTAATAAACACATGTAATTTACTACTGGACTAATCCTGTTTAAATTAGTGCTGGTAATCAGAGTGTTTCTGCCAATTACTATATGCATTTAATACAAAAGTCAGCAGTGCAGTGAACTCTTTGGTGGTAGGCAGGATGTGTTCTTAGCGAGGACCATGTGATTAATGAAATCTTGTAGGGAAGAGGATTAGCAAGAGAGTTAATAGTAATGAAGCTTATATGTAAGAGAATGCTGGGCAGACTGACACATTTGATTAAAAAAGGGGGGAATTTTATTATTCGGTTTGCCTCCTGTATCCCATTTCCTCACCAGATGGTGGTGCTTCTACTGTTTGCAAGTATTTTCAATTTTGGCTACCCTTGACAAATGACACTCTAAACCGCCCCACTGCCCCAGCAACACACTCAACACACTCATGAAGTCTATAGGTTGCTTCATAGGGTCCAATTTACAAAGTGACTAACCTGAGAAACTCCTACGTACTCCTGATTTACTTGTAGCAACTGACTTACTCCTGATTTACTACATGTCAGAGCTACTCACAGTGACTCGAATGTCCCTTTCCAAGTTTAAACTGGTAGTGAGTCAGAGTGATGTCTTTGTGGATCAGCCCATAAATCTTGCCTTGCTCTTGCTCCTGTGTGGGTCTTTTGCTCTATTTATTACTAACCAGTAGATCCCAATGATGTACTTGGCAACACACTGGATTTAAGGCCTTCGACAGAAGGGGAGGGGGTCATTTCATAGTGGGTGGTTCCGGAAATGGAGACTTAAAGGCAAAGCTCAATTCCCCTGCTCCAGCTCATTTGTGTCTTCTTCCAAGACAGAGAAGAGGCGGGAAGTGAAGTTTAAAGCACTTCGTTGCTTTCCTCCTCCATCTTGGAACTAATGTATTCCAATGGAATCTGTCTCGAATTAGCACCGACTAAAGAACAGTCAGATTCTAAAGAAATCCATTAGTTAACACTGTCTGCAAAGTGTGACTTTCAGGCGAAGTTTGCTTTTTTTGCAAGATGAGGGATCAAAACTGAAGAGTAAAGGCAATTTTGCTTGGTTTTACTCTTTAGTTTTGCACTCCACCTTGCAAATCAGAAATTCTGCATTCAGTGAATCTAACAGCACAGGCGTGCTAACATTGGCGGGCCCCTGCATTCAACAGACAGGAGGATAGCTCTGTGGCAACGCACGGTCTTGGAAGCAAAGCCATGCTGAGCAAACACAGGTTCCAATCCCGGAACCGCGCCGCTTAGCTATCTACATGTGATGTAAATAAATGCAAAAGTAAAATGTGCATTCGTTTTAAAATACTCTGCAAAGCATCAGAGCATGTCCAGATTCATTGACACCTGATTACTTGCAAAGGCAACATTGGACACAGTAAATCGAAGTTAAGGTATTTTGGATTAATGAGGAGTAGGGAAATTAGCACGGAAAGTAAAGGAAACAAGGTTTGGCAAAGTTACAGTATTGTCTTTTGTGCATGCATTGGATAGGCATTTTCCAGGCACTGCCACAATGGTGATGACAACAGCATGCAAATGATGTTAGTAGCTGGGCATGTCAGGGCAGTGCCCATAAAATGCTTATGCAAGTGTCAAAACTGTTTGCCTTGTCAATATTTGGTTCTAACAGGAATTTAGTGCAAGGTACCGATGTAACGGATCTATGTGATCACTGCGAGAGAAAAAAAATGTGAATATACGAAAATGTAGAATTCATTTTTTCCTTTCACTGGGGAAGGGGGGGAGGAGCCCCCCACAACTCTTTCCCTATACTTTCCTTTCCTTTTTTATTACCTTAACCCACCCCCCACATTTTCGCATTGACATTTTTTGTAAGCACAGAGATTGTATGATCCCGATGTAAGCACACACACATTGCTTATAAATCAAGTGGTTCAAGGCCCACTTGGCTAAACCTTTTTATTACAACAGGAGCTCATTTGAAGTTGATATTAATCCACGTTCTTTCAGATGACTGCTTAGAAATTCCAATGCATCCACTTAACAACAGAGAGCTAGCTCAAAGAGATTCCATGGAGTGCATTTTCGGTGAGGAGGGGAATATAGTGGGCGGCAATGGCCATAAAGACTACCATGGCAATGGACGTGCATCGAATAAAGCTAAACAAAACCCACATACGAAACAACCACAGTCGTTCCTCTGATAAAGAACCATCTCCTTGAACACTTAGAGGGCCCTTTAAATCATTAACACGTCATACTCAGGATGGGATGCAGAATAACTCTTACACCAAAAAATAAGACAGACTCAGGAAATTGGCAAAAAGTCTCTCCTGAGTGTTTTATTTTCAATTGTCTAAAACAGGGAGTTACAACGGACATCAACAGACGTCGCACAGCATTATCTCATTCGAGAACTCAACACATTTCATAAAAACAGTCCTTTTATAATAGAAATCCGTCATAAGTGATGTCATAATACGTGGCAAACTAAAAAAACCTACAGGGGGTTGTGATTGGTTAAAGGGGAACATCTAAGTATACTTTCTTTAAGGAGTCTCTACAGTCAGGTGGACAACTTATGCCCACCCATAGGGCAAGTCATCTTCATCAGTTACTAGATACACTGTACACCATTGGCTATCAAACTATAAGGCCCTTCATTATATGGCCCTCTACTATTGGTTGGCACGCTTGTACCCTTCTGGAACATTCAGCTCACAAGCAGCACGTAAGATGGTACACCAGGTGCAAGTGGGTGGACCTGACCCTGTCTCCCCACCCAATTCGCCCAACATCTGTCATCGCTCATGCCGTCTGCAATTCAGATTGTCTTTGAACTTGCCTTGCAAAGTATCATTGCTCCTGAGAATAAAAGGGAGTATAGGCAGACTCTTATCGCAGTTCAGGTCTTTACGCCCAGCTCCTATTGCCATCCTGGACTCAAATGATAGGAGAGCATATTTCAGCCTGTTTTGCAGCATTTAATTGTCTTGAATTAATACATTTGACACTCATGGCGTTCTTTTTTGCACCTTAACAAGGGCTGATTCAGCTTCTCATGTCCATTGTTCTTCAAGGATAGATAACCGGTCCTTGCCTGCTCCATCCCTGACACCAGGCCATCCAGCTATTTCAGGCCTTTCTTCAATTTTCAACTGTTTTCTTACTGTGACACAGCTTTCTGATCGTTCTTTCTTCATGGGTCTAAGCTTACTAAATTAGTGACACCGATTTCCAGATTCTGTTTAATGGTGGCACCGCCTGCAGTCTATTCACTATGGATAGCCAGCTTCTAAGATTACTTAGTCTACTTGCATTTCTGCATCTTTACAGTTATAAAACGGCTTACATTTTCTGCAGTGCTCTTCACACGTGCGATCTGCATCCCACATATGAATGTTTACTTGATTCTTTACTTGGTCATCAGATTTTATAAGGTCTATGCATCTTTTTCTTTGACCATTCTTCTCAGTGTGTCACACTCATTTCTTGTGATGTCACCAGCCTCTTTTTCTCTCATCTTCATATTCCTTTGGGGATCGCCTCCAAGAGATTGTGATCTCTGCGGGGGTACATCATATAGGGTCTTCTCAATAGATACCTTTTCTCAAAGACGCTTTGTGGAATTGAAACAATCACTGGTGTTGTGCACGTTGCGATTTACGGTTTCCAACATATAGGAAGAAAGGGGCGGGACTTCCTGCACAGGCATTCAGCTGCTCCTCTGCAACCCCCCCTCTGGGTGATTCATCGACCACTCCTTCATCAGTCTGCACATCTTGGTATCCTCTATTGAAGAAATACTTCTTTGGAGTCCATATCTTTACTACTCCCTTCAGGGATCCTGCTGATTTCACATGTTCATCAACACTCCAGGTCATGTAGCTGCACTCTCCATTTGGGCTACAGTAGATCCATCATCCCACATACTCCTTAAGGTTCTTTGGATACAGGAACTTCATTCCCTCAGGTGCTATAATGATGGCTTCTATACATTTTCTGATCTCTTCATCTGCCAATTCCTTGGGTCCAAACCCTGACTTGACATCGATCATGATCTTCATTCCTACTGCTTTCTTTGCTGTCTTCTTACACTGTGCGATAGTTATCCTGATCACACAGAATCCAAACATTATCATCACCAATACTGCTCACAGGAATTTGAAGATATTCACCATCTATTGTGGAACCCATGAGATAGACACAAACCTGCTGTCATCTGCAGAATCTTCTCTTTCATCTTCCATTTTGTTGTATAGATTTGTCAGCAACGTTATGGCCTCTGCCAAGTTCCTTTTCTTGTCATCATGAGAAGGTATGAACGTGCAACATGATTCTCTGATTTTGGCACAAACTCCTCCATCCATTGCTGTGATCATAGCAAGGACATATCTGTTCCGGGGGGTCATCAATTGTATGGCCCTCAGTTCTTCCCTGATAGCATTGAATCCCTTTATGGTGGTGTTGATTGTCTGCAGGAGCTCCCAGCGAGTGATCTGCAACCACTTCACATTCGCCATCATCTGGATCCCAGGCTTAAAGATAGTTGTGAATAACGCTGAAGTCTGGCTGAACAGCTTGTGCTTGCATGAAATAGCATCAAAGGCTTCTATCGATTTAGCAGATAAATAATTCTCCCTCCATGTTTGGTTGAGGAATTCAAGAGATCTTCTCCTCCTCAAATGTGCATCTACTTTTGAAAACTCCCCAATGTTCAGGTCACTCTTTGGAACCACTAATGCTGAAACATGAATAAGCACTATAGAACACATCCCTCTGCAGTTTCTGGGCAGCTTTGTGTAGGCTGTGGACCCACAAGCCCAATAGTGGTCCATCAGTACTACTGTCCCATCCTTCATTCCTGGTACATAAACAATTCTGCTATACTGGTGAATTTCTCCAACTTTCCTCGTGCCATTATTTCTGAAACACAAGGATGCACTTGCTACAGGTATTATCTGCAATGGTCCTCCTTTATCATCCACCCATGTCAACAACTTTACAATCTTCGACCAGTGATTCTTGCATTCGTTCTCTGCAGTTATCTATAACTAGTTCGTAATATCCAATTAATGCTGCTGCTTTACACACAATCAGGCCTTCAGCCCATCCTTCTGGAATCAGCACTGTTCCTTTGATTTGCAATTGACCTCTTTCCCAGCATCTCTGTATTTCTTCTTTATTCTTGCCTTGACAATTTAGCATCTTGTTTTCTTTCATCCGGATTCCTGCTCCACTAATTCCAGGCTGTTCATATCTGATCACTAGATATCTTGTTTCTGGTTTCCCTCTTGTCTTCAAATCTTGCACATAGTTATCTTCTCTTTGAGATGTCTTTTTAGTTATCCATAGCAAGGATGCTGTTTTGCCTTGGAACTGTCCTCTTATCTGGCAAAATGCGAGATACGTCAGGCAATGAGCTCTTTGCACTGCTGCTTCTGTAGCTATGCATATCTTAGAGGTCCCCATGAAATAAGGTATGAGTGTGACGACAAAGCAGCTCTCCTTAGATGTTTTCTCTCCCCTCTTTTTCATGTTATTACCGAAGTGTGCTGTACTACCTAGATATGTGTTTATCCCATTATTGTCTTCCTCTGCACTTCTCCTGTGTCTCCTTCGTAAAATGTTTGCAGCCCATGGAAACAACTCTAAAGCAGCTCTGTGCTGGGGAGACAACGCAAGGGACATTGGCTCATTGGTAATGGGCACATCTAGAAGAGTTCCTGGCGGCTGGGACAATCAAAGGGACTTCTGCCTTTTTTGGATTGAAAGTATAAACAAGGTGAATGATGAGAAATAAAAAGACACAAAGCATAACTGTGCATATGTATATCGTGAATCAACATAATAATCCCCACCACTTATGCCACTCTGGAACTTCTTGAGCTTGCTCATTTTCTGAAATAATGTTAACTTCAACATTTCTCATCTTTACTGCAATTTAAGGAAGGAAAACACTTAACTCAGGTAACTAACTGTAATAGATTTGCTAACTGCAGTAATTCCTCTACTATTGCTATGAGCAGCTTTCTGATTAAAGGGTCATTCTTAGGATCCTGTAAAAAAAAGTATGGATGTCCATATCTCTTCTAACAGGGGCCGGATAAGCTTGTAGAATATACACAAACATAGTAAGCTCAATATGATGCACATCACTTTCTGGGAGAACCATAAAGTCAGCCAAACAAATATTCTGTAAGAAGTGAATTGGGGTATCAACATTTCTCTAAAGTTCATTTTCAAAGATACCTGTGGCTCAAACAAAAGAGTTGCACACCTGCTATAATAACTATAAGGGGTGTCCACGTGGAGCCACAGTCCAAATGCAAATCTGCATTTATCAATCAGTTTGTAGCCTCATCGTCCTTCTTCTTTGCCATCGATCGAGTATGCACAAGCTGAAATTCTTCTTCTTGTCTCGCTTCTGGACCGATGGCTGGGGGGTGCTGCGGTCATGCAGGTGTATAACTTGACGTCGTTCAGGTGGATCCACGCTCGTCTGCCTTGAACCTTTCCTGCTGAGTGAGAAATATGCTTTACTACAAAGGGGCCATCAAACCTTGGCTTGTGCCATTTCCTAGTGAAGTTTTGAATCAGCACGGTATCGCCAGCAAAGAGTCTTGGTAATGATAAAAGTCCAGAAGATCCGGTTGCTGAATAGTTTTCATCTGTGTTCTCAGACCAACCCCCCTGGTGCTTGAGTTGATTTGAAATGAGAGAGATACTAGCGGTTATACATGTCAAATAATCACATAACTAATTTCCTAACATTTTTGCTGTACTCTGGGCATCACTTCTACTCCTCGATGGAGGAGTTAAAGGCGTTCTCATTAATTTTCCTGTCACTAGTTTGTGGGGTGTGAGGTGATGGCTGATTCCTCAGGGCATATAAAGCTAAGGGCAGGCAATATAGCCATCACTTTTTCAGTGTCAGCTTGAGCTTGGCAATCCTTTCTTTAAGGAGGCTGTTGCGTCTCTCACGTATTCGATTTGTATGCGAGTGATAAGCAGAAGAAAACTTGTACTTAATACTCAACAACAATTCTATCTATTCAAACACTTCATTGACAAATTCGGTTGAGGAATTACTCCTTTAATTGTTTGCAGTGTATGCCCAGTGATAAACCTTTGACATAAGATGCAGTTTACTACATAAAATGCAACTTGTTCTAACAAATTTGGAACAAACCATTCTTCCGCAATTTTTGCAGCAAGGCTTTCCCTAATTAAATGCGCAGGGTAGTGCAGCTATTCAAGCACTACCCTTAACAATGCTAAACGCATCACTGGCTTTCCAGTGCTGTCCTGGTGCTATAATGCTTCATTGGGGGATAAAGAACACCCCTTCGCTTCCATAATTCCTGCTCTTCCTGTGATGCATTTCCTTGAATCTCTATTAATTGCATTTTCGGTAAATGATTAAATCCTTCTTTCAGCACCATAACTGTGACTATTTTCTCCTTGATGTCTTGAGTATCAAAACTTGAAATATCTGGTGAATACTCAACCCTTTTGGCTTCTGAATCTGTGGCTTCATTCGCTCAAGAAATAAAGTCTGTTCGCTTAGTAGGCACTGCACATTTTACTATCGCTATAGCTACTGGGAGTTGTAGTGTCTTAATATTCCTGTTCAATAAGGATGTGTGCTGCACTGGAGTGCTGTCCGCTCTGAGGTAACCCCTTCTTTTCCAACGTGTTAGCCCTGCCTGTATGGTTGACGTCACATAGGCATAGTCACTGTATACCATCATTTCCTGCCTTCATGATTTTCGAACGGGACAATCAGCGCTACCAATTGTGCCGATTGTGCCGAAAAGTGAGACGGTTGTCTTGCATTTGCTACAACTTCAAACTCACCATTTGCTCTGTGCCTTACTACAGATGTGCCAATAGGCCTTTCTCCACTCGTTTGATACATTTTTAAAGAACCTCATCTAGGGAGGATAGCTCAGGGGCAACGTGTTCGCCTTGGAAGCAAGACGACACGGATCAACACAGGTTCGATACCCGGGTACGTACTTAGGAACCTCTGGGTATTAAGCACGTTATAACCAATAATATCATAACCATCAATAAAGAGAATTTACCCTCTTGATATTGCATTTTCCTTTACGCATGGTATATCATCATAAAACTCTGCATAATTTGCACAGTCATGCACATGTTGGCCCTCTGCCACTGGCTCAGCTACAAAGTGGCAGGGTTCACTATTTTACATCTTACAATTTTAATCGCTGGGTTTGAAATTATCACTTCGTAAGCAGAAGCTCTCTGGGATGTCAATGTACCTTTGGGTTTCTCTAATATGGCAAACAAAGCATGTTCCACAAAAAGCGTCACAGAGCAGCCCATTACAATGCTTGTACACTTCTCAATTGCGAACGCAGTGGCTGCCAATGACTGTTCACAAGGAAAGTGTCCCTTCATTACTGGGTCTAGAATCCCACTATAATACGCTAGAGGCTTATACCCCAATGTGGTCCTCTGTTTAAGCACTGGAGTCATAACTGTCCACTTTGTGTGCGAAAATAAGAAAAACCCCTCAACATAATTGGGAATTCCTAAAACAGGAGCTGTACAAATCGCTTTCTTCAACTCTTCAAAACCTTCCTCCATTTTCTCAGTCCATTCTATTTTATCCTTGTTTACCTGTTATTTCTTTAAAGACTGCATAAGGGGTCTTGTGTACAATCTGTAGTCAAACACCCAGGCTCTTGCATAATTACATAGTCCCAAAAAATGTTGCATCTGCTTTACCGTGTGCGGTTTCGCAGTTTTCAGAATCGCCTCAGCTCTTTCAGGTGTCACTCTCTTTCCCTCATGGGAAATCAACTGGCCTATGTATAAAACCTCATCTTGCCAGTACTGTAGCTTCTCTTTGTCTACCTTGTATCTCTTGTCTGCTAGTATAGTCATCAACTGAATCAAGTCCTGACTGCACTCATCTTCTGTGGTGCTACAAATTAAAATGGCATCTAAGTACTATATCACAGCACTCTTCAAATCAATATTACATAAGTCCATCTGAAGGACTCTGTTAAAGATCGATCAATGCTTGCAGTACCCTTGGGGCAGCCTAGTGTGATTCAGACGAGTCTGGCGAAACATAAATGAAGTCAGGTCATGTGAGTCCTTGTGCAACGGGATTGAGAAAAATGCATTTTTCAAATCGATCACCATGAAATATCAAGCTTCTACTGGGATACTGCATAGTATCATCGCCGGGTTAGGAACTAAAGGAAACTCTGCATCTACAATCTGGTTAATTGGTCTCATGTCCTGTATGAATCTCTATGACCCTCTGCGGTGTTGCATGATGATTCTGATGGTAACAGAATACCTTGTCGCATCAGTGCTGAAATAGTTTTAAAAATACCCTCATCTGCCTCTTGAGACATTGGGTACTGTCTTGCTTGAGGTAAAATTGCTCCTGGTTTCAGCTTTATTTTAACTTCCCCTATCCCCTTAAATAGGCCTACGTCATAAAGCGCTTGGCACTTTCTCCAAGTCTTCGTCAATTGCTGTGGGATCTCACTTTTCTCTATTCTAATCCAATATGTGATGCTCATAAAGAACACTGATTCAACATCTGTTGGGTCGTCTTTAAACATGTCATCGTCAGTGACGTCAGTCAACCTACACCCTTCTTCAGTAGCTATCACTGTTCTCCATGGTCTACCCTTGTCATCTGTTCCTTTGAGCATTGCCATTTTCCCTCGTCCTATGGCTGCATCTAATTCTATTTGGATGGTGTGTCATCCCTCTTTGTCCATGGGTATCTGTGGTCTAAACAAAAATTCATCAGGTATTCTCATAGTTCCTTCCACTAAGCCAGTTAGCCATGTCAACAGAATTATCACCCCATTAAGAAAAACCTCTGTCTCTATTGGAACACCTTGCAGAGCCATTTGCCATGTGAATGCCAATATAAATTCACCCACATTCATGTAATATATTCCAGGAGTGGAACACACTATCCTTTCATCAGTAAAAGAAATTGTGATGTTGAGTTTTGTCATCAAATCTCTTCTCAAAATGTTAACTGGCATCTGTCAGGAATACAACAATGGTACAGACATGTCACACTCTCCTATAGAGACTGGTAATTCATCAGTAAAAGGAACTCAACTCGTAGCTCCAGAGAACCCTTGAACATTCATGGCATTTCCTGACATTGGATATTTTCCCTCTCGCATACATGAACGAGTTGCCCCAGTGTCTACTAAAAATGAAAAAGATTTGCCTCCTATAGTTACATCGACCCTTGGTTCCTCTGGGGGTCTGGTGTCACTGATAGGAATGAACACATCAAGTCGCCCTTGAGCTGTCCTATTGTGGATACATGCATACCCCTGTACCCATGAAAGTATTTCCCCCAACCACAGTGACACCCCTATTCTAGGTGTCAATAATTGCCCCGTGTTTGCATACTGCTGTATCTGAATAGGGGTGTTCTGTGACTGCCCTTGCAGTGTATTCATTTGTGCTTGCTGTGGTTGCTGTGCCTGTTGCATTTGTGACGTCTTTGTCTAATACATTGTCTGATCTTGGGCAAACCCTTCCCTAGCTTGTGAGCTATATGCTGGAGGATAAGCTGTCCCCCCTCTTGAGAATTGACCATTCTGTAAATACTCTTGGCTCCCGCATACACGGCAATGTACCCTGTTATCCCACAAGTCCAACATACAGGAAGAGCCCTTTTAACTAGTCCCCCTTGGTTGAACCCTCCTTGTGCTTTCTGATTCTCATTCTGTACGTTTTGAAACCCACCTTGGTTGTTTTCAAATCCACCCCTTCCTCTGTATCCCATGCCTCTACCTCGTGGTACAAACCCATTGCCTCCTTGGTCCATCAGGCGCTGATTAATCACCTGCGGTGTACCTGCTGCTTGCTGAAGTCCTAGCTCTTCTGCGCGTGTCAATAACGCCCCTTCTATGGCATAGTTTGACAATTTCTTCTGAACTAGTGTAACTTCCTCAGGTTTCCTTGCCTCTTACCTCTTCTTGTTTTTCTCCTGCAACAGCCGACAGTGATACATTATTGTCGACTGTATTTCTGCCCATGGCTTTGTTTCCATTCCCACTTACTTTTTAATTTGCCACTGTACCTGCTCGGGCAACCCTTGACATAAAATGTGGTAAAATAATGCCACTGTTTTTTACATGGTTCCCATGTTTGAAGAGTCCAGCATGAATGTCCTGAATGTAAGCAAGAGGATCTTCATCTTCTTTCATTTTATGTGTCATGATTCCACCCTTGTCTGACGTGCCAGGATACTGTACCCTGAGAGCCCTCCTGATATCCACTATATAATTATTAAACAACGCTCGATCGTGCACTGTGTTCTGTGCTGTCACACTCAAATAGTCTACTCTCTTCCATATGTCATCAGCTCTTTCCCCGAGAATGACTGCTAAGAGACCCTTAATGTCCCCTATGGCTAGCATGTTTCCTCCTATCATTTGTTCCAATTCATAAATCAATTTTCCTGCACCCAATATCAACCTCTGGAGTTTGCATCTTAAATTATCATTGTCCATCTGTGGCCATGGAATATACTGTACTCTTGCTCCGGCTTTTTCCAGTAAGGGAAACTGCATAAACCTTAACCCGCAATCAGCTCCCATCATCTGCCTATCGATAGAAGGGACAATGGTTCCTGACCGCCTCTTCCCTGGCAACAATCTTAACCTGCTCACGCGGTGATTCTCCCTTCTCACTATATGATCATCCTTTGGGACGCTCTGGGTATGTTATAGGATCTGGCGTTCTAAGCTTTGATTGCTGTAGATCAGACCATTTTACTTCCTTGTCTGCCTGCAGGCATCCCACAGGGGCACATGCACCTCCTCCTTCCTCCCCACAGAAGGATTCTCTTTCTTCGTCTGACATATCTAGTCCCCAACTAGTGTGACTCTCATCCCCTTGACCCTTATCTAAGGTCAGTATGCTTAAGATAAGGCTCTATGCTCGAGGCTGAAAGGATTTTCCTCTATGCTTCGTGGTTGGAAGACTAGGGTTTGATCTCCCTTCGCTCGGCTTTCTGATTTACTACTTTCTCTTCATTCTTGATAGGTTTTATTGATCCTGTGTCCAATGTTTCCTATATCAAAGATCTCTTCTAAGGCTGCTCCAGATGGCCCTGACGTTGCTTCCTGCAACTGGAGGAACTCCTCTATAATGCCCCATTGTATTGCTTGAATTGGTTCCATTCATTCCTTTTGAATGAGGTTAATATCAGGCTCCCGCTGTCTTCTCTTTTGTTCTAATTCTTCATTTAATTCTCTTCACTTCCTCGCTTCCCATCTAACTCTCTCCTCTTCGTTTCTTATCTCCTTTCTCCATGCCCCTGCTCTCCTTTCTTCCTCTTCTCTTCATGTTTGTATTCTTTTATCCTTTAATCTCTGTGCATCCTCCTCTTCTCTTTTCCTTTCTTGCCTATCCCGTTCTCCTATTGCTCTCTGCCAGTTGTCATGTTTCCTTTGCTCCTCTGCCCTTTCTTCTTTATTTTGTTGCTTCTCCTGATACAACTGTTCTCACCACTGTCTGCTCTTTCTTTTATGCTCATCTTCATTTAATCTCTTTTCTCATTCCCTGTCTTTTCTATCCTGTTTGTCCTGATCTTCTCTTTGCCTTACTTCCTCCATGCTTTTCCCATCTAGCTTGAGCAATATATGTCCTCCCATCCATTAATTCTGTATGAGCGTTACCTCATCAGCTTTATCCTTCTCTCTTTGCCATCTCTTAATCTCTCGTTCTATCTCTGTCGATATATTTGATCGCTCACTTTTCGCCCCTTTGTCCTGCTAGTTCTTAAAGATCTCTTATTTTCTCTTACTCTCCTCTGGACAGTCGTCACTGTTATAATCTTGCAGTTCGTATATCGTATTACTATACCCTGTTGCCTCTTTCAGTTCCTTTAAAGGAAACAATCCCATTTCTTCTGTACATTTGCTGCTTACCTCCAGCGATGGTTACACTGATTAAGCATCCACTCCTCAGGTGGGGGATCTTCCCTCTCTTCTTGGTACACCTTCCAGAGCTCTAAAATAGCTAACCTTTTCTCTAATGTCTTTCCTGTGTACGCAGCGTGCAAGTATGTGTTCATGTGTTGCAATACTGCTTTTTACAGTGATCCCCCTTGTGGCCATGCCATGAACCTCTTATCTGCCATGCCTTTCACCCATTCAGCACTATACTTTTTGAGCTTGGGCATGTGCTTTGGCAATGTCTTACATAAATGCATCAGAAGTCTCCCATTGTGACAAGTCTCAATTGACTGTCAATACTTAACAGTGTTTACAAAATAACTTCATAAAAACAACAAATGTGAGCTCGCCCCAACAATCACCGCTCAAAACCTTTATCTCTCCAATATTCTCTGTCTACCTCTGGATTTGTACCAACCACTTCCCTAGATAGATAGTATAACTTTTTAAACTCGTCTCAATTCTCATACAACAGTTTGTGTCGCTCCTTGACACCTTAATTCAACACAAATACATAAAGAGAGAGCCAAGTCGACTCTTTACATAAAAACCTCAGTGATCATTCTTACTTTCTGCCCCTATTCATACCCTGATTTACAGAGTTTAGATTGTCACCTTATGCAGACTTGTCCTGCACGTGGCCTAGTTTATTCCCATTGAAGTGTGAGACAACCTCTTCTAAAACACATTGGGTTAGGATTCTCAGGCCTTCTTATCTCTTTACCTCTCTTTTTACATGAAAAAAATCTCCTGTTACTCCTGTTACTCCTCGTTACTTCTCGTTACTTTTTAAATTATAACAACCCCATTCCCTTAGTTTGCCATTCCCCTTAGTCTACAAACCATTCACTCATTTGGCTCAAAGCCCTCGGTATCATGTCCTCCTCCAATCGACCACTTTCGCCTTCCGTCTGCAAAGGGCCGTTGGAAACCACGTAGGGATTTCATCAAAAAGGGACCCTGCCCACTGTCTCGATTTTACTTGCAAGTTTTCTATTCAGCTGCTCTCCACAGGAAACCCTGCAATCTTCCGGCTGTATGGTGGAGGATGTCTGGTTGCCCGAAACTCTGGAGTCAACAGGTTGATAGCTCTTCCATAAAACCATCTGACAATGCTACCACGTGAACCCTTAGGGGGCCCTTTGAATCAGTAACACATCATTCTTAGGATGGGATGCAGAATAATTCTTACACCAAATAATAAAACAGACTCAGGAAGTAGGCAAACAGTCTAACAGACGACGCACAGCATTATATCATTCGAGAACTCAACGAATTTCATAAAAAAACTTTTCTTTTATAACAAAAGTTTGTCATATGTGACGTCGTACTATGTGGCAAACTAAGAAAACCTACAGGGGGTTGTGATTGGCTTAAGGGGAACGTCTAAGTATACTTTCTTTAAGGGATTGGGTTGGGATTGGGTCTCTACAGTCAGGTGGACAATGTATGCCCACCCCTAGTGCAAATCATCTTCATCAGTTACACGTTACACCATTGGCTATCAAACTAAAATGCCCTTCATTATATGGCCCTCTATTATTGGTTGGCACGCGTGTACCCTTCTGGAACATTCATCTCACTAGCAGCACTTAAGCTGGTACCCCAGGTGCCAGTGGTGGATTTGACTGTATCTCCCCATCCAATTAGCCCAACATCTCTCATCGCTCATGCTGTCTGCAATTCAGATTGTCTTTGAACTTGTCCTTGCAATGTATCATTGCTCCTGAGTATAAAAGGGAGCATAGGCACACTCTTATCGCAGTTCAGGTCTGTACGTCCAACTCCTATTTCCATCCTGGACTCATGTGACAGGAGACTGTATTTCGGCCTATTTTGCAGCATTTGATTGTCTTTAATGAATAAACTTGGCACTTTGTTCTTTCTTGCACCTTAACAAGGGCTCATTCAGCTTCTCACGTTCAATGTTCTTCAAGAATAGATAACTGGTTCATGGCCGCTCTGTCCTTTGACACCAGGCCAGACAGCTTTTTCAGGCCTTTGCTCGATCTTCAGGTGCTTTCTTACTGCTACACAGTTTTTGAATCCTTACTAAATATGTGACACCGATGTCCAGATTCTATATAATGGTGGCACCGCCTCCAGTATATTCGCTACGTATAGCCAACTTCTAAGATTACATTTTCTGCAGTGCTCTTCACACGTTCAATCTTCATTCTGCATATGAAAGTTTACTCGATTCTTTACTTCGTCATCAGATTCGATAAGGTCTATGCATCTTCTTCTTCGACCATTCTTCTCGGTGTGTCACGCTAATTTCTTGTGACGTCACCAGCCTCTTTTTCTCTCATCTTCATGTTCCTTCGGGGATCTCCTCCAAGAGATTGTCATCTCTGCGGGGGTACATCATATAGGGTCTTCTCAATGGATACCTTTTCTCGAAGACACTCGGTGGAATTGAAACAATCACTGGTGTCATGCACAACGCGATTTCCGGTTTCCAACATATAGGAAGAATGGGGGTGGGACTTCCTGCAGAGGCATTCAGCTGCTCCTCTACATCTTGACTCCAACAATTCCTCATTCTAAAGACCTTTTTTCTCCTTCCCTACCACTCTAAAATCCCTTGGAGGGTTGTCTTCCACGGTATAGTCAAATATCTTGATGTACAATCACTTGCTGACACACTCTATTTCATATTTGGACCAAATACTCGATGAGACTGCACTCATCGGTGTCACAAATTATCTTACAACTGCACACTATTCTCACCTCTCCCCTCTCATCCTTCAAGACTGATCTGCTGCTGTTGACACTGTGTATCATCCCTCCCTCCATCAAAGTCTTTTTCTTCTTTGCTTCAAGGACACCACACTTAACTAGGTTTCTTATAGCTCTCTGACCTCTCCTCTATTTCATGGGACTCCAGCACCTCATCTCCGGTACCCCATTGCATTGGTGTTCCTAAAGGATTAGTCCTAGGCCCACTCTCCTTCACTGTTCACACCTCCTCCCTCTACAAAAACATTTCCTCCTTTGGTTTTAACTATCACCTCTTTATAAATGATACTCAGATATTCTGAAAGAACAAGGAAATATCAAGGCTGAGTACCACAAAGGGAATACACCAATCACGGGCTAAAAGATTCACAGATCTTTTATTACTGTACAGTTTACAAAGCAACACAGATAGCTATCTGGCTCTCAACACCCCGCAATGTGTACCAGCCCAAAAGAGAGAGGTGAGAGAGTGCTGAATATCTAACCATTTGTGCTTTTATACAATTCTGAGTAATATTGTTCAACCTCTCCTCACGTTAATAATTTGTGGTCTAGAGATAGTGCCTAGTTCACATACATGTCATACAATATTATGCAAAGGATTACATAGGTTTGCATTTCCATGGTGGCACAATGACGATGTATGTTCTCAAATCTTGCATTTGGCCTGTGTCCACGCTCGAGGTTTGCTTTGCATTGTCCCCAATGTGTATTCAGGCATGAATCGTGTGAGCGCAGACAACACTTAAACAACAGTTCACATGTAGTGCAAAGCCTTATTGCCCAGTCCAAACAGTCGTCTCTTTCACGGTCTAAACATTAACAGAACTCAAAGGTCAGGAAGCCTGGTTGCAAGTTGAAAACATAGTCCACCATTTTAGAACGAAGAACGCATGAGTAGAAATCAAAATGGCGGATGAATCTTAAAATGGCGGAGAAGTCAACCCAAAATCGGAACTTTGCGATGTGGTTTTCCTCGTAGAGCGACTAGGCTTAGGCCAATATAAATATAAAGGAGACACTATACAAATACCGTTTAACAAACCCTCCTTTTGGCCTAAGCCAAGAGCTTTACTAAAAATAGTTGCTTTACTCGTAACTCCACATTTCAATGTCCGTACATCCTGAATAGGATTCATCAGATATATCAATTGCCATTAGATCTTTGACAGTAATATCCCTCATCACAATTACATTAGTCATCTTCTCAGGTGTGTGTATTTTCAGTCCCAATGTTCCTACAGTTTGCACACAACATCCCCGTAACATCGAACACATGGCAGGAAGACATTGTATGCAACAACAACAGAACAACAGAATACCAAGGATTACCATTAAGACTGAGAGAAGCTTCCATCCCCAACACCATATGAAGTCCCAGAACCAAGCATTAATATCCCAGTTTCCCTCGGGAACATGCACTTTTGAGCTTAGGACGTGCCCAATTTGCATACTCCACCTGGCTCAGCCAGGATGATGTCTAACACCGTCTGGTTCTGTAGAGCCACTAATCTAATTGTTTTCTGTTCTAGAGTCATGTTGTAGAGTATGTCAGTGGTCTGGGAATGGTTCTCTCCAGTACTATTGCCAGTCTCCTAATATCCTCGGAATTCATGATCTGTCCCCAAAATGGTACAAAGGATTTTGCTACATCACCCATGACTTGTAAAGGAGTATCACCATTCTCGTCCGCCCTAGAGATCTCAGTGGTTCTAGCTACATATACCCGTGGCAGCAGGATACCCAAATAACAAGTTCCCTGCCAATCCCTAGGTAGCCACGGATAAGCTTCATTACAGCAAACGAAATAAACATGCTCGCCTACATACAAAGGTCTGTCCTCACTAGTCAAGTTCGCAACATTGGTACAACCCTCAAAAGTACCCAGTGATTGAGAACCATTCCTTTGTATGCAGAAGGAGACAGAGCTGGGGCTATGGTTGATAGGGTAGGAAGGTGGTTTGGCATCGCGGTTGCCTACAGGAGCCATCTTGAAAGAATTCAATGATTGGAAACGTCGAGTCTATCGGAAGGCCTGATAGAAGCAACATTAAGCTTGCTCCTATTTGCAAAAAGTGAGCATCCCAGAGGCATCAGGACTCGCCTTTCAAACTCATTCAAATTAGTCCCGTCAAAATTCCCTGAGATGCTAGCATTCCAACGACCAAAGAATAGTGCCCTTAGAGAGGCATAACATGCAGTAGTTAAAGGCAAAGGATGAAAATACCATCTCAACCCTTTTTCCCCATGCTGTGACAAATGCGAACAGATCCAACAATTAGTTCTATTCGGAATTGCATGAGTTGCATTCATTATTAACAGAAGTGTGTTGTTGTGTTAGCTCTGTCTGTATTTGGAGTCCCTAGGAGATAGAGTGTACAGGTGCACGAAAGGTGTAGACATAGTGGGAACATATTCAGTAGGCAAAAATGTTTCAAGTGGACGCACTCCTTCAATATACCAGAACCCAAGAGCAATCAATACTGTAAGACTGGTTAACATAATTACAAGAAAACAATACGTCCTCAAGAACCATGTATTTGATTGTCCAATGTCATTGTTGGCCATACAATCGTTCGATTGCTCCGCACGAGTAGAGATAACAACAGGCATTGTTCCTCAAAGCTCTTTCCCGAAAAGTTTCTGCAAAAACACTGTAGTCCGTTTGCTGGTGATCTCCTGATCACATGGTTTCTTGATTGAAGATAGTTTTTCCCAGTGCCCAACCACTTGCTTATACTTCAGTGTAAAATTGGCAAAGGACAAGCTCAACAGTCATTTCCTGTGGGCACAGCCACGCTGTGCAGTAAGTCTAGTGCCGTGGACGCAGATTGTACCTTGAGACTCCTGGTACTGTGTGATCTGCAAACAGTTTTTTTCGTTGCTCCCTGTTGGAAGTGGTGAAATAACAACAGGATCGTGCAAGGGTGCAGAAGGATCCGAAGAAGAGTTCAGAAACAAAGCAGCAGTCTCCACCGGCCTAGCGGGCTCAGGAAGTGTCTCCGAAACACCCTTGATGTTGTTCAAGACTGATTGATCATTGGGAACAGAGCAAGTCGGTTTCTTCTTGTCTTCTCCGTCGTGTGGCAAAGGGAAAGGTATCTGCGTAGCGTGGATCCAATGTTGTTTCCCAGCTCACGTACGGCAGTTTGTGTGGCCAATAGGACCTGGAAAGGCCCTCTCCAGCGTGGTGCGAGACTGGATGCTCTCTCAAATGATTTTGTGAGCACCCAGTCGCCGGGTCGAAGTCTGTGACCTGGCCCCTCATATTTAACTGGGAGGGCTTCTCGCACCTGTTAATGAATCAAATACAAGTTTTGATTTAACCGATCACAGTATTCAGAAATAAGTACATGCTCTACATCTTTTAGGTATCTAGGCTTGGGGAGGCTCCAAATGTTAGCTGGCCTCCCCATGATAATCTCGTAAGGGGAGAGCCCAGTCCTAGTCTGTGGGGTTGTGCGCATTGAGAGAAGTACTATTGGCAAGGTGTCCAGAAATTTCAGATTGCTGCCGGCACAGACCTTGACGAGGCTGTTTTTCAGAATACCATTGTGACGTTCTACCAGTCCAGCACGTTGAGCATGTTTAGCCGAATGGAACCCTTTATCGATCTGTAATCCCGCGCATACCTGCAGAATAACAGCAGCGATGAAATGTGGACCATTATCCGACCAGATGACCCTCGGCAAACCAAACCTAGGAAAATATTCCTTAAGCATGGTTTTCGCCATTGTCATTGCTGTGGCATCTTTCACAGGGAAGGCTTCAACCCATTTACTAAAAGCACAAATGACTACCAAAACATACTTCAAGTTATTTCAGCGCTCCATCTCAATGAAGTCGAAGTGAATTACTTCACAAGGCACAGAGGGTGGACCAAAACTACCTCTCAGTGTCGATGTACCCTTCCCCACATTATGCTGTAGACAGACCATACAACTCTGGACAAAACGCTCAGCAGTTTTTGGGATGTTAACATATGTATGCATCAGGCAGCATCCATTTCCCCTTTGAATTATCCACCCAACACCCTTCTTCATCCAACTTCACCAAGCCATCAGCCCATTGTTTCGTTTCTTCTAGAGTGGCATCTGCTTGAATATTTCTTATGGAGTCAATCCCTTCATCTATAGTACAAGTGTTTGTGGCTTCCCTTGTAGTATACATATCTGAGTATAAATCAGTAGCAGTCTGCTTGGCTATCTGGTCAGCAAAAGCATTCACTTTTACTATATCATCTACTATTTTCTGATGTGCCGCGCACTTCATAATTGCTAGTTGAGTGGGAAGCGCAAGCGCTGAGAGTAGCTGAACTATCAAGGTACCATATTGGATTTTCGTTCCGTGTGAGGTCAAGAAACATTGTTCTGCCCATAGTCTACCGAAGTTGTGAACCACCCCAAAAGCATACTGTCATGATTCCTGCGCCTCATGTCCCCAGCCCTCCAAGATGTCAGGCTGGAGCCAGGCCATGATCACCTGCATGGCCCTCAAGGGCCTCTCCACCCCTCCAAAGACCCACTTGGAGTCAGACTTGGCGCTTGTGACACCAGACTCACTCACTCCCATAGGATAACATTGGGGATTGGACTTGTAGTGCATTGATGGGGACAAGATGGATGCCCCCACATATTTCGGTTCCCAGAACTGCATGTGCGGTCTTGTCTTTTGGGTGTCGTTCAGCCCAGAGGCACCTGGGATACCCATACACTATTTAAACCACACCCAGGCTGAGAAACATGCTTTGCGGTTTCTGCACCTGCAGCGTGACACTCACTGTGTTCGGATTGGTCTCAAGTAGACCTGCATCTTTCTTCTGCGCACAGCTCCTGCAAGAACAAGAACACCGTTAGGAACAGCCTTACCTTGCAGCGCTTCTGTCCATCAGTCATCGCTCCTTCTGTTCTGCGGGCATCTTGTTGGGTGTCATTCCCATCGCGGCACGCCGCTTCCTAAGGAAAAGGGCAAAGAACAGAAAAAAGGCATTAGTAAGCATTCTGCAAATCTTCGCTAATTTTTAAATACCGTACGAGCTTCAAACGCTTACCTGAATCCCAGCCACTCTGGGGGAACTCTGTCTCCAAACTTCTCATCCATCTGCAAGAGGGAAAAGACACTCCAGGTTAGCGTGAAAACATCTAGAGGCGCCACATACCACGCTTACCCACCACATTTGTTCTTCATAACCGGCATCCACGCTGAAAACATTGCGGCACCTAAAAGACACAGAAAAATAATGCAAATACGAAAGGGGTGCATCGCGCATCGCGCTCTACCTCACCTTCAGCGCTACTCATCTCAGCAGCACGCAGCCATCCCCGGATGCCAGCCATCATCTAAGGAAGGAAAGGAACGAAGTTAGAGAACTGTTCAAAAGACTCATTATACTTACCTGTCAGACTCTTGCCAGTGAAGTAACTAGGCAGCAATGAGCCCGCATCAATCAACGCGCCCCTGCACTGAAGGCAGGACAAAGAGCACACTATCCAAGAAAACAAGGCCCAGTCTCCAGTCGAATAGCCTCCAGGGAAGGGTTTGAGGTTGTAAGAGGTCAGAACAGGCTGAGTGACGTCCCCGTGGATACCAGGTGAGCGTTACACATACTTGCTATCAGTAAATATATTCACTCTAAGCCCTTTCGAAAGTTCACAAGCTCGAGACAGTGTAATAATCTCTGCGGCCTGCGCGGAGTTGTGCGAGATTCTCTTGGTTTCCACAATCGTGCTTAATGTAGTGATGGCATAAGCAGCAGTGGATGTACCATCCGGAAGTTTGAAGCAGGAGCCATCGCAATAAGCTCCCCTTGAGGATCGTTCAGAGGTGTATCTTTCAAATCAATCCTCCCTTTAGTTTCTTGTTCTGTGGTATAAAGGCAGTTGTGTGACATTTCGTCACTGCAAGCAATATCTTGCGGAAGAGGTAACAGTTCAGCCGGATTTAATACGCAACACCTTTTAATTTGGATATGCGGTGCAAAAAAGATCAATTCATAGCTTATTAATCGTGCGGAAGTAAGGTGTTGTGTTTGCGTTCTCTTTAATAGAACATCTACAGAGTGAGGTACCAACAAGGTTAAAGCATGGCCTAGGACCATACCCTTGCTCTGCTTTACAGACGCAGCAGCAGCAGCGACAGCTCTCAAACATCTCGGCAAAGCGCATGCAACAGGATGAAGGGTGGAGGAAAAGAACCGCACAGCTTATTCTTCCCCCCATGTTCCTGCATTAACACAGTCAAAGCACATCCATCACGTTCATGCACATACAACTCAAAGGCCTTTTCATAATTTGGTGTGCCCAAAACTGGTGCTGAACACAGTGCAGTCTTGAGCAGATCAAAAGCTTTCTGGTGTTACAAGTTCCACGGTAGTGGCAAAGAAATGCCCTTCTCTATCAATGCCAACATTGGTTTGATCACTAGCAAAAAGTTAGGGATCCACTGTCTACAGTAAGAAGCAATTCCAATCAAGGCTCTGACTTTCTTCTGTGTATTTGGGACAGACATGCTAGAAATGATTCTAATTTGTTCAGGTGTCAATCTTCTTCCCTCCTTTGACAGGAGATAGCCTAAATAGGCGACCTCCTGTCGACAATACTGAAAGTTTTTCAATGAAGCTTTATGTCCATGTTTTGCTAGATGAATAAGCAATAACACAGTGCCTTCCTTGAAAGCACTTTCTGAGTCTGCAGCTAAAAGAAGGTCATCAACATATTGCAGCAATTTACAAGTAGTAGGCAACTCAAGTGTATTGAGCTGCTCTTTCAAAGCCCTACTATAAATGCTCGGACTCTCGGTGTACCCTTGTGGTGCACGAGTGAATGTAAACGAGCATCCCCATAGGGTGAACACGAACAAATATCTAATATCCTTGTGTATGGGGATGCTAATGAAAGGCATTCTTAAGATCCACAACACTAAAATGAGTAGCAGATGCTGGAATCATCGTTAGTATCATCGTTCCATCAGGCACAATTGGAAATTGTGGAGCAACAATCTTATTGATAGCGGGTAAATCAATAATGAAACGGAAAGGAATTGCATCATCCCCTTTCTTGTACACCAGTAAAATCGGACTATTGCACACATTTTCTGCAATTTCTTCAATTACCGAAGGATGTACAAAATCAGAAACTATACACTTCAAAGCTTGCTCACCATGAACTGAAATTTTATACTGTGGAATTCGTGGCAACTTAACTCCTGATGTCAAAATTATTTTAACAGGCTCAATTTGCAAAACACCAACATCATTGTCATCAATCGCCCATAAACACTCCGGAACTTCACTAAATTCTGGCGGCAAAGGTCTAGTCAGAAACTGTGAGGCAGAAAATTGATTTAATTCCTTCAACAGATTCAACCCCAACAAATTCTCTCCGCAGTTCGTTGTCAAAAGAAACAGACAATAATCCGTAAATGGACCCAGTGAAATCGGTACCGATGAAGAAACCGCACTAACCACTGGCGTACCAGAAAACCCTACAGAAACGTTAGTCTGCCCTGAGAGTGGAATGTCTGGAACCCGTGAATGGTCAATGGAACACTTCTGTGCTTCTGTGTCTATCAAAAATAGATGCTTCCTATTCCCCACCATCATCTCAACATTTCTGATTAAAGGGAAAAGGCTTTGGTTCCAGACGCTGCTTCGGGCTGTCCTAACGGAACAATATATTGTCAAAGACATGATCTTCAGAAAGATAGGCAGTGGAATGATTATTGAAAATATTTCTGCTATCTACATTAGGTTGCGATTCTGAGTAAACTGGCTTCTACCAGGACCCCCTACCCCAGGGCGGCCTCTGGATCGTCTACCCATGACACCATATGTGTTATTCGACCTTTGCTGGAGGATGGGGCATTGTGCTTGCCAATGACCCTCTTGTCTGCAATAAGCACATTGGTTTGCATGTACAGGACCAAACGATACATTACCTAGTGGACTAAACTGACCTCGAAACTGTGTACTACCCCCTCTAGGCCCTCTAACTATCTGTTGCAATAATACCTTAGTTTTCAGATCTCCTTTTTTCTTTTCAATCCTTTCTTTCTCATTATTAACTCTTTTTTCATAATACTGAGCCATATGCAATACTTTGGACTGTGATTTAGCTTGCCAAGCACTCTCGGAAGTCATAGTTTCTGACTGGATATCAGGCAACAATCCATGCACAAATGTGTCCACGAATAATCTTTTCCCTGACTCGGTGCTTAAATTCTGTCCGCTAAAATCTGAGAATACCTGTTCGAACCGATTAAAGAATTCAGTAGCACCTTCGGATTTTCCTTGGGTACAAGCAGTGAGTTGGTCCCAAACAATCCTTCTCTCAGGAATTAAAATCTTCAATGTTGCTAGTATTCTATCAGGCAAAGTCAGCATCACCTGTGTTGGTCTTTCACCAGCTTTCCTTTCTCTATCTTGCCTAGCCAAACTATCCCATGTGTCACGTAACCCTGCTACATCATCTATAGTCCTAATCTGTTTCCATAAATCAGCAGGTAGGAGCACGGGAAACAACAAATTTATATCACCAAAGTGAAAACTGACGACTGCAAGACAGATTCCATTTCTTTGTAAAACCCTGTCAGAGTTTTCCTAATGTCTGGAATGGACTGTCTAATAGTATTCACTTCCGTCTTGAGAACGGGATGTGAACAAACTGTGATACATAATGTGCAACAATATCATATGCGGCTACACCCGTTGCAGCGTTAGCTGGGACCTCGATTTTAGGAACAAATGTCGCAGGAACCTCTCTCATAGGCAACTGAGAAGTAGGCAACTCCAAACCCTTACTAAGCAACAGAGCTAAATCGAGCGCTAGAGTGGTGGAATTAGTGTCAGATGCAAAAGCTCTCTTATAGATATTCAATAATTCTGCGGGACAACAAATCTTTCTTTTTATACATTCATCCTGCAGGTATTCTACCATTACCTGTATCACTTTCCTCTGCATTTCTGGAGTATACTGACTATACGTGTCATATACTTCTACGGGAGATATCGACATGTCTGAAATCCATCTAAGTGCATCTCTTGTGCAAATTCACGTTTCTTCACTCATCGACTTACAAAGAGGAAGGAACCGTTTCTGTATATAAAAAGCATCCAAACTATCACCATCTATTTCATCATTCTGTAACCTTTCTAACTCCCTTCTAAACTCAAAAACCCTCTCAACGTGCTCATATACTTTCTCCGCAGTATCTCTTGAATAAGCTAAAACATTCTGAGTAATATTGTCCAGCCTCTCTTCACGTTAATAATTCGTGGTCTAGAGTTTGTGCCTAGTTCACATACAGGTCATACAATATTATGCAAAGGATTACATAGGTTTGCATTTCCATGGTGGCACAATGGCGATGTATGTTCTCAAATCCTTCAGCAAGCATCATTTGCAATCCCTTTACAATTGCTTACGGCCTGTGTCCACGCTCGAGGTTTGCTTAACATTGTCCCCAATGTGTATTTGTCAGGAAAGGAAGAAGGCGATGGATATGGCAGGGGAAATGTGCACAAAATACACAGTAAACAACCTTGAATATAACAACGTGCATTCAATACCCAAGACTCGTGTATACCACTATAAGAAAAGGAATGTAGGGTAAGCACTTAGAACCTCCTTATGACTGAAAGGAAAGTCGGCAAACTCCTTACCCACTATGCTATTACAGATACTGACAGCGCTAAGCCCACGTAGAGGGCAAGCAGGGACAGAATCTGTAAGCTGACACTCTAGACGGTACTTGATAAGGAATTTGGAAACAGTACTCACAAGGACCGGAATGACCACATGAATGCCAGTACTCACGAAGACCGGAAAGACCACTTGGATGTCCGTATTCACGAGGACCGGAAAGACCACTCAGAAGTCAGTACTAACCCACAACCCTGTAAATCAAACAAGAACCCAGAAGGCAGTAAAGGCAAAGAGTGAGGATGACTAAATACCTAAACCCAAGTCAAGAGGCAAGAAGGAATAGTACAGTGTGGAAAACAAAAGATAATCACACAGGGGCTAGTTACAACAGCTTCCCATACCTAATAATAAAATAGGAAATAAATGTAAAAGTGTAAAGGAAAACATGGCATGGATCCCAATAGAAGGCAAGGATCAGGAGCAGTGAAAACGATTTCAAAAGGGAAACTTTCCCACCCATCCAAGGTGAAAAGGCAGGAAACTAAACCTGTAAAGGAAAGATTAATGCAACAAGTCTTTCAGTAGCAAAGGGCAATTTCTAGGAAACAGTGAACACAGGCAATTGGGCTACAGCAAAAGGAAAGCTCAGAGGAAGGCTGCCTGCAGACAGAGAAAGGGAGAAAGGGATTTCCAAAAGGCAGAAATCAATTAGGCATACAAATACGAATTCCAGGACAAGGAACAAGAAACACTAACTAGAACTGGGCACAAAAACTAGGAACCAGGAACAAGGGACCAGTCACGACAGGAACGCTGCAACAATGACCAGCGCTGGACTGAAGCAGACTGAGGCTTTTAAAGCTGCTTAACGAGCACACCCCTCAGGCGTGTCGCCTGCTGCACCTGCAGCCACAGGTGTTGCCTATCCTCCACCCAGCCTTGTCCTGCAAGGGAGGAGGTGAGGCAGTGAGCCAGGCATTCTGGGAAGCATAGTCATTTGATTATAGTAGCAGTAGCATGCTGGCTGCCAAAAACCTGGAATGGATCCGGAAGGGAAGTAATTTGGGAAATAAGGTTTTAGCGCTCCCAATTCATCAGGACACTGTAGCATAAGGTTCGGAGGAAATGTCCAGTAGGGAAGAAATCCCAAAACATGCCCCCAAGTGGCGGGAACGGGAGCGAAGGGAGCGAGCCGTGACACTATACCCCCTTCCACAGCCGACTCCAGGCGGCCGTTACTCGCACAAAACATCTTCTTTCCATGACAGGAGCGCTTTGTCTTCAGAAGTGGCACTGACGGAAACGATGACCCACGGGCAGAAGCAGAAGGGCTGGAATGAATAGAAGCAGGCCGCAGTCTATAAGAGCCATAGGTGGGTTTTCGGTGAGGAAGAGACTCATGGGTCGAAGAAAGGCATGAAGGACTTGCAGGACCCGAAGCAGAGTTGGAAGGTCCAGGAAGCTTAGTCACTGGAAGAGGATATGCATACATCCTTGAGGAGAGAGGCAGGCTGGTGCTACATGCCTTAGACAATGGTAGAAGTTCTGTTAGCCTCACTGCCGAGAGTGGACACACAGGAGGTGAGGAAACAGTAGGTTTCAGGAAATGTTTATGTTCGGAAGAGGAAGGTGGCGGCTGAGGTAAAGGTTCGGATACTCTGTCATCCATCTGGGTAAAGGTTTGTGGTTGAAAGTGACAAAGATTCGCCTGCATAAGTTCCTTGCCTTGGAGGTCTGGAGATCCAATGGGTTGTACGAGGCTGGCACTCCCATTGACAGTCATGTAGCCAGTCAAGTAGCCACCTTGTTGCACGTGGGATACAACCGCAGGAACGTTTGGCATACTGATAGGAGTGTTAGACACAGTACTCGGAACATCAGGCATACTAGCAGCGGGAGCAAAAACAGGCACATCTTGAACTGCAGCAGACATTCCCCTCCTTTGGCTACTAGTACCCAACTGGCGCTGCAGCTGGAGGGCCGTGCCCGTCCCTTCCCTCAGACTCATGTGGGATCCGGCAACAAAAGGGTTGTCAAGCGGTTGATCCAAACCGGACTCCAAACGCGGACCGTCCAGCCCGCTATCCTGGTCGGCTACTCGTTCGGTGACTGGGCCGTGGTGGATGGCATCCGTTTCTCTCTCGTAATACTCCAGGCAAGTCCAGCGGCCTCGCATGTAAGGCCCTCCCGAGTCGTGAGCCGGCTTGATGTTTCTGAAGAGAGAGCTGGCAGAAGTCTCAGGCTCAGATGTTGCATATTCGGGAGGCGCTGATGCTACAGTCAAGTAGTTGGGAGAATTGTTTTGTGTACAAGGCAGACATTCTGGTGATCCCCCTGTAGCATAAGAAGGGCAAGATGAACGTTCATCAGTAAATGGTTGGGATTCAGGAGGAATCTCTGGAGCAGAGGAATATGCAGCAGGATCTGACAGTGTAGACAGGTACACCTCCGATATTGGCAGCGAGGCTGAGCAGGACACAGGTCTCTCATGAACTGAAGCCAAACTAGCAGTAGGCTCTGGGACCGAAGACATGCACCTAGAATGTACTACCGGAGGTTCCATGGCTGAAGGATAATCTGCTGGATGAGTCACTGTAACCGAAGACAAACATGCCAAAGGAAATTCCGAGGCTGAGGGCATGCAAGCTGGAGCCGTCTTGTTAGCTGAAGACAAACTTGTCAAGGTCTTTGGCTCTGACTGCGTACATGGTGAAGGCTCTTGGGTGACTGGCAGACATAGCACTCCTTTATTGATCGAAGATACGTGTGCCAACGATGACTGCAGAGCTGTGGACAGGATTATTGAAGAGTCAATGGTAGTAGGAGGACAGTCTGAAGTCCCAGAAGTCGGCAGACACACTTGTGGTTCAGAAATGGAAAGCCCCTTTAAGGCAGTTGACCCCTTGGCACCAGTAACCAAAGTCTGAGCTGTACCCCTGCCGTCCCTCTCCTTAGTGGATGACACAGAGTCTCTTCCTTTGTAGAAGTCAAAATCAACCAGAGGAATCACCATAGTAAAGTCTCTGTTAATCAGGATTTCGTCAATTGACCATTCCTCTGTCTTAGCTTCTGAAAGTGGCTGATTAACAATCAACAGTTCAGGGATCGCCTGCCGGGTTTTTGGTTCAGTAATCTGTGGAATGAGTCCATCAAAACATGAATTCTGCACTGTCTTTGACTGCTCGTAGTGACCGAAATTGGCAGAAGGAAGAGCGAACACAGAGCCAGCATCGTTTTCCACATCAGCTTGAATGTCTACTTCAGTCTCAGCAGCTAGATCAAGGGCAGAACCTAAGCCTACAGTTGTGACAGATTCTGTGTATGCCACCATTGTGGATTGTGTTTGGAAATCAGAAGCATGTATGTGTTCAAGCTCAGAGTTATGACAAACTGCTACACAGGAAGCTTCAGGTAAAGGAGTGGCTTGTGAATCTTCAACTAACAGCAATTCCTGACAAACGGTAGGACAGTTGTCAGAACCTGTGCCCTGAATAAGCGCTGTGCTTGAAAAAAGACTTTCACTCCCAATAGATCTTACATATTGACAAGTATCATGATTTACAAAAGTCTCCGCACTCAGGGACTGAACAGTATTCACTTCATCAACGGATAAAGTTGGAGGTGTATTCAGAAAAGACTGTAACATCTTATTCTCCTCTTTTAAGGAAATGTATTCTTGTTTTAACTCCTCAAATTCTGTTTTTAGCATGTCCCGCATTAACTGTACATCCCTATCAGTAGGCACAGGGGAAGGCATGGTGGCATCAGGGCTGGATCCAGCACTAGCCATCTGGAAGTGCATTGATTGTATATTGTCATCTACTGCTTGCAGGTCTTGTGATCTATACTCTCTCTTACCGACGTGGTCTGTGTTTCTTTTAAGCAGACTATTGGCATCAGACCCCTTGGCATTAGTGACCACAGTAAGAATCTGTGCAGAGGAGTAAGTTGTAGACTGAGGGCAGAAAACAGAAGATATGCAAGGAACCCCTCCATTCTTCATGCTTGAATCATGAAACTGTTCAATCTGAGGTAAAGCCCAACCGAAGTCATGGGGTTCAATAACAGAGGTACTTGTGTGTATAAATTCTTGCAGTGTGTTGTTTTCCACTGCTAAGGCTTGTGCGGACATAGACTCTGGATCAGAATTAAAGACAGAGCTAGGATCAGGCAATGTACGATGGGCCACCCAGTGGGAAAAATATTTTGCACGTAAATACCCATTCGTGTCAAGGAGTTCATTTAAGTCAGGAGCAGAGATTCGATTTTCACGGGTAATTGTAAGGGAAGCTTTCTGTATAGACTTGTTAGAGGCCTTGCTGCCTTTCCTTCGTAATCTGGCCATGTTCGAACGGGAACAACGGCTGGTCATTCTGTCAGGAAAGGAAGAAGGCGATGGATATGGCAGGGGAAATGTGCACAAAATACACAGTAAACAACCTTGAATATAACAACGTGCATTCAATACCCAAGACTCGTGTATACCACTATAAGAAAAGGAATGTAGGGTAAGCACTTAGAACCTCCTTATGACTGAAAGGAAAGTCGGCAAACTCCTTACCCACTATGCTATTACAGATACTGACAGCGCTAAGCCCACGTAGAGGGCAAGCAGGGACAGAATCTGTAAGCTGACACTCTAGACGGTACTTGATAAGGAATTTGGAAACAGTACTCACAAGGACCGGAATGACCACATGAATGCCAGTACTCACGAAGACCGGAAAGACCACTTGGATGTCCGTATTCACGAGGACCGGAAAGACCACTCAGAAGTCAGTACTAACCCACAACCCTGTAAATCAAACAAGAACCCAGAAGGCAGTAAAGGCAAAGAGTGAGGATGACTAAATACCTAAACCCAAGTCAAGAGGCAAGAAGGAATAGTACAGTGTGGAAAACAAAAGATAATCACACAGGGGCTAGTTACAACAGCTTCCCATACCTAATAATAAAATAGGAAATAAATGTAAAAGTGTAAAGGAAAACATGGCATGGATCCCAATAGAAGGCAAGGATCAGGAGCAGTGAAAACGATTTCAAAAGGGAAACTTTCCAACCCATCCAAGGTGAAAAGGCAGGAAACTAAACCTGTAAAGGAAAGATTAATGCAACAAGTCTTTCAGTAGCAAAGGGCAATTTCTAGGAAACAGTGAACACAGGCAATTGGGCTACAGCAAAAGGAAAGCTCAGAGGAAGGCTGCCTGCAGACAGAGAAAGGGAGAAAGGGATTTCCAAAAGGCAGAAATCAATTAGGCATACAAATACGAATTCCAGGACAAGGAACAAGAAACACTAACTAGAACTGGGCACAAAAACTAGGAACCAGGAACAAGGGACCAGTCACGACAGGAACGCTGCAACAATGACCAGCGCTGGACTGAAGCAGACTGAGGCTTTTAAAGCTGCTTAACGAGCACACCCCTCAGGCGTGTCGCCTGCTGCACCTGCAGCCACAGGTGTTGCCTATCCTCCACCCAGCCTTGTCCTGCAAGGGAGGAGGTGAGGCAGTGAGCCAGGCATTCTGGGAAGCATAGTCATTTGATTATAGTAGCAGTAGCATGCTGGCTGCCAAAAACCTGGAATGGATCCGGAAGGGAAGTAATTTGGGAAATAAGGTTTTAGCGCTCCCAATTCATCAGGACACTGTAGCATAAGGTTCGGAGGAAATGTCCAGTAGGGAAGAAATCCCAAAACATGCCCCCAAGTGGCGGGAACGGGAGCGAAGGGAGCGAGCCGTGACAGTATTCAAGGATGAATCTTGTGAGCGCAGACAACACTTAAACAACCGTGCATATGTAGTGCAAGGCCTTATTGCCCAGTCTAAACAGTCGGCTCTTAGACAGTCTAAACATTAACAGAACTCAAAGGTTAGGAAGCCTGGTTGCAAGTTGAAAACATAGTCCACCATTTTGGAACGAAGAACACATGAGTAGAAATCAAAATGGCGATGAATCTTAAAATAGCGGCGAAGTCAACCCAAAATCGGAACTTTGCAACAGGGTTTTCCTCGTAGAGCAACTAGGCTTAGGCCAATATAAATATAAAGGAGGCACTATACAATTACCGTTTAACAATTCTTCTCCTTCCACTCCTTCACCCTCGCAATCTTTCGAACTCATAAAACAACTGGCTAACCACCATTCACCACTGGATGGCTCTAAACTGCCTCATGTTAATCTCTTAAAAGATGGCGGTCCGTTTCCTCCCTGCCTCTAATGCCAACCCCACTGTTCACCCTCCCATCTCATTCCCTCTCCTCCCGACCTTCTCTTTGACAGCACCCTGAAATTCTACCTGTTCATCATAGCCACTGCCACCACAGCCAGGCACAACCGATTAAACATTAGAATAATCCACCAATACCTCAAGCACCACTTAGCTAAAACCCTTGTCTTCAGCAAATGGATTACTGCATGGCCCTACTTTATGGTCTACCCTTCTACTGTTTTGCTCCTCTCAATAAAGTGCTCAAAATGGAACCTTTTCAACTTACCAAGATCCACCCCCACCTTACCTACCATCACAATTCTGTATGCCTCTCAATGCAAAATTGATCTTTCTTTAAATACTTCCTATTCATCTACAAATCCATCCATGGTATTGCCCCCCATTACCTCACTGAGTGCACCTCACTGACTCTCTCAAACTCTCTGCTCCTTGTCTCTTCACAATTTATCAATTCTTCACAACCTGATCTCTGCTTTAATGTCATTAAGACTGAGATTCTCCTCATCGGCACACCCGCTCCCTCCTTTCCTGTCACTCTCTGTCCGACCTCTATTGGCCCTTTTCCTGCTCCCACCTGCGAGGCTAAAAACCTCGGGGTCATCTTTGATTCCACACTCTCCTTCTCTCCTCGCATCTCTGACGTCTCTAAGAGGTCACACTACCACTTCCTTTCCTCTCCTTCCTCCAGAAGCTCAGTGTCTCCAGAGCTCTGGTTCTCTCTAGACTGGACTATTGCAACAGTCTCTTTCTAAATCTGCCTGCTTGTACTCTCCGCCATTTTCAACTCATTCATAACAGGACTGCGAGACTTGTCCTTGGCCTCAAGCCGAGGGATCGTATCTCTCCAGGACTGAAATCTCTGCACTGGCTCCCGATGGCTGCGAGGATTAAGTACAAAACCCTCTGCATTGTCCACAAAGCCTTCGGGGTCTGGGGGCTCCATACCTTCCACTCTCTCTTCCTATCTTCCTTCTCGAGCTCTTTGCTCATCCGCCTCCAACTCGCTCAGGGTCAGTCGCTTCTCCAAGCAACGAGTTGGTGGTCGATCTCTTTCTTCAGCTGGGGCCTCCCTCTAGAACAGCCTCCCTGAAACTTGAGGGGAACCATCTCCGGTTCCGGAAGCACCTCAAATCCTTCCTCCTTGCTTCTGCTTTCTCTCCTCCTCTCCCCTGATGAACTCCTGGTTGAAACTGAAACTGCACTGGTCACCTGGCCACCCTGTGATTTCGGACCCATGCCCCTCCCCCGCCAGTTGCACACCTGCACTGCCTCCCTGGCTACCCCGTACTTAGGGACTATTTTCTGTATCCCTACAGTCCCCTACCAGCACTTGACACCTGATGTGTGCACTTACCCTGCGCTTGCCGGATCTGCATGATTTTTCGTACAAAGATGTGTACATTTCCCATGCGAACATACATTTCAAACCCCTAAAAACCCACACCTCCACTCCCACCCACAACACACCATCACCCACACCCCCAACACACCCACACCCCCAACATACACCCACACACACCCTACTTACATTTCAAGACGCGCTGTGTTCCTGCAGCGCCAGTTCCCTTTCACTTCCGTGATCGGGAACCGGCGCTGCAGGGTCCTTTTCTTTTTCTTTTTTTTCTCTTTTTTCGGGCTGCTGCAGGGGTTCCCCCCCCCCGCAACACCCGCTCACTATACTGTTTAGTATAGTGAGCGGGTGTTGCGAGGACACCCCTGCAGACCCCATTTATTTTATTCTCAGGCGTGCTGCGGGGGTGTCCCCTGCAACCCCCACACACTGTACTGTATAGTATGGTGAGCGGGGTGTTGCGGGTGACACCCCTGCAGCCCCCGCAGTCTTTTTTTGTTTTACCTACCAAAAATGCCTGCCACCAAAGGTTTGCACTTATGGTGTTCGAACCTTTGTTGGCATGCATATACAACCTTTTTGTATAGGTCGTAACTTTCGGTGTGGTCATTTTGGCCTATACCCAATTGCCACCCGATGGCCGACTTTTTACTTATTGCTTTTATTTATTCTATTTATTTTTTACTGCTGATCCCATGTACTGTACTGTCCCTTCCCCAATCACCCCTGCACTTTTCCCCTTCCCCCTTCCCTGCACTTGCGCAATCTCAATGTCACCTGGCCCAGTGAGATCGTTGTCTCTGTCTTCCCTCTGTTCTCCTTCCCTTGCCTCATCGTGCCTTGAAACACTTGTATATAGGCACGTTATAAATGCCATATCATATCATATCATATCAACCCTGTGCCTCCTTCCACTTTTGCTCTATTCCATACTTGAGCCACTCAGGTGGAAGGCCCGCTCTCTGGCCATCAAAGCTATGCCTTCAGTGTAGCTATTCAAAATGAAGCTCAAACTCCACCCATTTATTTTGTTTATTAGAATGTTAGTTTAGTGCTGGCCCTATCAAAAGTGTCTCGGAGCGCCTTACATGGTTCAAATATTGAAAATAAGAAAGTTGAAAATAGAAGATACAAACTGTTTTCAGGAAAGGATAGGAAGATTAGGATAGACAAGTGATAGCAGTGGGGGACGGTAGGGTTATGTGTGGGGAAACAGTTATGTTTTGAGGCTCTTTCTGAAAGTGGTGAGGGGGGATGCAGTGCGTATGTGGAGAAGTAGGTTATTCCACGCCCTGGGTGCAACGTGGGTGAATGCTTGTTTTGTGTGCATGTGGATTTTCAGAGTGTAATGTGTACAAACTTGTTGGCTGGCTTGTCTGGTGTTTGTGTGAGTGATGGATTTGAGTTTGTCATGAAGGTAAGATGGAGTTTTGAGTTGGATGTCTTTGAATACCATGCAGAGTCTTTTAAAGGCAATTTTCTGGGGTATGGGGAGCCAGTGGAGCTGGGCAAGATCGGGGGTGATGCGAGATTGTTTGGGTAGGAGTAGAATGAGTCTGGCTGCTGAGTTTTGTAAGGCTTGCAAGGGGGCAAGGGTGTTGTTGGGAAGTCCAGTGAGTAGAGCATTTCCATAGTCCAGCTTAGAGAGAGCCAGTGCTTGGACTGCATTGTGGAAGGCGTCAGGAGGAAGGATATGTCTGATTTTGCGTAGGAGGTGTAGTTGTAGGTTGCATGTTTTGGTGACAGCAGCTCTGTTGTGTGTGAAGGAGAGGTGGGGGTTGATGGTGAAGCCAAGGGATTTAATAGGTGTGGAGAGGGATATGTGTGGGTTGTCCATGCAGAGTTCTTGGATCCAGGGTGTGAGGTTGGGTTTGTGCCTTGGAGAGCAGATGAGGAGGTAATCCTTTTGGAAGGAGTGAGTTTTAGGAAGTGGGGGGCATCCAGTTAGTGATGGTGGAAATACAGGTTTTGAGGGTGTGCAGTTGTGAAGGGGATGACATTTGGAAGTATATTTGTGTGCCATCTACATATTGGTGGAAATGTGCATTGTGTAGGCTAAGGGCCTGTCCAAGGGATTCAACATATATGTTGAAGACTAGTGGAGATATGAAGATCCAAATGGGACCCCATACTTGATATGGGTGGGGCCTGATCGATAAGGGGGCATGGAGATAAAGCGTGCCCTGTCAGTTAGAAAGGACATGAACCAGTTGAGTACTGTGCCAGAGAGATTCATCCTTTGGGCTATGATGTCTAGTACAAGGGCGTGGTTGATGGGTGTCGAAAGCTTCAGAGAGGTCAAGGAGTATGAGTAGTGCTGTGTGTCCTTTGTCTCTGATGTTGTGGAGGTCATTGAGGATGTGAAGAGTAGCAGTCATAGTGCTGTGTGCAGGCCAAAAGCCAGATTGGAAAGGGACGAGTAAGTTGTTTGTGGTGATGTGTTGCTGCAGTTGCGCAGTTACAAAGCGTTCCATGATTCTGGAGAGATATGTAGAATAGGGTTTATGGTCATTGCATTGAAAAAGATGCATCGAAATGACAATGCATCAAAAAAGATGCATCGAAAATAAAAGCATCGAAATTCTATATTTTACATTAAAAGTACTTATCCATCAAAACTTTTCCATCAAATGGATATGTACTTTTAAATGTAAAAGATAGCATTTCAATGCGTTTATTTTCTACGTTAAAATGTTACATGGAGCTGTCCAATGCTGAAAATCTGGCACTGGTCAGCTCCTTGTAACATTTTAATTTTTTGTGTATATTGGGGGGGTTCCACCAACCCCCATGCCACCCCCCTTAACCCCAACCCTAACCCTAATCTGGCCCTTAATCTAACCCTAAATCTAACGCTAGCCTCAACCCTAACCCCTGAACCTAACCCTAATCTAACCCTTAATCTAACCCTTAATCTAACCCTAGCCCCAACCCTAACCCTAATGTAACCCTTAATCTAACCCTAGCCCCAACCCTAACACAAGCCCCAATCCTAAACCTAACCCTTATGCTAACCCTTAATCTCACCATCAATCTAACCCTAGCCCCAACCCTAACCCAAACCCTAATGTAACCCTTAATCTAACCCTAGCCCCAACCCTAACCCCAGCCCCCAACCCTAACCCTAACCCTACCCCCAACCCTAACCCTAGCCCCAACCCTAACCCTAACCCTGGCCCCAACCTAACCCCAACCCTAACCCTTAATCTAACCCTTAATCTAACCCTTAATCTAACCCTAACCCTATCCATCGAAATTAAGCATTGATAATTATTCAATGAATATGCTTTTCGATGGAAAGGCAATTCAATGAATAATTTACGATGGAAAAGTATTCGATGAAAAGGTGTTAGATGGAAAGACCAGATACCGTAGAATAGTAATGGGGTGGTAGTTTTCAGTAAGTGTGGGGTCAAAGGATGATTTTCTGATGAGGGGTGAGATTTGTCCCTAGGGTGGATGCAGCTTGAGGTGGGCATGCATCATCCAGGAAGTGTGAGCGTTTTTGTTTTGGCAGCGAGGGTGTTGAGGGTGTCAATGTTGATGGGGTGGAAGGTGTACCATGTGCTGGAATGTTTGGCAGTGGGGGATGTGAGTGGGAGAGCTGCAGGGAGGGCTGCCCGGATGTTTTGTATTTTGCAATTGAAGTAGTTCATGAGGGACTACTAACAATGGCAGAAGCACACCATATCCACCACCCTCCTGTCCAAACTAACCACACAGCCCACCTCTCCTCCATTGTGCCCTAAGACTACTTTTTATAATTTGCAATTGTGTAAATACTGGCCTGACGCACTCAATGTTAAAAATGTTGTAATGTCCTCCAGTCCCTGGCCTTGGTTAATGATCCTATTTGTATATGTCATTGAATTCAACAATGCTCTTAATGTAAGACACTTTCTATAGAACTGCCACTGCTCTTTGTTATTGTCTACTATGTACGTCCTTTCTGTTTTAATTGACACCCCGTTCTTAAATAAATACAAATAAAGTGTCCGTCCTCACATCCCATCAATTTCCATGCTTATAGTTTTGGCTTAAAGCTGTGCTTGCAGCCCCTACCTAATAGCCTCAAATAAGATGTGCTTAGAGATGAGAATGAAAAACAAGGGGCGCTAGAGAGACAGGGAGGGCAGAGTAATGAACGGGAGATGGACACTAGTAGCAGAGTGTAAGCACATTCATGGAATATGAACTAAAAGTAGAGGGTTGATGAACCGTTAAAGGTTGTATTATATATCTTCTTTCAACTATACTATGTTGCTGTGCAACTACACAGATGCCGGAAGATTAGGTCACCTTTGCCTGGGGTCCTAATGGAACTGTATGTCAGACCTTCTCCTCACTTGCACAATATTCCAGAATGCATCTCCTCAGAGGTACATTTCTCTGATCAGAATTTCATTATTGCTCAGTATTCTGCTAGTAATGTGTTCCCTGGAAAGGTGTTATGACGAGTAATTACCAAGGACACATTGCATCTATATGCAGTCCTGCCTGGAGCAGGAACCTGAGATACGTTTGCAGATGGCACCATTTTCGGATGGACATTTACACCAGGGTCTGTTGCTCTGATGGATGTTTGCTCATTGCACATTCTTGCTGAGTGCCAGCCCCCTGACATGGTATCCTGAAGGGAATATTTTACAGTGCACTGTCCAGATAGACATTCTACATGAAGCATGATCTTGTGATGGGAAAGTCTTCACAGCATATCCCTCGAATGGGTGTTTCCCTGTCTGTAACAGTGCGCTAATTGGCACTCCGTGTCAGCATGTTGTTCGTGTTGACATTTGCTGGATTCTAATGGATAACTTCCATGGAATATTAGTTTGATGGCAAAGGCATGGCTGGCATATTATTCGGGTGCCAAAGGGACCTCCTCTTCTTAAAATCTGTGAGGTCCAGCGGGGCGCTCCCCGTGTGGGCAAGTAAACATTGGGTCTCATTAGGCATCCGGCAGTAAGGACAAAAAGTGGTGCTAACAGAATTACAACTATCTTTACTGATAAATGAAAAAAAAGGTAATTAAAGTTGGGTGGTAATTCGCCCCAGTGCTTAGTCTGCCAGAAGAATTAGCAAAGGGGCCAATTCTCCTGGAATTCTACCATCCTGAAAGATGAAATACCACTGAAATACAACCAATAAAAGTTTCTAATTCCTCCCAAAACGAAGTGTGATTACCTCCATCAAGGACCACGAGGTAAATGCATCCAGGTGATGCAAATGAAGTCACAGGTACCCCCAATTGGTCCTGGAACGGTATGTAAGGCCCATGCAGCCACTAGAAGTAGCAAACCTCGAGAACGACCTGCTCTGCAGTGAGCAGCAGCGGATGCACAGCAGTACAGTCACAGAATACAAATTGCACAAAGGCGGAAGAGACACTGCAAGGGGACCGCCCCATTCCCACCATTGCTGAAGTTTGTGTCAGTGATGCACCATTTCGCGACAGGCACTTTGCAGCACACTGTGGGCATGCTGCATTGCATGTGGCGGGTTACTTTTTAAAAGTGCTTGCTCAAGTGCTTGGAGCACTCATGCAGCATGAACTTCGGGACATCTCACTGCCTACCACCCCAGTAGAGGTAAATGCGACAAAGAGGCAGTTGTGTGCAGCTTCCCAATTCTCTAACGTCATTACAGCTCTGGAAGAGTACGGTTGCCACATTGGCAGCCCCACAAGCATTGGAAGATGTGCTTTGGGAAACCTTACTTAGACAGGATAAGACACAGTTCCTCTGTACAAGATGACAGTAAAACACTGACAGGCAGATATGGCATGAAGGCTGAACCCCAGGAAGGACTAATATCGTGTGCATCAACACCATCACAAAATGCACACGATTATCAGAAAGCATATCAGAGCCCATGCATGAGTGCCCAGTACCAAATATCCACAGATCAGCAATCCAGTACAGAGTATGTTTGTTACCACTCGTGGGTCAGTGATGTTGGAAATTGGTGATTTCCCTATCGGCATTAAGCATTTCATCCCTCATTACTTGAGGCATGACATAATTGAGGGACACAGTGACCAACGGTGTAAAAATCACTCATTGCTGACATGCTGTTTTCGACGATGTCGACCACTCCTCTCTTCTCCTCACTCTCCAGGATCTCGGATTTTGCAAATCTGATGTTTCCTGGATGGCCTCCTACTTGGAAGTTCGATCCTTTAAAATCTCTTGGAACTCGCAAACCTCTGACCCCACTGCTCTCCATGTCGGCCTCCCGCAAGGTGCAGTCCTTAGACCTCTGCTCTTTAACCTCTATAACTCTGCCCTAGGAAGGCATATCTAATCCTTTGACTTTGACTATCACCTTTTTGCTGATAACACTCAAATATGTTTCTCCTCTCCCTCCTTCACCCAGGGTATCTCTGAACAGATTACAAACTCACTCACTGCCATTTGTCTCTAGATGACTCTCTGCTGCCTCATGCTGAACTCTTCAAAAATACAAGTCATCTTTCTCCCAGCTTCCAAATGCCATTCGTACCCTCCCCTCTCCTATCTCCTTCCCAGCTGACCTTCTTACTCCCTCACCCAAGGCACGCAATTTTGGTGTCCTTTTTAATAGTGACTTCCAACTGCAGCAATTCATCACTACCACTGCGTTTGCTGCTTGTATTAAACTCCTCAACATTCATAAAATTCATCCTTTTCTTACTAACCTACAAAACCTCTAATCTCTATTCTCGTAGTCAGCCAACTTGACTACTGCTCAAGCCAAATCCTTGCCCTTCCTCTTTACTCTTTTTCCCTCTAGAAAAAGTCCTAACCTTTTCTACCTTCATTCTCTACAAATTACCGAGATCCTCCCCCACATTAACATAGCAACAACATGCTGGTTGGTTCCCCGTGCACTACCGCTCTGTTTTGAAGTTCCTTCTCCTAGTGTACATAGATATCAACAGTCCTGCTCCTCAGTGCCTGTCTGATTGTATCTCAGTTTACTTACCATCTCCTTCCCTCCTATCGTACTCTGTACTCAACCTCACTGTGCCATACCCTCCCTGTGCCACCTCTTGCTTTTGCTTTCTCCCTACTCACCTACTCCACTGGAACCCACTGCCCATAACACTCAAAGCCAGCCCACGTGTCTCTGTAAAGCTCGGTTTAAACTTCACTTAATTACTAAAAAGGGAGCACCCTCTGCCTTCTCCTTGATTCTACATAACTAACTCTACCACTGCCTCCAGAGACACATAGTCATGTAATTGTGTACATTTATATTATGCTCCTCTTTAGTTTGACGTACTTGCCCCCTTAGGTTAATGTTACCTTTATAAGTTACATGTAGTCTTATATATATTTTTGTCTGTTTGTTTTCTCCCTGGTATATGTCCAATTTTTGTACATCCTCAAAAACTGGTTCACCACTTGTTCTCATGTTTGTGCTATTGTACAGGTGTCCTTTGTCAGTGAAATTTCTCGAGTTAAAAAAATGAAAGAATCTCTAGCTACATGTTCTAGCATAGGTACAGGGCACTTTTGAACAAAAGCAGCCACAAGGCAGGTATTGTAAGTAAAGCATGGGATCGAACATTAAGATAGATAAAAGTGATCGCAGTTCAAGGGTGTTTATTGAACTTCAATTGGGTTTGAAAAACGTCTATCTAATCCTAAATCTAAAGATGGGAGCAAGATACAACAATCAAATAATAAAGAATTCAGTCGTAGTCGAGTCTGTCAAAATAAAAGGGCCTGTACTAATAAACCTAATGCCAATTCTTACTTCTAAATACAAATAGTGTGGGAAAAAATGTTATGCAAAAGAAAAGTGTTCAGGAAATGATATGTCAGGATATTCATACGATTGGTTTCCCTTCCCCATGTTTTCAGCACGGGACAAGGCGGCACACTCAAACTTAGCACTGTCCCTGGCTTCTCTAGCACGAGGATGCATTTCAAAACTTCAACTCAGGGCCTTCTGTGCCAAGGTCTCTTTGTCATTCAAAGTCTCTTATTTCAGAGGGCCTGATGCAACACAACAAACAACAAAGTTCCTTTCTTCTTAGGATTTCACATGTACAAATTCTCAGGTGATTTTCTGTTTACCCCGGGTGCTCCTCCATTGGGCTCAGACCCATTTTAACACAAAACCTTCTTGGGTGATTTTCGCTTCACGCCCGGTCGGGCTCAGATCCACTTTAAAACAAAGCTTTCAATTGATCTCCCTCTGCCGGGCTCAGACCAACCTTGTCTACTGTGACAAGCTTTCTTTACTTCAGATATCGAAGACTTTCGACTGTGCGCAGGATTTTGCTCAACCCATCGCAGGACCACTTCGATTCACAATTACTTGCTCTCTTCTCGATATAACCTCTTTCTCATTTTCACTTTGGCCACTTCTCAGTTGAATACCTTACCAAGACCTTTGATTGAGCACCCACGCGGTGCCGGACCACTCTGTCTGTCTGGTATTTTATCTTGCTTTGGAAGTTCAATCACTCATAAGCAGTTCAACTTTACTTGCGTCTTTTATCACACACATTTTAACAATGTTCATTCTAGCACTCGCATACAATGTTGCTGCTTTCAACCTTGGCTTCAACACAGACCAGTCTTTTATCGGTCTTCCCAACTCACTGGTTGTGTTGATTTCACTGATGCTGCTTTGATCTTGGAGCCAAGGACGGTACCACGGCGGCTGGTGATTCTCCCCGCCTTGGTTATAGACGCGGGAGGGCCCCTGGTATCTGTGACACACAATGCAGGATTCATCAGCCGGGTTACCTGGTCTTACACTTTCTATTCTGTGGGTTTCTGGAAAGTAATGGTTCCTTGTCGAAAAGGTCAAGTGAACTTCCCTCTTTGTGATCCCCTTCGGTTTTGCTGTCTTTCTACTCTTTTTCAGCTGCTATCTCAAAACTGCTGTTTCCTTTTGTGCTTTGCCTCGCTCAGAGTGTGCTCTCATGCTCTGTCTTTTTTCTGTGTGTGGAAGCTTAATGGAAGTCAGGTGTGTGTGATGGTCAGTAATTGCCTGACCTCTCCTGACCATTGTATTGGGACACCTCAGGTATATGGCTCAGATGATAGTCTGTTTTCCCTTGTAGCGGGTTGTTCATGTGAAAGTGGTTGTATTGTAAGGGGGGGGAGAGTTCCTAAATATCCTACTTGGTAGGATGGGGCAAAGGTGTTACAGGGAAGGGGCTACCACGTCTATCCATTCGGTGTCCCACTCCCACTCCCCAATGAACCCTCACAGAGGTGATGCAACCGCACTGGTCCACCCCCAGCAACTGAATCCAAAAGCGATGGCCATGTCCTGGCCACCTGGATGACCGATCCCCGCGGACTAGTGGGTGAGACACCTTTAGGTCTCTCACAGTGTACAGGCTGTGTTATAAATGCAGTGTTAAAACATAATCACATAATACCGCCTTGTTATGAATATTGACCTAAGCCCATTCGCATTACACAGAAAACCACGTTCATAATTTTCCGACTTTCGATCGATGTTGCCGCCATTTTAAGAATCGTCCGCCATTTTGTTTGTTTGTTTGTTTGTTTGTTTATTGAATTTATAAAGCGCACCAGACCTGGGAGTAACAGGGCGCGGCAGGGTTATGCAAGGCTTAATTTCAAACTCTTGTTTCATGTTCTAAAATGGTGGACTATGTTTTCAACTTGCAGTCGAGCCGAACAACCTTTGAGTTTTGTTAATGTTTAGGCTGACCGAGAGCAGACTGTTTGACCACTGTAAAGAAACCTTGTAAATCGAATGAACTGCCATCCAAGTGTTGTCTGCGCTCACAAGCATCATCCTCGTATAAACATTGAGACAATGGAAAACAAACTCAGATTGTGTGTTCTGGCTGAACTGCATTGCAGTGATTTTTGGAATAAGACTTATCGTGGATCAGCATCATTGTGACTTTATGCACATGCAAACTTATTTAATCCCTTGTATAATATTCTAATATTTGTCATATGAACTGGGCACGAACTCTAGCCAATTACTTAGCTTGGAGATAGGCTGGACAATTTTTCAAAAATGGTATAAATATGTCTGTGTTTAGATGTCCAGCACTCTCACCCCTCACTGTGTCTGCTGGTACACACTGCAAGGTGTTGGGAGCCAGATAGCTATCTGTTTTGCTTCGAAATGGTACAGTAATAAAAGATACTTGTATCTTTTCAACCAGTGATTGGCGTATTTCATTTGTGGTACTAAGCCTCAATATTTCTTTGGTCTTTCAGATGGTGCCCGAATAGGGACCATCAAGATTGATGTCACCTTGCTGAAGAGAAGACGCGGCTATCGGACCAGGATTGGAGAGTGAGAAAAAGGGAGCCCCTTTGTATTAGACGCGACACCTCGACAGTACTGCACAATCCGCTCCCCGAACGGTGAGCATGTAGTTCGAGAGGGCATCTTGACGAGGGTCCCCATATTGAGGCGGGCTGTTTTGCCAAAATCGCCAACCACGATGGTCCTTTGTAATCCGATCGGACCTCCTTAGTCCTTTGTAATAAGGTGAGTCGTGACCCCATTCCTAAGTATCCTGATATTTGGTTGCAGATTTGTTCTCATGAGTACAAACGATGCCAGGTAACACCAGCAATCTGATATGCCTGAGAAATTGTCCGCCTGTTTCAGGGGTTTATTCCGCAGAGACAGACAATCTTTGGAATTTGGCAGACCGGCACCACAGGAGGGGTCGCTGGCATTTACTATGTACTGTAAGTACAGCATTGGTAGTATAGTATTCAATGATATTTGGCACAGACAAACTAGACATACTTTCGAATTTTAGTGGCCAGTTCATGGTAGTTTTGAGATTGCTCATATAGAGTATTTGGAGTCTATATTGTTAAAGAAAAAGGCTAGCCCTGGAGCATTTTATGTAATTCAGAAATTGAAAAAGGAAGCTATGCAGCAACTTAAGAGTAAAGAGAAACATGCACGTCGTCACATGTCTAACTCAGAGAAAGCATTATTGTATAATCAACAGAAACTGTCGGAGTCTGCTAGAAATATGGATAGGGCTTTCCAACTTGGTGTACAGAAAATATATCCATCTAAGGACTTTCATGCCTCAGACAAACTAATTGATAAGCTTTTAAATGAACGTAGGACTGTTGCCACTGCACCACCTCCTTATGTGCTTCTTCCAGCTGTTTTACCTCTTCCCGCTGTTATTTCTGTTCTTTCTGTAGCTCCTCCTCCAGTTGTTGCTCTTCTTCCTGTTGTTGCTCCCCCTTCTGCATCTCTGCCCTTATCGCCAGTTGTTGTTCCTTTAACTCCGTCTTTACCGCCAGTGGTAGCGTCTCCACTACCGGTTGTGCAAAATTTGTCTGAACTTTCTTTTCCAAGTGGTTCTGCTCCACTTGAAACAATTGAAGGGGCGAGTGCCGAATCAAAGATAGTGACTCGTAGCACAGTCTCTAAAGCTAGAAAGAGAGAATTGTATGCGTGGGCTAAGAAATGTATAGAGGAAGGTGAAAAATCAGCTGTCTTAGCTGCAATATCTGACCATGAAAGTATTCCCGAACAGAATTTCTTGTTTGAGGGGATGGGAATGCACTTGGCCAAAATGTGGAATGATTTGACGGACAAGGATGTCCCACAAGGGTTGAGGGATTTGAATGTCTTAGCTTACTCAAGGGGAACTGCAGAGAAAGTACATGAGCATGTTGAGAGGGTTTTTGAGTTTAAAAGGGAGTTAGATCGGTTACAGAATGATGAAACAGGTGGTGATAGATTGGACGCTCTGTATGTGCAGAAACAGTTTCTTCCTTCTTGTAATGCAATGAGTGAAGAGATGCAAATTTGCACAAGGGATGTGCTTAGATGAATTTCAGATGTTTCGATATCTCCCATGGAAGTATATGATACGTTTAGTCAGTATACTCCAGAAATGCAAAAGAAAGTGTTACAGGTAATGGCACAGTACCTGCAGGATGAGTGTATGAAGAAAAAGATTTGTTGTCCTGCAGATTTGATAATTATTTATAAGAGAGCATTTTCACCTGACACTGCTTTGACTACTTTGTCGCTCGATTTAGCTCTATTGCTTAACAAGCTTGCCTACTTCTCAATTGCCAATCAGAGAGGTTCCTCCGACATTTATTCCTAAAGTGGAAATTCCAGCTGATGCCTTAGCAGGCACACCACCTACCACTATCGAAGCTCACTCTGTGTTTCAATTTATTCATTTCCCGTTCTCTAGACAGGAAGTGAATACTATTAGACAGTCGATTCCAGACATAAGGAAAAATCCAACAGGGTTTTTATAAAGAAATAAAATCTGTCTTGCATTCATCATCTTTCCCTCTGGGTGATATAGACTTATTGTTCCCTGTAATCCTACCTGCTGATTTATGAAAACAGATTAGAACTGTAGATGATCAGGCAGGGCTGGGTGACACATGGGTGAACTTGGTACGGTTAGACGGAGAAAGGAAAGCTGGTGAGAGACCGCCACAGGTGATACTGACACTGCTAGACAGAATAGTTACTAAATTAAAGACTCTAGTTCCAGAGAAAAGAATAGTTTGGGACAAGCTCACTGCCGGTACCCAGGGGAAATCTGAAGGTGCTACCAAATTATTTAATCGGTTCCGACAAGCATTTTCAGATTTTAGCGGTCAAGATTTAAGCACCGAGTCAGCAAAAAGGTTGTTTGTGGACAAATTTGAGCGCGTATTGTTGCCTGATATCCAGTCACAAATGATGACCTCCGAAAGTGCCTGGCAAGCTAAATCACAGTCCGAAGTATTGCATAGGCTCAGTATTACGAAAATAGAGTCAATAGTGAAAAAGAGAGGATAGAAAAGAAGAAGGGAGACTTGAAAACCAAAGTATTGTTGCAACAGATAGTTAGAGGAACCAGAGGTGGAAGTACACAGTTTAGAGGTCAGTTTGTTCCACAGAGTAATGCGCAGATGGGTCCTGTACACATGAACCAATGTGCTTATTGCAGACAAGAAGGTCATTGGTGAGCACAATGCCGATCCTTCAGCAGCGATCGAAGAACACATATGGTACCATGGGTAGACGATCCAGAAGCCGCCCGGGATTAGGGGGTCCTGGTAGAGGTCAGTTCCCTCAGAATCCACAGTCATTCTCACAAGATAATCAGCAACATAGTGTTGATAATAGGAATATTTTTGATAATCCTTCGACTGCCTATCTTTCTGAGGATCTCATTTTTGATGATATATTGTTCTGTTAGGACAGCCCGAAGTAGAGTCTGGAACCGGTGCCTATTCCCATCGATCAGAAAGGGCCCTATGTAGAAATGAAGGTGGGGAAAAGGAAGCATCTATTTTTGATAGATACAGGAGCACAGAAGTTTTCCATTGATCATTTGCGGGTTCCAGCTATTCCACTGTCAGGGCAGAATAACATATCTGTAGGGTTTTCTGGCACGCCAGTGGTTAGTCCGGTTTCACAGCCGGTACTGATTTCACTGGGACCATTCATGGATCAATGTCCATTTCTTCTAACGACGAATTGTGGCAAGAATTTGTTGAGGTTGAATCTGTTGAAGGAATTAAATGCAGTAATTCATTGTTCTTCGGATGTGGTACATTTGACAATTTCACCTCAGCAATGTTCTGCTTCACAATTTCTGACTAGGCCTTTACCAACTGAATTTGATAAAGTTCCGGCATATTTATGGGCAGTTGACGATAATGATGTTGGCATTTTGCAAATTGGACTTGTTAATATTGTCTTGAAACCAGGTGTTAAGTTGCCATGTATTACACAATATAAGATTTCAGTTGATGGTGAGCAAGTTTTAAAAAGTATAGCTTCTGATTTTGTTCATCGTGGAGTGATTGAGGAAATTGCAGGAAGTTTGTGCAATAGCCCGATTTTACCGGTGTACAAGAAAGGGGATAATGGGATTCTTTTCCGTTTTATTATTGATTTACGTGCTATCCAATTGTGCCTGATGTGACTACAATATTAACAATGATTCCAGCTTCTACTACTCATTTCAGTGTTGTGGATCTTAAGAATGCCTTCTTTAGCATTCCTATACACGTTGACAGTAGATACTTGTTTGCGTTCACCCTAGGGGGTCGCTCGTTTACATTCACTCTTGTGCCACAAGGGTACACTGAGAGTCCGAGTATTTACAGTAGAGCTTTGAAGGAGCAGCTTGATACACTTGAGTTGCCTCCCACTTGTACATCATTGCAATATGTCGATGATCTTCTTTTAGCTGCAGAGCATGGGCATAAGGCTTAATTGAAAAAGTTTCAATATTGTCGACAGGAGGTCGCCTATTTAGGCTATCTCCTGTCAAAGGAGGGAAGAAGACTGAAACCTGAACGGATAAAAAGCATCTCTAGCATGTCTGTCCCAAATACACAGAACGAGGTTAGAGCCTTGATAGGCCTGGCTTCGTAGTGTAGACAGTGGATCCCGAACTTCTCATTAATGATAAAACCAATGATGGAATTTGACAAAGAAGGGCATTTCTTTGCCATTACCGTGGAACTTGGACCACCATAAAGCTTTTGATTTGCGCAAGGCTGCATTTGCTCAGCACCAGTTTTGGGCACACCAAATTATGACAAGGCCTTTATGTGTATGAATGTGATGGATGTGCTTTGGCTGTGTAAACGCAGGAACACGGGGGAAGAATAGACCGTGCGGTTATTTTTCCTCCATGCTTGATCCTGTTGCATGCGCTTTGCCGAGATGCTTGAGAGCTGTCGCTGCTGCTGCTGCTGCATCTGTAAAACAAAGTGAGGATATGGTTTTAGGTCACTCTTTAACCGTGATGGTACCCAACTCCATAGACGTTCCATTGAACAGAACACAAACTCAACTTCTTACTTCAGCACGATTAACAAGATACAAGTTGATTTTATTTGCACTGCATATCCAAATTGAGAGATGTTGCGTATTAAATCCGGCTGAACTATTGCCTCTTCCGCAAGACATTGCTTGCAGTGACAAGATGTCACATGACTGCCTCTATACCACAGAGCAAGAAACCAAAGGCCGAATTGATTTAAATGACACACCATTAAGAAATCCACAAGGGGAGCTGTTTTGCGATGGCTCCTGCTTCACACTTCCAGAAGGTAAATCCTCTTCTGTTTATGCCATCACTACATTAAGCACTATTGTGGAAATCAAGAGAATTTCGCATAACTCAGCGCAAGCCGCAGAGATTATCACACTGACTTGAGCTTGTGAACTTTCCAAAGGCCTTAGAGTAAATATATTTACAGACAGCCAGTATGCCTTTGGGGTGGTTCACAACTTCAGTAGATTATGGGCAGAGAGAGGTTTCCTGACCTCACATGGAACTAAGATTCAACATGGGGCTTTGATAGCTCAGCTACTCTCAGCACCTGCGCTTCCTACTCAACTAGCAATAATAAAGTGCGCCGCACATCGGAAAGTAACAGATGATGTGGGGAGAGGAAACGCTTTTTCTGACAGGATAGCCAAACATACTGCCACAGATTTGTATTCAGAAATGTATGTAACAAAAGAAGCCACTAAGAGCTGTATAATAGCTGAAGGAATTGATTCAATAAAAAATATTCAAGCTGATGCCACTCCAGAAGAGCTTAAGCAGAGGGTTTAGCACGTTTAGATGATGAAGGTTGTTTGATAGACAATGTCAAGAAAGGATGGATGCTACCTGATGCTTATGTCGCTGCTATGGTTACAATGGCTCATGGTCCTACTGATATATGTGCTAGAAAAACTGCTAGAACCTGTCTGGGTAAATGTAAACATCTCAAAGACTGCTGAGCGTTTGTTCCAAAATTGCATGGTATGCTTACAGCATAATGTGGGAAAGGGTACATCGACACCGAGGGGTAGTTTTGGTCCCCCCTCTGTGTCCTTTGAGGTAATACATTTCGACTACATCAAAATGGGGTGCTTCCAAAACTACAAATACGTTCTGGTAGTCATTTGTGCCTTTAGCAAATGAGTCGAAGCATTCCCTGTAAAAGATGCCACAGCAATAACGACGGCAAAAACAATGCTTAAGGAATATTTTCCTAAGTTTGGGTTGCCGAGGGTCATTTGGTCGGATAATGGTCTACATTTTATTGCTGCTGTTATCCTGCAAATATGCACGGGATTACAAATCGATAAATGGTTCCATTCAGCCAGAAACGCTCAGAGTGCCAGACTTGTACAACGCCATAATGGTATATTGAAGAATAAAAAGGCTAAGGTTTGTGCTAGTAGCAATTTGAAATGGCCAGATGCCTTACCAATAGCTCTATTGTCTATGCGGACGACCCCACAAACAAGAACTGGGCTCTCCTCCTATGAAATAGTGCAGGGGAGGCGAGCCAATATTTGGAACATGCCCACGCCCAAGCGAATGAAAGAAGTGGAGCATTTGCTCCTTTCTGAATACTGTGACCAGTTAAGTCAAAACTTGTATTTGATTTATCGACAGGTGCGAGAAGCCCTCCCAGTAAAATACGATAGGCCAGGTCATCGACTTCGAACTGGCGACTGGGTGCTCATGAAAGTTTTTGAAAGAGCATCCTGTCTCGCACCGCACTGGAGAGGACCGTTTCAAGTTTTGTTGGCCACACAGACCGCTGTTCGAGTAGACGGCAAGAAACACTTGATATACGTGACGCACATCAAGAGGATACCTTTTCCTCTGCCACACAACAAAGGAGAAGAGAAGGAGACTGTTTGCTGTGTTCCGCATGACAGGTCCGTTCTGATCGACACCAAGGGTGTCCCAGAGATTCTTCCTGAGCCCGTGGGGCCTGGGGAGACAGTTGCTTTGCCTTTGAGCTCTTCCTCAGATCTTTCTGCATCATCGAGCAATCTTGCATCTGTTTCACCACTTCCATCAGGAACCGACAACGTTTTGTTCACAGATCACGCCGTACCTGGCATCTTGAGGTACGATCTGCGTCCGCGGCACTAGACTTAAAGCATAGCATCGGCTGTGCCCACAAGAAACCACTGTTGAGCTAGTCCCTTGCCATGCTCTCACTGAAACGGAAATAAGTGGCAGGGACCGGCAAAGTTACCTTCAAGCAAGATAGGCCACGTGGTCAGGGGGCCACCGACGGATGAACTAAAAGAGCCTGACGGAAAGGCTTTCTAAACGGATTCTGGGAAACAATGCCCTTTTCTAACTCTACTCGTACGGAGCAAGTTATCGGTCGTGTGGCTGACAAAAAATCTGTTCATCAAAGATCATGGTCCTTGAAGACTCATTGTTTTCTTGTTATAATGTTAATCGGTCTGCCTAATGTGTGTGTATGTCATCTACCACTGCCAGCAAAAATAAAAGTTTAAAAAAAAAAAAAAAAAAAAAAATAATGTTAATCGGTCTGACAGCTGTATTTTCGCTTGGGTTGTGATATTTAGAGGGTGTGCATCCACTTGAGATTTTGTTACCCGCTGAAACTGCACCCACTATGTCTTCACCTTTCGTGCATCTGCACACTCTACCTCCTAGGGATTCTCAACACAGAAAGAGTTATCACAATAACACTCTCCTATTAATCATGAATGCCAACCATGCGATTCTAAATAAAACAAATTGCAGGGTGTGTTCACATTTGCCACAGCACGGGGAAAAAAGGTTGGGCTGGTATATTTATCCTCTTCCTTTGACTATTGCATGTTACGCCTCACTGAGGGCACTATTCTTTGGTCGTTCGAATGACAGCATTTCTGGGAACTTCGATGGGACTTATCTGAATGAATTTGAAAGACGAGTCCGGACACCTTTGGGATGTTCCCTTTTTGCGAATAGGAGCGAACTCAATGTTGCTTCTATTAGGCCTTCCGATAGACTTTCTAGACCTTTCCAATTGCTAATTTCTTTCAAGATGGCTCCTGTAGGCAACCGGGATGCCATGCCTCCTACCTATACTATCAATCATAGCCCCAACTCTGGGGTCGATTCATGGAATTAATGTGCGCCGAAAATTCTCGCGCAGAGGTGCCAAAACGTGCGATTCGCAGGAAAAGTGCGAAAATCGCAGTGCAAGTGTGAAAATCGCAGGAAAACCAGCGCACAGCGATTCATGGAAGTCCGTGCGCGAGAAAAACATTGGATGTGCGCTAAAAATGTGCACCGCGCATGCCGGCGCACAGGTCATCCAACAGCGTGCGCCACGGCCACTGCGAAATCGCACATAGCGCGGCGCATATCACAAAAGTAGGCGGAACACAGGGCATAACGGGGAAAGTACAGGAGGCAAGTGCGCGGAACGCCCACACGCTCGCCTACAACCCGTATTCATGGAATCGAATAGGGCAAACCAGCGCACGGTCAAAGACGCGCACAGGGCCAAACAAGTACGCCACAAGAAAGCAGGCGGTAGCGCCCCTGCGACTGAAAAAAATGTGCGCCAGAATGTGCGCTAACAAAAAGCACCCATATACAGCCATGATGAATGGCCCATACAGTGGGCCTCTAGGACAAATGAGGTGCAAAGGGGCACCGACAAACACGGACACCCGCTGTGTGAAAAATAGCGTGTGCGCGTGTTCCTGGGTGCGCGGGAAGTTCCACACGCGATTAGCCTGGGTACGTGTACTTCGGGGTGCGCGGGAAATTCCACACGCGATTGGCCTGGGTAGGTGGGGGTGCGTGGGAAGTTCCACACGCGATTGGCCTGGGTACATGTACTACGGGGTGTGCGGGAAGTTCCACACGTGATTGGCCTGGCTAGGTGGGGGTGCGTGGGAAGTTCCACACGCGATTGGCCTGGGTACATGTGCTACGGGGTGTGCGGGAAGTTCCACACGCGATTGTCCTGGGTACGTGTATTCCGATGTGCGCGGAAGATTCACACGCGATTTCTGCAGGGTACGTGTATTTCGGTGGTGCCGGGGAATGCTAAACGTGATTTTGCCATGTGGGTCCCCCCAGGTGTTCCCTCTACACCCTCCACGGCCCCTGCAGGCAGCCCACACCACAGGGTACCACCCTGCACCCCTGTTCATGTCCCACAGGCAACCCATCCACCATGGCCATGCCCACCAGCCAACCCACATGTCACCTTGCACTACTGATCACCAACACATGTCTCCCACCACCCCCACCCCCCAGCCACCAGGGGCACCCTCCACCAGGCCCCCACTCATGTCCAACTCATGTCTCCCACCACCCCCACCCCCCAGCCACCAGGGGCAGCCTCCACCAGGCCCCCACTCATGTCTCCCACCACCCCCACCCCCCAGCCACCAGGGGCAGCCTCCACCAGGCCCCCACTCATGTCTCCCACCACCCCCACCCCCCAGCAGTGCAGGGGCAGCCTCCACCAGGCCGCCACCCATGTCTACCACCACCCCCACCCCCAGCCACCAGGGGCACCCTCCACCAGGCCCCCACTCATGTCTACCACCACCCCCACCCCCCAGCCACCAGGGGCAGCCTCCACCAGGCCCCCACTCATGTCCCCTATTACCCCCACCCCCCAGCAGTGCAGGGGCAGTCTCCACCAGCCCCCCACCCATGTCTCCCACCACCCCCACCCCACAGCCACCAGGGGCAGCCTCCACCAGGCCCCCACTCATGTCTCCCACCACCCCCACCCCCCAGCAGTGCAGGGGCAGCCTCCACCAGGCCCCCACCCATGTCTCCCACCACCCCCACCCCCAGCCACCAGGGGCAACCTCCACCAGGCCCCCACTCATGTCCAACTCATGTCTCCCACCACCCCCACCCCCCAGCAGTGCAGGGGCAGCCTCCACCAGGCCCCCACTCAGGTCCAACTCATGTCTCCCACCACCCCACCCCCCAGCAGTGCAGGGGCAGCCTCCACCAGGCCCCCACCCATGTCTACCACCACCCCCACCCCCCAGCCACCAGGGGCACCCTCCACCAGGCCCCCACTCATGTCCAACTCATGTCTCCCACCACCCCACCCCCCAGCAGTGCCGGGGCAGCCTCCACCAGGCCCCCACTCATGTCTCCCACCACCCCCACCCCCCAGCAGTGCAGGGGCAGCCTCCACCAGGGCCCCAACCATGTCGCCCTGCACCCCCTACCCCCCAGCAGTCAGGGGCAGCCTCCACCAGGCCCCCACTCATGTCTACCACCACCCCCACCCCCCAGCAGTGCAGGGGCAGCCTCCACCAGGCCCCCACCCATGCTACCACCACCCCCACCCCCAGCCACCAGGGGCACCCTCCACCAGTCCCCCACTCATGTCCAACTCATGTCTCCCACCACCCCCACCCCCCAGCAGTGCGGGGGCAGCCTCCACCAGGCCCCCACTCATGTCCAACTCATGTCTCCCACCACCCTCACCCCCCAGCAGTGCAGGGGCAGCCTCCACCAGGCCCCCACTCATGTCCCCCTGCACCCCCTACCCCCCAGCAGTCAGGGGCAGCCTCCACCAGGCCCCCACTCATGTCTACCACCACCCCCACCCCCCAGCCACCAGGGGCAGCCTCCACCAGGCCCCCACTCATGTCTCCCACCACCCCCACCCCCAAGCCACCAGGGGCACCCTCCACCAGGCCCCCACTCATGTCTACCACCACCCCTACCCCCCAGCCACCAGGGGCAGCCTCCACCAGGCCCCCACTCATGTCCACCACCACCCCCACCCCCCAGCAGTGCAGGGGCAGCCTCCACCAGGCCCCCACCCATGTCTACCACCACCCCCACCCCCCAGCCACCAGGGGCAGCCTCCACCAGGCCCCCACTCATGTCCAACTCATGTCTCCCACCACCCTCACCCCCCAGCCACCAGGGGCAGCCTCCACCAGGCCCCCACTCATGTCTCCCACCACGCCCACCCCCCAGCAGTGCAGGGGCAGCCTCCACCAGGCCCCCACTCATGTCCCCCTTCACCCCCTACCCCCCAGCAGTCAGGGGCAGCCTCCACCAGGCCCCCACTCATGTCTACCACCACCGCCACCCCCCAGCCACCAGGGGCAGCCTCCACCAGGCCCCCACTCATGTCTCCCACCACCCCCACCCCCCAGCCACCAGGGGCACCCTCAACCAGGCCCCCACTCATGTCTACCACCACCCCTACCCCCCAGCCACCAGGGGCAGCCTCCACCAGGCCCCCACTCATGTCCCCTATTACCCCCACCCCCCAGCAGTGCAGGGGCAGCCTCCACCAGGCCCCCACCCATGTCTCCCACCACCCCCACCTCCGAGCCACCAGGGGCAGCCTCCACCAGGCCCCCACTCATGTCTCCCACCCCCCCCACCCCCCAGCAGTGCAGGGGCAGCCTCCACCAGGCCCCCACTCATGTCCCCTATTACCCCCACCCCCCAGCAGTGCAGGGGCAGCCTCCACCAGGCCCCCACTCATGTCTACCACCACCCCCACCCCCCAGCAGTGCAGGGGCAGCCTCCACCAGGCCCCCACTCATGTCCCCCTGCACCCCCTACCCCCCAGCAGTCAGGGGCAGCCTCCACCAGGCCCCCACTCATGTTTACGACCACCCCCACCCCCCAGCCACCAGGGGCAGCCTCCACCAGGCCCCCACGTATGTCCCCTATTACCCCCACCCTCCAGCAGTGCAGGGGCAGCCTCCACCAGGCCCCCACCCATGTCTCCCACCACCCCCACCCCCCAGCCACCAGGGGCAGCCTCCACCAGGCCCCCACTCATGTCTCCCACCACCCCCACCCCCCAGCCACCAGGGGCACCCTCCACCAGGCCCCCACTCCCCACCAGGCCCCCCCTCCACCACCCCCACCCCCAGCCACCAGGGGCACCCTCCACCAGGCCCCCACTCATGTCCAACTCATGTCTCCCACCACCCTCACCCCCCAGCCTCCACCAGGCCCCCACTCATGTCTCCCACCACCCCCACCCCCCAGCAGTGCAGGGGCAGCCTCCACCAGGCCCCCACTCATGTCCCCTATTACCCCCACCCCCCAGCAGTGCAGGGGCAGCCTCCACCAGGCCCCCACCCATGTCTACCACCACCCCCACCCCCCAGCCACCAGGGGCAGCCTCCACCAGGCCCCCCCTCATGTCTCCCACCACCACCACCCCCCAGCAGTGCAGGGGCAGCCTCCACCAGGCCCCCACCCATGTCTCCCACCACCCCCACCCTACAGCCACCAGGGGCAGCCTCCACCAGGCCCCCACTCATGTCCAACTCATGTCTCCCACCACCCCCACCCCCCAGCAGTGCAGGGGCAGCCTCCACCAGGCCCCAACCCATGTCTACCACCACCACACCCCCCAGCTACCAGGGGCACCCTCCACCAGGCCCCCACTCATGTCCAACTCATGTCTCCCACCACCCCCACCCTCCAGCAGTGCAGGGGCAGCCTCCACCAGGCCCCCACTCATGTCTCCCACCACCCCCACCGCCCAGCAGTGCAGGGGCAGCCTCCACCAGGCCCCCACTCATGTCTCCCTGCACCACCTATCCCCCAGCAGTCAGGGGCAGCCTCCACCAGGCCCCCACTCATGTCTACCACCACCCCCACCCGCCAGCCACCAGGAGCAGCCTCCACCAGGCCCCAACCCATGTCTACCACCACCCACACCCCCCAGCCACCAGGGGCACCCTCCACCAGGCCCCCACTCATGTCCAACTCATGTCGAACCACCACCCCCACCCCCAGCAGTGCAGGGGCAGCCTCCACCAGGCCCCCACTCATGTCCAACTCATGTCTCCCACCACCCTCACCCCCCAACCACCAAGGGCAGCCTCCACCAGGACCCCACTCATGTCTCCCACCACCCCCACCCCCCAGCCACCAGGGGCACCCTCCACCAGGCCCCACTCATATCTACCACCACCCCCACCCCCCGGCCACCAGGGGCAGCTTCCACCAGGCCCCCACTCATGTCCCCTATTACCCCCACCCCCCAGCAGTGCAGGGGCAGCCTCCACCAGGTCCCCACCCATGTCTCCCAACACCCCCACCCCCCAGCCACCAGGGGCAGCCTCCACCAGGCCCCCACTCATGTCTCCCACCACCCTCACCTCCCAGCAGTGCAGGGGCAGCCTCCACCAGGCCCCCACCCATGTCTCCCACCACCCCCACCCCCCAGCCACCAGGGGCAGCCTCCACCAGGCCCCCACTCATGTCTCCCATCACCCCCACCTCCCAGCAGTGCAGGGGCAGCCTCCACCAGGCCCCCACCCATGTCTCCCACCACCCCCACCCCCCAGCCACCAGGGGCAGGCCTCCACCAGGCCCCCACTCATGTCCAACTCATGTCTCCCACCACCCCCACCCCCCAGCAGTGCAGGGGCAGCCTCCACCAGGCCCCCACTCATGTCCAACTCATGTCTCCCACCACCCCCACCCCCCAGCAGTGCAGGGGCAGCCTCCACCAGGCCCCTACCCATGTCTACCACCACCCCCACCCCCCAGCCACAAGTGGGGCACCCTCCACCAGGCCCCCACTCATGTCCAACTCATGTCTCCCACCACCCCCACCCCCCAGCAGTGCAGGGGCAGCCTCCACCAGGCCCCCACTCATGTCTCCCACCACCCCCACCCCCCAGCAGTGCTGGGGCAGCCTCCACCAGGCCCCCACTCATGTCCCCTGCACCCCCTACCCCCCAGCAGTCAGGGGCAGCCTCCACCAGGCCCCCACTCATGTCTCCCACCACCCCCACCCCCCAGCCACCAGGGGCACCCTCCACCAGGCCCCCACTCATGTCTACCACCACCCCCAAACCCCAGCCACCAGGGGCAGCCTCCACCAGGCCCCCACTCATGTCCCCTATTACCCCCACCCCCCAGCAGTGCAGGGGCAGCCTCCACCAGGCCCCCACCCATGTCTCCCACCACCCCCACCCCCCCAGCCACCAGGGGCAGCCTCCACCAGGCCCTCACTCATGTCTCCCACCACCCCCACCCCCCAGCAGTGCAGGGTCAGTCTCCACCAGGCCCCCACTCATGTCCCCTATTACCCCCAACCCCCAGCAGTGCAGGGGCAGCCTCCACCAGGCCCCCACTCATGTCTACCACCACCCCCACCCCCCAGCATTGCAGGGGCAGCCTCCACCAGGCCCCCACTCATGTCTCCCACCACCCCCACCCCCCAGCAGTGCAGGGGCAGCCTCCACCAGGCCCCCGCTCATGTCTCCCACCACCCCCACCCCCCAGCAGTGCAGGGGCAGCCTCCACCAGGCCCCCACTCATGTCCCCCTGCACCCCCTACCCCCCAGCAGTCAGGGGCAGCCTCCACCAGGCCCCCGCTCATGTCTACCACCACCCCCACCCCCCAGCCACCAGGGGCAGCCTCCACCAGGCCCCCACTGATGTCCCCTATTACCCCCACCCCCCAGGAGTGCAGGGGAAGCCTCCACCAGGCCCACACCCATGTCTCCCACAACCCCACCCCCAAGCCACCAGGGGCAGCCTCCACCAGGCCCCCACTCATGTCTCACACCACCCCCACCCCCCAGCCACCAGGGGCATCCTCCACCAGGCCCCCACTCATGTCCAACTCATGTCTCCCACCACCCTCACCCCCAGCCACCAGGGGCAGCCTCCACCAGGCCCCCACTCATGTCTCCCACCACCCCCACCCCCCAGCAGTGCAGGGGCAGCCTCCACCAGGCCCCACTCATGTCCCCTCTGTTAGGGAGAATTCTCCGTTTAGGCTGAATTTCCTAACCTAGTGAGTCCCCTAGCAGCTTTGCTGGATTTCTGGAGTTTGTTTTTTTCCATCCTGCCAAGAGTGAGACTCTTTTTCTCCCACTCTTGGACATGTATGTGTGTAATTCCTTTGAATGCCAATGTGTTCTATGGGCTATGGGGTCTTTTACTCCATAGGGTCTCATATGTTTTTCTATGTGTGTTACACCGCACCCTACGTGCCGTAACACTGGGGCGTCCTAACGGACCTCCACCATAGACTCCATACCCGGGGACTGACTACTGTCTCCCCGGGCATGTAAAGTCACCATTGGCTTTACTAGACCTAAAATTACTAACAGAACTAGTACAAACAATCTTATTGTGGACGTACTAGTAGGGGTAATTCGATTACTCCTGGATCTGTTACTCGAGGGGGCACTGTCCCGTCCCCCCTCGTCGAGTTTTGGCTGGTGGTAGTGGAAACTACTTGTTATGTCCGACCCCGAACATAACCCTATGGGATTCGTCCCATTGTTGGAGATTAATACTTTTTCTCGTTAACCTCTAACGTACCACTGGTCTACTTATCTTAAATAAGTTTATCGGATGGTATTTTCTGCCAGAACTCGGTTTTTAAAATGGCGTCTGTGCTCGTCTCTGTGACTCCTAAACCAAAGGTTGAGCCCTTTGTTCCACTTTTGGCGGGCCTCTGTACAGAGACCCTCCAAAGTGGTGCCATTCTGTCTGGGTTACCACAGGGGTGTGGGAGGGGGTTAAGGCACCCTGGACCGAGTTGCCTTGCCAACTCCGGTCGCACTCTGGAGTGATTGGCCCAAGTGGTGAGCCTTCCCGCTCACCACTTAGCATGTGTTGATTGACAGCTAGGCTGAATAAATGGGGGTTTTCTGCATAAAAGCAGGGCTTTTGGGACTGGATCTTCAGAAGTCGCCACAGGACCTAAGAATCCGACGAGGGTACCGCTGAGCCAACCTGCACGATGACACCTCCGGTGGAGCCCTGCAGAACCGACTCACCACTTCCCGACGACAGAGGAGATCTCCCTGCCGGAGAGTCTCTTCCCCTGACTGGTGGGAACAACCAGTCCCCTTTGCTTTTTATTCGCCTCAGGACGCAGTGGTCGAATTGCCCGTGCAGAGCACCTCGGCAACCGGATAGCCACTACCCCTGCGACCAAAAGGTGGTGCCTTGTGACGGAGCACTCCGCGGCTGGTCTCTTCCCTGGTGGTGCACCGGACTTCACTTTTCTTCGACGACGAGATCATCTCTACTCTTGGCAAAGACCCGGCTTGCATCCACCACAAGGAACAACTGCCCCCGCCGAGCTGCCCTCCACAACAAGGTACCGTGTCCGCCTGGCTTCCCTTTCGATCGGTTTGAGGGGGGTGTCTTAATCCTCTCCTTTCCGTTGGGTCGCCTCCAAGCTTTTTCTCATCTATTGTTCTGAACTGGTTCAATCTGCCGATAACAATTTGCTACAAGACTTGAAGGCCTCTCCACTAGAGACTTTTTGGGACATATCGCCTTGCCTCTCTCCGAGTGGGCCTGGCCTCTGTACTTAATGCTCTATTGTGATTCCTGCCTTCCTGCCTTGCATTTTTGCCCGTGAAGTATTAAACTGTGTTGATTTCGTAACCTGCCTATCTTTTTCTCTCCCGTCCTAACTAATATTAGAGTGCCATCTAGGTTGAGGTATACACCTCTGTCTGTAAATAAGTGGTGCCGGTAGAACTTAGACTTGTCAAAATATTACTAGGGGGATTGATCGTTTCTTCTTCGTAGAGTAATTGTGTTTGATTTGTTTGCCGTGAAAGTGCCATAGTGTTTTTGATAGACGTTTCGTTATAAATAAATACCTTAATATCTTTACACAAAGCCTCGTTGCGTGTTTGCTTGTCTTGCTGTGAAGAATTGCCCTATTTTGTATACTCCACATACTGCTCAACTCTTCTTGAGGGAAGTCTGACTGCTCAGCCACAGCTACCAAGTGAATCTGTGTGGTACAGACTGCTACCAAGTGGGTTCACCGCCAAACACCTGTAGTCCTAAACCTTTTGCAGTGGTCCCAGAGGGAACTGCACAGGTTTCCGCCTAACACCCTCTTACCCCCACCCCCCAGCAGTGCAGGGGTAGCCTCCACCAGGCCCCCACCCATGTCTACCACCACCCCCACCCCCAGCCACCAGGGGCAGCCTCCACCAGGCCCCCACTCATGTCTCCCCACCACCCCCACCCCCCAGCAGTGCAGGGGCAGCCTCCACCAGGCCCCCACCCATGTCTCCCACCACCCCCACCCCCCAACAGTGCAGGGGCAGCCTCCACCAGGCCCCCACTCATGTCCACCTCATGTCTCCCACCACCCCCACCCCCAGCAGTGCAGGGGCAGCCTCCACCAGGCCCCCCCCATGTCTACCACCACCCCCACCCCCCAGCCACCAGGGGCACCCTCCACCAGGCCCCCACTCATGTCCAACTCATGTCTTTCACCACCCCCACCCCCCAGCAGTGCAGGGGCAGCCTCCACCAGGCCCCCAATCATGTCTCCCACCACCCCACCCCCCAGCAGTGCAGGGGGAGCCTCCACCAGGCCCCCACTCATGTCCCCCTGCACCCCCTAACCCCCAGCAGTCAGGGGCAGCCTCCACCAGGCCCCCACTCATGTCTACCACCAGCCCCACCCCCCAGCCACCAGGGGCAGCCTCCACCAGGCCCCCCACCCATGTCTACCACCACCCCCACCCCCCAGCCACCAGGGGCAGCCTCCACCAGGCCCCCACTCATGTCCAACTCATGTCTCCCACCACCCTCACCCCCAGCCACCAGGGGCAGCCTCCACCAGGCCCCCACTCATGTCTCCCACCACCCCCACCCCCCAGCAGTGCAGGGGCAGCCTCCACCAGGCCCCCACTCATGTCCCCCTGCACCCCCTACCCCCCAGCAGTCAGGGGCAGCCTCCACCAGGCCCCCACTCATGTCTACCACCACCGCCACCCCCCAGCCACCAGGGCAGCCTCCACCAGGCCCCCACTCATGTCTCCCACCACCCCCACCCCCCAGCCACCAGGGGCACCCTCAACCAGGCCCCCACTCATGTCTCCCACCCCCCCAACCCCCAGCAGTGCAGGGGCAGCCTCCACCAGGCCCCCACTCATGTCCCCTATTACCCCCACCCCCCAGCAGTGCAGGGGCAGCCTCCACCAGGCCCCCACTCATGTCTACCACCACCCCCCACCCCCCAGCAGTGCAGGGGCAGCCTCCACCAGGCTCCCACCCATGTCTACCACCACCCCCACCCCCAGCCACCAGGGGCAGCCTCCACCAGGCCCCCACTCATGTCTCCCACCACCCCCACCCCCCAGCAGTGCAGGGGCAGCCTCCACCAGGCCCCCACTCATGTCCAACTCATGTCTTTCACCACCCCCACCCCCCAGCAGTGCAGGGGCAGCCTCCACCAGGCCCCCACTCATGTCTCCCACCACCCCACCCCCCAGCAGTGCAGGGGCAGCCTCCACCAGGCCCCCACTCATGTCCCCCTGCACCCCCTAACCCCCAGCAGTCAGGGGCAAGCCTCCACCAGGCCCCCACTCATGTCTACCACCAGCCCCACCCCCCAGCCACCAGGGGCAGCCTCCACCAGGCTCCCACCCATGTCTACCACCACCCCCACCCCCAGCCACCAGGGGTACCCTCCACCAGGCCCCCACTCATGTCCAACTCATGTCTCCCACCACCCCCACCCCCCAGCAGTGCAGGGGCAGCCTCCACCAGGCCCCACTCATGTCCAACTCATGTCTCCCACCACCCTCACCCCCCAGCCACCAGAGGCAGCCTCCACCAGGCCCCCACTCATGTCTCCCCCACCACCCCCCAGCCACCAGGGCACCCTCCACGAGCCCCCACTCATGTCTACCACCACCCCCACCCCCCAGCCACCAGGGGCAGCCTCCACCAAGCCCCCACTCATGTCCCCTATTACCCCCACCCCCAGCAGTGCAGGGGCAGCCTCCACCAGGCCCCCCACCCATGTCTCCCACCACCCCCAGCCCACCAGGGGCAGCCTCCACCAGGCCCCCACTCATGTCTCCCACCACCCCCACCCCCCAGCAGTGCAGGGCAGCCTCCACCAGGCCCCCACCCATGTCTCTCACCACCCCACCCCCCAGTTACCAGGGGCAGCCTCCACCAGGCCCCCACTCATGTCTCCCACCACCCCACCCCCCAGCCACCAGGGGCAGCCTCCACCAGGGCCCCCACTCATGTCCAACTCATGTCTCCCACCACCCACCACCCCCAGCAGTGCAGGGGCAGCCTCCACCAGGCCCCCACCCATGTCTACCACCAACCCCACCCCCCAGCCACCAGGGGCACCCTCCACCAGGCCCCCACTCATGTCCAACTCATGTCTCCCACCACCCCACCCCCCAGCAGTGCAGGGGCAGCCTCCACCAGGTCCCCACACATGTCTACCACCACCCCCACCGCCAGCAGTGCAGGGGCAGCCTCCACCAGGCCCCCACTCATGTCCCCTGCACCCCCTACCCCCAGCAGTCAGGGGCAGCCTCCACCAGGCCCCCACTCCATGTCTACCACCACCCCTACCCCCCAGCAGTGCAGGGGCAACCTCCACCAGGCCCCCCACCCATGTCTACCACCACCACCACCCCCCAGCCACCAGGGGCACCCTCCACCAGGCCCCCACTCATGTCCAACTCATGTCTCCCACCACCCCCACCCCCCAGCAGTGCAGGGGCAGCCTCCACCAGGCCCCCACTCATGTCCAACTCATGTCTCCCACCACCCTCACCCCCAGCCACCAGGGGCAGCCTCCACCAGGCCCCCACTCATGTCTCCCACCACCCCCAACCCCCAGCAGTGCAGGGGCAGCCTCCACCAGGCCCCCACTCAAGTCCCCCTGCACCCCCTACCCCCCAGCAGTCAGGGGCAGCCTCCACCAGGCCCCACTCATGTCTACCACCACCCCCAGCCACCAGGGGCACCCTCCACCAGGCCCCCACTCATGTCCAACTCATGTCTCCCACCACCCTCACCCCCCAGCCACCAGGGGCAGCCTCCACCAGGCCCCCACTCATGTCTCCCACCACCCCCACCCCCAGCCACCAGGGGCACCCTCCACCAGGCCCCCACTCATGTCAACCCACCACCCCCACCCCCAGCCACCAGGGGCAGCCTCCACCAGGCCCCACTCATGTCCCCTATTACCCCCACCCCCCAGCAGTGCAGGGGCAGCCTCCACCAGGCCCCCACCCATGTCTCCCACCACCCCCACCCCCCAGCCACCAGGGGCAGCCTCCACCAGGCCCCCACTCATGTCTCCCACCACCCCCACCCCCCAGCAGTGCAGGGGCAGCCTCCACCAGGCCCCCACGCATGTCCCCTATTACCCCCACTCCCCAGACGTGCAGGGGCAGCCTCCACCAGGCCCCCACTCATGTCTCCCACCACCCCCACCCCCCAGCAGTGCAGGGGCAACCTCCACCAGGCCCCACTCATGTCCCCCTGCACCCCCTACCCCCCAGCAGCCAGGGGCAGCCTCCACCAGGCCCCCACTCATGTCTACCACCACCCCACCCCCCAGTCACCAGGGGCAGCCTCCACCAGGCCCCCCACTCATGTCCCCTATTACCCCCCACCCCCCAGCAGTGCAGGGGCAGCCTCCACCAGGCCCCCACCCATGTCTCCCACCACCCCCACCCCCCAGCCACCAAGGGCAGCCTCCACCAGGCCCCCACCCATGTCTACCACCACCCCCACCCCCCAGCCACCAGGGGCACCCTCCACCAGGCCCCCACTCATGTCCAACTCATGTCTCCCACCACCCTCACCCCCCAGCCACCAGGGGCAGCCTCCACCAGGCCCCCACTCATGTCTCCCACCACCCCCCAGCCCCCAGCCACCAGGGGCACCCTCACCAGGCCCCCACCCATGTCTCCCACCACCCCCACCCCCCAGCAATGCAGGGGCAGCCTCCACCAGGCCCCACTCATGTCTCCCACCACCCCCACCCCCCAGCAGTGCAGGGGCAGCCTCCACCAGGCCCCCACTTATGTCCAACTCATGTCTCCCACCACCCTCACCCCCCCAGCCACCAGGGGCAGCCTCCACCAGGCCCCCACTCATGTCTCCCACCACCCCCACCCCCAGCAGTGCAGGGGCAGCCTCCACCAGGCCCCCACTCATGTCCCCCTGCACCCCCTACCCCCCAGCAGTCAGCGGCAGCCTCCACCAGGCCACCACTCATGTCTACCACCACCCCCACCCCCAGCCACCAGGGGCACCCTCCACCAGGCCCCCACTCATGTCCAACTCATGTCTCCCACCACCCTCACCCCCCAGCCACCAGGGGCAGCCTCCACCAGGCCCCCACTCATGTCTCCCACCACCCCCACCCCCCAGCCACCAGGGGCACCCTCCACCAGGCCCCCACTCATGTCTACCACCACCCCCACCCCCAGCCACCAGGGGCAGCCTCCACCAGGCCCCCACTCATGTCCCCTATTACCCCCACCCCCATCAGTGCAAGGGCAGCCTCCACCAGGCCCCCACCCATGTCTCCCACCACCCCCACCCCCCAGCCACCAGGGGCAGCCTCCACCAGGCCCCCACTCATGTCCCCTATTACCCGCACCCCCCCAGCAGTGCAGGGGCAGCCTCCACCAGGCCCCCACTCATGTCTACCACCACCCCCACCCCCAGCAGTGCAGGGGCAGCCTCCACCAGGCCCCCACTCATGTCTCCCACCACCCCCACCCCCAGCAGTGCAGGGGCAGCCTCCACCAGGCCCCCACTCATGTCTCCCACCACCCCCACCTCCCAGCAGTGCAGGGGCAGCCTCCACCAGGCCCCCACTCATGTCCCCCTGCACCCCTACTCCCCAGCAGTCAGGGGCAGCCTCCACCAGGCCCCCAGTCATGTCTACCACCACCCCCACCCTCCAGCCACAGCCACCAGGGGCAGCCTCCACCAGGCCCGCACTCATGTCCCCCTATTACCCCCACCCACAGCAGTGCAGGGGCAGCCTCCACCAGGCCCCCACCCATGTCTCCCACCACCCCCACCCCCCAGCACCAGGGGCAGCCTCCACCAGGCCCCCACTCATGTCTCCCACCACCCTCACCCCCCAGCCACCAGGGGCAACCCTCCACCAGGCCCCCACTCATGTTCAATTCATGTCTCCCACCACCCTCACCCCCCAGCCACCAGGGGCAGCCTCCACCAGGCCCCCACTCATGTCTCCCACCAACACCACCCCCCAGCAGTGCAGGGGCAGCCTCCAC